>NC_090443.1:75667360-76329290 GCF_031143425.1 Pleurodeles waltl | reverse complement strand
AAAATGGCCCAAGAAAGTGAACTGGACTGTGGACTGCCAACAGGCTTTGACACCCTGAAACAAGCAATGTGCTCAGCACCAGTTCTAAAAGCTCCAGATTATTCTAAGCAGTTCATTGTGCAGACAGATGCCTCTGAACATGGGATAGGGGCAGTTTTGTCCCAAACAAATGATGATGGCCTTGACCAGCCTGTTGCTTTCATTAGCAGGAGGTTACTCCCCAGGGAGCAGCGTTGGAGTGCCATTGAGAGGGAGGCCTTGCTGTGGTTTGGTCCCTGAAGAAGCTGAGACCATACCTCTTTGGGACTCACTTCCTAGTTCAAACTGACCACAGACCTCTCAAATGGCTGATGCAAATGAAAGGTGAAAATCCTAAACTGTTGAGGTGGTCCATCTCCCTACAGGGAATGGACTTTATAGTGGAACACAGACCTGGGACTGCCCATGCCAATGCAGATGGCCTTTCCAGGTTCTTCCACTTAGAAAATGAAGACTCTCTTGGGAAAGGTTAGTCTCATCCTCTTTCGTTTGGGGGGGGGTTGTGTAAGGAAATGCCTCCTTGGCATGGTTGCCCCCTGACTTTTTTGCCTTTGCTGATGCTATGTTTACAATTGAGAGTGTGCTGAGGCCTGCTAACCAGGCCCCAGCACCAGTGTTCTTTCCCTAACCTGTACTTTTGTATCCACAATTGGCAGACCCCTGGCATCCAGATAAGTCCCTTGTAACTGGTACTTCTAGTACCAAGGGCCCTGATGCCAAGGAAGGTCTCTAAGGGCTGCAGCATGTCTTATGCCACCCTGGAGACCTCTCACTCAGCACAGACACACTGCTTGCCAGCTTGTGTGTGCTAGTGAGGACAAAACGAGTAAGTCGACATGGCACTCCCCCCAGGGTGCCATGCCAGCCTCTCACTGCCTATGCAGTATAGGTAAGACACCCCTCTAGCAGGCCTTACAGCCCTAAGGCAGGGTGCACTATACCATAGGTGAGGGGTACCAGTGCATGAGCATGGTACCCCTACAGTGTCTAAACAAAACCTTAGACATTGTAAGTGCAGGGTAGCCATAAGAGTATATGGTCTGGGAGTCTGTCAAACACGAACTCCACAGCACCATAAATGGCTACACTGAAAACTGGGAAGTTTGGTATCAAACTTCTCAGCACAATAAATGCACACTGATGCCAGTGTACATTTTATTGTAAAATGCACCACAGAGGGCACCTTAGAGGTGCCCCCTGAAACTTAACCAACTATCTGTGTAGGCTGACTGGTTCCAGCAGCCTGCCACACTAGAGACATGTTGCTGGCCCCATGGGGAGAGTGCCTTTGTCACTCTGAGGCCAGTAACAAAGCCTGCACTGGGTGGAGATGCTAACACCTCCCCCAGGCAGGAGCTGTGACACCTGGCGGTGAGCCTCAAAGGCTCCCCCCTTTGTCACAGCCCAGCAGGGCACTCCAGCTTAGTGGAGTTGCCCGCCCCCTCCGGCCACGGCCCCCACTTTTGGCGGCAAGGCTGGAGGGAACAAAGAAAGCAACAAGGAGGAGTCACTGGCCAGTCAGGACAGCCCCTAAGGTGTCCTGAACTGAGGTGACTCTGACTTTTAGAAAATCCTCCATCTTGCAGATGGAGGATTCCCCCAATAGGGTTAGGATTGTGACCCCCTCCCCTTGGGAGGAGGCACAAAGAGGGTGTACCCACCCTCAGGGCTAGTAGCCATTGGCTACTAACCCCCCAGACCTAAACACGCCCCTTAAATTTAGTATTTAAGGGCTACCCTGAACCCTAGAAAATTAGATTCCTGCAACTACAAGAAGAAGGACTGCCTAGCTGAAAACCCCTGCAGCGGAAGACAGAAGACGACAACTGCCTTGGCTCCAGAAACTCACCGGCCTGTCTCCTGCCTTCCAAAGATCCTGCTCCAGCGACGCCTTCCAAAGGGACCAGCGACCTCGACATCCTCTGAGGACTGCCCTGCTTCGAAAAGACAAGAAACTCCCGAGGACAGCGGACCTGCTCCAAGAAAAGCTGCAACTTTGTTTCCAGCAGCTTTAAAGATCCCTGCAAGCTCCCCGCAAGAAGCGTGAGACTTGCAACACTGCACCCCCGGCGACCCCGACTCGGCTGGTGGCGATCCAACACCTCAGGAGGGACCCCAGGACTACTCTGATACTGTGAGTACCAAAACCTGTCCCCCCTGAGCCCCCACAGCGCCGCCTGCAGAGGGAATCCCGAGGCTTCCCCTGACCGCGACTCTTTGAACCTAAAGTCCCGACACCTGGGAGAGACCCTGCACCCGCAGCCCCCAGGACCTGAAGGACCGGACTTTCACTGGAGAAGTGACCCCCAGGAGTCCCTCTCCCTTGCCCAAGTGGAGGTTTCCCCGAGGAACCCCCCCCCTTGCCTGCCTGCAGCGCTGAAGAGATCCCGAGATCTCTCATAGACTAACATTGCGAACCCGACGCTTGTTTCTACACTGCACCCGGCCGCCCCCGCGCCGCTGTGGGTGAAATTTCTGTGTGGACTTGTGTCCCCCCCGGTGCCCTACAAAACCCCCCTGGTCTGCCCTCCGAAGACGCGGGTACTTACCTGCAAGCAGACCGGAACCGGGGCACCCCCTTCTCTCCATTCTAGCCTATGTGTTTTGGGCACCACTTTGAACTCTGCACCTGACCGGCCCTGAGCTGCTGGTGTGGTGACTTGGGGTTGCTCTGAACCCCCAACGGTGGGCTACCTTGGACCAAGAACTGAACCCTGTAAGTGTCTTACTTACCTGGTAAAACTAACAAAAACTTACCTCCCCCAGGAACTGTGAAAATTGCACTAAGTGTCCACTTTTAAAACAGCTATTTGTCAATAACTTGAAAAGTATACATGCAATTTTTATGAGTTAAAGTTCCTAAAGTACTTACCTGCAATACCTTTCAAATGAGATATTACATGTAGAATTTGAACCTGTGGTTCTTAAAATAAACTAAGAAAAGACATTTTTCTATACAAAACCTATTGGCTGGATTTGTCTCTGAGTGTGTGTACCTCATTTATTGTCTATGTGTATGTACAACAAATGCTTAACACTACTCCTTGGATAAGCCTACTGCTCGACCACACTACCACAAAATAGAGCATTAGTATTATCTATTTTTACCACTATTTTACCTCTAAGGGGAACCCTTGGACTCTGTGCATGCTATTCCTTACTTTGAAATAGCACATACAGAGCCAACTTCCTACATTGGTGGATCAGCGGTGGGGTACAAGACTTTGCATTTGCTGGACTACTCAGCCAATACCTGATCACACGACAAATTCCAAAATTGTCATTAGAAATTGATTTTTGCAATTTGAAAAGTTTTCTAAATTCTTAAAAGACCTGCTAGGGCCTTGTGTTAGATCCTGTTTAGCATTTCTTTTAGAGTTTAAAAGTTTGTAAAAGTTTGAATTAGAACCTAGAACTAGTTGTAGATTCTTAAAAAGTATTCCAACTTTTAGAAGCAAAATGTCTAGCACAGATGTGACTGTGGTGGAACTCGACACCACACCTTACCTCCATCTTAAGATGAGGGAGCTAAGGTCACTCTGTAAAATAAAGAAAATAACAATGGGCCCCAAACCTACCAAAATACAGCTCCAGGAGCTTTTGGCAGAGTTTGAAAAGGCCAACCCCTCTGAGGGTGGCAACTCAGAGGAAGAGGATAGTGACTTGGAGGACAATTCCCCCCTACCAGTCCTATCTAGGGAGAACAGGGTCCCTCAAACCCTGACTCCAAAAATAATAGTCAGAGATGCTGGTTCCCTCACAGGAGAGACCAACACCTCTGAAATCACTGAGGATAGCCCCAGTGAAGAGGACATCCAGTTAGCCAGGATGGCCAAAAGATTGGCTTTGGAAAGACAGATCCTAGCCATAGAGAGGGAAAGACAAGAGATGGGCCTAGGACCCATCAATGGTGGCAGCAACATCAATAGGGTCAGAGATTCTCCTGACATGTTGAAAATCCCTAAAGGGATTGTAACTAAATATGAAGATGGTGATGACATCACCAAATGGTTCACAGCTTTTGAGAGGGCTTGTGTAACCAGAAAAGTGAACAGATCTCACTGGGGTGCTCTCCTTTGGGAAATGTTCACAGGAAAGTGTAGGGATAGACTCCTCACACTCTCTGGACAAGATGCAGAATCTTATGACCTCATGAAGGGTACCCTGATTGAGGGCTTTGGATTCTCCACTGAGGAGTACAGGATTAGGTTCAGGGGGGCTCAAAAATCCTCGAGCCAGACCTGGGTTGACTTTGTTGACTACTCAGTGAAAACACTAGATGGTTGGATTCAAGGCAGTGGTGTAAGTAATTATGATGGGCTGTACAATTTATTTGTGAAAGAACACCTGTTAAGTAATTGTTTCAATGATAAACTGCATCAGCATCTGGTAGACCTAGGACCAATTTCTCCCCAAGAATTGGGAAAGAAGGCGGACCATTGGGTCAAGACAAGGGTGTCCAAGACTTCAACAGGGGGTGACCAAAAGAAAGGGGTCACAAAGACTCCCCAGCAGAAGAGTGATGAGACAACCAAAACTAAAAATAGTAAAGAGTCTTCTACAGGCCCCCAAAAACCTGCACAGGAGGGTGGGCCCAGAGCCTCTTCACAAAACAATGGGTACAAGGGTAAAAACTTTGATCCCAAAAAGGCCTGGTGTCATAGCTGTAAACAGCATGGACACCAAACTGGAGACAAGGCCTGTCCCAAGAAAGGTTCCACTCCAAACTCCCATCCAGGTAACACTGGTATGGCTAGTCTCCAAGTGGGATCAACAGTGTGCCCAGAGCAAATCAGGGTCCACACTGAAGCTACTCTAGTTTCTGAGGGTGGGGTGGATTTAGCCACACTAGCTGTCTGGCCGCCTAACATGCAAAAATACAGACAGCAACTCTTAATTAATGGGACTAGAATAGAGGGCCTGAGGGATACAGGTGCCAGTGTCACCATGGTGACAGAGAAACTGGTTTCCCCTGGCCAATACCTGACTGGAAAAACTTACACAGTCACCAACGCTGACAATCAGAGAAAAGTACATCCCATGGCAATGGTTACTTTAGAATGGGGAGGGGTCAATGGCCTGAAACAGGTGGTGGTCTCCTCAAATATCCCAGTGGACTGTCTGCTTGGAAATGACCTGGAGTCCTCAGCATGGGCTGAGGTAGAACTAAAAACCCATGCAGCAATGCTGGGTATCCCTGAACTGGTGTGTGTGAAAACAAGAGCACAGTGCAAGGCACAGGGTGAACAAGTAGAGCTGGAGTCTGGAAGAATGGCCCAACCTACCAAGAGGAAAGGAAAGTCAGTTGGGAAACCAACTGCAACACAGCAAGAGAAAGGGAACCTCTCTTCTCAGGAAGAAGTTCTGCCCTCTGAGGGAACTGAGCCTTTGGAGCTTGAACCTTACCAGGTTGAGCTCTTAGGCCCAGGGGGACCCTCAAGGGAGGAGCTGTGTAAGGGACAAGAAACCTGTCCCTCTCTTGAAGGCCTTAGGCAGCAAGCTGCTGAAGAGTCCAAAGGCAAGAAAAATGGAACACATAGGGTCTATTGGGAAGATGGGCTCCTGTACACTGAGGCCAGAGACCCCAAACCTGGTGCCACTAGGAGAGTGGTAGTGCCTCAGCTGTTCAGAGAGTTCATCCTAACATTGGCCCATGACATTCCCCTTGCTGGACATTTGGGACAAACCAAGACGTGGGAGAGGTTAGTCAACCACTTCTACTGGCCCAATATGTCCAACATGGTTAAGGAGTTTTGCCTCTCCTGCCCCACCTGTCAAGCCAGTGGTAAGACAGATGGGCATCCAAAGGCCCCCCTCATTCCACTTCCTGTGGTGGGGGTGCCCTTTGAAAGAGTGGGTGTGGACATAGTTGGTCCACTAGAACCTCCCACAGCCTCAGGAAATATGTACATCCTGGTAGTAGTGGATCATGCTACCAGGTATCCTGAAGCTATTCCCCTTAGGTCGACTACTGCCCCTGCAGTAGCCAAGGCCCTCATTGGTATCTTTACCAGAGTGGGTTTCCCTAAGGAGGTGGTGTCTGACAGAGGTACCAACTTCATGTCAGCATACCTAAAGCACATGTGGAATGAGTGTGGAGTGACTTATAAATTCACTACACCCTACCATCCACAAACTAATGGCTTAGTTGAGAGATTCAACAAGACATTAAAAGGCATGATCATGGGGCTCCCAGAAAAACTCAAAAGGAGATGGGATGTCCTCCTGCCATGTCTGCTTTTCGCTTACAGGGAGGTACCACAGAAGGGAGTAGGATTCTCGCCCTTTGAACTTCTGTTTGGTCATCCTGTAAGGGGACCACTTGCCCTTGTTAAAGAAGGCTGGGAGAGACCTCTCCATGAGCCTAAACAGGACATAGTGGACTATGTACTTGGCCTTCGCTCTAGAATGGCAGAGTACATGGAAAAGGCAACCAAAAACCTTGAGGCCAGCCAACAACTCCAGAAGTTTTGGTATGACCAAAAGGCTGCACTGGTTGAGTTCCAACCAGGGCAGAAAGTCTGGGTTCTGGAGCCTGTGGCTCCCAGGGCACTCCAGGACAAATGGAGTGGCCCTTACCCAGTGCTAGAGAGGAAGAGTCAGGTCACCTACCTGGTGGACCTGGGCACAAGCAGGAGCCCCAAGAGGGTGATCCATGTGAACCGCCTTAAGCTCTTCCATGACAGGGCTGATGTGAATCTGTTGATGGTAACAGATGAGGATCAGGAGGCAGAGAGTGAACCTCTCCCTGATCTTCTGTCATCAGACCCAAAAGATGGCACAGTAGATGGAGTGATCTACTCAGACACCCTCTCTGGCCAACAGCAGGCTGATTGTAGGAGAGTCCTACAACAGTTTCCTGAGCTTTTCTCCCTAACCCCTGGTCAGACACACCTGTGTACCCATGATGTGGACACAGGAGACAGCATGCCTGTCAAGAACAAAATCTTCAGACAGTCTGACCATGTTAAGGAAAGCATCAAGGTGGAAGTCCACAAGATGCTGGAATTGGGAGTAATTGAGCGCTCTGACAGCCCCTGGGCTAGCCCAGTGGTCTTAGTCCCCAAACCTCACACCAAAGATGGAAAGAAAGAGATGAGGTTTTGTGTGGACTACAGAGGGCTCAATTCTGTCACCAAGACAGATGCCCATCCAATTCCAAGAGCTGATGAGCTCATTGATAAATTAGGTGCTGCCAAATTTCTAAGTACCTTTGACTTGACAGCAGGGTACTGGCAAATAAAAATGGCACCTGGAGCAAAAGAAAAGACAGCATTCTCCACACCTGATGGGCATTATCAGTTTACTGTTATGCCCTTTGGTTTAAAGAATGCCCCTGCCACCTTCCAAAGGTTGGTGAATCAAGTCCTTGCTGGCTTGGAGTCCTTTAGCACAGCTTATCTTGATGATATTGCTGTCTTTAGCTCCACCTGGCAGGATCACCTGGTCCACCTGAGGAAGGTTTTGAAGGCTCTGCAATCTGCAGGCCTCTCTATCAAGGCATCCAAATGCCAGATAGGGCAGGGAACTGTGGTTTACTTGGGACACCTTGTAGGTGGAGGCCAAGTTCAGCCACTCCAACCCAAGATCCAGACTATTCTGGACTGGGTAGCTCCAAAAACCCAGACTCAAGTCAGGGCATTCCTTGGCTTGACTGGGTATTACAGGAGGTTTGTGAAGGGATATGGATCCATTGTGACAGCCCTCACTGAACTCACCTCCAAGAAAATGCCCAAGAAAGTGAACTGGACTGTGGACTGCCAACAGGCCTTTGACACCCTGAAACAAGCAATGTGCTCAGCACCAGTTCTAAAAGCTCCAGATTATTCTAAGCAGTTCATTGTGCAGACAGATGCCTCTGAACATGGGATAGGGGCAGTTTTGTCCCAAACAAATGATGATGGCCTTGACCAGCCTGTTGCTTTCATTAGCAGGAGGTTACTCCCCAGGGAGCAGCGTTGGAGTGCCATTGAGAGGGAGGCCTTTGCTGTGGTTTGGTCCCTGAAGAAGCTGAGACCATACCTCTTTGGGACTCACTTCCTAGTTCAAACTGACCACAGACCTCTCAAATGGCTGATGCAAATGAAAGGTGAAAATCCTAAACTGTTGAGGTGGTCCATCTCCCTACAGGGAATGGACTTTATAGTGGAACACAGACCTGGGACTGCCCATGCCAATGCAGATGGCCTTTCCAGGTTCTTCCACTTAGAAAATGAAGACTCTCTTGGGAAAGGTTAGTCTCATCCTCTTTCGTTTGGGGGGGGGTTGTGTAAGGAAATGCCTCCTTGGCATGGTTGCCCCCTGACTTTTTTGCCTTTGCTGATGCTATGTTTACAATTGAGAGTGTGCTGAGGCCTGCTAACCAGGCCCCAGCACCAGTGTTCTTTCCCTAACCTGTACTTTTGTATCCACAATTGGCAGACCCTGGCATCCAGATAAGTCCCTTGTAACTGGTACTTCTAGTACCAAGGGCCCTGATGCCAAGGAAGGTCTCTAAGGGCTGCAGCATGTCTTATGCCACCCTGGAGACCTCTCACTCAGCACAGACACACTGCTTGCCAGCTTGTGTGTGCTAGTGAGGACAAAACGAGTAAGTCGACATGGCACTCCCCCCAGGGTGCCATGCCAGCCTCTCACTGCCTATGCAGTATAGGTAAGACACCCCTCTAGCAGGCCTTACAGCCCTAAGGCAGGGTGCACTATACCATAGGTGAGGGTACCAGTGCATGAGCATGGTACCCCTACAGTGTCTAAACAAAACCTTAGACATTGTAAGTGCAGGGTAGCCATAAGAGTATATGGTCTGGGAGTCTGTCAAACACGAACTCCACAGCACCATAATGGCTACACTGAAAACTGGGAAGTTTGGTATCAAACTTCTCAGCACAATAAATGCACACTGATGCCAGTGTACATTTTATTGTAAAATGCACCACAGAGGGCACCTTAGAGGTGCCCCCTGAAACTTAACCAACTATCTGTGTAGGCTGACTGGTTCCAGCAGCCTGCCACACTAGAGACATGTTGCTGGCCCCATGGGGAGAGTGCCTTTGTCACTCTGAGGCCAGTAACAAAGCCTGCACTGGGTGGAGATGCTAACACCTCCCCCAGGCAGGAGCTGTGACACCTGGCGGTGAGCCTCAAAGGCTCCCCCCTTTGTCACAGCCCAGCAGGGCACTCCAGCTTAGTGGAGTTGCCCGCCCCCTCCGGCCACGGCCCCCACTTTTGGCGGCAAGGCTGGAGGGAACAAAGAAAGCAACAAGGAGGAGTCACTGGCCAGTCAGGACAGCCCCTAAGGTGTCCTGAACTGAGGTGACTCTGACTTTTAGAAATCCTCCATCTTGCAGATGGAGGATTCCCCCAATAGGGTTAGGATTGTGACCCCCTCCCCTTGGGAGGAGGCACAAAGAGGGTGTACCCACCCTCAGGGCTAGTAGCCATTGGCTACTAACCCCCCAGACCTAAACACGCCCTTAAATTTAGTATTTAAGGGCTACCCTGAACCCTAGAAAATTAGATTCCTGCAACTACAAGAAGAAGGACTGCCTAGCTGAAAACCCCTGCAGCGGAAGACCAGAAGACGACAACTGCCTTGGCTCCAGAAACTCACCGGCCTGTCTCCTGCCTTCCAAAGATCCTGCTCCAGCGACGCCTTCCAAAGGGACCAGCGACCTCGACATCCTCTGAGGACTGCCCCTGCTTCGAAAAGACAAGAAACTCCCGAGGACAGCGGACCTGCTCCAAGAAAAGCTGCAACTTTGTTTCCAGCAGCTTTAAAGATCCCTGCAAGCTCCCCGCAAGAAGCGTGAGACTTGCAACACTGCACCCGGCGACCCCGACTCGGCTGGTGGCGATCCAACACCTCAGGAGGGACCCCAGGACTACTCTGATACTGTGAGTACCAAAACCTGTCCCCCCTGAGCCCCCACAGCGCCGCCTGCAGAGGGAATCCCGAGGCTTCCCCTGACCGCGACTCTTTGAACCTAAAGTCCCGACACCTGGGAGAGACCCTGCACCCGCAGCCCCCAGGACCTGAAGGACCGGACTTTCACTGGAGAAGTGACCCCCAGGAGTCCCTCTCCCTTGCCCAAGTGGAGGTTTCCCCGAGGAACCCCCCCCTTGCCTGCCTGCAGCGCTGAAGAGATCCCGAGATCTCTCATAGACTAACATTGCGAACCCGACGCTTGTTTCTACACTGCACCCGGCCGCCCCCGCGCCGCTGTGGGTGAAATTTCTGTGTGGACTTGTGTCCCCCCCGGTGCCCTACAAAACCCCCCTGGTCTGCCCTCCGAAGACGCGGGTACTTACCTGCAAGCAGACCGGAACCGGGGCACCCCCTTCTCTCCATTCTAGCCTATGTGTTTTGGGCACCACTTTGAACTCTGCACCTGACCGGCCCTGAGCTGCTGGTGTGGTGACTTGGGGTTGCTCTGAACCCCCAACGGTGGGCTACCTTGGACCAAGAACTGAACCCTGTAAGTGTCTTACTTACCTGGTAAAACTAACAAAAACTTACCTCCCCCAGGAACTGTGAAAATTGCACTAAGTGTCCACTTTTAAAACAGCTATTTGTCAATAACTTGAAAAGTATACATGCAATTTTTATGAGTTAAAGTTCCTAAAGTACTTACCTGCAATACCTTTCAAATGAGATATTACATGTAGAATTTGAACCTGTGGTTCTTAAAATAAACTAAGAAAAGACATTTTTCTATACAAAACCTATTGGCTGGATTTGTCTCTGAGTGTGTGTACCTCATTTATTGTCTATGTGTATGTACAACAAATGCTTAACACTACTCCTTGGATAAGCCTACTGCTCGACCACACTACCACAAAATAGAGCATTAGTATTATCTATTTTTACCACTATTTTACCTCTAAGGGGAACCCTTGGACTCTGTGCATGCTATTCCTTACTTTGAAATAGCACATACAGAGCCAACTTCCTACATTGGTGGATCAGCGGTGGGGTACAAGACTTTGCATTTGCTGGACTACTCAGCCAATACCTGATCACACGACAAATTCCAAAATTGTCATTAGAAATTGATTTTTGCAATTTGAAAAGTTTTCTAAATTCTTAAAAGACCTGCTAGGGCCTTGTGTTAGATCCTGTTTAGCATTTCTTTTAGAGTTTAAAAGTTTGTAAAAGTTTGAATTAGAACCTAGAACTAGTTGTAGATTCTTAAAAAGTATTCCAACTTTTAGAAGCAAAATGTCTAGCACAGATGTGACTGTGGTGGAACTCGACACCACACCTTACCTCCATCTTAAGATGAGGGAGCTAAGGTCACTCTGTAAAATAAAGAAAATAACAATGGGCCCCAAACCTACCAAAATACAGCTCCAGGAGCTTTTGGCAGAGTTTGAAAAGGCCAACCCCTCTGAGGGTGGCAACTCAGAGGAAGAGGATAGTGACTTGGAGGACAATTCCCCCCTACCAGTCCTATCTAGGGAGAACAGGGTCCCTCAAACCCTGACTCCAAAAATAATAGTCAGAGATGCTGGTTCCCTCACAGGAGAGACCAACACCTCTGAAATCACTGAGGATAGCCCCAGTGAAGAGGACATCCAGTTAGCCAGGATGGCCAAAAGATTGGCTTTGGAAAGACAGATCCTAGCCATAGAGAGGGAAAGACAAGAGATGGGCCTAGGACCCATCAATGGTGGCAGCAACATCAATAGGGTCAGAGATTCTCCTGACATGTTGAAAATCCCTAAAGGGATTGTAACTAAATATGAAGATGGTGATGACATCACCAAATGGTTCACAGCTTTTGAGAGGGCTTGTGTAACCAGAAAAGTGAACAGATCTCACTGGGGTGCTCTCCTTTGGGAAATGTTCACAGGAAAGTGTAGGGATAGACTCCTCACACTCTCTGGACAAGATGCAGAATCTTATGACCTCATGAAGGGTACCCTGATTGAGGGCTTTGGATTCTCCACTGAGGAGTACAGGATTAGGTTCAGGGGGGCTCAAAAATCCTCGAGCCAGACCTGGGTTGACTTTGTTGACTACTCAGTGAAAACACTAGATGGTTGGATTCAAGGCAGTGGTGTAAGTAATTATGATGGGCTGTACAATTTATTTGTGAAAGAACACCTGTTAAGTAATTGTTTCAATGATAAACTGCATCAGCATCTGGTAGACCTAGGACCAATTTCTCCCCAAGAATTGGGAAAGAAGGCGGACCATTGGGTCAAGACAAGGGTGTCCAAGACTTCAACAGGGGGTGACCAAAAGAAAGGGGTCACAAAGACTCCCCAGCAGAAGAGTGATGAGACAACCAAAACTAAAAATAGTAAAGAGTCTTCTACAGGCCCCCAAAAACCTGCACAGGAGGGTGGGCCCAGAGCCTCTTCACAAAACAATGGGTACAAGGGTAAAAACTTTGATCCCAAAAAGGCCTGGTGTCATAGCTGTAAACAGCATGGACACCAAACTGGAGACAAGGCCTGTCCCAAGAAAGGTTCCACTCCAAACTCCCATCCAGGTAACACTGGTATGGCTAGTCTCCAAGTGGGATCAACAGTGTGCCCAGAGCAAATCAGGGTCCACACTGAAGCTACTCTAGTTTCTGAGGGTGGGGTGGATTTAGCCACACTAGCTGTCTGGCCGCCTAACATGCAAAAATACAGACAGCAACTCTTAATTAATGGGACTAGAATAGAGGGCCTGAGGGATACAGGTGCCAGTGTCACCATGGTGACAGAGAAACTGGTTTCCCCTGGCCAATACCTGACTGGAAAAACTTACACAGTCACCAACGCTGACAATCAGAGAAAAGTACATCCCATGGCAATGGTTACTTTAGAATGGGGAGGGGTCAATGGCCTGAAACAGGTGGTGGTCTCCTCAAATATCCCAGTGGACTGTCTGCTTGGAAATGACCTGGAGTCCTCAGCATGGGCTGAGGTAGAACTAAAAACCCATGCAGCAATGCTGGGTATCCCTGAACTGGTGTGTGTGAAAACAAGAGCACAGTGCAAGGCACAGGGTGAACAAGTAGAGCTGGAGTCTGGAAGAATGGCCCAACCTACCAAGAGGAAAGGAAAGTCAGTTGGGAAACCAACTGCAACACAGCAAGAGAAAGGGAACCTCTCTTCTCAGGAAGAAGTTCTGCCCTCTGAGGGAACTGAGCCTTTGGAGCTTGAACCTTACCAGGTTGAGCTCTTAGGCCCAGGGGGACCCTCAAGGGAGGAGCTGTGTAAGGGACAAGAAACCTGTCCCTCTCTTGAAGGCCTTAGGCAGCAAGCTGCTGAAGAGTCCAAAGGCAAGAAAAATGGAACACATAGGGTCTATTGGGAAGATGGGCTCCTGTACACTGAGGCCAGAGACCCCAAACCTGGTGCCACTAGGAGAGTGGTAGTGCCTCAGCTGTTCAGAGAGTTCATCCTAACATTGGCCCATGACATTCCCCTTGCTGGACATTTGGGACAAACCAAGACGTGGGAGAGGTTAGTCAACCACTTCTACTGGCCCAATATGTCCAACATGGTTAAGGAGTTTTGCCTCTCCTGCCCCACCTGTCAAGCCAGTGGTAAGACAGATGGGCATCCAAAGGCCCCCCTCATTCCACTTCCTGTGGTGGGGGTGCCCTTTGAAAGAGTGGGTGTGGACATAGTTGGTCCACTAGAACCTCCCACAGCCTCAGGAAATATGTACATCCTGGTAGTAGTGGATCATGCTACCAGGTATCCTGAAGCTATTCCCCTTAGGTCGACTACTGCCCCTGCAGTAGCCAAGGCCCTCATTGGTATCTTTACCAGAGTGGGTTTCCCTAAGGAGGTGGTGTCTGACAGAGGTACCAACTTCATGTCAGCATACCTAAAGCACATGTGGAATGAGTGTGGAGTGACTTATAAATTCACTACACCCTACCATCCACAAACTAATGGCTTAGTTGAGAGATTCAACAAGACATTAAAAGGCATGATCATGGGGCTCCCAGAAAAACTCAAAAGGAGATGGGATGTCCTCCTGCCATGTCTGCTTTTCGCTTACAGGGAGGTACCACAGAAGGGAGTAGGATTCTCGCCCTTTGAACTTCTGTTTGGTCATCCTGTAAGGGGACCACTTGCCCTTGTTAAAGAAGGCTGGGAGAGACCTCTCCATGAGCCTAAACAGGACATAGTGGACTATGTACTTGGCCTTCGCTCTAGAATGGCAGAGTACATGGAAAAGGCAACCAAAAACCTTGAGGCCAGCCAACAACTCCAGAAGTTTTGGTATGACCAAAAGGCTGCACTGGTTGAGTTCCAACCAGGGCAGAAAGTCTGGGTTCTGGAGCCTGTGGCTCCCAGGGCACTCCAGGACAAATGGAGTGGCCCTTACCCAGTGCTAGAGAGGAAGAGTCAGGTCACCTACCTGGTGGACCTGGGCACAAGCAGGAGCCCCAAGAGGGTGATCCATGTGAACCGCCTTAAGCTCTTCCATGACAGGGCTGATGTGAATCTGTTGATGGTAACAGATGAGGATCAGGAGGCAGAGAGTGAACCTCTCCCTGATCTTCTGTCATCAGACCCAAAAGATGGCACAGTAGATGGAGTGATCTACTCAGACACCCTCTCTGGCCAACAGCAGGCTGATTGTAGGAGAGTCCTACAACAGTTTCCTGAGCTTTTCTCCCTAACCCCTGGTCAGACACACCTGTGTACCCATGATGTGGACACAGGAGACAGCATGCCTGTCAAGAACAAAATCTTCAGACAGTCTGACCATGTTAAGGAAAGCATCAAGGTGGAAGTCCACAAGATGCTGGAATTGGGAGTAATTGAGCGCTCTGACAGCCCCTGGGCTAGCCCAGTGGTCTTAGTCCCCAAACCTCACACCAAAGATGGAAAGAAAGAGATGAGGTTTTGTGTGGACTACAGAGGGCTCAATTCTGTCACCAAGACAGATGCCCATCCAATTCCAAGAGCTGATGAGCTCATTGATAAATTAGGTGCTGCCAAATTTCTAAGTACCTTTGACTTGACAGCAGGGTACTGGCAAATAAAAATGGCACCTGGAGCAAAAGAAAAGACAGCATTCTCCACACCTGATGGGCATTATCAGTTTACTGTTATGCCCTTTGGTTTAAAGAATGCCCCTGCCACCTTCCAAAGGTTGGTGAATCAAGTCCTTGCTGGCTTGGAGTCCTTTAGCACAGCTTATCTTGATGATATTGCTGTCTTTAGCTCCACCTGGCAGGATCACCTGGTCCACCTGAGGAAGGTTTTGAAGGCTCTGCAATCTGCAGGCCTCTCTATCAAGGCATCCAAATGCCAGATAGGGCAGGGAACTGTGGTTTACTTGGGACACCTTGTAGGTGGAGGCCAAGTTCAGCCACTCCAACCCAAGATCCAGACTATTCTGGACTGGGTAGCTCCAAAAACCCAGACTCAAGTCAGGGCATTCCTTGGCTTGACTGGGTATTACAGGAGGTTTGTGAAGGGATATGGATCCATTGTGACAGCCCTCACTGAACTCACCTCCAAGAAAATGCCCAAGAAAGTGAACTGGACTGTGGACTGCCAACAGGCCTTTGACACCCTGAAACAAGCAATGTGCTCAGCACCAGTTCTAAAAGCTCCAGATTATTCTAAGCAGTTCATTGTGCAGACAGATGCCTCTGAACATGGGATAGGGGCAGTTTTGTCCCAAACAAATGATGATGGCCTTGACCAGCCTGTTGCTTTCATTAGCAGGAGGTTACTCCCCAGGGAGCAGCGTTGGAGTGCCATTGAGAGGGAGGCCTTTGCTGTGGTTTGGTCCCTGAAGAAGCTGAGACCATACCTCTTTGGGACTCACTTCCTAGTTCAAACTGACCACAGACCTCTCAAATGGCTGATGCAAATGAAAGGTGAAAATCCTAAACTGTTGAGGTGGTCCATCTCCCTACAGGGAATGGACTTTATAGTGGAACACAGACCTGGGACTGCCCATGCCAATGCAGATGGCCTTTCCAGGTTCTTCCACTTAGAAAATGAAGACTCTCTTGGGAAAGGTTAGTCTCATCCTCTTTCGTTTGGGGGGGGGTTGTGTAAGGAAATGCCTCCTTGGCATGGTTGCCCCCTGACTTTTTTGCCTTTGCTGATGCTATGTTTACAATTGAGAGTGTGCTGAGGCCTGCTAACCAGGCCCCAGCACCAGTGTTCTTTCCCTAACCTGTACTTTTGTATCCACAATTGGCAGACCCTGGCATCCAGATAAGTCCCTTGTAACTGGTACTTCTAGTACCAAGGGCCCTGATGCCAAGGAAGGTCTCTAAGGGCTGCAGCATGTCTTATGCCACCCTGGAGACCTCTCACTCAGCACAGACACACTGCTTGCCAGCTTGTGTGTGCTAGTGAGGACAAAACGAGTAAGTCGACATGGCACTCCCCCCAGGGTGCCATGCCAGCCTCTCACTGCCTATGCAGTATAGGTAAGACACCCCTCTAGCAGGCCTTACAGCCCTAAGGCAGGGTGCACTATACCATAGGTGAGGGTACCAGTGCATGAGCATGGTACCCCTACAGTGTCTAAACAAAACCTTAGACATTGTAAGTGCAGGGTAGCCATAAGAGTATATGGTCTGGGAGTCTGTCAAACACGAACTCCACAGCACCATAATGGCTACACTGAAAACTGGGAAGTTTGGTATCAAACTTCTCAGCACAATAAATGCACACTGATGCCAGTGTACATTTTATTGTAAAATGCACCACAGAGGGCACCTTAGAGGTGCCCCCTGAAACTTAACCAACTATCTGTGTAGGCTGACTGGTTCCAGCAGCCTGCCACACTAGAGACATGTTGCTGGCCCCATGGGGAGAGTGCCTTTGTCACTCTGAGGCCAGTAACAAAGCCTGCACTGGGTGGAGATGCTAACACCTCCCCCAGGCAGGAGCTGTGACACCTGGCGGTGAGCCTCAAAGGCTCCCCCCTTTGTCACAGCCCAGCAGGGCACTCCAGCTTAGTGGAGTTGCCCGCCCCCTCCGGCCACGGCCCCCACTTTTGGCGGCAAGGCTGGAGGGAACAAAGAAAGCAACAAGGAGGAGTCACTGGCCAGTCAGGACAGCCCCTAAGGTGTCCTGAACTGAGGTGACTCTGACTTTTAGAAATCCTCCATCTTGCAGATGGAGGATTCCCCCAATAGGGTTAGGATTGTGACCCCCTCCCCTTGGGAGGAGGCACAAAGAGGGTGTACCCACCCTCAGGGCTAGTAGCCATTGGCTACTAACCCCCCAGACCTAAACACGCCCTTAAATTTAGTATTTAAGGGCTACCCTGAACCCTAGAAAATTAGATTCCTGCAACTACAAGAAGAAGGACTGCCTAGCTGAAAACCCCTGCAGCGGAAGACCAGAAGACGACAACTGCCTTGGCTCCAGAAACTCACCGGCCTGTCTCCTGCCTTCCAAAGATCCTGCTCCAGCGACGCCTTCCAAAGGGACCAGCGACCTCGACATCCTCTGAGGACTGCCCCTGCTTCGAAAAGACAAGAAACTCCCGAGGACAGCGGACCTGCTCCAAGAAAAGCTGCAACTTTGTTTCCAGCAGCTTTAAAGATCCCTGCAAGCTCCCCGCAAGAAGCGTGAGACTTGCAACACTGCACCCGGCGACCCCGACTCGGCTGGTGGCGATCCAACACCTCAGGAGGGACCCCAGGACTACTCTGATACTGTGAGTACCAAAACCTGTCCCCCCTGAGCCCCCACAGCGCCGCCTGCAGAGGGAATCCCGAGGCTTCCCCTGACCGCGACTCTTTGAACCTAAAGTCCCGACACCTGGGAGAGACCCTGCACCCGCAGCCCCCAGGACCTGAAGGACCGGACTTTCACTGGAGAAGTGACCCCCAGGAGTCCCTCTCCCTTGCCCAAGTGGAGGTTTCCCCGAGGAACCCCCCCCTTGCCTGCCTGCAGCGCTGAAGAGATCCCGAGATCTCTCATAGACTAACATTGCGAACCCGACGCTTGTTTCTACACTGCACCCGGCCGCCCCCGCGCCGCTGTGGGTGAAATTTCTGTGTGGACTTGTGTCCCCCCCGGTGCCCTACAAAACCCCCCTGGTCTGCCCTCCGAAGACGCGGGTACTTACCTGCAAGCAGACCGGAACCGGGGCACCCCCTTCTCTCCATTCTAGCCTATGTGTTTTGGGCACCACTTTGAACTCTGCACCTGACCGGCCCTGAGCTGCTGGTGTGGTGACTTGGGGTTGCTCTGAACCCCCAACGGTGGGCTACCTTGGACCAAGAACTGAACCCTGTAAGTGTCTTACTTACCTGGTAAAACTAACAAAAACTTACCTCCCCCAGGAACTGTGAAAATTGCACTAAGTGTCCACTTTTAAAACAGCTATTTGTCAATAACTTGAAAAGTATACATGCAATTTTTATGAGTTAAAGTTCCTAAAGTACTTACCTGCAATACCTTTCAAATGAGATATTACATGTAGAATTTGAACCTGTGGTTCTTAAAATAAACTAAGAAAAGACATTTTTCTATACAAAACCTATTGGCTGGATTTGTCTCTGAGTGTGTGTACCTCATTTATTGTCTATGTGTATGTACAACAAATGCTTAACACTACTCCTTGGATAAGCCTACTGCTCGACCACACTACCACAAAATAGAGCATTAGTATTATCTATTTTTACCACTATTTTACCTCTAAGGGGAACCCTTGGACTCTGTGCATGCTATTCCTTACTTTGAAATAGCACATACAGAGCCAACTTCCTACATTGGTGGATCAGCGGTGGGGTACAAGACTTTGCATTTGCTGGACTACTCAGCCAATACCTGATCACACGACAAATTCCAAAATTGTCATTAGAAATTGATTTTTGCAATTTGAAAAGTTTTCTAAATTCTTAAAAGACCTGCTAGGGCCTTGTGTTAGATCCTGTTTAGCATTTCTTTTAGAGTTTAAAAGTTTGTAAAAGTTTGAATTAGAACCTAGAACTAGTTGTAGATTCTTAAAAAGTATTCCAACTTTTAGAAGCAAAATGTCTAGCACAGATGTGACTGTGGTGGAACTCGACACCACACCTTACCTCCATCTTAAGATGAGGGAGCTAAGGTCACTCTGTAAAATAAAGAAAATAACAATGGGCCCCAAACCTACCAAAATACAGCTCCAGGAGCTTTTGGCAGAGTTTGAAAAGGCCAACCCCTCTGAGGGTGGCAACTCAGAGGAAGAGGATAGTGACTTGGAGGACAATTCCCCCCTACCAGTCCTATCTAGGGAGAACAGGGTCCCTCAAACCCTGACTCCAAAAATAATAGTCAGAGATGCTGGTTCCCTCACAGGAGAGACCAACACCTCTGAAATCACTGAGGATAGCCCCAGTGAAGAGGACATCCAGTTAGCCAGGATGGCCAAAAGATTGGCTTTGGAAAGACAGATCCTAGCCATAGAGAGGGAAAGACAAGAGATGGGCCTAGGACCCATCAATGGTGGCAGCAACATCAATAGGGTCAGAGATTCTCCTGACATGTTGAAAATCCCTAAAGGGATTGTAACTAAATATGAAGATGGTGATGACATCACCAAATGGTTCACAGCTTTTGAGAGGGCTTGTGTAACCAGAAAAGTGAACAGATCTCACTGGGGTGCTCTCCTTTGGGAAATGTTCACAGGAAAGTGTAGGGATAGACTCCTCACACTCTCTGGACAAGATGCAGAATCTTATGACCTCATGAAGGGTACCCTGATTGAGGGCTTTGGATTCTCCACTGAGGAGTACAGGATTAGGTTCAGGGGGGCTCAAAAATCCTCGAGCCAGACCTGGGTTGACTTTGTTGACTACTCAGTGAAAACACTAGATGGTTGGATTCAAGGCAGTGGTGTAAGTAATTATGATGGGCTGTACAATTTATTTGTGAAAGAACACCTGTTAAGTAATTGTTTCAATGATAAACTGCATCAGCATCTGGTAGACCTAGGACCAATTTCTCCCCAAGAATTGGGAAAGAAGGCGGACCATTGGGTCAAGACAAGGGTGTCCAAGACTTCAACAGGGGGTGACCAAAAGAAAGGGGTCACAAAGACTCCCCAGCAGAAGAGTGATGAGACAACCAAAACTAAAAATAGTAAAGAGTCTTCTACAGGCCCCCAAAAACCTGCACAGGAGGGTGGGCCCAGAGCCTCTTCACAAAACAATGGGTACAAGGGTAAAAACTTTGATCCCAAAAAGGCCTGGTGTCATAGCTGTAAACAGCATGGACACCAAACTGGAGACAAGGCCTGTCCCAAGAAAGGTTCCACTCCAAACTCCCATCCAGGTAACACTGGTATGGCTAGTCTCCAAGTGGGATCAACAGTGTGCCCAGAGCAAATCAGGGTCCACACTGAAGCTACTCTAGTTTCTGAGGGTGGGGTGGATTTAGCCACACTAGCTGTCTGGCCGCCTAACATGCAAAAATACAGACAGCAACTCTTAATTAATGGGACTAGAATAGAGGGCCTGAGGGATACAGGTGCCAGTGTCACCATGGTGACAGAGAAACTGGTTTCCCCTGGCCAATACCTGACTGGAAAAACTTACACAGTCACCAACGCTGACAATCAGAGAAAAGTACATCCCATGGCAATGGTTACTTTAGAATGGGGAGGGGTCAATGGCCTGAAACAGGTGGTGGTCTCCTCAAATATCCCAGTGGACTGTCTGCTTGGAAATGACCTGGAGTCCTCAGCATGGGCTGAGGTAGAACTAAAAACCCATGCAGCAATGCTGGGTATCCCTGAACTGGTGTGTGTGAAAACAAGAGCACAGTGCAAGGCACAGGGTGAACAAGTAGAGCTGGAGTCTGGAAGAATGGCCCAACCTACCAAGAGGAAAGGAAAGTCAGTTGGGAAACCAACTGCAACACAGCAAGAGAAAGGGAACCTCTCTTCTCAGGAAGAAGTTCTGCCCTCTGAGGGAACTGAGCCTTTGGAGCTTGAACCTTACCAGGTTGAGCTCTTAGGCCCAGGGGGACCCTCAAGGGAGGAGCTGTGTAAGGGACAAGAAACCTGTCCCTCTCTTGAAGGCCTTAGGCAGCAAGCTGCTGAAGAGTCCAAAGGCAAGAAAAATGGAACACATAGGGTCTATTGGGAAGATGGGCTCCTGTACACTGAGGCCAGAGACCCCAAACCTGGTGCCACTAGGAGAGTGGTAGTGCCTCAGCTGTTCAGAGAGTTCATCCTAACATTGGCCCATGACATTCCCCTTGCTGGACATTTGGGACAAACCAAGACGTGGGAGAGGTTAGTCAACCACTTCTACTGGCCCAATATGTCCAACATGGTTAAGGAGTTTTGCCTCTCCTGCCCCACCTGTCAAGCCAGTGGTAAGACAGATGGGCATCCAAAGGCCCCCCTCATTCCACTTCCTGTGGTGGGGGTGCCCTTTGAAAGAGTGGGTGTGGACATAGTTGGTCCACTAGAACCTCCCACAGCCTCAGGAAATATGTACATCCTGGTAGTAGTGGATCATGCTACCAGGTATCCTGAAGCTATTCCCCTTAGGTCGACTACTGCCCCTGCAGTAGCCAAGGCCCTCATTGGTATCTTTACCAGAGTGGGTTTCCCTAAGGAGGTGGTGTCTGACAGAGGTACCAACTTCATGTCAGCATACCTAAAGCACATGTGGAATGAGTGTGGAGTGACTTATAAATTCACTACACCCTACCATCCACAAACTAATGGCTTAGTTGAGAGATTCAACAAGACATTAAAAGGCATGATCATGGGGCTCCCAGAAAAACTCAAAAGGAGATGGGATGTCCTCCTGCCATGTCTGCTTTTCGCTTACAGGGAGGTACCACAGAAGGGAGTAGGATTCTCGCCCTTTGAACTTCTGTTTGGTCATCCTGTAAGGGGACCACTTGCCCTTGTTAAAGAAGGCTGGGAGAGACCTCTCCATGAGCCTAAACAGGACATAGTGGACTATGTACTTGGCCTTCGCTCTAGAATGGCAGAGTACATGGAAAAGGCAACCAAAAACCTTGAGGCCAGCCAACAACTCCAGAAGTTTTGGTATGACCAAAAGGCTGCACTGGTTGAGTTCCAACCAGGGCAGAAAGTCTGGGTTCTGGAGCCTGTGGCTCCCAGGGCACTCCAGGACAAATGGAGTGGCCCTTACCCAGTGCTAGAGAGGAAGAGTCAGGTCACCTACCTGGTGGACCTGGGCACAAGCAGGAGCCCCAAGAGGGTGATCCATGTGAACCGCCTTAAGCTCTTCCATGACAGGGCTGATGTGAATCTGTTGATGGTAACAGATGAGGATCAGGAGGCAGAGAGTGAACCTCTCCCTGATCTTCTGTCATCAGACCCAAAAGATGGCACAGTAGATGGAGTGATCTACTCAGACACCCTCTCTGGCCAACAGCAAGCTGATTGTAGGAGAGTCCTACAACAGTTTCCTGAGCTTTTCTCCCTAACCCCTGGTCAGACACACCTGTGTACCCATGATGTGGACACAGGAGACAGCATGCCTGTCAAGAACAAAATCTTCAGACAGTCTGACCATGTTAAGGAAAGCATCAAGGTGGAAGTCCACAAGATGCTGGAATTGGGAGTAATTGAGCGCTCTGACAGCCCCTGGGCTAGCCCAGTGGTCTTAGTCCCCAAACCTCACACCAAAGATGGAAAGAAAGAGATGAGGTTTTGTGTGGACTACAGAGGGCTCAATTCTGTCACCAAGACAGATGCCCATCCAATTCCAAGAGCTGATGAGCTCATTGATAAATTAGGTGCTGCCAAATTTCTAAGTACCTTTGACTTGACAGCAGGGTACTGGCAAATAAAAATGGCACCTGGAGCAAAAGAAAAGACAGCATTCTCCACACCTGATGGGCATTATCAGTTTACTGTTATGCCCTTTGGTTTAAAGAATGCCCCTGCCACCTTCCAAAGGTTGGTGAATCAAGTCCTTGCTGGCTTGGAGTCCTTTAGCACAGCTTATCTTGATGATATTGCTGTCTTTAGCTCCACCTGGCAGGATCACCTGGTCCACCTGAGGAAGGTTTTGAAGGCTCTGCAATCTGCAGGCCTCTCTATCAAGGCATCCAAATGCCAGATAGGGCAGGGAACTGTGGTTTACTTGGGACACCTTGTAGGTGGAGGCCAAGTTCAGCCACTCCAACCCAAGATCCAGACTATTCTGGACTGGGTAGCTCCAAAAACCCAGACTCAAGTCAGGGCATTCCTTGGCTTGACTGGGTATTACAGGAGGTTTGTGAAGGGATATGGATCCATTGTGACAGCCCTCACTGAACTCACCTCCAAGAAAATGCCCAAGAAAGTGAACTGGACTGTGGACTGCCAACAGGCCTTTGACACCCTGAAACAAGCAATGTGCTCAGCACCAGTTCTAAAAGCTCCAGATTATTCTAAGCAGTTCATTGTGCAGACAGATGCCTCTGAACATGGGATAGGGGCAGTTTTGTCCCAAACAAATGATGATGGCCTTGACCAGCCTGTTGCTTTCATTAGCAGGAGGTTACTCCCCAGGGAGCAGCGTTGGAGTGCCATTGAGAGGGAGGCCTTTGCTGTGGTTTGGTCCCTGAAGAAGCTGAGACCATACCTCTTTGGGACTCACTTCCTAGTTCAAACTGACCACAGACCTCTCAAATGGCTGATGCAAATGAAAGGTGAAAATCCTAAACTGTTGAGGTGGTCCATCTCCCTACAGGGAATGGACTTTATAGTGGAACACAGACCTGGGACTGCCCATGCCAATGCAGATGGCCTTTCCAGGTTCTTCCACTTAGAAAATGAAGACTCTCTTGGGAAAGGTTAGTCTCATCCTCTTTCGTTTGGGGGGGGGTTGTGTAAGGAAATGCCTCCTTGGCATGGTTGCCCCCTGACTTTTTTGCCTTTGCTGATGCTATGTTTACAATTGAGAGTGTGCTGAGGCCTGCTAACCAGGCCCCAGCACCAGTGTTCTTTCCCTAACCTGTACTTTTGTATCCACAATTGGCAGACCCTGGCATCCAGATAAGTCCCTTGTAACTGGTACTTCTAGTACCAAGGGCCCTGATGCCAAGGAAGGTCTCTAAGGGCTGCAGCATGTCTTATGCCACCCTGGAGACCTCTCACTCAGCACAGACACACTGCTTGCCAGCTTGTGTGTGCTAGTGAGGACAAAACGAGTAAGTCGACATGGCACTCCCCCCAGGGTGCCATGCCAGCCTCTCACTGCCTATGCAGTATAGGTAAGACACCCCTCTAGCAGGCCTTACAGCCCTAAGGCAGGGTGCACTATACCATAGGTGAGGGTACCAGTGCATGAGCATGGTACCCCTACAGTGTCTAAACAAAACCTTAGACATTGTAAGTGCAGGGTAGCCATAAGAGTATATGGTCTGGGAGTCTGTCAAACACGAACTCCACAGCACCATAATGGCTACACTGAAAACTGGGAAGTTTGGTATCAAACTTCTCAGCACAATAAATGCACACTGATGCCAGTGTACATTTTATTGTAAAATGCACCACAGAGGGCACCTTAGAGGTGCCCCCTGAAACTTAACCAACTATCTGTGTAGGCTGACTGGTTCCAGCAGCCTGCCACACTAGAGACATGTTGCTGGCCCCATGGGGAGAGTGCCTTTGTCACTCTGAGGCCAGTAACAAAGCCTGCACTGGGTGGAGATGCTAACACCTCCCCCAGGCAGGAGCTGTGACACCTGGCGGTGAGCCTCAAAGGCTCCCCCCTTTGTCACAGCCCAGCAGGGCACTCCAGCTTAGTGGAGTTGCCCGCCCCCTCCGGCCACGGCCCCCACTTTTGGCGGCAAGGCTGGAGGGAACAAAGAAAGCAACAAGGAGGAGTCACTGGCCAGTCAGGACAGCCCCTAAGGTGTCCTGAACTGAGGTGACTCTGACTTTTAGAAATCCTCCATCTTGCAGATGGAGGATTCCCCCAATAGGGTTAGGATTGTGACCCCCTCCCCTTGGGAGGAGGCACAAAGAGGGTGTACCCACCCTCAGGGCTAGTAGCCATTGGCTACTAACCCCCCAGACCTAAACACGCCCTTAAATTTAGTATTTAAGGGCTACCCTGAACCCTAGAAAATTAGATTCCTGCAACTACAAGAAGAAGGACTGCCTAGCTGAAAACCCCTGCAGCGGAAGACCAGAAGACGACAACTGCCTTGGCTCCAGAAACTCACCGGCCTGTCTCCTGCCTTCCAAAGATCCTGCTCCAGCGACGCCTTCCAAAGGGACCAGCGACCTCGACATCCTCTGAGGACTGCCCCTGCTTCGAAAAGACAAGAAACTCCCGAGGACAGCGGACCTGCTCCAAGAAAAGCTGCAACTTTGTTTCCAGCAGCTTTAAAGATCCCTGCAAGCTCCCCGCAAGAAGCGTGAGACTTGCAACACTGCACCCGGCGACCCCGACTCGGCTGGTGGCGATCCAACACCTCAGGAGGGACCCCAGGACTACTCTGATACTGTGAGTACCAAAACCTGTCCCCCCTGAGCCCCCACAGCGCCGCCTGCAGAGGGAATCCCGAGGCTTCCCCTGACCGCGACTCTTTGAACCTAAAGTCCCGACACCTGGGAGAGACCCTGCACCCGCAGCCCCCAGGACCTGAAGGACCGGACTTTCACTGGAGAAGTGACCCCCAGGAGTCCCTCTCCCTTGCCCAAGTGGAGGTTTCCCCGAGGAACCCCCCCCTTGCCTGCCTGCAGCGCTGAAGAGATCCCGAGATCTCTCATAGACTAACATTGCGAACCCGACGCTTGTTTCTACACTGCACCCGGCCGCCCCCGCGCCGCTGTGGGTGAAATTTCTGTGTGGACTTGTGTCCCCCCCGGTGCCCTACAAAACCCCCCTGGTCTGCCCTCCGAAGACGCGGGTACTTACCTGCAAGCAGACCGGAACCGGGGCACCCCCTTCTCTCCATTCTAGCCTATGTGTTTTGGGCACCACTTTGAACTCTGCACCTGACCGGCCCTGAGCTGCTGGTGTGGTGACTTGGGGTTGCTCTGAACCCCCAACGGTGGGCTACCTTGGACCAAGAACTGAACCCTGTAAGTGTCTTACTTACCTGGTAAAACTAACAAAAACTTACCTCCCCCAGGAACTGTGAAAATTGCACTAAGTGTCCACTTTTAAAACAGCTATTTGTCAATAACTTGAAAAGTATACATGCAATTTTTATGAGTTAAAGTTCCTAAAGTACTTACCTGCAATACCTTTCAAATGAGATATTACATGTAGAATTTGAACCTGTGGTTCTTAAAATAAACTAAGAAAAGACATTTTTCTATACAAAACCTATTGGCTGGATTTGTCTCTGAGTGTGTGTACCTCATTTATTGTCTATGTGTATGTACAACAAATGCTTAACACTACTCCTTGGATAAGCCTACTGCTCGACCACACTACCACAAAATAGAGCATTAGTATTATCTATTTTTACCACTATTTTACCTCTAAGGGGAACCCTTGGACTCTGTGCATGCTATTCCTTACTTTGAAATAGCACATACAGAGCCAACTTCCTACAGTAATGCTTCGCAAAAGTATGAAGGGATGACCAAGTTGCGGCCTTGCAGATGTCGACCACAGGAACATCCCTAGCCAAGGTCGAAGAGGCCGACTTAGCTCTGGTGGAATGAGCTCTTATACCATCAGGAGGATCCTTCTTTGCTAAAGAGCAACACATTTTAATGCAAAGAGCAACCCACCTGGAGAGGGTTCTCTTGTGGACTGCCTTTCCTCTCCTCTTTCCCACGTATCCGATGAAAAGCTGATCCTCCAGCCTGAAATCCTTTGTCCTGTCTACATAAAAGCTTAGCGCCCTCTTTGGGTCCAAGCGGTGTAGTCTCTCTTCTTCCTCTGACGGATGAGGCGGAGGATAAAACGTGGATAGAGTAATTGTCTGGGCCAAATGAAAGGGTGAAACAACCTTCGGAAGGAAAGCAGCCTTCGTCCTCAACACCACCTTATCCCCATAAAAAGATGTATAAGGGGGTTTTACCGATAGAGCCTGCAACTCACTCACTCTCCTTGCAGAGGTAATTGCAACCAGGAAAACCGTTTTAAGAACCAATAATCTTATGGGGCAAGAATGCATAGGTTCAAAAGGGGACCCCCATAATGAAAGTTAGAACCAAAGTCAAATCCCATTGAGGCATAACGAAAGGAGTTGGAGGGATTTTATTCATAAGGCCCTTCAAGAATCTAAGTACTATTGGGGATTTAAATAAAGAAGGCTGGTCTGGAAGACAAAGAAAGGCTGACAAGGCAGACAAGTAACCCTTAACAGTAGCCACTGCACAACCCCTCTGTGCTAAAGACAAAGCAAAAGATAAAACATCTGACAAATGAGCACGTAAGGGATCAATCTGCCTCTCTCCACACCAAACCACAAATTTAGACCACCTATTAGCGTAGATAGATTTAGTGGAGTGTCGCCTGGCCAATAAGATAACATCCACTACATCAGGCAGGAGAGAGAAAGAACTCAGGTTGCCCCGTTCAATCTCCAGGCATGAAGGTGCAGGCTCTGGAGGCGGGGGTGTAAAACCTGCCCCTGCGACTGCGAGAGGAGGTCTGCCCTGAGAGGGAGACGGAGCGGAGGGCACAGTGAGAGTTGGAGAAGGTCCGAGTACCACACCCTCCTTGGCCAATCCGGAGCAATTAAGATGACTTGAGCCCGGTCTTGGTGAATTTTACTCAACACACAAAGAATCAAGGGTATGGGGGGAAACGCGTAAAGCAACTGGTCGCACCAGGTCATCTGAAACGCATCCCCCAAAGCTCCTTGTACCGGATACTGGAGGCTGCAAAATAACGGGCAGTGAGAGTTCTCCCGGGTGGCAAACAGATCTATCCGAGGAAACCCCCACATCTGGAAGATTAACCGGACTGGATCTGGATGGAGACGCCACTCGTGATCGGCCGAGAAATAGCGACTGAGATTGTCCGCACGTACGTTCAAGACTCCGGCCAGATGATTTGCTACCAAGCAAATCTGATGGTCCTTTGCCCAGGACCATAGCCGTAGAGCTTCTCTGCAGGAAAGGTACGACACTACCCCTCCCTGTTTGTTTATATACCACATCGCAGTAGTGTTGTCCGTCAGGACCTGAACCAACTGACCACGAAGGGATGGGAGGAAGGCCTTGAGAGCCAGACGTACAGCCCGTAACTCCAACAGATTGATATGAAACACCTGTTCTACTGGAGACCAAAGTCCCTTGATCTCCAGGTCCCACAGATGAGCTCCCCACCCTAGAGTGGAAGCATCCGTTATTACTGTGGCCACAGGCGTAGCTTGCGAGAACGGCCTTCCTCTGGAAAGATTGCCGTCCGCAATCCACCATTTCAAATCCATGGCAGCATCTCTGGAGATTCTCACCGAGCCTTCGAGATCCCCTTTGTGTTGAGACCACTGCCTTCGGAGGCACCACTGAAGAGCCCTCATGTGCCAGCGAGCATGCATGACCAACAGTATGCAAGAAGCAAACAGACCGAGCAGACGTAGGACCTTGAGGACTGGAATGACTGCTCCACTTTGAAACATTGGAACCAACGCCTGAATGTCCTGAATCCGCTGAGGCGGAGGAAAGGCTTGGTTCAATGTTGTATCCAGTACTGCCCCTATGAACAGGAGGTGCTGAGAGGGCTCTAGGTGAGATTTGGGCATGTTCACCCAAAAGCCCAGGTCGAACAACAACTGGGTTGTCGACTGCAGGTGATGCAACACGAGCTCCGGAGACCTGGCTTTGATCAACCAGTCGTCTAGATAAGGAAATACTGCTATCCCATTCCTTCTGAGCTCTGCCGCAACCACCGACATCACCTTCGTGAAGACTCGAGGTGCTGAAGTAAGACCAAACGGGAGGACCGCAAACTGATAGTGCTGCGACCCCACCACAAAACGGAGATACTTCCTGTGCGACCTGAGTATCGGGATATGAAAGTAAGCATACTGCAAGTCGACAGACACCATCCAATCTCCATTGTTCAGCGCCAAAAGCACCTGAGCTAGGGTCAGCATCTTGAACTTTTCCTGTTTGAGGAACCAATTCAAGATCCTTAGGTCCAGGATTGGTCTCAAACGACCATCCTTCTTGGGAATCAGGAAGTACCTTGAATAACAACCTTGACCCCTTTCCTGCTCTGGAACCAACTCCACCGAGCCCTTTGAAAGGAGGACTTGAACCTCCTGTTCCAACAACAGGAGGTGTTCTTCTGAACAATAAGATGGGCGGGGCGGGATGGGGGGCGGAAACTCCCAAAAGGGAAGGGTGTAGCCTTTTCTCACAATGCTGGTAACCCAGGAGTCTGAAGTTATGACCTCCCACTTGTGGAGAAAATTCAGTAACCTCCCCCCTACAGGAGTGGAGTGAGTGGGAATTGGTGGAAGCCTAAGGCTGCTTCCCCTGCTGCACCCCTCCAGAGGAAGAGGAAAAGGCAGAGTGCTGCTGAGAGGCTCCCCTGGTACGGACCCTACCCCTCCCTCTAAAAGATCTATAGGAGAGAGCAGAGGTAGGCTGCTGGAATTTCCCTCGAAAGGAGGAGGAGGAGGAGGAGCCACGACCAAATCCTCGAAACCTCCTAAAAAATCTGGAGGAGGCAGAAGAAGTGGCTTGCAAGCCCAGCGACTTGGCCGTGGCCCTGCTCTCCTTGAACCTCTCTAAGGCCGAATCCGCCTTGGCACCAAAGAGCTTGTCCCCATCAAAAGGATGGTCCAGTAGGGTCGACTGCACATCAGAGGAAAATCATGAGTTACGAAGCCAAGCCTGCCTCCTCGTAACTACAGCAGTGCCCATTGCCCTAGCAATGGAGTCAGTTGTATCCAACCCAGATTGGATAACCACAGTTGCAGCTGCCTGAGCGTCCAATACTAGACTTAACAGCCCCTGAGGGACCTCCGTATGCGTTGATGCAATCTCGTCCATCAGGGCATAAATGTACCTTCCTAAAATACATGTAGCATTGGTGGACTTCAATGCCATGCTACATGAAGAGAACACCTTTTTGGATGCCATGTCCATCTTCTTGGAGTCTCTATCCGAGGGCACAGATGGAAAAGAGCCAGGAGCAGACCTTGCCGAGCAGGAAGCCTGGACCACCAAGCTTTCAGGTGTTGGATGTCTGGTAAGAAAACCAGGGTCAGCCGGTGCAGCCCGATACCTCCTAGCCACAGATCTATTGACAGCTGAAGAAGACCCTGGCTTCTTCCAGACTTCCAAAACAGGGTCCAGCAAAGCCTCATTGAACAGCAAAAGTGGTTCTGCCGATGTAGAGGTCGGGTGCAACACCTCTGTCAACAAATTCTGCTTGGCTTCAGTTACCGGCAAAGGAAGATCCAAGAAGCTAGCTGCCTTCCTGATAACAGAATGGAAAGTGGCCGCCTCTTCTGTATACTCCCCAGGAGATGACAAGTCCCACTAGGGGGAAGTATCTAGGCTACTAACAGTGTCCAGCCCATGGAGACCCTCACGAGAGTCCTCAATCTCTCCTTCCTCATGTTTTGTCTCTGGTACTCCTGCTCTTCAAGGAGGCGGAGAGCAAGCCTCCTCGAGTGCAGCCTCTCCTATATCCTCGGCGTCGACATGGCGTCAGCGGATGTTGAAGAATGACGCCGATCGAGGAGTCGCATGGAGGGAAGACTGCTTCGGAGTTGCAGGAGGTCTAGACGGCGCCACTGGTTGAAACATCGAAGCCGCCGGAGCCGAAGTCTCAGGAGCCACCGGAGCCGATACCGGCGCCGAGCCCACGTTCCCCAGGGGGAGAAAGGGCATAAAGGGTGCTGGTCGAAGCGGAGCTGGAGCACCCATGTTGAAGGCCAAAGGGCCCGAAGGACCAGCTGGTCCACCACCTGGAGCCATCTGCTGGAAGATGGAAAACATCGCATTTAAAAATGCGGTACTATCAGCTCCAGGGGCCGGGAAAGCCGGGTACTGGGGTGCCTGGTTCGAAGGCGACACCGACCTCGACGTCTGCAACGACGGAGAAAATATTTGAGGCTGCGGAACCTCAAACACTGAGGGTGGTTGGCCCGATGACCCGGGCGAAGTCGGTGAGGCTGGAGAAGGCAACGGTGTCGACGGATGGGGAGTGACAGTGGGACTGACCTCCCAAGTCTTCCGACATCGAGTTGATAGTGACCTCGACCTCTCTTTACTCGACTGGCGCCGTGATTCTCGATGACGCCGGGAGTCCCGATGACGCCAATGAGACTTCGGTGACGAGGATTTTCGATTACGTCTCTTTTCCTTCCTTTTCGACTTCGCCAGAAAAAGCTTAGCCTCGCGCTCTTTCAGGGCCTTAGGATTCATATGTTGACAAGAATCGCACTTGTCAACATCATGATCGGAACTAAGACACCACAAACAGTCTTAGTTAGTTACCGACATTTTGCCCCCACACTCACGGCAGGCCTTGAATCCTGACTTTCTTTGCAACATTGTAATCTCAAAGAAAAAAATAGATCCAAAAAACACACTGTAACTGTCGAACAGCAACAGTAGCTCCCTCGAAGATAACCGTTTCGAATGGCACGGAAAAAAGTGAACTGACATCGGCGAGGACCTCTTATTGCCTGTATGACGTCAGACGGCGTCGCGTGGGCAACTGTGACGTCCTCGTCGACGTGCAGAAGCTAGGAAGAGGCGCAATGGGAGTATTCATTAGGTGAGGAATCCACAGGTAGTTGTATCCATCAGAAATAGGCTGATCTGCCCCCAGGGAGGGCAGAAGCCATTAGGCACCAGGGATGCTTTTATTTATATTGAGAACAGGAGTGACCCCTTAGGCAAGGGTTGTTCCCCCCTCAAGCAATTTAAAAAAAAGATCATTTCTGCCCCCCCAGGGGGCAGATTGGCCTTTATTAATTAGGCCGATCTGCCCCTTTTGGCAGGGGGTGGGGTGCAGAAGCCACTAGAAACCAGGGTTTTTTTTTTTTTTTTTTAAACCTTTATACTGATAAGGGGTGCGACCCCTTATGCAAGCTCCCAAATGGCCTAAAGTACAAATTACTTACCTTCGGTAATGAAATATCTGGTAGAGACATATTCTAGTTGCAGATTCCTTACCTTAGAATTTCCCCCCAGGTGTTCGACTGTATCTGGAGATTTTTCTTCGAGCAATACCCTTGGGCGTCTGTAGGTGGCGTTGTTCGACTCCGCAGGCATCGACTGATGCCTTGATGACGTCTGGAGTAGTACATTGACGCCGCCCTCGCGCAGTGATGTCAGTTTCTTTTAACGACTTTCCACGCCAGAGCGCAGAGCCGCTAAGAACACTGAGATTGGTACGACAGCGCTAAGGACCTGAAAGGGGGAACACCTGTCCCTAGAAATAATTTCGCAAAGCGGGGAGGATGGGTGGGCGGTAAGGAAGCTGCAACTAGAATGTGTCTCCCACCAGATATTTCAAATACCGAAGGTAACTAACCTGTACATCTGATAGAGACTTCTAGTTGCAGATTCCTTACCTTAGAATTGATACCCAAGCAATGCCATCCTATGTGGTGGGCTGCGAACAAAGATCATACTAGAAAGTCTTGCAGGACTGAACGACCAAAGTAGCCGCCTCGACGGACCTGACTATCCAGGCAGTAATGCTTATCAAACGTGTGCAGGGATGCCGATGTAGCTGCCCGACAGATATCCAGGACAGGAACTCCGCGTGCTAACGCAGTGGAAGCCGCAATTTCTCTGGTGGAATGAGCACGCAAGCCTTCAGGAGGTTGCTTTTTAGCCAAAGTGTAGCACATTTTGATGCAAAGAAGCACCCATCGAGAGATGATCTGCTTTTGCACCGCCTTCCCTTTCTGAGCACCCACATAGCCAAAGAGTTGATTGTCCACCTGGAAATCTTTAGTACAATGGAGGTAGAACACCAACACTCTTTTTGGGTCCAGACAGTGGAGTTTCTCCCCTTCTCATGGGAAGGGTGTGGGAGTGTGTAGAAGGTAGGCAAAGTGATGGACGGGCCTACATAAAATGGTGTAAATACCTTAGGAAGGAATGAAGCTCTAATGCGTAACACCACTTTGTCAGGGTGTACAGACAAGTTTGGAGGCATTGAAGAAAGCACCTGGAGCTCCCTCACCCTGCAAGCAGAGGTGATAGCGACAAAGAAAGACAGTTTGAATGCGAGGATCTGCAAGGGACAATTATGCATTAGCTCAAAGGGGGTACACATTAAATAAGTAAGTACAAGATTAAGATCCCACTGAGGCATAATAAATGGAGTGGGAGATAATAAGCTGGTGAGCCCTTTTAAGAACCTACTGACAATAGGAGATTTAAAGAGTGAGGGCTGATCAGGTAACCTTTAAGGGTGCCCAAAGCAGAGCCCTGCTGGGCTAAATAATGAACAGAAGAACCTCTGACAGAGGGGCACAAATGTGATCAACAGATTTTTTGGTACACCATGCCACAAGATTTATTCCAACGACAGGCATATACAGTTTTAGTCGATGGATGCCTGGCTGCCAAGAAACATTGCAGACTTTGGGTGGAAGGGCAAATGCATTCAACTGTTGCAGCTCAATCTCCACGCATGAAGGTGGTGGTTGGACAGGTGCCGGTGGAGACCCGTCCCCTGCTGCTGTGACAGAAGATCCGCCCAAAGAGGCAGTCTGAGTGGAGGATGGATGGACATGCTCAATAGCTCTGGATACCACACTCTTCAAGCCCAGTCCGGAGCCACCAGGATAACTTGGGCCCGGTCGTACTTGATTTTCTTGAGAACTCTGGGTAGAAGAGGGCTAGACGGGAAGGCGTACATGAGGCTGGAGCTCCACTCGAGATGAAAAGCGCCTCCGAGCGAGTGCCGTCTTCGAAAATTCTAACATGCAAAACAGCTGACATTGCGTGTTCTCTGCAGAGGCAAACAGATCTAACCAAGGCTCTCCCCACTTGAGAACTTGCGTCACCTCCAGATAGAGACGCCATTCGTGATCGACTGTGCGTCGGCGGCTGAGTTTGTCTGCTCTGCCGTTGAGAGCCTGCCAGATGTTCAACCATCAGCGTAATGCCCTGATATTCCAGCCATGTCCAGAGGCGTAGTGCTTCCTGACAAAGGGTCCAGGACCCTACCCCGCGTTGTCTGTTGGAGTACCAGATGGCGGTAGTGTTGTCTGTGAACACCTGCACCACTTTCCCTTTGAGAGAGGGAAGGAATGTTTTTGACCTAAGCCTGATTGCCCGGAGCCCGGAGCTCCAGCATTTTTATGTGGAGCCCGACTCCGCCGGAAACCAGAGGCCTCTGATCTCTGCTTCTCCCATGTGGCCACACCAACCCACAAGTGACGCATCTGTCACTATAGAGAGATCTGGTTGGGGAAGGGAGAGGGATCTGCTGTTGACACAATTTGGATTCTAAAGCCACCACTGCAGGTCTTTCGCAGTCTCCTCCGAGATCTGGACCATGTCTGAGCGATTTCCCTGATGCTGCGCCCACTGGAACTTTAGGTCCCACTGCAGAGTGCGCATATGCCATCTGGCATGTGTACTAGCAGGAGACAGGAGGCCATGAGGCCCAGCAGGCTCACACTCACCGAAACCCAAGACCGAGGCTGAAAGAAAGATCTGAATCATAGCCTGAAGGTCTTGGACTCGCTTGTCTGGAGAATAAGCGAGAAATTGCACGGTATCCAGAACAGCTCCAATGAAAGTGAGCGTATGAGAGGGAGTCAGGTGTGACTTCGGCACGTTTATAGTGAACCCCAGCTTGTGCAGGAGGATCGCCATAGTCTGAAGGTGAGAGACGACTGTCTGGGGAGAAGGCGCCTTCAACAGCCAGTCATTGAGGTAGGGGAAAACTGAGACCCCTAACCTGCACAGATGAGCTGCAACCACCGCCATCATTTTTGTGAACACCAGAGGGGCGCTGGTAAGGCCGAAAAGGAGCATGGTAAACTGAAAGTGCTCGTGACCTACCATGAATCGTAGGTAACGTCTGTGGGCAGGCAGGATGGGGATGTGAAAATAAGCGTCCTGCAAGTCCAACGCTACCATCCAGTCTCATGGGTCTAAGGCAGAAAGAACCTGAGCCAGGGTGACCATTTTTAATTTCTCCTTCTTGAGGAAGTTGTTCAGGACCCGAAAGTCTAGGATTGGATGTAAGCCCTTGTCCTTCGTTGGTATCAGAAAGTAGCAGGAATAACAACCACAACCCACTTCTGGCACAGGGACTCTTTCTATAGCTCCCTTGGCCAAGAGAGCCATGAATTCCTGGTGCAGAAGCACAAAATGATCCTCCGGAAGATGATGGAAGGATGGTGGCATGTGTGGTGCTGCAGATTCGAAAGGAGGGTGGGGAGGAGTAGCCCTTCCGAATGATCTGCAAAACCCACCCATCAGTGGTGATAAGTTCCCAGTGGGGCAGGTGATGGCGGATCCTGCCCCTAACTGGATAGGAGTGACGGGACGGACTAGGAGGGTTTGGAGACTGCAGCGGGGGGTGGGGGCAGAGGTGGAATGGACAGACCTATGGTTCCCTGTTCACAGCCACGTGGAATTCCGCGACCTCGGCCATGCATAGGCTGCCCAGCGTGCGTGGCACGGTGGCTGGGTTGAGGACATGACAGGGTGCCCCTTCCGTGTTCCACGAAATGGATGAAAAGCTGAATGCGGTGGGCGAGTGGCGGAGGAAAGACCAAGGGTCCGAGCCGTAGACTGGGAATCATTGAATCTCTCCAAGGCAGAGTCCGCTTTGTCTCCAAAGAGACGGGTGCCATCAAAGGGCATGTCCATGAGTGACTGTTTGACATCCCCCGAGAAGCCACAAGTGCGTAACCAGGCATGGCGCCGTAAGACCACTGTTGTTGCAACCGATCTGCCCCGAAAGTCTCTCGTATCCCGCCCACAACGGATAGTGAACTTTTCTGCATCTCTCCCATCTTTCACTGCTTGGGAGACGATAGCACGGGCCTCCTCCGGTATCTGCGGCAGGACTTGCGCAACTGTAACCCACAGGGAGTGGGTATAACGTCACAAAAAACATGCAGTGTTCACAGACCGCAGTGCGAGGCTGCAGGAAGAAAACAACTTCTTGGCAAATTGTTCCAGCCTTTTGGATTCACTATCCTGGGGTACGGAAGGGAATGCGCCTGAAGAAGTGGAAGCCTGGATAACACGACTCTCAGGAGTGGGGTGTTGGGACAGGAATTTTGGGTCGGTCGGTGCAGGCCAATGGCGGCTAGCAATAGTCCTGTTCAGAGGAGCCCCTGTGTTGGGTTTGGATCATGTACCCAAAAGGACATCGGTGAGGGCCTCATTGAATGAGAGAAGGGGTTCTGAAGTAGAAGCCCCAGGCTGAAGCACCTCAGTCAGGAGATTAGACCTGACTTCCACAGTAGGTAGCTTAAGGCTGAGGACCTCAGCTGCCCTACTGACCACCATACTGTAAGTTGCTTCGTCCGCCGTAGCCACAGTAGGAGGAGACAGCATGCCAGCGTCAGGAGAAGTATCCAGACCACTGGCTTCGCCCAAATCCTGTTCCCAGTCCACAGCATGGTCATCCTGGTATTCATAATGGTCCAGGGATCCATCCAATTCCTCCCCATAGGAAAAAGTGTCCGAATCAGACCTTGGGTGAATAGGCCCCACTGAAGCCGATGGTGCCGTCGACCAATGCCTCTCCGAGTCGTCTGGGATAAATTCTTGTTCTCCTCCAGGGGAACCCACAAACTATGAGTACCTCTCGAATCCCTATGAAGTTGGCAAAAAATATAAATAAAAATAAATACGTTTTTTAAATTAAAAAAACGCACATTTGGCATGGGTAGCTTATGTGGCCAAAAAGTAATGAAAGCCTAAGCACGAACTGCCCCGAATAGCCAAGAAAACGCCTGGCACCTGAGGGGGAAAGGCCTGGCAGAGAAGCGATTAGTAAAATGTAAACTTTGTTATTAAAGCTGGGAAATGTTATATTCGGTGTCAGGAAAAGAGGTGAGGATCATGCTAGCCGCAGACACCTAACCTTAGAATCGATACCCAAGCAATACCATCTCCGGTGGTGTGTTTGCAGACCAATTTCAAAGGAGTAAGTCCTGATGGGGCAAAGGGGCAAAGGGGCAAAATTCTCATTTTTATGGACCTGGGCCTACCTGGCAGTAGTGTCTGATAAACGTGTGCAGGAAGCAGACGCTTCACATGCATCAAAATATCATAAATATCTTACCCGGCCTGCAGAACGATTAGACTGAATCTACTTGACCTATCTGTAATATACTTGACCCTCACACTGTTGTTAAGTTGTGTGATCCTAGGCAATATTTTATTTAGCTGTCATTTTTTCATTATCGTATATGAGAGCACCTTCAAACATGAAAGTTCAGCATTTCTGCTGTACAAAAAACCCTTTTTGATTTAATAGGCCAAACGTTTGCTTCATGCATATTACAAATCTAGCCCACATTAGGCTACACATGAACCCTGACTTGCCTCTTAGTTCACTAATATCATTGTCATCAGGGTGGGGGCAGAAATGTATTAATTCTTGATAAAGATCTCAGTTTAAAAAAATATATTGCTAAAAAGTGATATGGTTGTGCACTGTCATTTTCAAACATTTTCTATTGACATAATACATTTTCAGAATAACCTTCGGTAATAATTTATCTGGTGGAGACATTTTCCAATTGCAAATTTCTTACCTTTGGATTTCTCACAGGCGTCAGACTAGATTCGGAGATTTTTTTTATTATCGCAGTACCCTTGTGCACAGTCAAGTGGTGGCAGTCGTCTCCGCGTCTGTCGTTGGCGTCGTGGTCGCCGTGATGGCGTAGGAGGTCGTATATAGGCGCCACCTCAGCATAGTGACGTCAAGTTTCTTTTCACAACTTTTACGCCAAAGCACAGAGCCATGAAGAACACCAAGAACGGTGTCCCAAAACTAAGGGCATGTAATGGTTATACCTGCCAATGAAATCAGTTCGCGAGCAGGAAGGATGGGTGGGTTGGTAAAGAAACTGCAACTATAATGTCTCTACCAGATACATTTTTATTGAAGATAAGTAACTAGTTCATCTGATAGAGACTTCTAGTTGCAGATTCTTTTCTCAGAATAGATAACCAAGCAAGACCATCTTCTGAGGTAGGCTGATAATCTAAGCTCATACTAGAAAGTCCTGCAGGACCGAATGACCAAAGCAGCCGTCTCTGCGGACCTGACTGTCCAGACAGTAATGCATTTTAAATGTGTGCAGAGATGCCCACGTTGCTATTTGACAGATATCAATGACAGGAACTCCAGGTGCTAACGCTGTGGTAGCAGCATTATCTCATGTAGAGTGAGCACGCAACCCCTCAGGGGCTTGCTTCTTAGCCAAAGCGTAGCACTGTTTGATGCAAAGAAGCACCCATCGTGAGATGTTACACTTCTGCACCGCCTTCCCTTTCTTCGTGCCCCCCCACCCCCAAAAAAGAGTTCATCATCCAACCCGAAATCTTTGGTAAGATTGAGGTAGTATGCCTAGGCTCTTTTTGCATCCAGACGGTGGAGTCTCTCCTCTTCGTGAGAAGAATGTGGGAGTGAATAAAAAGGGAAAGTGATGGATTGGGCTTCATGAATGGGCGTGACCACTTTGTGAAGGAATGAGGCCCTCGTATGGAGCCCCACCTTGTCAGGGAAAACAGACAACAACGGGGGTTTAGAAGAAAGAGCCTGAAGCTCACTCACCCAGCGAGCACAGATCACGGCAACCAGAAGAGCAAGTTACTTACCTTTGGTAATGCTTTTTCTGGTGGATACATTAGCTACCTGTGGATTCCCCACCTAATGAATTCTCCCCATGCGCAGCATTAGACTGAAACTTCTCTCTCTAGCTCTGCACGTCAGGCGAGCTGACGTCAGTTCATGCAATTTTTTAGGTGCCTTTGAAACATATAAAGAACATCGACAATCTACACCCTTTAAGATTAACAAGAATAAACTTTATAGAGAATCTTCATCTAAAAACTTTTGCACAGTTCTTTAAATAAGGGCACATACCAACATGAATGGTTTGCAAACTTGAAAATAACTTGAATGTGAACTATAAACATATATACATATGTAGAAACATTGAAACTGAAGTGCACACCCAAGCCGATCCTGGTAGGACCAGACAGACAACGGGGAGGCGGGAGGGACCGTGAGGAATCCACAGGTAGCTAATATATCCACCAGAAAAAGCGTTACCGAAGGTAAGTAACTTGCTCTTCTGATGGATACAACTACCTGTGGATTCCTCACCTAATGAATAGAGTCCCAAAGCAGTACCACCTCGGAGGGTGTCCGTCTGGTCAAACCAGGAAATCCTGCAGCACCGACCGCTCAAAATTGCCATCCATTCGCACCTCTGCATCCAAACAATAATGCTTCACAAAGGTGTAGAGGGAAGACCAAGTCACAGCCTTGCAGATGTCCACCATCGGAACACCTCTGGCCAAAGCCGATGAGGTTGACTTGGCCCTGGTGGAATGAGCCCTGATCCCCTCAGGAGGATCCTTCTTTGCCAACGAGTAACATATTTTAATACAAAGAACGGCCCACCTGGAGATCGCTCTCTTGTGGACGGCCTTCTCCTTCCTCACGTATCCAATAAAGAGTTGTTCATCCAACCGGAACTCTCTCGTCCTGTCGACATAAAAACTGAGAGCCCTCTTAGGGTCCAGACGATGGAGTCTTTCCTCCTCCTTAGATGGATGCGGAGGAGGGTAGAACGTCAAGAGAGTTATTGATTATCCCAAGTGAAATGGAGACACCACCTTGGGGAGGAAAGCCACCCTGGTCCTCAAAACCACCTAATCCTTATAAAAAGTGGTGAAAGGCGGGTGAGCAGAAAGAGCCTGCAGTTTGCTAACACGTCTAGCCGAAGTGATGGCCACCGTTTTGAAAAACAAATATCCTAATGGGCAGCAAGGAAGTCAACACCAAATTCAAGTCCCACTGCGGCATAATAAAAGGCCTGGGAGGAAATTTATTAGTAAGCCCCCTCAAAAATCGAACAACTAAAGGAGATCTGAATAGGGAGGGCTGATCTGGAAGATATAAAGAAAGTCGAAAGGGCCGGAAGATAGCCCTTAACCGTGGGCAAAGCACAACCACACTGAGCCAATGACAACGCGAACAACAAAACATCAGAAAGATGGGCACTTAAGGGATACATTTTCTTCTCCCCACACCAACGAACAAAATTAGCCCACCTACTTGCATAGACCAACTTGGTGGAGTGTCGTCTGGCTGATAAAAACGTCCACCACCTCCGGTGGGAGAGAAAAGGAACTCCGGTTGCCCCGTTCGATCGCCAGGCATGAAGCTGCAGGCTTTGGAGGTGGTGTGTCGAACCTGCCCCTGCGAAAGGAGGTCTGCCCTGAGAGGGAGACGGAGCGGCGGGTACAGTGAGTCGGAGAAGGTCTGCATACCACACCCTTCATGGCCAATCCACAGCTTTCAGAATGACTAGGGCCCGGTCTTGCCGAATCTTCCTCAAAACCCGAGGAATCAAGGGTATGGGAGAAAACGCGTAAAGCAACTGGTCGCACCAGGACATCTGAAACGTGCCCCCCAACGCTCCTTGCATCGGATACTGGAGGCTGCATAACGACTGACAATGCGCATTCTCAAGTGGCAAAGAGGTCTATTCAGGGAAAAAACCCCATCCGAAAGATGTAAAGAACTAGATCCGGATGCAGACACCACTCGTGGTTGTCCGAGAAGAAGCGACTGAGCTTGTCCGCATGTACGTTTAGGACCCCGGCCAAATGGTTTGCCACTACACAAAGCCGATGGTCCCGCACCCGGGACCAGAGGCGCAGAGCCTCTCTGCAAAGAAGGTACGACCCTACACCCCCCTGTTTGTTGATATACCAAATCGCAGTCGTGTTGTCCATCAGAATCTGAACTGACTGACCTCAAAGGGAAGGGAGGAAGGCCTTGAGGGCCAAACGAATCGCCTGCAGTTCCAGCAGATTAATATGAAACTTCTGCTCTACTGGAGACCAACGACCCTTGATCTCCAGATCCTCCAGATGAGCTCCCCACCCTACGGTGGAGGCATCCGTTATCACCGTGGCCACCAGAGTTGGCTACGAGAACGGCTTCCCTTGAGAAAGGTTGCCTCCCGCAGCCCACCATCGGAGATCCGCTGCAGTGTCTCTGGAGACCCTTATCGATTCCCCGAGATCTCCTCTGTGCTGAAGCCACTGCTTGCGGAGGCACCACTGAAGAGCCCTCATATGCCAGTGTGCATGCATGACCAACAGAATGCAAGAAGCGAACAGACCGAGCAACCAAAAGGACCTTGAGGACCGGAACTACTGCTCCTTCTTGAAACATTGGAACCAGCGCCTGAATGTCCCGTATCCGCTGTGGCGGAGGAAAGGCTCGATTCAATGTTGTGTCCAGTACTGCCCCTATGAACAGGAGACGTTGCGAGGGCTCTAGGTGAGACTTGGGCACATTTATTGAAAAACCCAGACTGAACAACAACTGGGTTGTCAGCTGCAGATGACGCAGCACAAGCCCCGGAGGCTCGGCTTTGATCAACCAATCATCCAGGTAAGGGAATACTGCTACTCCCTTCCTCCTGAGGTGTGCTGCAACAACTGCAATCACCTTCGTGAAGACCTGTGGTGCAGAAGTAAGACCAAAAGGAAGGACCGCAAACTGGTAGTGCTGCGATCCTACCACAAACCGGAGATACTTCTGTGCGACTTGAGAATGGGAATGTGAAAATAAGCATCCTGCAAGCCGACCGACACCATCCAATCCGCCTTGTCCAACACCAAAAGCACCTGTGATAGAGTCAGCATTTTTAATTTCTCCTGTTTGAGGAACCAATTCAAAATCCTCAGGTCCAAAATAGGCCTCAGATGACCATCCTTCTTGGGGATCAGGAAGTACCTGGAATAACACCCCTGACCCCTTTCTTACTCTGGAACCAACTCCACTGTACCTTTCAATAATAGGGAGAGAACCTCCTGTTGTAACAGCAAGAGATGATCTTCTGAACAAAAAGGAAAGACGGGGAGGGTAGTGAGGCGGAATCTCCCGAAAGGGAAGGGCGTAACCTCTTCTCACCAAACTGATGAAGTCTGTTGTTATGGACTCCCATATGGGAAGAAAGAGTGAAAGCCTCCCCCCTACCGGAGAGGTATAAGAAACAATGGTGAGAGGACTAGGGCTTCTTTCCTTGAGGTAACCCTCCAGCGGAAGAGGAAGGGTGCTGCTGCTGGGTGGCACCTCTTGTGCCGACTCTACCCCGCCCCCTGTATGAGCCATAAGGGAGGCTGGAGGACTGCTGCGATCTCCCACGAAAGGAAGAACCTCTTCCAAAAACATGCAGCCGTCTAAGAGATCGAAATGGGGTAGCAGCAGCCTGCAGACCCAAAGATCTAGCTGTGGCCCTACATTCTTTAAAGCGCTCTAGCGCAGAGTCCGCTTTTGAACCAAACAGTTTTGCCCCATCAAAGGGCAGATCCAGCAACATAGACTGGACGTCTGACGAAAATCCGGAAGTGCGTAACCACGCATGCCGTCTAGAGGCAACGGAAGTCCCCATGGCTCTTGCAATAGAGTCCGTGGTATCCAGCCCTGTCTGAATAACCTGTGTAGCCGCCACCCGAGCGTCCGAAAGAAGACTACACAAGTCCTGGCACATGTCCGGAAGTACAGTCGTCGTCGCATCCATTATGGCATGGATATACCTGCCCAGAATACATGTTGCATTGGCAATTTTAGAGCCATGCTGCAAAAAGAAAACACCTTCCTGGCCGATTGGTCCATCCATTTGGATTCCCGGTCCGAGGGTACTCCCGGAAACGAAACAGGGGCCGACCTCGAAGAGCAGGATGCTTGCACCACCAAGCTCTCTGGTGAAGGGTGTTTGGATAAAAACTCCGGGTCCTCAGGCGCAGATCTATAATGCCTGGCCACCGACCTACTATCAGCCAAAGAAAAAACAGGCTTCTTCCAAACCTCTTCGATCGGATCCATCAGGGCTTCATTAAATGGTAAAAGAGGATCCACCATGGCTGTAGCAGAATGCAAATCCTGAGTCGAAAGGTTGGTCTTCACCTGCGCCGTCGGTAAAGGAAGATCCAGAAATGCTGCGGCCTTCCTAATAACATTGGTAAGAGGCTGCCTCCTCTGTATATTCATCAGGGGAGGCCAGATCATATTTGAGAGGTATCAAGACCACTTGCTGTGTCCAACCCAGGGAAATCACCCTGGGGGTCAGTGATCTCCCCTTCCTTGAGGAATTGCTGCTGATATTCCCTCTCCTCTAAAAGTCTAAGTCATGGAGCAGAGCAACGTCGGTGAATGGCGCCGGGAAGACGTCATGACAGGTTCTCCGGATCCACCGACGCCGCAGATGGATCCATCAGCGCCATGGAGAAGGCACCCGCATCCGATGCCGACATCCGACCTCTCGGCCCCATCACCTCCAACACCAGCATCAAAGGTCTCTCCCTCGACGTCGAAGGCTGCACTGTCGGCAGAGGGGCCTGACTTGAATCTCCAGCCAAACAAAATGGCATAAACGGCGTTGGTTTATATGGAGCTGGAACGAGATTGAAAGCCAGGGGACCAGTGGGGCCAGTCGGCGCACCACCTCCGGGAGCCATATTTTGAAAACTCTGGAACATGGCATTAAGGAATGCCGCAGGATCCGTACCCGGAGCCGGGAACGAAGGATAAGCCTGTGGAGCCGGTGCCGGGCTGGACTCTTCAGGTTCAGTATGCACCGGCGAAGCCAGATGACTGAGGATCCACAACTTCAAAGACTGATGGGGCAGGGGACGTTTGCGGCGTCGCAGGTTGAGGGGGACACAGTCGGACTCACTTCTCAAGACTTTTGGTGCCGGGACGATGGAGACCTCGACCGACTTCTGGACTGACGTCGGAAGTCACGATGACGTCACTTCTTATGGGATGACTTTCCTGAAGAGGACCGATGGTGCCGCTTCCTCTCCTTCTTGGACCTTGCCAAGAAAAGCTTTGCCTCGCGTTCCTTCAATGCCTTCGTATTCATCTTTTGGCAGGATCCGCATTCTTGGAAGTCGTGATCGGAACTGAGGCACCAAAGAATCGTTGTGCGGATCAGTCACAGACATGCAACCTCCACATTCCCTGCAAGGCTTGAACCCCGACTTTTTCGGAGCCGACATCCTGGAAATACACAAAGTATACCTTTCGAAGAGCTAATGATACAGGTAACAGAAAAGTAACCGTTATCGAAGGCACGGAAAAAAGTGAACTGACGTCAGCACAGCGGCGAGGACCTCTTATTGCCACGATGACGTCACGCGGAGCCGGGCAATTGTGATGTCCTTGCCGACGTGCAGAGCTAGAGAGAAGTTTCCGTTGAATGCTGCGCATGGGGAGAATTCATTAGGTGAGCAATCCACAGGTAGTTGTATCCATCAGAAATGCAGTTTTAAGAATAAGGAGCCGCACAGAACAGCTGTGTAATGGCTCAAAGGAAGCACATATCAGCTAAGTAAGAACAACATTAAGGTCTTACTGAGGCGTGATAAAGGGGGGGGTTACAAATGGGTAAGACCATTAAGTAATCTACCCACGAGAGGAGACTTAAAAAGAGAATGTTGTTCCGCCAACATTAGGGAGGCTGAGAGCCGCCAAGTAACCTTTAAACAGTGCGAATGCAGAGCCCTACAGGGTGAAAGATATGATGAACCAAAGAACTGCAGGGAAAGAAGCGGGGGGGGTGTGGGGGGAGGGGGTCGGTGGAGGAAATCAAGAGACTTGTTTCTACACCATGACACAAATTGATGCCGACAAGCGTATACCATTTTGGTGGAGGGACTCCTGGTTGCCAAGATAAACTCACAGACTTCGTGTGGAAGGTCAAAAGCCGTCAACTGCCACCGCTCTATCGCCACATGGAAGGCGAAGATTGGACAGCTTCAGATGGAGAACCATCCCCTGCTGCTGCACCAGAAGTGCCTCCCTAATTTGCAGTCTGACTGGAAGATCGGTGGCCATGCTCAATAGCTCTGGATACCGTACTCTCCGTGCCCAGTCTGGAGCCACAAAGATTACTTGGGCCAGAAGTGGTATTGGCAGGAAGGCGTAAAGGAAGCCCGAGATCCACTCAGAACTAAAAGCGTTGCAGAGCGAGTGCAGTCATGAAAACTTCAACATGCAAAACAGCTGACATTGAGTGCTCTCTACAGAGCCGAACAGATATAACCAAGGCTCTCCCCATTTGTGAAAGAGACCTTGCACCTTTTCTAGATGTAGACGCCATTCTAGATCGACTGACTCAATGACTGCATTTGTCTGCTCTGACGCTTGGGGATCACACCAGATGTTGAACCACCAGCGATATGCCCTGATGTGCCAGCCATGTCCAGAATCACAGAGCCTCTTTATAAAGGGTCCAGGACCCTACTCCACCCTGTTTGTTGCAGTACCACATGCCAGTAGTGCTGTCTGTGAACACTTGCACTACTTTCCCTTTGAGAGAGGGAAGGATTTCAATGCAAGCGTGATTCCCTGGAGCTCCAGAAGGTTGATGTTGGGCCCAGAATCCGCATGAGACCAGAGGCCTATGATCTACGCCTCTCCTATGTGGCCGCCCCTTCCCAGTAGTGAGGCATCTGTCACTACTGAGATATCTGGTTGGGGAAGCAAGAGATCCAGATTCCAAAGCCACCACAGCAGATCTTTCACAGTCCCCTCCGAGATCTAGACCATGTCGGAGAGATTACACTGATGCTGTGCCCACTGGAACTTAAGTCCCATTGAAGAGCCCGCATATGCCATCTGGCATGTGTCACTAGCAGGATGCAGGACGCCATGAGGCCCTGCAGCCTCTGAGTTGTTTTCACCGAAAGCCAGGATAGAGGCTGAAACATCAGAATCATAGTATGAATATTCTTGATTCGCTTTTTGGGAGGATAGGTCCAAAACTGCACTGTGTCCAGAACAGCCCCGATTTAACGGAGCATCTGATAAGAAGTCAGGTGAGACTTTGGCATGTTTATAGTGAACCTCAATGTATGCAGGAGGTTCGCCTTAGTCTGAAGGTGGGAGACAACTTTCTGGGGCGTGTCTGCCTTCAACAGCCAGTCGTCGAGATAGGGGAAGACCAAAACCCCTAACCTGCGCAGATGAGCTGCAACCACCGCCATCACTTTCGTGAACACCCGAGGGGTGCTGGTAAGGCCCAAAGGGATCACAGTAAATTGAAAGTGCTCGTGATCTACTAGGAATCGTAGACAGTACCCGTGGGCAGGCAGGATGGGAATATGGAAACAAGCACCCTGCAAGTATAACGCTACCATCCAGTCTCCTGGGTCTAAGGCAGACAAGACATGAGCCAGAGTGAGCATTTTGAACTTCTTCTTGCAGAACAGAATGAGGGCCCGAAGGTCTAGGATAGGACATAAGTCTTTGCCTTTTTTGGGCACCAGAAAGTAGCAGGAATAACAACTACAACCTACTTCTGGCACAGGGACCCTCTCTATGGCACCTTTGGCGAAGAGAGCCGTGACTTTCTAGCAGAGAATTGCCAGATGATCATCTGGTAAGGGGCCGTAAGATGGAGGCATGGCCGGTGGGGATTACCCCCTTTGTATGATATGCAAAACCCACCTGTCTGTCGTGATGGTCTCCTAGTGGGGCAGGTGAATGCGAATCCTGCCACCAACTGGTATAGGAGGGTGGGTACGGACTAGGAAGGTTTGGAGGCTGCACCAGGGTGGAGTGGGCAAACCTGTGTTTTCCTGTCCCATGGGCCTGCAGGATTCTGCATCCCCGGTGGCTGTAAAAGGGACACAACAGGAAGCCCGTTCCGTTGCCACGAAAGGGGCAAAATATGGACTGTTGGTGGTGAGGTGAAACAGAGGCCAAGGGATCGAGCCATAGCCCAGCACTCAAACCTCTCATGCGCCGAGTCCGCCTTGTCCCCAAAGAGACAGGTGCCATCAAAGGGCATGTCCATGAGGGTCTGTTGGACATTTCCTGGAAAAACAGATGCCCTCAACCAGGCATGGCTCCTCAAGGCCACCGTCAACGCATCCCATTTACCTGTAGAATTGGTTGTGTCCATTTCACAGGGAATGGTGAACTTAGCTGCATCTCTCCCATCAGCAAAGGCTTGGGAGATGTTAGCCCGGGTCTTCTCCAGGATCTGCGGCAGAACTTGCACGACCGTATCCCACAAGCAGTGGTTAAAGCAGCACAAAAGGCATGCAGTGCTCACCGACCGCAACGCCAGACTTGAGGAAGAAAACATCATCTTACCATCAAGTTGGTCTTTGATTCTCTATCCCGGGGAGTGGAAGGTAATGCACCAGATGACAATGATGCCTGGATGAAAAGGCTCTCAGGTGAGGGGTGTTGGGCCAGGAATTTAGGGTCGTTTGGAGCAGGCTGATGGGGGCGAGCGATTCTACTGTTTACAGGAGCCCATGTTCTGGGTCTGGACCAAGTACCCAGAAGGACATCAATGAGGGCTTCATTGAAGGGGAGGCTCGGCGGTAGAAGCCCCAGCTTGAAGCACCTCCGTCAGGAGATTCGTCCTGACCGCTATAGTGGACAGCTCCATGTCAATGACCTCAGCCACCCTACTGACCACAACAGAATAAGAGGTTCCCTCTGCCGTAGCCATGGTAGGAGGAGAATGCATGCCAGCGTCTGGAGAAGTATCTAGACCATTAGCTTCACCCTATTTCTGTGCCCAGTCCAAATTAGGGCTATCTAGCTGGTATTCTAAAGGGTCCAGCGTCCCCTCCTATCCTTCATTGTATTTGTACCCATAGTAATAAGGGTCCAAACCAAATCTGGGGTGAGAACCACATCGAAGTCAGAAGCAGCGTCGGCAGGCGCCGTTCTTTCTCCGGGTCATCGTGGGTAAGAATTGGGTCAACGTCGATCGTGTGCACCACCAATGTCGGAAGCACTGATAACCTAGCTGTTGTCGGGGAAGGTCGCGATGGCACGACCAGGGTAAGCAAGGATCCAGAGGGACCACTGGGGGCAGAGGCCAAAGACGCTGGCGTGGAACCAAAAGGGCCCTCATATGAACCCCTAGGCCTCGAAGGTGCCACAGAAGGGTCAGAATGCCCAAATATGAGGCGCATGGCCTCAAAACTCCTTGACTTTGGCAAGGGTCGCCCTGGCTCATGGAAAATTGGGGAGGTGCGGAGCACAGCAAGGACACTCCTCCCACGTCACATCGGCTGAGCGATGCGGTGAAGTTGGAAAACGCCTGGCCTTCTTTGACGACTTCTTTCTCTGACCTGAATGACACGAATATTATGATGATGAGTGGTGGTGACTCCGCGAACAGTCTCAAGACACTCCTCATGAGTGACACCATGAACGATGCAGAGTCGAGCGTCGGGCCTTCATGAGCTTTAGGGACCGCTCCCTCAAAGCCTTCGGGTGCATGGCCTGGCACTCAAAGCACAACTTCGGGTTGCACTACAAACACAAACGGACCGGATGCCGATCTGTCCCCGACATCATATGGTGACAGGCCTCGCAAGGCTTGAACCCGTTCTTCGGGGATATCATGATGCGCCAAAGGTCAACAGAAAAAACAGACAAAAGGGTCCAATAATTTTTTAAGTGTAACAGGGTATCTCTTCGCCAGATCAGCGTGTGGCACAGAAAAGAACGGACGTCACTACGCCGATTTCCTCAAGTAGTGGAACTAAAATGTTGTGGATGATTGTATGGCAAAGTAGTGGCTTATGGAAGGTAGGTATCCATACACAAACTTTTGAAAGGTTTCCCTAATGGAAGGTAAACCTCAGTCAATTTCGAAGTACTTAACTTTTGTATGATACAACAAGATACAAGTAGGAAAATACAGGTCTGGTGGAGATGGGAACTGGGGGCAGCAAACAACACTCTACAGCCTTTTCCCCTGCTTAGGTCAGACTTTAGAATGACAACATGGTTGAGCCTTTTTTGGGCGTTTCAGGTATGAAATCACAAAGTGTCCTTTTCACCCTTGCTACGTTCTCCAGAACATATGAAGTGGAGGCTGTCGCTTCTGTAACAGTAAGACTTTCAATGACAGGCAAAAGAAAGTGAAGGAAAAACACAAGACTTCATGTGGTTGTCTGATGAGGAAAAAAATACGCAATGTACTTTGCCCTCTGGATTTGGAGGTTAAACAATTTCTAGCACCAAGAAGTTTTATGACTCACATTGTATGGATGAAGAAACTGGTTCTTATCCAGTCCGCCCAATGAAATCAGGTGATCAGAAGATGAGCTGGAATCCAAAGGCACCTAACAGTGAGCTGTAGCCTCGGAGTTCTGAGCAGTATCCACCAACTGCTAGGGAGTAAGAACCGCAAGTCCTTAGGATTCACAAAACCTATCGGTCCTTGAGGTGGGCAGAAGACTTTAGTAGGAGTGTGAACCTCTGGGGCCATGTGTAGGAAGTTGGCTCTGTGTATACTATTTCAAAGTATGAAATAGTCTGCACAAATTCCAAGGTTTCCCCTTAGAGGTGAGATGGTGGCAAAATCAGATAATACTAATGCACTATTTGTAGTAGTGTGGTCGAGCAGTAGGCTTATCAGAGAGTAGTGTTAAGCATTTGTTGTACACACACAGGCAATAAATGAGGAACAAAGACTTACTCCAGTCCAATAGGTTTGTATATTGAAAAATATTTTCTTAGTTTATTTTAAGAACCACAGGTTCAAGATTTACAGTTAACACTTTAAATGTAAGGTACTTCACTTAGATACTTTAGGAACTTTGAATAAAAGCACTATCATATACAGTGTTTGTAAAAATGGCAATAAGCTATTTTCAAAATGGACAGTGCAAAAATCAACAGTTCCTGGGGGAGGTAAGTAAAGGTTAGATTAGGAGGTAAGTAAAACACTTACAAGTCTCAGTTCTGGGGCATAGGCAGCCCACCGTTGGGGGTTCAAGGCAACCCCAAAGTTACCACACCAGCAGCTCAGGGCCGGTCAGGTGCAGAGGTCAAAGTGGTGCCCAAAACACATAGGTGCCTATGGAGAACAGGGGTGATCCGGTTCCAGTCCGCCAGCAATTTAGTACCTGCGTCTTTAGGGGAAGACAGGGGGGGGTGGAGGTGGGGCAGGGAGGGAGGATTGGGCGCACAAGTAGGCATACAAAATACACCCTCGGCAGCACAGGGGCAGCCGGGTGCAGTGTGCAAAGCAGGCGTCTGGTTTCAATGGAGGGACCTGGGGGTCACTCTAGTGGTGCAGGAAGGCACAGGGGGGGCTTCTTGGGACAGCCACCACCTGGACAAGGCAGAGGGTCACCTGGGGGTCACTCCTGCGCTGAAGTTCGGTTCCTTCAGGTCCTGGGGGCTGAGGGTGCAGTGTTGGTTCCAGGCGCCGGACCCTTGTTGGAGGTCGCGGTCAGGGGGCGCTTCTGGATTCTCTGCAGGCATCGCTATGGGGGCTCAGGGAGGGGTCGTCTCTTGTCACTCACTGGCTCGCAGACACCGGGTAGTCCTCCCTGTAGTGTTTGTTCTCTGGATCTTGAGCCGGGGGCGTCGGGTGCAGAGTGTGAAGTCTCACACTTCCGGCGGGAAACGTGAAGTCTTTGAAAGTTGCTTCTTTGTTGCAAAGTAGCAGCTGGTTTTGAACAGGGCCGTTGTTCAAGGGAGTTTCTTGGTCCTTTAGTCCTGGGCAGTCCTTTGAGGCTTCAGAGGTCGCTGGTCCCTGATGGATGCACCGCTGTTTGTAGGTTTTCGAAGTTGGAGACATGCCGGTAGGGCTGGGGATAAAGCAGTTGTGGTCGCCAGTCTTCTCTGCAGGCTTGTAGGTCAGCAGTCCTCCTCGTTTCTTCAGGTTGCAGGAATCTGATTCCTGGGATCTGGTGTGCCCCTAAATACTGAATTTAGGGGTGTGTTTAGGTCTGGGAGGGCAGTAGCCGATGGCTACTGTCCTGGAGGGTGGCTACACCCGCTTTGTGCCTCCTCCCTGTGGGGAGGAGGGCACATCCCTAATCCTATTGGGGGAATCCTACAAACTCAAGATAGAGGATTTCTCAAGGCAGGGGTCACCTCAGGACACCTTAGGGGCTGTCCTGACTGGTGGGTGGCTCCTCCTGGTTTTCCTCATTATCTCCTCCAGCCTTGCCGCCAAAAGTGGGGGCAGTGGCCAGAGGGGCAGGCATCTCCACTAGCTGGTATGCCCTGTGGTGCTGTTATAGTTCCTGCAGGGGGAGGTGTGAAGCACCTCCACTCAGTACAGGGTCCCCATTTGGCCAGCAAGTTGTCTGGTTTGTGGCAGGGACTGGTCAGCCTACCGCTAGAAGTCAGGCTGGCGTTCAGGGTGCATCTCTAAGATGCCCTCTGGGTATATGTTATAATAATTTGCACACTGGCATCAGTGTGCATTTATTGTGCTGAGAAGTTTGATATAAAACTTCCCAGATTTCAGTGTAGCCATTATGGAACTGTGGAGTTCGTGTTTGACAAACTCCCAGACCATATACTCTTATGGCTACTCTGCACTTACAATGTCTAAGGTTTTGCTTAGACACTGTAGGGGCATAGGGCTCATGCAGCTATTCCCTGACCTGTGGTAGCGTGCACCCTGCCTTAGGGCTGTAACGCCTGCTAGAGGGGTGACTTACCTATGCTACAGGCAGTGTGAGGTTGGCATGGCACTCTGAGGGGAGTGCCATGTCGACTTAGTAATTTTCTCCCCACCAGCACACACAAGCTGTGAAGCAGTGTGCATGTGCTGCGTGAGGGGTCCCCAGGGTGGCATAAGACATGCTGCAGCCCTTAGAGACCTTCCCTGGCATCAGGGCCCTTGGTACCAGGGGTACCAGTTACAAAGGACTTATCTGAGTGCCAGGGTTGTGCCAATTGTGGAGACAAAGGTACAGGTTAGGGAAAGACCACTGGTGCTGGGGCCTGGTTAGCAGGTTCCAAGCACACTTTCAAACCATTACTTAGCATCAGCAAAGGCAAAAAGTCAGGGGGTAATGATTCCAAGGAGGCATTCCCTTACAACTACCCTCTAATAAGCCTAACTGCTCGACCACACCACAAACCGAGCATTATTATTATCTATTAATGCCTCTGTCAAGCCTCTTGGAGAACCCCTGGACTCCGTGCACAGTGTATCTCATTTTGATATTGTACAGACAGAGCCAGCTTCCTACAGTAGGTTTGTAGGGGGCACCTCTAAGGTGCCCTGTGGGTGCATTTATTATTACATTCATCACAGGATTCAGTGAGGGTTTATCAATACAAGATGTTTATTAACAAACATCCCTATCTTCAGTGAAGCCATCATGTAGCTGGGGAACACATAATTACCGGTGTCCAGCACGTGTACCTAAATGCTTCCCTGGTCACATGCTATGCCGGAGAATCAACAATGACATAATGGGGCATATCTGCTCACGCTGTCACATTTATTATAATGCACCCTGCCTTAGGGCTATAAAGCATGACGGAGGGGTGACTTGCATATAGTGCATGCAGTGTTAGGGGACACTGCACATATGCTGCGTGCCATGTAATCTTCTCATTTTAATTCCTCACCAAGCAACCAACCTGCAATGGCAGTGCAGTGTGCACTTGGTGACAGGGTCCTCGAGGGTGGCACAATCTGTGCTGCAGCCCTCCCGGGCTTTTCTTTAGGAACCCATGCCCAAGGTTCCAGAGGTACTGTTTACTAGGGGCTTAGAGTGATAGTGAAAGGTTCTGCCAATTGCAAAAACAACTGTGCAGTTTTATGTCAAAGAACACTGGCACGAGGATCTTCTTAGCAGGAACATAGTGCGGGTCAGTCTAAGTTGCATCTAAAAACCAGGCAAAAAGTTGGAGGGGGGGAGAGGGGGTACAGCAAACAGAACACAGCTCCCTACAGCATGGTAGTCCCAGCCTCTACTTTACCAGGTGCATTCCCTTCTGCATCCCTGGACAGGGAATCCAAGATGATAGACCAGCTTGGGAACAAGATGTTTACTTCCATCAGCCTGACATTGAAGTCAGTGCACACCTCATACTATTTGGCCCGTTTTTAAGATACCTTACGGGAGGATATGGTTGCACAAGGACTGCCACAGGTCACGGAGGCGACCAGGGCCAACCTCCCCCAAGCAGTGAAAGACTGGAGAGGTACGGAAGATAGGTGTGTACTGGATAGGACTGACTCGCTGGGAGGAGCAGTTTCGTCAATGCTGGACTTATGGTGCAACGCCAGGCTGACAACATCTGGCTTTCCGAGGGATGTTCAGGCAAACCTTGAACATACCCTTCGACTGGACTGGCTTGTTTGGAGAGAAGGCTGACTCGACGCTGGAGCGCTTCAAGGACTGTTGGGCTACGTCCAAGTCCTTGGGCCTCTCAGTAACCCCTCATACACAGTCTGCCTTTCATCCCTCATGGGAGGGGCGTACCAACACACCAGCCCTATGCCATCCACCATCCTGCGCTGGCTCTACAAGCTAAGGGAGGACGTGGGTGCTGTTTCTTCAGAACGAGGGGGTCTGGAAGACAGAAGCTGTCTGCCACCATGCCCCTGGCAGCTGCAACCTCAAAGTCCGCCTAGTTTGATTCTGCATTACCATGCATGCCCAGTTCGAGGTAGAATTCAGCATCATCCCCTCCACTGGCAGTCTGTTACATCAGACGCTTGGGTTCTGCAGATAATTCGGAAGGGCTATGCCCTGCCTTTTCAATCCTTCCCTCACCAATACCACCGGCATATGAACGGCTGGTGAAGGATCATTTGTCTATGCTCTGACATGAAGTTACAGCTCTTAGCCAAGGGAGCTATAGAAAGGGCCCCATATCAGAAGTAGGCAGTGGTTGGTATTCACGCTACTTTACGATACCCAAAAACAAGGGTCTTCGCCCTATTCTAGACCTTCTAATCGTCAATCTCTTCCTCAAGGAGGAGAAATTAAAGATGCTCAGGTCTTGTGTGCCCTAGACCAAGAAGAACGGTTGGTAGCACTGGACTTACGGGTTGCAAATTCTTTTTACATTCACATCCTGCCTGCTCACAGACGTTAACTGTGGTTTACAGAAGCTCTTCAGGTGTTCACCAAGGTGATGGCAGCAGTCGCAGCTCAACTGCGCAGGTCAGGGGATTCAGTCTACCCCTCCCTGGATGACTGGCTGTTGAAGGCATCCCTCGCCCCAGACTGTCCCCTCCCACTTACAGACTACAGCAGACCTCCATGCATTCGCTGGAGTTCACTATAAACATACCAAAGTCACACCTGACTCCCTCTGAAACACTCGTCCATCAGAGGTGTTGTGGATACAGTGCAGTTCCGGCCTAATCCTCCCGAGCAGCGTGTCCAGGATATTCAGGTTTTTATACTGATGTTTTAGCCTCTATCTTGGGTTCGGTGAGACGGACTTTGAGGCTGCTGGGCCTCATGGCCTCTTGCATCCTGCTGATAAATCATGCAAGAAGGCATATGTGGTGTCTGCAGTGAGACCTGAAGTTCCAGTAGGTGCAGCATCAGGGGAATCTCTCGGATGTTGTAAGGAAATGCCTCCTTGGCATGGTTACCCCCTGACTTTTTGCCTTTGCTGATGCCAAGTTATGACTTGGAAAGTATGCTGGGACCCTGCTAACCAGGCCCCAGCACCAGTATTCTTTCCTAAACTGTACCTTTGTCTCCACAATTGGCACAACCGTGCAACTCAGGTAAGTCCCTTGTAACGGGTACCCCTGGTACCAAGGGCCCTGATGCCAGGGAAGGTCTCTAAGGGCTGCAGCATGTCTTATGCCACCCTGGGGACCCCTCACGCAGCACATGCACACTGCTTCACAGCTTGTGTGTGCTGGTGGGGAGAAAATTACTAAGTCGACATGGCACTCCCCTCAGAGTGCCATGCCTACCTCCCACTGCCTGTGGCATAGGTAAGTCACCCCTCTAGCAGGCCTTACAGCCCTAAGGCAGGGTGCACTCTACCACAGGTGAGGGCATAAGTACTATGCCCATACAGTGGCCAAGCAAAACCTTAGACATTGTAAGTGCAGAGTAGCCATAAGAGTATATGGTCTGGGAGTTGTTCAAACATGAACTCCACAGTTCCATAATGGTTACACTGAAATCTGGGAAGTTTGGTATCAAACTTCTCAGCACAATAAATGCACACTGATGCCAGTGTGCAATTTACTGTATTGTAACATACACCCAGAGGGCATCTTAGAGATGCCCCCTAAATGCCAACCAGAATTCTAGTGTAGGCGGACTAATTTTTGCCAGCCTGCCACAGACCAGACATGTTGCTGGCCAGGAACAAAGCCTGTACTGGGTGGAAGTGCTTCTCACCTCCCCCTGCAGGAACTGTTAACACCTGGAGGTGAGCCTCAAAGGCTCACCCCTTTTGTTACAGCACCACAGGGCATCCCAACTAGTGGAGATGCCCGCCCCTCCGGCCACTGCCCCTACTTTTGGCGGCAAGGCTGCAGGAGATAATGAGGAAAACAAGGAGGAGCCACCTACCAGTCAGGACAGCCCCTAAGGTGTCCTGAGCTGAGGTGACCCCTGCCTTTAGAAATCCTCCATCTTGAGTTTGGAGGATTCCCCAATAGGATTAGGGATGTGCCCTCCTCCCCACTGCGAGGAGGCACAAAGAGGGTGTAGCCACCCTCCAGGACAGTAGCCATTGGCTACTGCCCTCCCAGACCTAAACATACCCCTAAATTCAGTATTTAGGGGCTCCCCAGAACCTAGGAAACTAGATTCCTGCAACCTAAAACAAGAAGGACTGCTGACCTGAAGCCCTGCAGACAAGACGGAGACGACAACTGCGTTCGACCCAGCCCTACCGGCCTGTCGCCTGACTCAAAGAAAACTGCAACAGCGACGCATCCGACAGGGACCAGCGACCTCTGAAGCCTCAGAGGACTGCCCTGAACCCAAGGACCAAGAACCTCCTGTGAACAGGGGCCCTGTTCAAAACCAGCTACTTATTTGCAACAAAGAAACAACTTCCAAAGATTGCACATTTCCTGCCCGAAGCGTGAGACACTACACTCTGCACGAGACGTCCCCGGCTCGAGATGCAGAGAACCAACACCACAGAGAGGACTCCCCGGCGACTGCAAGCCTGTGAGTAGCCAGAGACGACCCCCCTGGGCCCCCACAGCGACGCCTGCAGAGAGAATACAGAGGCTCCCTCTGACCGCGACTGCCTTTAACAAGGGACCAGACGCCTGGAACCAACACTGCACGCGCAGCCCCCAGGACCTGAAGGAATCGAACCTCAGTGCAGGAGCGACTCCCAGGTGACCCTCTGCCGAGCCCACCCAGGTGGTGGCTGTCCCGAGAAGCCCCCGCTGTGCCTGCCTGCAATGCTAGAGTGACCCCCCCCCCCCCGGTTCCTCCATTGTTTTCAACCTAAAACCCGATGCCTGCTTTACTCACTGCACCCGACCGCCCCTGTGCCGCGGAGGGTGTACCTTGTGTGCCTTCTCGTGTTCCCCCCCGTGCTCTACAAAACCCCCGTGGTCTGCCCTCCCAGAGGACGCAGGTACTTACCTGCTGGCAGAATGGAACCGGAGCACCCCTGTTCCCCATAGACGCCTATGTGTTTTGGATACCTCTTTCCTGTGCACGTGACCAGCCCTGAGCTGCTGGTGTGGTAACTTTGGGGTTGCCTTGAAACCCCAATGGTGGGCTGCCTATGCCCCAAACTTGAGACTTGTAAGTGTCTGTCTTACCTCCAAAACTAACCTTTACTTACCTCCCCCAGGAACTGTTGATTTTTGCACTGTGTCCACTTAAAATAGCTTATTGCCATTTCTAAAAAGACTGTACATGATATTGTGTTTATTCAAAGTTCCTAAAGTATCTACGTGAACTACCTTGCATTTAAAGTGTTTGATGTAAATCTTGAACCTGTGGTTCTTAAAATAAACTAAGAAAAGCTATTTTTCAATATAAAAACCTATTGGCCTGGAGTAAGTCTTTGAGTGTGTGTTCCTCATTTATTGCCTGTGTGTGTACAACAAATGCTTAACACTACCCTCTGATAAGCCTACTGCTCGACCACATTACTACAAAATAGAGAATTAGAATTATCTCTTTTTGCCACTATCTTACCTCTAAGGGGAACCCTTGCACTCTGTGCACACTACTTCTCAATTTGAAATAGTATATACAGAGTCAAGGTCCTACATATATGTACTCCCTTAAACACACTGCAACCTGCCCATGAGGCTACCAAGGGCCTACCTTCGGGGTGCCTGACAAGTAGTAAAAGGGAAGGTTTAGGCCTGGCAAGTGGGTAAGCTTGCCAAGTCGAATTGGCAGTTTAAAACTGCACACACTGACACTGTAGTGGCAGGTCCGAGCCTTGGTTACAGGGCTACTAATGTGCTGCAGGCCCACTAGTAGCATTTGATTTACAGTGCCTGGGCAACTCTAGTGCACTTTACTAGGGACTTACCAGTAAATCAAATATGACATTCATGGATAAACCAATCAACGGTACAAGCTCTATAGGGAGCACTTGCGCACTGATTAGAAGTGGTGAAGTGCACAGACAATAAACCATCAAAAACGGACCAGAAAAATATTGTAGGAAGGCAGCAAAACGTTTGGGGATAACCCTGCAAAAAGGGCCATTTCAAATATCACACCTGTAGGAGCTGATGGTGAGCCTCAAAGGCTGAAGCCTCTTGTTACAGTGCCATAGGGCACTCCAGCTAGTGGAGTTGTCCGCACAAGGACAAAGCCCCACTTTTGGCAGCAAGTCCATCAGGAAAATTATGGAAAGCAGGGAGGAGTGACCCCACAAAACTCACCCCTTCCCCTGCCATCCAAAGCTAGGGACATCCCTAGGGTGTCCAGAGCGGAGGTTGCCCCCCCCCCTGCAGAATCATCCATCTTAGTTTGGAGAACAGAAACCAATAGGGTTAGGTTTGCATCCCCCTCCCCAAAGGGAGTGGACACAAGAACGGGGTGTAGCCACCCTCTGGGACAGTAGCCATTGGCTACTGCCATCTGATCCCTGTAACTCCCCTAAATCCAGGATTTAAGGGCTTACCTGAACCCAGCTCATGAGATTCAGGCTGACATGACAAGAAAGAAGGAGGACTGCTGAGCTGAACCCCCAGCAGAGAAGACAACGACAACTGACTGCCTCAAAAAACCTGCACAAAAACAGTGAGGCATCCAGCGGGGCCAGCCACCTCGACCAAGTTATAGAAGTCTGTCCTGCACCCAAAAGGACCAAGAACTGCAGTGGACAGTGGCCCTGTCCAAGAAGGAAACATCCAGGGACTCTGGCACACCTCCAGACACGTGAGTCCTGACCACCCTGCACCAGACACCCTACGGCCGGTGACCACGTGGCCCAACCAGCTAAAGAATCATCAGGTGATTGTGAGCAAGTGCCCACCCTGGGTTGACCTTTCGACCCCCCCACAAAGATGCCTACAGAGGGAAGACCGAGGACCTCGACCCCTGAACGCGAAAGCACTGGATGAATATACCCGCACTGTGAGAGACTGGCACCTTATTGCAGTACTCCCCCACATTTTTGCCTGGTTTCCGAATGCAACTTGGACTGGAGTGCACTGGGATCCTGCTAACTAGGTTCCCGGTACCAGTGTTCTTTCCCTAAAACATTTTAAAAGTGATTGGATACATCTTTAGCTATCACTACAAGTCCCTAGTAAAAAGGTACTTAGGTACCCAGGGAATGCAGTACTTTGGATAAGCCTCTGGTGGCAGTGGCACTGATCGTGACAACCTCAAGGGACATGCATCAAGATGTGCACAGCACTGCCATAGCAGACAGAGTCTCCTGCTGCAAACCTAAAATACAAACTATACTTGGCACACTACCTGTGTGCCCGGTCCACCGTACACTGCATTAACTATGGGTAAGACACCCCTATAGCAGGCCTTACAGACCTAAGGCAGGATACTCCATACTATATGTGAGGGCACAGCTGAATGAGCAGTATGTTCCCACCGTGTCCCTGGCAAACCTGGGATATAGTGATTGAATAGAGCTGCCATTTTAATGTATGTGCTGGACACTGGCCAACATGAGATTCCCAGCAAAATAATGGCTACTCTGAACCCTGGGTTGTTTGGTATCAAACCACTCCGAATGATAAATTCAAACTGGTACCAGTACTGGATTTATAACAAAATGTACCCAGGGATCACCTTAGAGGTGTCCCCTGCAAAAGCCAACTATCCTGGCATATTTTCTGACTGGTTTCATCCAGCCTGCCACACCCACACAGTCCATATACAAACCTTGGTGGAGAGCCCAGTCTCCCTGGTTCGTAAACCAATGTCCTCCCTTGGTGGAGGAGCTAACCACCCACTCCCCCAGGAACGTGCAAAACCCCGGTAGTGAGCTTCAAAGGGCTACAGCCCCTGAAACTCGAGCCTCCAGGCCTGCTGCTAGCATCTGAGGGGTTGCCACTTTGCAAAACACCCACTTTTTGAGTGAGCAAAGGTGGGAAACCACACAAAGATTAGGAGTGGCGGCCTAGCATGCACCACCTCTAAGGTGTTGTCTGCGAAGTGGACCCTCAAATTCAGTTTCCTCCATCTTGAAATGAAGGAAACTAGCCAATCAAGTTTAGGGAAGTCACCCTTCCCAAAGGAAGAGGACACTAAAGTGGGTGAAGCCACCCATAGGTAAGTGGCCCATTGGACATTACCAGGTTTCCCCTAGAACGCCCACTAAATTCTGTATTTATTGGACATCCCTAGAACAAGAAATCAGATTTCAAAATACAAAGAAGACCTGCACCAAAGAAGATCCAAAGCAAGAGAACTACAGACCTGTTGCACAAGAAAAGGCGCCAAACCCTGCCTGCTGCACCCAGGACCTGCAAATTGCTTCTGTGGAGGAGCTGGACACTGGACCGAGCCCAAGAAACCCAGGTAATATCCAGGCTTAAAGAATCACCCCAGATATCCCTTTTGAGTGGAGGCACCACTCAAAAACCAAGCAAGATCCAATAAGCCAGTGAAGGTCGCTTCACTGGCTGGCCGATATGTCCACAACCGGACCCCACGACACACTAACTACCATCCCGGACGTGACCTACAAGTGTGCCAAGATTGGTGGCACTGTGCCCTCCAGTGGCCGAGTTACGCCAATTCCCTGGGACAACCTCAAACCAGCTCCCCAAGAGCTGAAAGGATCAGGAGGAAGCTCCTGTGGAGGGACTTTAATAACACCCTGGGACCTACCACCAGAATGCTCACAGTGTCTTGTAAGCAGCCAGAGAGACTCACCTCCAAAAGGACTCAGTTGCGTACAGCTCTGGATCTCACTCCGCATCCGGCCGCTCTGCGCCCGCAACAAGGAACCAGCTGTGCTCCACTGATCCCCAAACCCTTGCGACCTCGACAGCCCAAGGGGACCCCCAGAAACCATCTTTTCCAAGTGGCCCTGTGCCAAAAGCGTTTCCTGCACTCCTCCCGCCGGAAACGGGAGCCGCAAGAGGCTCTCCTGCTGGTGCAAGGTGCCTACTGACTGCTGCGACCACCCTGCAAAAAAACAACAAAAAAAAAACACAAAAGAGACTGGTAACTTAATTGTACGATTTTGAATGGTAACTGTACATTGATTTCAATGATGCGTAATTATGCGCAGAAAGACTAACTTTATTACAACTTTTAAAACTAATATCTAAAAAAGTATTTGAAAGATCTTGGTCTTAAAAATTAAATAAAACTTAAGTATTTTTATAAACTCTGGTCTTGAATTATTCATTGAGTGCATGTGCTGCATGATTGGTTTTGTGAGCACAACAAATGCTTAGTGCATCTCCTGGATTAGCCTAACTGCTCGACCAGCTACCTTAAAAATTGTAGCATTAAGTGGTCTAATTTTTGCTCATGGAAACCAAAGTGTGGTCGCCTGGACCCACTGCATAGTGTGCCTAGTTTTGCACACTGCATAGAAGGCCAGCCTCCTACAGATGCCTAAAAGACCACTGCACCCGCAGCCCCCAGAGAACCCGACCTCCAGCACAGGTACATTCCTCCCTGTCTAGCTTAGGGTTTGCTCCAGGGGACCCCCTGGTCCTCACATGCAGCATCTGAGTGACCCCGGGGTCTCCTCACAGAGATCTATTGGAAACCCAATGCCTTGTTTGCATCCTGCACCCAGCTGCCATAGTGCCACTGAGGGTGTGCGTTTGATGCCTCCTTGTGGCCCCAACAGTGCCCCTCTAACACTCCCCCTCCTACCCCCAGGTCTGCCCACCAAAGAACAGGTATTTATCTTCTGGCATATCTGATTCAGAGTGCACCCTGTCTCCGTAGGAGCCCACTTTAAAATGACTCAAATTTGACCTCTGCACCCGAACGGCCCAGTGTTGCTGGGAGGTTGGGGTTCACTTGAACCCCCAGCTGTGGACTTCCTAGGCCCCAGAGACTGAAACTGTAAGTCAAGTACTTACCTCTAAAACTGTGCTTTAGTTTCTTCCCCAAGGATGTGTTGTGAAAATTGCAGTGTCAACATTTAAAATAGCTTTATTGGCATTTATTCAAAAACTGTATGCTATATGAATTCCATTCAAAGTATTATTATTGATATATATGTGAAATAATATCTATTGATGTAATTACATGCAAAGAGAATCTTGTGATTCTAGAAATAAACAAAATTTATTTTTCTATATAAAAACCTATTGGTCTGTAGTTCAGTCATTAAGTGTGTGCTTATTCTATTGTGTCTGTGTGTAGAACAAATGCATTTGTAGTATCTACTTTAGCCTCTGTGGAACACCTGGAGTCTGTGCATGTCATTTTGATATAGTATATAAAGAGTGAGCTTCCTACAAAAGGGGACTGACTGAGTTGGCGAGGTAGCATGTTCCAGGTCTGTGCTGCGATGTAGGAAAAGGATCTCCCTCTGGCTGCATTGTTACCAATTCTAGGGGTGGCAGCAAGGGCAACTTGTGCAGAGCTGAGTTACCGGTCTCTGGTTGGGTCTGAGAGACTCAGTTGGTGCACGAGTCGCTGAGTCTGAGTGGCTCTGTGAGTGTGCGCATGAGTACCTCAGTGAGTGTGAGTGCTTGGGGATTCTCTGAGCAGGTCTGTGTGAGTTCACGAGTGCCTCTGTGGGTGTATTACTGGGTGCATGAGTATGTGAGTATTGTAGGAAGTAGCATATATAGTGAACCAAAACGAGGTACACTGCGCAAAAAGTCAAAGCAATCAGAGGAACAAACTACATCCCAAAGGCTCCTTTTTTCGGTAGTGTGGTCAAGCGACTCCTACGGTAAGTGAGACACACACTGAAAGAAATCACACCAATAACATGTACTTTTATATAAAGTCTGATATTTTGATTTATGAATTTTTACAGCTTGCAAAACTTGATACAGTGCATTTTTCAGATGTGGTAAAGTTATCCTATGAAGGAAGAACTAGCACTGCATACAGGTATAGTAAAGCAACTTACGTGATCAATCTCCTGGACTTCGGCCACACGGACCATTCACCTCAGGCAGCAGGGTGCATGGGTACAGCTAAGCGTCAAGTGCCCCATGTAAGTCTATGGGGACCGGTTTGGTCACAAAGTTGCTTGAGGGATGGATTGGGAGTTCACATCAGAGGAACCCACGTGGGTTTCGAACCTTGAGACCCTTAGGCACGTAGGGACACCACCGATCCACTTCACCTCAGGCTGTGGGGTGCAGGTGCAGTGGTGTTTTATCGCATCAGGTCTGGTGCTGGAGTTCCTTGTGGTTGTAAGGAGCCCAGCAGAAACAGTCTATAGGCATCGACTTGGGGTTTAGTCCGAACAAGCCAACAAGTGGCCTCAGGTCTCACGAGGCAGAGAGATGTGGGGACAGCCTTGGTCCTGTTCTCCTAGGCCCAGGGCAGATGGGTGCAGAGGTGTCCTGAGACATGGGGTCTTTGTCACTCACTGTTGCTAGGGGTCTGCAGAATCAGGGTGCAAACGCTGTCAGGAAGTCCACATAGGGCAAGCTCTGGGTAGGCTGTGTCTGAACGGCCTGGGGACCATGGTGACACCACTGGACCACTTCAACTCGGGCTAGGCAGCTCAGCTGCAGTGATGTTGCCCAGTGTTGGGTTTTTGGCAGTCAAGGTCCTCATGGTTCTTCCTTGGGTGCCTGCAGATGCAGGGCAGCAGCTCCTGTAATCCAAAAGAGTTCTTCTTGGTGATTTGTGAAGCACGGACAGCACTCCCTGATTTTTGGAACCTGCAGTGGCAGGACAGGTCAGAAGCTCCTCAAGGGCCAGGCACAGCAGGCTTGGCACCACGTCAGTCATGCTTCTTAGGTCTATGGTTTTGCAGTCTTGTTGCACACTCCTTTTGTGTCATGGAAGAAAGTCAGAGAATCTGTGTAGGAAAGTGCCCTTGTTGGCGTGGTTGCCCCCTACTTTTTGTCTGATATTGGTGATAACTTGACAGAGCGTGATGGGATCCTGCTAACCAGGCCCCAGCACTAGTGTGCTTTCCCAAAACTGTAGCATTGTGTCCACACAACAGCACACCCTTGGTACACAGTTAAGTCCCTTGTAAAAAGTACCCATGGTACCAAGGGCCCTGTTAACTGGAAAGTCCCCAAGTGCTGCAGCATGACTTATGCCACCCTGGGGACCACTCACCTAGCACATGCACATTGCCATGGCAGCTTGTGCGTGCTGGTGCTGAGAAAAAGGCAAATTCGACATTGCACCTCTCAGTGTGCCACACCACAAACCACTGCCGATGGTATACGCAAGTCAACACTCAAGCAGGCTTTACAGCCCTAAGGGAGGGTGCACTATACCATAGGTGAGGGCATACCTGCATGAACAATATGCCCCTAAGTGTCTAAGTCCATTCTTAGACATTGTAAGTCTAGTGGGGCCATATTAAGTATATGGGCTGGGAGTTTGTCATTGTGAATTCCACAGATCCATAAACTAAAGTCTAGAATGTTTGGTATCAAACTTGTCAGCACAATAAACCCAAACTGATGCCAGTGCTGGTTTTATTGAAACATGCACCCAGAGGGCATCTTAGAGATGCTCCCTGTATTTACCCATTCCTTTAATGCAGGACTGACGGGTCTGCACCAGCCTACCACGAACAGACAAGTTTCTGATTCCATGGGGTGAGAGCTTTTGTGCTGTCGTAGGCCAGAAACAAAGCTGACACTGTGTCCGTGCTTCAAACCTCCACCCTGCAGGAATTCTAACACCTGGTGGTGAGCCTCAAATGATCAGGCTTCTTACCTAGAAGCAGGCCTGATTCTGAGTGCCCCCAGTCTCCATAGGTTCCCACTGTAAAACCCGGCAGCAACGTTGACCTCTGCATAAAGCCAGCCCCGTGTGGCTGGTGGAGGGTGCTTGGCACTAACTCAAACTCAGACCCATGGTATTATAACCCCCAGAGAATGGAACTGTAGGTCTGGTACTTACCGCCATAACTGTACTTTCTTTTATTCCCTATGGAACTGTTACTGAAAGTTGCAGTGTGTCAACTTTTAAAACATATTTGCTATATTCACATCAGCCATTTATATTGCCAAATTAAAACAAATAGGTATTGATACATATTTTGGATACTTACTTGTAAATGTGCTTTCCTTGCAAATTGAATCTTGTGGTTCTAGAAATAAATGGACAAAAACAAGTTTTGGTATCTAAAAAGAATTGCCCTGAAATTAGGGCTTTGAGAGCATGCTTCATTTATTACCTGTGTGTACAAAAAATGCTTTGCACTACCCTCTGATAAGCCTAACTGCTCGACCACAGTACAACAAAACAGCATTAGTACCATATTTGTTGCCTCTAAACTCTGGTGAATCCCTGTACAGACTATGGGGGTGATTCTAACCCTGGCGGTCGGTGTTAAAGCGGCGGCTAACCCGCCAACAGCCTGGCGGTGCAAAAAAAGACATTCTGACCCTGGCGGGAACCGCCAACAGAGACCGCCACTTTAACACTCCGCCCGCCACGGCGGGACAGACAAACAGGTTGGCGGTCACCGCCAACAGGCAGGCGGCAGACAATGTACCGCCCACACTATCACGACTTACCAATCCGCCACCTTTTCCGGGGCGGGGGCCCCGCCGATAAAAACACGGCGGAAACAGACTACGAACGGGAAAACGCTCACCGAAACACACTCCACGAGGAAGGAGGACAGCATGGAACCCGAATTAAACATCCTACCTGCTCTCGTCTACCTGCTCATCTACCACGAGTACGAACGCCGGCGCAGATGACAACGGTGAGTACTGCACCTACGACACACGGGAGGGGGGAGGACGAAAGGTTACGGCATACACATATGCGACCCCCCCCCCCCAAACCATGTACACACCAATGCAGAGCAACAAGTCACAGTGACACCACCCAAACCCCCCGGAAAAATGCAAAGACATCATTAAATAGAGAAACAAAATTTATGTAAAAAATAGACTCAGAAAAGTATTGGTTAACTAGCCAAAATTTTTTTTAAAATAAAAACTATATACATTGCAAGGGTTAACCGAGGCAATTAGTCCTGCACAACAAAAGAAAAACGAAGTGTCCGTGGGCCAAAGTGTAACAACACAAGGGCAAAGCCCACACAGGAGACCTGAGTCCTTTGGAGAGAACACTGCAGGGGCATCTGATGACAAAACTACAGGTACCTCAGGGGGAAGGGAAGGGGGGGGCACCACAGCCACATGAGTCCACGACGCCAGATCCACGAAGGGGCCACCATGCCAACTGTGCCATCCTGGGGAGTGCAAAGCCACAGTCTCTCAAGTCTCTACAGTGTGTGGATTGCCCACTGTGCCATCCTGGAGAGTGCAAAGCCACAGTCTCTCAAAGTCTCTACAGTGGGTGGCTTGCCCACTGTGCCATCCTGGGGAGTGCAAAGCCACAGTCTCTCAAAGTCTCTACAGTGGGTGGATTGCCACTGTGCCATCCTGGGGAGTGCAAAGCCACAGTCTCTCAAAGTCTCTACAGTGGGTGGCTTGCCCACTGTGCCATCCTGGGGAGTGCAAAGCCACAGTCTCTCAAAGTCTCTACAGTGGGTGGCTTGCCCACTGTGCCATCCTGGGGAGTGCAAAGCCACAGTCTCCCAAAGTCTCTACAGTGGGTGGCTTGCCCACTGTGCCATCCTGGGGAGTGCAAAGCCACAGTCCATCAGGTGGATCACTGTCTCCACTGGTCAAGGAGGAGGCATGGTGGTCACAGTGAACCGTTAACAGTGCTTGACAGGATGGGCCCAGCGGAGCGGTGCTTGAGACGGCGGTGCCCAGCGGAGCGGTGCTTGAGACGGCGGGGCCCAGCGGAGCGGTGCTTGACAGGATGGGCCCAGTGGAGCGGTGCTTGACAGGATGGGCCCAGCGGAGCGGTGCTTGAGACGGCGGGGCCCAGCGGAGCGGTGCTTGAGACGGCGGGGCCCAGCGGAGCGGTGCTTGAGACGGCGGGGCCCAGCGGAGCGGTGCTTGAGACGGCGGTGCCCAGCGGAGAGGTGCTTGAGACGGCGGGGCCCAGCGGAGCGGTGCTTGAGATGGCGGGGCCCGCGGGGCCCAGCGGAGCGGTGCTTGACAGGATGGGCCCAGCGGAGCGGTGCTTGAGATGAAGGGCCCAGCGGAGCGATGCTTGAGACGGCGGGGCCCAGCGGAGCGGTGCTTGAGACGGCGGTGCCCAGCGGAGCGGTGCTTGAGACGGCGGTGCCCAGCGGAGCGGTGCTTGAGACGGCGGTGCCCAGCGGAGCGGTGCTTGAGACGGCGGGGCTGTGCGGAGCGGTGCTTGAGACGGCGGTGCCCAGCGGAGCGGTGCTTGAGACGGCGGGGCCCAGCGGAGCGGTGCTTGAGACGGCGAGGCCCAGCGGAGCGGTGCTTGAGACGGCGAGGCCCAGCGGAGCGGTGCTTGAGACGGCGAGGCCCAGCGGAGCGGTGCTTGAGACGGCGGGACCCAGCGGAGCGGTGCTTGAGATGAAGGGCCCAGCGGAGCGGAGCTTGAGACGGCGGTGCCCAGCGGAGCAGTGCTTGAGACGGCGGTGCCCAGCGGAGCGGTGCTTGAGACGGCGGTGCCCAGCGGAGCGGTGCTTGAGACGGCGGTGCCCAGCGGAGCGGTGCTTGAGACGGCGGGGCCCAGCGGAGCGGTGCTTGAGACGGCGAGGCCCAGCGGAGCGGTGCTTGAGACGGCGAGGCCCAGCGGAGCGGTGCTTGAGACGGCGGGACCCAGCGGAGCGGTGCTTGAGATGAAGGGCCCAGCGGAGCGGTGCTTGAGACGGCGGGGCCCAGCGGAGCGGTGCTTGAGACGGCGGTGCCCAGCGGAGCGGTGCTTGACAGGATGGGCCCAGCGGAGCGGTGCTTGAGATGAAGGGCCCAGCGGAGCGGTGCTTGAGACGGCGGGGCCCAGCGGAGCGGTGCTTGAGACGGCGGTGTCCAGCGGAGCGGTGCCTGTCTTCACGGCGGGGCCCTGTTCAGCGGTGCCTGTCTTCACGGCGGGGCCCTCTTCAGCGGTGCCTGTCTTCATGGCGGGCCCTCTTCAGCGGTGCTCTTCTGCACGGCGGGGCCCTCTTCAGCGGTGCCTGTCTTCACGGCGGGGCCCTCTTCAGCGGTGCTCTTCTGCACGGCGGGGCCCTGTTCAGCGGTGCCTGTCTTCACGGCGGGGCCCTCTTCAGCGGTGCTCTTCTGCACGGTGGGGCCCTCTTCAGCGGTGCTCGTCCAGTAAGTCAAGGGAGCCAGACCTGGCCTGGACTCCCTGCTCAGTCGCCCTCCGACCGTGCTGTCGCTGGACCCTTCGGTGACGGAGTCCTGGGCCCTTTGGTGTCCTCCCGAACCCCCGGGATGGGGCTTGTGGGGCCCTCCTGCTCTGCGCTCCTGCTGGCTGTCTTCTCCGCCCTGCTGGCCTTTCGCTCCTTAGATGGGGCTCTCGGGCCCTTGCCTCCCCTAGATGATGTGGCTGGTGAAGTGGGCGAAGTTTCCTCCTTGGGGGCAGCCGTGTCAGTCCTCTCACAGCGGCCCTTTACTTTTCTGGTCCTCTTGCCTGGGGGGGGCTGGCTGTCCCCTGGCTGCTGATCGAAGTGTCACTGCTGGCAAAGGGTGGACTCCAGAACCCATGCACCACAATGACACTCGAAGCTGGGCTGGTGGTGGCTGGGGTGCTCTTGGGACTCTTTGCAGATGGAGGGGGTGGGTCAGGGGAGTGAAAGAGGTTAAGAGTAGAGAGGAACACTTTTTTAGGTCCAAGGTAAAGGGTAGGAGTAGTGGTGATGGGAGTGGAGTAAGAGGATGTGGTTGTAGGAGAGTCAGGTGTGCTGTCTTTGGGTGCAGGTGCCTGTTCTGGAGGCTGTCGTGAGGTGGATGGCTGTTGTGTGGGTGTCTGCCTGCGTTTGTGTGTCTTGGAAGAGGGGGTGACAGACACAGTGGGAGAAGACACAGGGGACGTGTAAATGGCAGTGGGGGTGGTGACTGCACGTGTGCGGACTGTACTGGAGGGTGTGCTGGTGATGGAAGCACTGGCTGATGGTGGTGTGCATGCAGGTGTGAGTATAGACGTCACAGGGAGGGAGAAGGGAGACGAGGAGGAGGGGGACACAGAGGTGGTAGTGACTGTAGGTATGTCTGCATCTGGGTGTTGCTTGGGTGAGTGTTTGTGGGTTCTGTGGTGCTTGTGTCTGGATGAGCTGGCCTTGGGTGTTGAGGTGTGTGCAGGCTGGTCTGATGGTGTGGATGGGATAGGCTGAGGAACAGGAGACAGAGACAGGCTGGAGGCAGTAAGAAGAGGGAGGCTGGAAACAGGGACAATGGCTGCCGTCAGTGCTGAGGCCAGAGCATTGAACGATCGTTGATGGGCAGCCTGACCCGAATGAATGCCCTCCAGGTAGGCATTGCTCCGATGCGCCTCCCTTTCCACCCCCTGGATGGCATTCAAAAGGGTAGTCTGCCCAACAATGATGGTCTGAAGGAGGTCAATGATCTCCGCACTGAGGGCAGCAGGGGTGACAGGGGCAGGGGCTGAGGTGCCTGGGGCGAAGGAGATGCCTGCCTTTTTGGGCGAGCGGGCACGGAGCGAAGGCTGAGGGGCTGCTGGGAGGGCGGAGCTGGTGCGCTGGGTGGCGGCTGTACCTGTAGAGGCGGGGGGCCCGGATGTTGCCGCCACCGCTAGGGAGCTCCCATCCGAGGACGTGTCGGTGTCGCTGGTGTCACCACCGGTCCCGTTGTGGTGCTCCCCTTGCCCTCCGGATCACTGGTGCCCTCGGTGTCTGTTCCTGAGCCCACCGGGGCCTTGTGACCTGCAGCTCCCTCGTGCTCCGATGCCAATTCTCCTCCGCCTGATGATGCTAATGCACACATGCACAAGAAGATAAAGAACAAGGGTGGGGGGAGAAAAACAAAGAACAAGTTGAGTGCATGCATTGTCAACACAGGAGCCTCATGCACTAAGACGCGCAATCGGGGTACACTACTCAGTAATTCTGACTAGGACAACAGGTCTAGAGACAACAAACGTGCACATGTGTGATGCTGGACCATCAATAGCTGTACTTGGCACCCTACAGAGGTGGGGGCCGGGGGCACAGGGCCATGCCTAAAGGAGAAGACTACACTACAGAAAGCGCCCTGGCCTAATGTCACCCACAGCCCTCCACCCCCACCCAGACGCCTCCACTGCGCGTAAAGATAGCAGAATGTGCTGATACTCACCCCCTTGTGTCTGCTGTGATGTCCTCAAGCGCCCATCCAAATCAGGGTAGGCCACCGCCAGGATCCGGGACATCAGGGGGGTCAGGGTACGACTGGCACCCCTCCTAGGTTGGGAGGCCATCCCCAGCAGTGACTCAGCGGTCTTCCTGGTTCCGCGGCGGATGTCCTCCCACCTCTTGCGGCAGTGGGTGCCCCGTCTGATGTGGACCCCCAGGGCCCGGACTTCCTTGGCGATGGCACGCCAAATGTCCACTTTCTGATGGGCGCTGTCCTATTTGACATGTACAGGGTGGGAAGGAAAATTTCATAAATTTTCTGCATGTTAGATGTGATTGGCCCCCCCTCCCCAACCTTGCCATATGGCACATGCTCTCATCTGTCGTGCCTTGCACTCCTCATTCGCTCCCCACCCCACCAACTTACATCCACCCCACTCCACACAGGCATATCCCATTCAACGTCCACCCAGTGTACTTACCTGTTGGTCTGGAGGACCGTAGAGTAACGCATACTGGGGGAGGACCCCATCCACTAGTTTCTCCAACTCTTCAGACGTGAAGGCAGGGGCCCTTTCCCCAGTCGCAGCAGCCATTGTCACTTCCAGACCGAGGTCACAGCAGCACTTGCAGTATAGGTCCTCTCCTGTGGATGATCAGGTCTCGAGTGATTAAGCAGATAGAAAATGGCGGTCACGCCCGCGGCGGTGCGTACCGCGGCGGTGCGTACCGCGACCGCCGGCGCACATCGTCATTGGCTCCAGAAACCCATAGGCTTCTATGTTAACCAATGCGGCTTCGTACAGCGGTCTTCGACCGCCTACCGCCACGGTGTGCCACGCCAGCGCATTGACCTCACATCCCATTGTCCCACTTCACAGGTCAGGCAGCCGCCATTTCAAGGGCCCACATGGCTTAATTTCAACTGCGTCACACAGGCCTAGGCCTTGCATTGCCACTCATACAAGCCTTTCACTGCATTTCGATTCAATTACTGTGCAAGCTGTGGTTACGTACCTGTGGGTTGCTTGACTCTGTGCTCCATGTTGTCCTTCCTAGACACCGTCCGCTGGGACTTGCAAGGAGAAGAATGAATCCTCGCGTGTACCGACCGCTGGTGGACCTGTCGACAATGGAAGAACGCCATATAATACTACGCTACAGATTTGACCGTGCCACTATACATGAACTGTGTGCCCAGCTGGAGCCAGCCCTGATGTCCCCCATCCGCCAACCCACAGGGATCCCCCCTCTAGTGCAGGTTCTGTCAGTCCTCCATTTTTTGGCAAGTGGCTCATTCCAGACAACAGTGGCCATGTCATCTGGAATGTCTCAGCCTATGTTTTCAAAGATTTTGTCCAGAGTGTTGTCTGCCCTGATGAAATACATGCGGAGCTACATTGTTTTCCCTAAGGAGGCTGATTTGGCCACTGTGAAGGGTGATTTCTATGCCCTTGGACATATCCCCAACATCATTGGTGCCATTGATGGGACCCATGTGGCTTTAGTACCCCCAAAAGACGATGAGCAGGTGTACAGAAACAGGAAAAGTTACCATTCTATGAACGTCCAGGTGGTCTGTTTGGCTGACCAGTACATCCCCCATGTAAATGCAAAGTTCCCAGGGTCAGTGCATGACGCGTATGTGATGTGTAATAGCAGCATCCCCTATGTGATGGAACAGCTACAGAGACAACGTGTGTGGCTAATAGGTGACTCTGGTCACCCCAACCTGCCTTGGCTATTGACCCCAGTGAGGAATCCCCGGACCAGGGCTGAGGAAAGGTACAATGAGGCCCATGGGCGAACGAGGAGGATAATTGAAAGGACTTTCGGGGTCCTGAAGGCCAGGTTTAGGTGCCTGCATATGACAGGGGGATCCCTGATGTACTCACCAAAGAAGGTGTGCCATATCATCGTGGCCTGCTGCATGCTTCACAACCTGGCTTTGCGACGGCAGGTGCCTTTCCTGCAGGAGGATGGTCCAGATGGTGGTGTTGTAGCAGCTGTGGAGCCTGTGGAGAGTGAAGAGGAGGAAGACGACGGGGACGACACAGACAACAGGGACACAGTCATCCAACAGTATTTTCAGTAGCAGACAGGTAAGAATCACCCACGCAATTTAATATTTCCTTAAAGTCTCCTGCATCTCTACTTTCTGCATTTACCCCCAGTTCTTTTTTAACTTATTTTTGCTTTTCCCTTCCCTTTTCAGTGTTGTTTGACCCACTGCGTGACTTCTGATTGTTTAGCCCATGGACAAAAGCGTATTGACATTGGTATGTTGTCATCACAAATTGTCTGACCATCATTGTACAGTATTGTGTACAACATTAGTAAATAATACAGGCTGACTCCTGAACATTTTAAGTGCAATGAGTGTTTATTTGTAGTGCAAGATTTTGGTGCATGATATTAATACGGTGATGGGTGGGGGTGGAGGAATGTCCATGGCAGAGTCCAGTTCTCAGTTTCACAGGTGCCTTGTCCATAGGCCTGTGGAAGGATGGAGCAGGGGCAGTTCAAGGTTGGACAGGGTGACAATGTGGGACAGTGGGATGACATCAGGGGGTATCCTTTGCTGGCGGGGGTCTTGGCATCCTACTCTGTCTTCCTGTGAGATCTCAGGTTCCGCTTGCGGGGTGGTTGATCTTCAGCAGGAGGTGGGGTTCTGGTGGCCTGACGTTGTGGTGGGGCCTCCTGTCCACTAGCGCCGGCGGAGGTGGTGGGCTGTTCCTGGCTAGTGACAGGGGCCCTTTGGGGTGCCACATGGTCCCGCAATGTGGTTTCTATCCGGTTTAAGACCTGGACTATGCTCCCCATAGCGGTACCGATGGTCGTGAGTTCATTGCTGAACCCCATGTAGCGTTCCTCCTGCTGTGCCTGGATCTCGCTGAACCTGGCCAGTACCGTCGCCATCGTCTCTTGGGAGTGGTGGTATGCTCCCATGATGGTGGTGAGGGCCTCTTGGAGGGTGGGTTCCCTGGGCCTCTCCTCCCCCCCCGTCGCACAGCAGCCCTCCCAGTTCCCCTGTGTTCCTGGGCCTCTGTCCCCTGGACGGTGTGCCCACTACCACTGCCCCCAGGCCCCTGTTGTTGTTGGGGTGTTGGGTCAGCCTGGGTGCCCTGTAGTGGCGGACACACCGCTGATTGACGCGTCCTGGAGACAGAGGCATGGGCCCGCTGGGTGGGAGCTGTGCTGGTATTCCCAGAGGGGGTTGGGTCTGGTGTGGCCTGTGTCTGTGTGTGGGGAACCCACTGTCCAGAGGTCCCCGATGGTCCGGGCTGGTCGTCAGGGTCGAGGTCGACAGAGCTGGTGTCCTCACTGGGGGGCTGTTCTGGGGGTGGGATGGACAGATCTGGACCCTCCGTGGCGGTGTGTTGGCGTTCGGGCCCTGCAGGGGTAACAGAGTATTGTTATAGTTCTTGTGTGTGCCATGGCGTGCATTTTGTGTGTGCCCTTGTCCCCCAGTGCTGGCATTCCCTTGTCGGAGGGGTTGTGAGGATGGTTGGGGGGGGGGATGGGTATGTGCAGTGGTCATGCATTGGTGATGGGTGTGTATCGTTTGTGTTGGCATTCAGGGGTTGGTGGTGTTTAGGGGGGGTTGTGCTGGTGGGACAATGGCCGGGAGGATGTGTGCTGGGGGGTTTGAGATTGGGGGTGAGGGTGGGGTTGTGGGTTGGCATGCTGGTGATTGGGGGGGGGGGGGTTAAGTAGTTGAGATTCGACTTACCAGAGTCCATTCCTCCATGTACTCCAGCGAGGCCGTCAGAATGCAGGATGTTTACTACCTCTTGCTCCCATTCAGTAAATTGGGGTGGAGTGGGTGGGGGTCCGCCGCCAGTCTTCTGCACAGCGATGTTGTGTCGCGACACCATGGAGCGCACCTTCCCCCGTAGGTCGTTCCATCGCTTTCTGATGTCGTCCCGATTTCTGGGATGCTGTCCCACAGCGTTGACCCTGTCTACAATCTTTTGCCATAGCTCAGCCTTCTTTGCTATAGTGGTGTGCTGCACCTGTGTGCCGAAGAGCTGGGGCTCTACCCTGATTATTTCCTCCACCATGACCCGGAGTTCTTGGTCCGAGAACCTGGGGTGTCTTTGGGGTGCCATGGGGTGGTGTGGATGAGGTGTGGGGTGGTGTTTGTGGTGATGTGCGTGGTGATGTGTGCGTAGATGTGGTGTGGGTGATGATGTTGGGTTCCTGTGTGTGTTGTGCTTAGCGTTCCCTGTGCTCTCTCTCAGTCTCTCTGGCCTTCTCTCAGTAATTGTGGTCGTAAGGGTTTGTGGGTGACGTGGGTGTGTGTTTTATATTTAATTGGGTGTGTGGGAGTGGTGTGTGTATGTGTCTCAGGTGTGTGTATTTCAAATTGTCCAATGTGGCTGTGTTTTGTAAGTGTGTGTGTATTTTGAGTGCGGTGGTGTGTACCGCCAATGGAATACCGCGGTTGAAAGACCGCTGCGTGGATTTGTGGGTCAGAATGGCATGGGCCTGTTTGTGTTGGCGTGGCGGTGGAGGTTTGGTCATCTCCAGTTTATCGCTGCCCGCTGCTGTGGCGGCCTTCCGTGGATGGCGGGTTTTTGGCGGGTTGACAGTTGGAGGTCAGAATGACCGTGGCGGTTTACCGCGCCCGCGGCGGTAGAATGGCAGTCTTCTGACCGGCGGTAAGGGCCTTTTACCGCCGAGGTCAGAATCACCCCCTATATCTCAATTTGATATAGCATATCCTGAGCCATCTTCCTACAATCTGGTATCAGTGGTTCCCCTAAATACTCAATTTAGGAGGCGGTATTGAGAGTGAAGGGTAGTAATCACTGGAGTACTGTAGGAATCTGGCCTGGTGTGTGCTAACTACCTATGGTATGATCACCTTATACAAGGTCCATGTATCCCTTATGAGTGAGGTGGAGTCAGTGTCAAGGAAGCCAGGCTCTCTAAAGGTAGCTGTGGATAAGTAGCCAAGGCTTATTTAGGAGACACGCAAAGCTCTCATGCAATACCACTGTAGTCATACAGCACTTATACAAATGAAAGAAGGCACTCAGTGCTACGAAAATAGAGGCTCTGTATTAGAGTAATACAAACACAAACACTAGTTATGCAATACTCTAATTGTAGCTAAGTAAACATACTATACATGTACAGTAACAATCAGGAATAGGCTTAAAAAGCAATTGAGAACACTGAAAAACAGCAGACAAAACTCTAGACCAGGGGGAGTGGGGGTGGGGTGGGGTGGTGTTGGTGTTAGGTGGATGCAGGAGTTGGTTGACGGAGGAAAGAAGACGGTCAACACTGGGGCAGGTGAAGAGTTCCTGGCTGATGCGGTCGAGGTCCCACGCTGGATGAAGGATTGCAGTCAGTCTGTGGAGTGAAAAAAAACACATACAAGACCTGAAAAAGGAAAATATCGCAGTTGCTAGCAGTGGAGCTGTTGGGGACCAGGAAGGCCAAGTGAAGGGGAGAGGGAACTAAACCCACAGGGGATGTCCGTAGCGACCCTCGGCAGTGCGGAGAGTCCAAAGAAGAAGATGCAGCCCACACAGACGACTCGCAGGCAAGGAGCACAGGAGTCACGGTGAGGCCCATGCAGGACACTTAAAAAGGAGTCCCACGTCGCTGAATAACCATGCAAAGGGCTGAGCGTCACAGGGAAGAGTGATGTGGACAGGAGCAACACAAAGACTGAAGTTCCCCTGGAGGCGGTGCCATCAAGCCTTGTCAGTTGCAAGAGACACTATGCATGGAGAAGGGAAGGTCCTACCTTCACCCAAGTTGGACAGCTGGTAGGGAGAACGCAAAGGACCACCAACTGTGATGCAGGATCCACACAGTTCCATAGAAGAGGAGATCCATGCAGCCGGTCATCATTGCAGCAGAATGCCTGCAGATGCACAGGAGCGACTCTTTCATTCCACGGGAAGTTTGCTTCTTAGGGCAGACTGAAGACTCGCCACCCTCATATGATGCACAGCTGGGGAAATGTTGCAGTTGCTAGAAGAAGCCAGAGAAACAATGTTGGAGTGCAGAGGCGTAGCTGTAGATGCGGACTGTAGGTCCCTGTGGAGTCCAGCTGCGGTTCGAGAGGCCAGAAGTTTCAGTAAACGATGCAGATGATTCCTGCTGGAGTCTTGCATGTCGAATCTGGGAACCCACCCATGAGGAAGACCCTAAATAGCCCTGGAAGGGGAACTGGTCACCTAACCACATGGCCACTAAGATGCCCCCAGAGGCGTCTGCCCACCCTAAGGTCAAGATGGCAGAATCAAAGGGCCATCTGGAGGAGCTCTGGGCACCAACCCTGGGGTGGTGATAGACAGGGGAGTGGTCATTCCCATTTCCATTGTTCAGTTCCAGGACAGAGCAGGGATTATGGGTCCCTCAACTGGTGCAGATTGGTTTTATGAAAGGATGGCACCAATGGTGGCCATCAAAGCATACCAGTGGCTTGGCGAGGCTACCCCTCCCAAGTCATTTAACACCTTTTTTCTACCCAAAGGCAAAGGGTGTTGCCTCCGTCACCTAAAGGAAATTCTTTTGTTCTGCCTTCCTGGACTACAAGTCGGAAACGTTTGATAACAAACATGCCCATGTTCAGAGTTACCCTTATGAAGCTGGCAAATGTAGTGACCTATGTCCAGTACACGCGTGAAATGGCATCCCCACACTAATGAAGTCCAGGAAAATGGAGATGAGTCTGTGGGGGAATCTCTGCTCATGCAGGGGTGCCCTCTGACATCGGTACTTGCAGCAGGCCCTCTGGGCTAGGAGGCCCTGCCTTAGGAGTGACTTACAGGGACCTGGTGCAGTGATCTTCAGTGAAAGGGTGCATGCACCTTTACATGCAGGCTGCAATGCCAGCCCTGCAAACACATTTTACATAGGTCCCCATGGGTGGCATAACATGCTGCAGACCATGGAGAACCCCTGGTGTCTCCCCGCCCTGGGCACCATATACTAGGGACTTACATGGGGGCACCAGTATGCAAATGTGGGAGGTATGAAGTCATAGCAAACAAATGTACAGGGGGAGTGCACAGTAACTGGGGTCCTGGTTAGCATACTGACAAGCAAAAAGTGGGGGTAACCATGCCACAATAAGGGTACTTTGCTACAGCTACATACCCTGGAGTCACAACACCCTGTAGATGACCACTTTCTGTGGGGAGTGGGCTACACCATGTCCAGAGGTCCTAAATTCCACCAGACACAAGTAGAATTTCCTAGGCTGTGTCCATTTCGGGCTGGTCACCCTAGGGGTGTGTCCAGCCTCGAAATGCAAAATGCCTCCTACATAGCTAATGTTCCTGAATATCCAGGTGCCAGATGGAGTCTGGGGGTGGGCATCTCCCTCTCAGAGACTAGATCTGTCTTGGAATGCAGATCATGCTATGGGAAGGGGTGTCCAACACCTCACCCTGAGAAGCTTTGTGTCTGACCTCCAAAGAGCAAAGGATCTCACCCCTGGATCTCACTCTAGTCTGTTGGTGGCAAACTGGCTAGAACTGGTCAGTTAGCTCAGAAGCAGTTGTTATGTTTTCAGGAGGAAACTGTAAGGTACACTCTGGATGCGTGCATTAATAAATCCATCGCCAGGGCTTATAAAACATGAGAGGTTCAACATCCCTATTTTCATTGAAGACATCATGGAGCTGGGCAACTCATATTAATCAGTGGCCAACTGAGGTACTGGGTTTTTCAGAACCGGTACTGATCCGGTAACCCAGCGGTGCCAGGGTACACCCAAAGACCTCGGGTACTTTCCTGATTCAGACTACAGAAACTCAGAGTCTTCTAGGTGAAGTCAAAGATCGAATTTATTGGCTGCAAACCAATTGACAAGTGTCCTAGAAGTACAACAGCACGATTTGTATGTTCTCAGGAGACTGTGTTTCAATGCAAAGTCAGGTTTCCTTATATACAGTTTTTTTAAGCTTCAGGCAAACATTCTTGACATTTTGGTTGGTCATTCACATGTTTTCACTACAAAGGAAAAAACAGTGTCATGATGAAACCTCATATTTCATGTCATCCAACCCATAATAAATTACCCGGCAAGGCCTAGTATTTTACATCAGATAAGTGTGGACCCCTAATAAAAACGGGCACCTCCCCCTCGTAAAGTAAGAAGAAGAAAAGAGCAGGTGCAGGTGTGAGCAAGTTAGGCAGGGTGTGTGAGCGATAATAAGGGTTTTATGGCCTGGTGTGCCTTGATGCTATCTGATTCGGCCACTGGGAGAGGGACTGACCAAACAGGTTTGGCCTGAGGCAATGGTTCCAGCTTGCCCAGGTCAGAGAAAAGTCAATCAAGGTGTACGTGTCCTTGGAATCAAATCTGACTGTATTATAAGCCTATGTGAGGGCAACTTTTAAAAATGGCTGCTGTGTATAAAATGGGAGCCACGAGTGCAGGACGAAAATGGCGATTTCGAGGTGAAAACGCTGCTGGAATTGAGCGAAAATGCTCATGCTTAGTGTACTAGTCATTATCGGTCTTTTGATACTAAAATCGTACTGCTGTGGCAAAGTAAATTACATGGGTCCAGAATTTTTAGAACCACACAACACATCTATTTAAAATGGATTCCCTGTTCACCTAATATATCTAAGAAACGACAGACCTAGCAGGGGCATATCTTCTCTTGCAGATATGACCACGCATATAATAATATGCACCCTTCCTTAGGGCTATAAGGCCTGCTATAGGGGTGACTTACGAATATTACATGCAGTGTTTTGGGGACATGGCACACAGTCCATAATTTATGTTGCGTTTTCACTTTTAGGGGGCACCTTGTCAAGCAGTCTGCATGAGGTCAGTGCTGGGTCCCTTAGAGAAGAACAAGTTCTGCTACAGCTCTTAGCGACCCTCTGCAGTACCGAGGCACTCTAGGTAACACTTACTATGGGACTTAGAAGGGTGCTACAGAGCCTTATCACTTGGGATCAAGGGATCAGGTGTCTTGTTTTGGGGAAAGACTGACACTGGGGACCAGCTTACCAGGAAGCCAGTGAACTTCAGTTAAAGCTGCATCAAAACTTGGCAACAAGTTGGGAGGGGGCAAGGGACGGACAGCTAAGTAAAGTGTGAGTATGACTTTTTTGTGATGTTCGTTAATTGGTTGCAATGTTACACAAGGAGGACGGGCTGGGAGTTGAGATGAATTTGTGAGTATGGCACGTGGTGCCAAAAAAATCTTGCCATTGAATGTATTATGACCTTGGCCTAAGTTGTTAAATATAGGGCTGCTCAGTTCCAAGGCAAAAAAGACTTACTTGGTTTCACCTTATCCCATTTTCTTCTACCGTCCTACTCTTCCTTTATCCTTATTTTATCCTTGCAGGTTAATTTTCTTCTCTACTTTCTCCTGGTGATTGCTTCTCTATGACCCTGTTCCCCTTCCCATTCTGCCTTTTGCTCTTTGGCCAGGTCACTGGCACACTGGTCTACATTCTAAAAGTTTTAACATCTCATTTTCAGGGATAGGGATGTCTTTCCATTATTGTAACACGGGAGCAGCTCACTACTATTCATGGAAATAATATGTGTGACACCCTCACATTTACAATATATGAGGTTCTATTTTGATGTATGTAGGAAGTTGGCTCTGAATATATTATCTCAAAGTGAGAGATAGTGTGCACAGGGTCTAAAGGTTCCCCTTAGAGGTTGATAGTGGGAAAATTAGATAATTTGAATGCTCTATTTTTTGGTGGTGTAGTTGAGCAGTAGGGCTTGTCAGAGGGTAGTGTTAAACATTTGTTGTACACACACAGGCAATAAATGAGGAACACACACACTCAAAAGACTTAACCCAAGTCCAATAGTTTGCCTGCAGAACATCAGGATCCCTCGGCGCCGGCGAAAAGTGAGGAACTACTTTGAGCCACCTCAAAAACTGAAGGGACCAGTGACAACTCCGGACTCTCTTGCTGAGTCGTGACAGTAGGACTCATCTCCCATGTCTTCTGGCATTGTGAAGATAGAGACCTCGACCTCGATCGGCTCCGCTCCGAACGGCGCAGAGAGTCATGATGACGCTGCTTCTTATGCTTTTTGGGAGAAACATGGAAGGAATCCTTTTTATGGCCCTTCTTCTTTGCTTTGGCTAAGAAGAGCTTCGCCTCGCGCTCCTTCATAGCTTTTGGATTCATGCTCTGACACGAAGAGCAACCTTCCACATCATGCTCTGAACTAAGGCACCAAATACAGTCCGAGTGGGGGTCGGTCACTGACATCCGACCCCCTCATTCTCTACACGGCTTGAAACCGGACTTCTTCGGAGGCGACATAGTAACCACCAAAAATCGTTACAGTTAACAACGAGCCAGGAAGAAAAACCGTTGGCGTCGAAGGCACGGAAAAAAGGAAAACTGATGTCAATACGCCGACAAGGACCTCTTATTGGCACGTTGACGTCAGACGGAGTCACGTGGAGCCATGCCATTATGACGTCCTCGTCGACATAGACAGCTAGGAAGAAGACTTTCCGTCGGATGCTGGTGCAAGGATCCAATTCATAAGGTGAGGAATCCACAGGTAGTTGTATCCATCAGAAATATATTTTAATTTATTTTAGAACCACAAGATTCAACTCAGGTTACTCACGTTATCGCAGTCGCCTGGGAGTCCCCTCTGCGGTATTTGTTTTCTGGAGCTCGAGGTGGGGGCATTGGATGCAGAGTGAGAAGTCTCACGCTTCCGGCGGGAAAGGAGAGTTCTTTCAAAACTTGCAAAAATGTTGCAGTGTCCTCAGAGGTCGCTGTTCCCCGACAGATGCGTCGCTGTGCAGTTTGAGTCTGGGGACAGGCCGGTAGGGCTGGAGCCAAGTCAGTTGGTGTTTCCGTCAAATCTGCGGGGCTTTCAGGTCAGCAGAACTTATTTGTGCAGGTTGCAGGAATCTGATTTCCTGGGTTCAGGGTCGCCCCTAAATACTCAATTTAGGGGTGTGTTTAGGTCTTGGGGCAGTAGCCAAAGGCTACTGCCCTTGCGGGTGGCTACACCCTCTTGGTGCCTCCACCCTGAGGTGATGGGGGCACATCCATATTGCTTTTGGGGGCATCTTCCAATCTCAAGATGGAGGAATTATAAAAGTTAAGCGTCACCTCAGGGGCTGTCCTGACTGGTGGGTGGCTCCTCCTTGTTTCCCTCATCATCTCCTCCAGCCTTGCTGCCTAAAGTGGGGGGGGGGAGTCCATCTCCACTAGCTGGGATGCCCTGGGGTGTTGTAACAAAAGGCATGAGCCTTTGAGGCTCCCCGCCAGGTATTACAGTTCCTGCAGGGGGAGGTGAGAAGCATATCCACCCAGTACAGTCTTTGTTCCTGGCCACAGATTGACAAAGGTACTCTCCCCATGTTGCCAGAAACTCGTCTGGTTGTGTCAGACTGGCAGAAACTGGTCAGCCTAGCACTAGGAGTCGGACTGGTATTCCGGGTCCCTCTCTAAGATGCCCTCTGGGTGTATTTTAAAACAAATACCACACTGGCATCAGTGTGCATTTATTGTGCTGAGAAGTTGGATACCAAACTTCTCATATTTCAGTTTAGCCATTATGGAACTGTGGAGTTCGTGCTTGTTAAACCCCCAGACATTATACTCTTATGGCTAACCTGCAATTACAATGTCCAAGGTTTTGCTAAGACACCGTAGGGGCATAGTGCTCATGCAGCTATTCCCTCACCTGTGGCATAGGACACCCTGCCTTAGGGCTGTAAGGCCTGCTAGAGGGGTGACTTATCTATGCCATAGGCAGTGTGAGGTTGGCATGGCACCCTGAGGGGAGTGCCATGTCGACTTAGTCATTTTCTCCCAACCAGCACACACAAGCTGGCAAGCAGTGTGTCTGTGCTGAGTGAGGGGTCTCCAGGGTGTCATACGGCATGCTGCAGCCCTTAGAGACCTTCCTTGGTAACAGGCCCTTGGTACCAGGTATACCATTTACAATGGACATATCTGTGTGCCAGGGCCGTGCCAATTGTGGGTACCGGTTAGGGAAATAACACCAGACAGATCTTATCCTCCAAACCCACCCTTGCTGCCATCCACAGAATCAGGAAGAGCACATCTGAAGGCAGATGCTTTTCTTACCTTGTAGCCCTGTCAAACACGCTTCCACTCAAACTCAGACATGCAGACTCACTGAACCAGCTCACAAAGGATCTAAAGATATGGATCGCAGAGTGTGCAGCACGTCCGCAACAGCTATTTGAGCCTCCATGGGTGATAAGCCGCCCTTTAAAAGCGTCTGATTGCTCAAATGACTGATGTGTGCAAAAATACCTTTATTAGGAATTAAAAACTTGCCTAACAATAGCTTTACAAGTATGTCTCAATAAAAACATAAAAGAAAAGAAATGTTTTACCTAGAAGTTATTTTGAAAGATTAGCAACACATAACTCACCCACTGTTCAATATCAGTCATGTTAGGCCACTAGAAATGGCTGCCAATACTCTTTTTAGTTTTGTTAGTTCCAGAGTGACCTCCAATTAGTGAAGAATGTAACTTATTAAAAATGTGTTTTGCCAATTCTTCACCAACGATAACTTGTGCCTTCGTCCCCTTTCCTACAAAGAACACCTTTTCACCTAATTTGCCAAAAAAACATGAGAACGTTTAAAGGACGATTTCTATTTACTGCAGATGTTGCACGAGAGATACATTAAAAGCACGTAATATATATATATATATATACACACACACACACACACACACGCTAACAATCATTTAAAAAAATAAAATATAATGAAATGAATCAGACTAAACAATATTTGTTAACACATAAGTAGGTAGATCAATATAATTGAAAGGATCACCAATTCATGAAGCTTCATTCAAACAAGTACAGTAAATTGTATGAATGTATAACAATTTTCTAATTCCAAATTAATTTGAAACATAACTTACCATCAATGGTGATTTTTTGGGAAAGTCTCCGTAATCCATGCTTCATTATTTTACTGAAATCATCAGGGTACACATTACTGCGTATATAAAATTCAGAATCTGGTTGTACTTTGTAGCATCCATTGTTCTTTACAATAACAAAATAAATATAAACTGAAGAAAATCTAAACATCGTAATAGTAAAAAAATAAAATCACATGGATGAATATACGTTAACAAAGGTAAATAATGTGTTCCTCTGATTGACAATTTGCACCCACACATTCGTTTTTTGAAAATGGATACCATAAGAATATCTCTCCACAGTAGCTGCCTCCGCTCTGGTGGGAGGAGCACATAAGCCATCAGAAGTCTGCTTCTTCGCCAAGGCATTGCACCTTTTAATAGGAAGAAAAAGATAGTTGGAGATGGTCCTCTTCTCTCATCAGCTTGCCTAATTTTCACAGCAATTAAGCAAATAAAAAGCTGATCATCCATTTAGCGTTGTTCAGTACAATGAATGACCGCTGTGGGTCAAATATATGTAAGAATGAGGAGGTAGGGAAAAAGTCGTCAGGACAATATTTAGACCAACGTGAAAGAGTGAACACTTTTGGAAAAGAGAACCAGCTTGCCTCAATAGATGGTAGTTAAATGTGTGGCTACAGAGAGGGTTAGATGCTCGTTAACCCTTATGTAAGAAGTAATTACGGGAAAAAAAGAATATTGTATCGTCAACAAACCTATAGGTCCTCATTACAACCCTGGCGGTCGGTGTTAAAGCGGCGGTAAAACAGCCAACAGGCCGGCGGTAAAAAAAATGTAATCACAACCGTGGCGGAAACCGCCAACATAGACAGCCACTTTAACACTCTGACTGCCACAGTGGTACAAACAAACAGCATGGTGGTCACCACCAACAGAGAGGCGGAAGACAATGTATCTCCCACAGTATCATGAGAGGCCAATCCGCCACCTTTTCAGGGGCGGATTCAACGCAAACAAAAACACGGCGGAAAAAGAACTTGGAAGGAAAAATGCTCACCTCTACACACCATACGAGGAACCAGGATGCCATGGAGCCGGAACTCCATATTCTACCAGCCATTGTCTTCCTGCTCCTCTACCAGGAGCACGAACGCCAGCGGCGAAGACCACAGTGAGTATTGCACCTACGACACAGGGGAGGGGGGAGGGAAAAGAGTGACACACACACGCAACACCCCCACCCTCACCCACTACAGCACACACACACACACACACAAATACATGTTGATACATTACAGTTACACCCCAAGGCCCCCGGAAGAATGCAAGGACAATGGAAATGATTGTAACTATTCTGATCAATAAAAATCCAGTACTCATAAATATATATACACACTATTAACAAATATATACACCAAGAATTAAAGTCCATGTGCTGCACATACATAGTCCGTGGACCACTGGGCCCAAAATGCATGGGCGAGGCCCACACAAGATATCCAATCAAAACGGAGCGAACACTGCAGGGGCATCAGATCGAAATACAACAGGCACCTCAGGGGGAAGGGAAGGGGGGGCACCTCAGCCGGATGAGTGCACAACGCCAGATCCATGAGGGGGCTCCATGCCCATTGATGTATCCTGGGGAGTGCAACGCCACAGTCTCAAGTCTTTTCAGTGGGTGGTTTGCCCACTGCTGCATCCTGGGGAGTGCAAAGCCACAGTCTCACAAGTGAATAACAGTCTCCACTGGTTCTGGAAGTGGGGTTTGTGCCCAGAGTGCTTCATCCTGCCAAGGACTGAGGTAGTGGATGCTTTTCTCCACTGGTTCTGGAGGGGGCTTTGTGCCCAGCGTGCTTCATCCTGCCAAGGACTGAGGTAGTGGATGTGAATCTCCACTGGTTCTGGAGGGGGCTTGGTGCCCAGAGTGCTTCATCCTGCCAAGGACAGAGGTAGTGGATGTGAATCTCCACTCACGGTGGGCCATGGAAGCTGTCCAGGCCCCTGAAACTGACCACCAGCTTCGTACGACTGACCACGGAGGATGGCAGCCATATCTGCGGTGGTGCCACTGGCATATGTGGCGTGTCCACTGGCAGTGATTGTGGCAGCCTCAGTAGCGCCGGTGCTTGCGGCGCTCATTGGCCTGCAGTGCTGGTGGGTGGCTCAGTGAGCGTGCTGGTGGCGGCGGTGTCCTGGGACGCGGTGATGGTAGCGCCGGTGTTCTGGGAAGCGGTGCTGGTGGTGGCGGTGTCCTGGGAAGCAGTGCTGGTGGCGGCGGTGTCCTGGGAAGCGGTCTTGTCCGCCGTGCAGGTTGGCGGCGACTTCCCTTTCTTTCTGTGCCCCTTCCCCACCTTGGATGGTGGCGCAGCTGTATTCACACTCCCAACTGTAGTCCTGGGAGAGCCCTTGGTGGCAGGTGTGTTGCCCTTCTCCCTCCGGGCTGTGGCCAACTTCTTATGTTTCTGAGGTGGGGGACTGTCTGTGGTCTGGCTCCTTGGGACACTGGCTGCCCTGCTGCTTGGCGCACTCCAGAAGCCGGTTACTGCTGGCACCACTGTTCCCGTTGATGTGGTGGCTGAGTTGCTGGGTTGTGACCTGGAAAGCCGTGCCATAGGGGACGGAAGGGGTGGGGGAGGTGAGGGGGAAGAGGTCAAGGTTTGACAGGAAAAGTTTTAGACACACTGGGAAGGGTAGATGGAGGGGGTTTGGGAGTGGAGGAAGAGGTAGTGGTTGTAAGAGGTGTACATCTGCTGAATTTGGGTGAAGGTGCATGGGCTGGAGGCTGTTGAGGTGGATGGGTGTTGGGTGGGTGGGTGCCTGAGTTTGTGTACTTTGGGAGGAGGGCTCACAGACACACTGGGAGAGGAAACTGGGGATGTGTGACTGGTAGTGGTGTGGTGAGTGCACATGAGCGGTGTGTGGTGATGGACGTAGTGGCTGAAGATGTAGTGCATGCAGGTGTGAGTGGAGACGTGACAGGGAGGGATGAGGGAGACGAGGAGGAGGGGGACATAGTGGAGGCAGTGGATGTTGGTATGTCTGCATGGGTATGATGCTTGTGTGAGTGCCTGTGGGATGTGTGGTGCTTATGTTTGCCAGAGCTACCCTTGTGTGTTGAGGTGTGTGCATGCTGGTCTGATGGTGTGCTTGCGATAGGCTGAGGTACAGGGGATTAGGTCTGGGTGGAGGAAGTTGGAGGGGGGAGGCTGGACACAGGGACAATGGCTGCCATCAGTGCTGAGGCCAGCGTATGAAAAGCTTGCTGTTGGGCTGCCTGACCAGAATGAATGCCCTCCAGGTATGCATTTGTCTGTTGCAACTGCCTCTCTACACCCTGGATAGCATTCAGAATGGTAGACTGCCCAACAGTGAGGGATCTGAGGAGGTCAATGGCCTCCTCACTGAGGGCAGCAGGGCTGACAGGGGCAGGGGCTGAGGTGCTGCTGTGAGGGCGGTGCTGGGGGGGGGAAGCGGGCGGTGGCGGCTGTACCTGTAGATGCAGGGGGCACAGAGGGGCCCGCCACCGCAAGGGAGCTCCCATCAGAGGAGGAGTCCGTGTCGCTGGTCTCAGCTCCTGTCCCCACTGTGGAACTCCCCTAGCCCGCCGTCCGCTGTTTCGCCCTCCAGGGCCATGTGGGATGCAGCTCCCTCCTGCTCTGGTGCCACTGCTTCTCTGCCTGATGATGCTAATGCACATATGAACAGGTAGACCACAAAAAGGTGGGGAAGACAGAAGAAAGACATGTTCAGTGCATGCAATACCGCTACAGTTGGCAGACACTACAGACACAGCAGCCCTCTGCACTACGCCATGCACTTAGAGTTCCCTAATTAATCACAGGGACATGGGGTACAAGGCCTATGCCCGACTGCTGCACACATGAGTCACAGGAGCCTGACTAGGTGTAGATGGCTCTTAACACTGGTGGGGTGCCACATAGCCTGCCTTACGGAGGGAACATGCCTACAAAACTCGTCCTGGCCAAGGGGTACCCACAGCCCACCTCCCCCAACCAGACACCTCCAATGTGCGCTGAATCAGCTGAATGAGAGCGTACTCACCCCCCTTGTGGCTGCTGTGATGCTCTCAAGCACCCATCCAACTCCGGGTACGCCACCACCAGGATCTGGAACATCAGGGGTGTCATGGTGCGACGGGCACCCCTCCCCCCCCACGTTGGGAGGCCATCCCCAGCTGGGCCTCCCCTGTCTTCTTGCTCAAGCGGCAAATGTCCTCCCATCTTTTCCGGCAGTGGGTGCTACATCTGTGGTGGACACCCAGGGTCCTGACTTCCTTGGCGATGACATGCCAAATATCCTTCTTCTGGTGGGCGCTGACCTACAGGAATAGGACAGGGGAAAAGGAGAAGATATAACCGTCCGCACCGTCACAGTCATTGGCCCGCATTCCTACCCTTGCCATGACACACATACACTCACCATCGTTTCATGCACGCCTAATTCTCCCCTTCCATCCACACAGGCATTGCCCATACAGCATGCTCACAGTGTACTTACCTGTTTGTCTGGAGGAACGTAGAGCAGCGTGTACGGGGGGAGGACCCCATCCACTAGTTTCTCAAACTCCTCCGTGGTGAAGGCAGGGGCCCTTTCCCCAGACACATGAGCTATTGTCTCTTCCAGACTGAGGTCACAGCAGCACTTGCAGTGTAGGTCATCTCCTGTTGAACATCAGGTATCAAGTGAGTGAACAGATAGAAAATGGCGGTCATGTCCGCTGCGGTGCGTACCGTCACCGCCAGCGTACATCGTCATTGGCTCCTGGGGTCCATAGGGCCCAATGTTAACCAATGCAGGATTGCTCCGCGGTTTTTGACCGCCTACTGTGACGGTGTACAACGCCAGCGCAGTTACCTCATATCCCATTGTCCCACCTTACAGGTCAGGCAGCCGCCATTTCAGGGGGCCACATGGCATTATGTTTAAATGCGTCACACATACCTAGGCCTTGCATACACACTAAGACAGGCACATATCGGATTGAAAAATATGTGCAATAAAGTTGTGTTTTCGTACATCAGTGTTGGCTGACCCTCTGTTCGCTGTTCTCCTACACAGAGTACGTCCGCCTGGGCAGGTGAGGAGATGGCGGCATCCTCCGGTGTACAGACCGCTGGTGGACCTGTTGACAATGGAAGAGCGACATGTAATTGTCACCTACAGACTGGACCGTGCCACAATCCATGAACTGTGCGCCCAGTTGGAGCCAGACCTGATGTCAGCTATCCGCCATCCCACAGGTATCCCCCCCCTACAGTGCAGGTGCTGTCAGTACTCCATTTCCTGGCAAGTGGGTCTTTTCAGACGACAGTGGCCATAGCCTCTGGGATGTCCCAGCCTATGTTCTCCAACGTGTTGTCCAGAGTGTTGTCTGCCCTGCTGAAACACATGCACAGCTACATTGTGCTCCCTCAGATGGAGGATTTGCCTACAGTGAAAGGTGACTTCTATGCCCTGGGACATATCCCCAACATCATAGGTGCCATTGATGGGACACATGTGGCCTTGGCCCCCCCCCGCAGGAGTGAACAGGTGTACAGAAACCAGAAGAGCTATCATTCAATGAATGTGCAGATGGTGTGTTTGCCCGTCCAGTACATCTCCCATGTGAATGCCAAGTTTCCTGGATCAGTGCATGACGCTTACATTCTGAGGAATAGCAGCATCCCTTATGTGATGGGGCAACTCCAGAGGCACTGTGTGTGGCTATTAGGTGAGGACATGGACCCTATATAGTGTGACTAGGTGTCTGGGAATGGGGTTGCCCCTAAGGGTAAGTGTGTGTCTAACAGTTGTAACAACATTTGCAGATGACTCTGGCTACCCCAACCTGTCATGGCTACTGACCCCAGTGAGGAATCCTAGGACAAGGGCAGAGGAACGCTACAATGAGGCACATGGGCGAACTAGGAGGGTTATAGAGAAAGACCTTCGGCCTCCTGAAGGCCAGGTTTAGGTGCCTACATGACGGGTGTTTCCCTAGTCTACGCACCAAAGAAGGTGTGCCAGATCATCGTGGCCTGCTGTATGCTGCACAACTTGGCTTTGCGACGACAGCTGCCTTTTCTACAGGAGGATGGTCCTGAAGGAGGTCTTGTGGCAGCTGTGGAGCCTGTGGATAGTGAAGACGAGGAAGCAGAACAGGAAATCGACAACCGAAACAAGGTGATTCATCAATACTTCCAGTGAGACACAGGTAAGACGACATCACTGCCTGCTACATCTGATACACTTGTTCTACCTCTCATCTGTCTGTCACTTTCACCCAGTGTATGGACCCTGATTTGTCACTTTCCCTTTCGATTTCACAGATGTGGGTCCCACTGTGTGACCTCTGCTATGTTTCCTCATGGACTAGAGCTGTGTGACATAGGTATGCTGACAATACAATGGATATTGCTATTTTCCTCAGTTATTGCAAATACACATTTGTGAAAGCACAGACTGACTCCAGATTGTTTTGTGATTTAAGTGTGTTTATTTAAGTGCTAAATAGTGGAGGGGGTTGTAAAATGGTCAGGGGTGATGGTGGAGGAATGTCCATGGCAGAGTCCAGTCTATTTGTTTCACAGGTGCATTGTCCAAAGGGACATAGGAAGTGGAGCTGGGGCAGTTGGTGGATGGACAGGGTGACAAAGTGGGACAGAAGGATGACAATCAGGGTGGTCTTATTTCTTGACGGGGGTCTTGGCATCGTGCTCTGTCTTTGTCCTAGATCTCAGGGACCGCTTGCAGGGTGGTTCTCCATCTGCAGGGGGTGGGGTGCTGGTGTCGAGGTCCTGTGGCGGTGCCTCCTGTCTACTAGCGCCGTCGGTGGGCAGTTCATCGTCCAGGCTAGTGTCAGGGGCCCCTTGTTGTGCCACAGTGTCCCTCCTGGTGTTCACGAGTTCCTTCAGTACCCCTACAATGGTGCCCAGGGTGGTATTGATGGATCCGAGTTCATCCCTGAACCCCAAATACTGTTCCTCCTGCAGCCGCTGGATCTCCTGAAACTTGGACAGTACTGTTGCCATCGTCTCCTGGGAATAGTGGTAGGTTCCCATGATGTTGGAGAGCCTCATGGAGAGTGGGTTCCCTAGGCCTGTCCTCCCCCTGTTGCCCAGCAGCCCTCCCAGTTCCCCTGTGTTCCTGGGCCTCTGTCCCCTGAACCATGTGCCCACTGCCAATGCCCCCAAGTCCCTGCTGTTCTTGGGGTGGTGGGTTAGCCTGAGTTCCCTGAAGTGGTGGACACACTGCTGCTTGACGTGTCATGGGGACAGAGGTACGGGCCCGGTGGGTGCTGGTGTTTCCAGAGGGGGGAGGCTCTGTTGTGGCTTCTGCCAGTGTGAGGGGAACCGACTGTCCTGAGGTCCCAGATGGGCCGGGCTGGTCATCTAGATCCAGTTGGACAGAGCTGCTGTCATCAATGTGGGCCTCTTCTGTGGGTGGAGTGGACATGTCTGGAACATCCTGTCCGGTGACGTTGGTTAGGGGTCCTGCAGGGGGCTTAAAGGCATAGTTTATCTGTGTGTTCCATGGTGTGCAATGGGTGGGTGACCCTGTACCCCAGTGGTTGCATTCCTGTGTAGGAGCTTGTGTGCTTGATGTTTAGGGGTCTGTGTGGGTATGTGCAGTGGACATGCATTTATGATGGGTACCCATGCTTTGTTGTTGCATGAAGGGCCTGGTGTTGGGATGTGTGGTTTGTGATAGTGGGACATCTGTGAGGAGTTGGAGTGATGGGGGGTGAGGGTGAGGGTATGTGATTGCATGCAAGTAGGGTGGGGGATGAAGTAGTGAAAGCTTTGACTTACCAATTCCTCCAGCTACTCCTGTGAGGCCCTCAGGATGCAGTATAGCCAAGACCTGCTCCTCCCATGTTAGTTGTGGGGGAGGAGGTGGGGGTCCGCCGCCAGTCCTCTGAACCGCAATGTGGTGTCTTGAGACCACGGAACACACCTTCCCCCGTGGGCCGTTCCACCTCTTACTGATGTTATCCCGTGTTCTTGGGTGCTGTCCCACTGCGCTGACCCTGTCCATGATTCTGCACCATAGCTCCATCTTCCTAGCTATGATGGTGTGCTGCACTTGTGATCCGAATAGCTGTGGCTCTACCCGGATGATTTCATCCACCATGACCCTGAGCTCCTCCTCAGAAAACCTGGGGTGTCTTTGCGGTGAACATGGGGTGGTGTGGGTGATGTCTGAGGTGATGTTTAGGGGTGTGTGGTGTTTTGTGCGTGGATGTGTGTGTGATGGTGTTTTGTGCCTCTGTATGGTGTGGTCATCTTTGCTGTGCTGTCTCTCTGGCCTTCGTCAATATTTTAGATAGTAAGAGTTTGTGGGTGATGTGGGAGTGGTGTGTGTATGTGTATAAGGTGTGTGTATTTGGAATTGTCCAATGTGGTTGTGTTTTGTAAGAGAGTGTATTTTGAGCGCGGCGGTGTGTTATCGCAAGTTTATCACTGACCTTTGGTGTTACCGCCAATGTTGTAATGAGGGCCATAGTGATTATGCTCAAATGGCGTTCACGTGAAAATCTCAAAAAACAAATGTAAGATTTCAGTGTGCTCTAAAAAAACATTTTTAGGCTGCTAGTGAAACAAGCTGCTTGAAATACTATCAACAGTTGGTGACTAACATGGAAGATCAGTCAGGCACCCGCAAACAGGCTGGAAACACTGAAAGATAACCTTTGTTTGTGCTCAAAGATGACGATAGTCCCACGCCAATGAGCTGACACCACCATCATCAGTTTTGTGAAGACACGAAAGAGGATCACAGTAAACTTAAAAAGCTACTTGCTCACTTTGAAACACAGTTAACATGTGTGAAAAATTCAGGATGCGGGTGAGTGAATAAGCATTGTGAAGGTCCAGCACTACTATAAAGTATCCTGTTTGAGCACTGACAACACCTCAGCCAGGGTGTGCATTTAGAAATTGTCTTTGTGGAGGTAGCTGTTGACTGACCACCCAAAAAAAAAAAAAAAAAAAAGGACCTTTTAGTTTTTTTTGTGCACAAAGAAATGAAAAATAAAAAGAACCACAACCTATCTCTGGAGGTAGGACAACCTACTCTGCGCTTGTGCAGAAGAGAGATGGAAACACCCGCTGGAGCAAGGAAGATTAGCTCTCCATCAGACACTGAATGAACATAGCAACAGGTCATGAACTTTGCAGGTTTCTAAACTTAGATGACCACTGCTGTTGCTTTTGCCATCTCCATTCCTCCCAATGACTCCCTCCCATTTCTGTTAGTCAGCACAAACCTTGGCACTGAAAAAATAAAAAAACAACAAGCCAAAGGCACTTTACCGTCAAGTCTGCGAAGATCCACATCCAGAGCCGATCCCACATAGCCTGCTCTTCCTTGCTAGCACCAAATGTTGTGGCGTTAGTCACACAAGCGCAGAACATTTTGATAGCTGCCTGTGGATCTTCCATGGTGTGTACAAGCTTGAACTTTCTGGTGCAGAGCCTGTGGGTGTCTAAAACTGAAACTTTATAACAGAGGGCACAAAAACGCATAGACCTCAGCCAGATTATGTTGTGACTTTAAAGACTCATATTGACTAGCAGGCTGTATGTCACCACACTAGACTGAGGAATAATAGTGGGTAAGAGACAAAGAGCCCACACAAACAGTTGTAGACTACAGTTCTAAGAAAGACTATTATTTTGCCACACTATGTTCTATCTTGCGTGTGATGTTTAATTAAAAGACAAGTATTAAATGGAACATTTGTTGTACACACACGGGCAGTAAATATGAACACACACTCAATGACTTAACCCCAGACCAATAAGTTTTTTATATAGAAAAATATTCTTCTCTTAATTTACTTTAGAACCACAAGATTCTGAATTCAAGTAAGTACATAAATTGTAAGGTACTTGGCATAAGCAAATATAGAACTTGGAATGAACACAGTAAGATACACAGTTCTGGCAAATATGCAAATAACCTATTTTAAAAGAGGACACTGCAAAATTCAACAGTTCCCGTAGGAGGTAAGTAGAAGTTAATTTAGCAGGTAAGTAAAGCACTTACAAGTTCAGTCTCCAGGGCATAGACAGCCGACTGTTGGGGGTTCAAGTCAACCACAAACACCCAGCACCAGCAACACAGGGGCAGTCAAGTGCAGAGGTCAAAGTAGCATAGGCGCTTATGGAGAAAAGGGGTGCTCCGGTTCCACTCTGCTAGCAGGTAACTACCTGTGTCCTCTGGGAGCAGACCCGGGGAGTTTTGTAGAGCACTGGGTTGGGGGGTGTCCCAAACAGGCGCACAGGGCCAGCCAGGTGCAGTGTGCAAAGTAGGTGTCAGGTTTTGAATAGAAATCAATGGAGGGACCCAGGGGTCACTCTGGTGATGCAGGCAGGGCATGGGGTTCTTCTTGGGCCAGCCACCGACTGGGCTAGGATGAGGGACGCCTGCTGGTCACTTCTGGACCCGGTAGTTGGTTCCTCTTGGGCCTGGGGGCTGCAGGGGCAGTGCTTCTTCCAGGCGTTGGGATCTCTGTTACCAGGAAGTTGCGGTGAGGGGTAGCCTCTGGATTCTCTCTGCAGGCTTCACCGTGGGGATGCAGGGAGATTGTCTCAGGGTGGCCACGTCGTTGGAGTCACCTGGGGGTCCATGCTGCAGTGTTGGTTTCTCTGGACACAAGCTGGGGGCGTTGGTGCAGAGTGGTGGGGACTCACGCTTCAGAAGTGAGGTGGGTGTCCCTTTAAAGATGGTTTCTTCCTTGTTGTTTGACAGAGCCCATATCCACTAGAGTTTTTTGGTCCTTTGGGTTGAAGGGCAGTCCCCCGAGTCGGCAGAGGTCGCTGGTCCCGCAGGATGTGTCGCTGTTGCAGGTTCTTTGAGTCTGGAGACAGGCAGGTAGGGCTGGGGCCAAGTCAGTTGTTGTCTCCATCTTCTCCACGGGTGTTTTGAGATCAGCAGTCCTTTAGGTTTTCAGGAAATCTGAAATCCTGGGTTCAAGGTCGCCCATAAATACTGAGTGTAGGAGGGTGTTCGGGCTGGAGGGCAGTAGCCAATGGCTACTGACCTTGAGGATGGCTACACCCTCCTTGTGCCTCTCTTTGGGGAGGGGGGCACATCCCTATCCTTATTGGGTAAATCCTCCAAAACAAGATGGAGGATTTTCCAAGGAGGGGGAGGGGGTCACTACAGCTCTGGTCAACTTAGGGGTGGAACTGGCTGAGGGGGTGACACATCCTTGTTTTTCTCATTATCTCCACCGGACTTTCCGCCCAAAGTTGGGGCTGTGTCCAGGGGGCGGGCATCTCCACTAGCCAGAGTGCCCTGTGGCAGTGTAACACGAAGCCTGAGCCTTTGTGGCTCACTGCTAGGTGTTACTGTTCCTGCAGGGGGAGGTGTGAAGCACCTTCACCCAGTGCAGGCTTGGTTTCTGGCCTCAGAGAGCACAAAGGCTCTCACACCAGGAGGTCAGAAACTAGTCCCTCTGTGGCAGGCTGGCACAGACCAGTCAGTCTTGCATTGAAGGATTGGGTAAAATACAGGGGGCATTTCTAAGATGCCCTCTGAGTGCATTTTGTAATAAATCCAGCACTGGCATCAGTGTGGGTTTCTTATTTGGAGAAGTTTGATATCAAACTTCACAGTGCTCAGTGTAGCTATTATGGAGCTGTGGAGTTCGTTTTGACAAACCCACAGACCATGTTCTTAATATGGACACACTATATTTACAATGTCTAAGAATGGACTTTGACACTGTAGGGGCATATTGCTCATGCAGCTATGCCCTCACCTGTGGAATAAAGCCCTAAGGCAGGGTGCATTAAGGCCTGCTAGAGGGGTGACTTACGTATGACAAGGCAGTATTTGGTGTGCATGCCATCCTGAAGGGGATGCCATGTCGACTTTGCCTTTTTATCCCCACCAACACACACCAACTGCAATGGCAGTGTGCCTGTGTTAGGTGAGGGATCCCTTAGTTTGGCACAACACATGCTGCAGCCCTTAGGGACCTTCCCTGGTCACAGGGCCCTTGGTACCACTGGTACCTTTTGCCAATCAATCAATCAATCATTAAATTTATAAAGCGCGCTATGTACCCGTTAGGGTTTCAAGGCGCTGAGGGGGGGGGTGGGGCAGCTGCTATCGGTCGAAGAGCCATGCCTTGAGGAGTTTCCTGAAGGTGAGGAGGTCCTGGGTCTGGCGCAGGGAGGTCGGCAGTGAGTTCCAGGTCTTGGGGGCGAGGTAGGAGAAGGATCTGCCGCCGGAGGTCTTGCGTTGAATTTGGGGAGCGATGGCGAGGGAGAGGTTGGCAGAGCGGAGTTGGCGGGAGGGGACGTAGAAGTTGAGTCTGTTGTTCAGGTAGGCGGGTCCGGCGTTGTGTAGTGCTTTGTGCGAGTGGGTGAGGAGTTTAAAGGTGATCCTCTTGTCCACGGGGAGCCAGTGGAGGTCCTTCAGGTGGTGGGAGATGTGGCATCGGCGGGGTATGTCGAGGATCAAGCGGGCGGATGCGTTCTGGATGCGTTGGAGTCGTTTGATGTCTTTTGCTGGGATGCCTGTGTAGAGTGTGTTGCCGTAGTCAAGTCTGCTACTGACAAGGGCCTGAGTCACCGTTTTTCTGGTTTCCGTCGGGATCCACTTGTAGATTCTGCAGAGCATGCGGAGGGTGTTGAAGCAGGAGGAGGAGACTGCGTTGACCTGTTTGGACATGGTGAGAGCGGAGTAGAGGATGAAGCCGAGGTTGCGTGCATGGTTGGCAGGAGTAGGTGGGGGACCCAGTACGGTGGGCCACCAGGAGTAGTCCCAGGCCGAGGGGGAGCGTCCGAGGATGAGGACTTCCGTCTTATCGGAGTTTAATTTCAGGCGGCTGTTTCTCATCCATTCGGCAATGGATTTCAGTCCCTCGTGGAGGTTGGCTTTGGCGGTGTGTGGATCTTTAGTAAGGGAAAGGATGAGCTGGGTGTCGTCGGCGTAGGAGAGGATGCTGAGGTTATGCTGACGGGCCAGCTGTGCGAGGGGTGCCATGTATACGTTGAACAGCGTTGGGCTTAGCGAGGAGCCTTGGGGGACGCAGCAGATGAGGTTGGTGGCTTCGGAGCGGAAGGGTGAGAGTCAGACTCTCTGGGTTCTGCCGGAGAGAAAAGAGGAGATCCAGTTGAGGGCTTTGTCTTGAATTCCGGCTTCGTGGAGACGAGTTAGTAGGGTGCGGTGGCAGACCGTATCGAAGGCGGCGGATAGGTCTAGGAGGATGAGGGCTGAAGTTTCGCCGTTGTCCATTTGCTGTCTGATGTCGTCTGTGGCGGCAAGGAGTGCAGTCTTGATGCTGTGATTGCGTCTGAATCCGGATTTAGAGGGGTCTAGGGTGGAGGTGTCTTCGAGGTAGTGGGTGAGCTGTGCGTTGACGATCTTCTCGATGACCTTCGCTGGGAAGGGGAGAAGGGAGATCGGGCGGAAGTTTTTGAGGTCGTTGAGGTCGGCCTTGGGTTTCTTGAGGAGGGCTTGGATATCGGCGTGCTTCCAGCTGTCCGGAAAGGTTGCGTTGTCGAAGGATAGGTTGATGATCTTACGAAGTTGGGGGGCGATGGTGGAGTCGGCTTTGTTGTAGAAGTAGTGTGGGCAGGGGTCTGAGGGGGATCCTGAGTGAATGGAGTTCATGGTCTTTTGGGTTTCGGCGTCATCTACGTGGGTCCAGGTGGTGAGGCGGTCGGCGTGGGAGGAGTTGTTGGGGGTGGGGTCTGGCGGAGGTGTGGTGTTGAGGCTGTAGTGGATGGCGGCGATTTTCTGGTAGAAAAAGGTGGAGAGTGCGTCGCAGAGTTTCTGGGATGGTGGGACGTCGTTGACGTTGGCGTTGGGGTTGGAGAGCTCCTTCACGATGCAGAAGAGTTCCTTGCTGTCGTGTGCGTTGTTGTTTCAGCGTTCTGTGAAGTGGGAGCGTTTGGCGAGTCGGATAAGTTGGTGGTGCTTGCGGGTGGCTTCCTTGTGGGTTGCAAGGCTGTCGGGTGTGCGCCCGAGAAGCCATTTTTTCTTGAGTTTCTGGCAGGTGCGTTTGGAGGTGATCAGTTCGTCTGTGAACCAGGCTGCTTTTTTCTTTTCTTGGTTGACGGTGGGCCTCTTGAGTGGTGCGAGGGTGTTGGCGCAGTTGAGGATCCACTGTTGGAGGTTGATGGCGGCGAAGTCCGGGTCGGTGGGGTCGGACGGTGGGTTCTTGGCGAGGGTGCTGGTTAGTTGGTCTTCTGTGACTTTTCCCCAGCGGCGTTGTGCCGGTAGTGGGGTGCGGTGGTGTTCGGTGTTTTTCTGGAATGTGAAGTGGACGCAGTGGTGGTCGGTCCGGTGGAGTTCGGAGGTGTAGCTGAATGAGATGTGGTTGCTTGCAGTGAAGAGTGGGTCTAGGGTGTGACCGGCGATGTGGGTGGGTGTGTTGACCAGTTGTCTGAGTCCGAGGTTGGAGAGGTTGGTGGTCAGTGATGCGGTGTTGGCATCGTCGTTCTCTAGGTGAAAGCTGAGATCTCCCAGGAGGATGTAGTCCATTGAGGCGAGGGCGTAGGTGCTTGCGAGGTCGGAAATGGTGTCACTGAAGGGGGCTCTTGGTCCTGGAGGTCGGTACCAGGGACTTATCTGTGTGCGAGGGGTGTCCCAATTGTGGAAATAATGGTACATTTTAACTGAAAGAACACTGGTGGTGGGGCCTGGTTAGCAGGATCTCAACACACTTCAGTACTCAGTAGAGTCAGCATCAATAGCAGGAAAAAAGTGTTTGGGGTAGGTGGGGGTTGTGGACTGCAAAAAGGAGGCATTTTCCTACAGAGGGTGTGTAAGCTTGTTGAGGAGACAGCGTTAATTTGTTGTGTTATTGATAGAGAAGCCAAGGGTAAAGGCCAGGTTACGCAATTGGTTAATGTGGGCGGGGGCATTAACATGAGTGGGGGGGCCACCAGGAGTCGTTCCAGGCAGAATGGGGTGTAGGCAATCACAAGCATTTCTTGTCTGAGTTGAGCTTGAGGCAGCTGACGTCCATCCAAGGGCAGACTGCTCTCCTCCCATTGGGAAAATGCATCTTGGCTTGAGCAGAGTCGTCCGACATGGAGAGGATCAGTTGGGTGTCATTGTCGTAGGAGACTATCTTTACCTCGTGTTTGATGATCTTAGCGAGCGAGCCATGTAGAGGTTAAAAAGCTTCTGGCAGTGTGTGGATCCTTGGGCTACTCTGCAGCAAGTGTCTAAGTTCTGATGTGAATGGTGGTAGTCTGACCCTCTGTGTTCTTCTGGTGAGGAAGGACCAGATCCAGCTCAGGGCTTTGTCTCAGATGCCAGCGTCAAGCAGCCTGTCACAGAGGCTGAAGTGGGAGACTGTCTAAAATGCAGTAGAGAGGTCTAGAAGGTTGAGTGCGGCAGTGCCTACGCTGTGCAGTACGATGCGTATGTTGTTGGTGGTGGCCAAAAGTGCAGTGATTGCTTCCAGATCGGAAATGGGAAAGTTCTAGGATACGGTGTCTCTCGAGGAACTCTACGAGTTCCTAGTTGATGGCTTTTTCCGTTACCTTGGCTGGGAAAGTGAGCAGAGACATGGGTCAGTAATTCTTCAGCTCCCTAGTGTCAGCTTTGGGTTTCTTGAGTAACGGGTGGATTTCTGTGTGTTTACAGTCTGAGGGGAATGTGGCAGTCTTAAACGATAGGTTGATGGTTCAGCAAAGCTCTGGTGAAATGATGGGAATGACAAGCTTGAGGATGTGATGAGCGCATGGATCTGAGGGTGCTCCCAAGTGGATGGAGTTCATTATTCTTTGGGTGTCCTCTACAGTAATGGTGGTTCAGCAGTTCGTATCTGGTGGGGGAGCAAGGTCCATGGTGCTGAGCGGTGAAGGCGGGCTCTGTATGCTGAAGCCTTTGTAGATGTCCCAGATCTTACAGTGAAAGAAGGTGGGGAAGATCGTTGCGGAGGTCTTGGGAGGGAGGGATGGATGAGGTTTCTGCCCTGCGGTTCGTGAACTCTTTGACAAGGATGAAGAGCTCTTTGATATTGCGAGTGCTGGTGTTGAGGCATGCTTGAAATGCAGCTTTTTGGGTGGCTCGTATGTTCTGGTGGTACGTTGTGTCAGTATTTTTGCAGGCGGTGCGGCTTGGTGGATTTGCGGAGGCTCCATTTGCATTACAATCGTCTGCAGGCGCGCTTGGATTGATGTAGGTCTTGCGTAAACCACTTGGGAGTTTTGCTATGTAGATTCCATGCCAATTTCCTTAGGGGGGCTACATTGGCTGCACATTCAGAGTCAGCGCTTTAGTTTGCCTGCGGATTCATTGTAGTGGTTGGCAGCGTTTGGTGATCTGTGCTTCCGTGAGTATACCACAATGCTTGCCAGGGGGTTAGGGAATGTGGTGGCGTGCAGTGTTTGAGTAGGTTAAGTAGATGCACTTGGTCAAGCCAACAGTGTTTGGAGGTGTGGATGAAGGTGAGGTTGTCCCCTGCTGAGAGAATGGCGTAGAGGATGTGAAGGGGTTTGTGGGTAGGGACGATGACTAGTTGTTTGACGCCGAGAATTGTGGGGTCGTACAGGATGTTTGATGTATTGGGGGTCATTGAGGGTATCAAGCTGTAAATCGAGATCACAGAGTGGGATGTAACAGGAGGAAGTGAGTGCTTGGAGGGGCAATGAGGTTGACAATGTCTTGTAAAGACTGGGGTTGAGGTGCAGGTGGGCCTGTAGATGAGGGTGCCACGTAGGAAGGTGTTTCAGGTCAGGATGTGGAAATGTAGATGCTCATGAGTTGACAGAATGCGACTAGATGATGAAGGGCGGAGGTTGTTCTAGTAGATTATGGCAATGACACCTCCAGGAAGGTTGGCTCTGCCCTTGTGTATGATTTTGTAGTTGTGCGTAATGGCCGTGGCAATGTCCGTGGTAGCTGCAGGGGTGATCCAACTCATAGCGAGATGGTGACGTCCAGAGCTGTTGAGTCGAGGTCTCAGACTTGTAGTGCATGCTTGACGAGGGAGCATGTGTTAAGGAGCAGTGAGGAATCATGGGGTGGTACTTGGGAGTATGCTGGAGCAGGCGCAGCAAGAAAATGATCCATGTTTGTACATGTGGTCAGCTTGGTGGCATGCTGATGATCTTATGGGGTTGAGGGCACGTAGAGTGCTTGCGTTAAACCAGCAGAAGGGGTGAGAACCAGGGTCCCCGGTGCTGGGTGGCATCCATGCACAAACAGGCTTCCCTGTGGCGCACTAGCGTGGCGGCCGTCGTTAAGGAAGAGAGGTATGGAGGCGGTGGTCCAGCGATAAGGAGGTGGGAGAAGCGCTTTGCATGGGGCAGGTAGGGATGCTGGGACACCAGCAGTGCGGTGTAAACACAAGAGGGAGAAAAAGAGAAAAGGACAGAAAAGCAGCAAGTGAAAGGGAAAAAAAGGTCCAATTATTATGCCCAGTGGTGCCTCTGAAATGGGGGAAGACTTAAAAAAGAGGCTTTTGAAGAAAGTGCAAATAGGACAGGAAGTGCAGTGACTAGTTGCAGACTCGCTAAGGGGGATTATGTTTCCATGTGTGTGGGAAGAATAGCCAGCCCATTTAGATGTGCCAGCTGCACCATTTCATCCTGCCAAGGGTGGGCCATCAGGATATTTATGGTCCATCAGTCACACCTGAGCTCCCTTGGTGTGTGCCTGTCTGGAGGGAATGCACAAGAGGTGATGCGTCACCCACCCAAACATGTAGTCAGGGGCAGCCAGTAGGCAGAAAATATTTAAGAAAATAAAACAGCAAATTTCTTAATATGACATTTTCAGCCACACAAATGAACGTTAGACTTGACCATAAGTTGTGATTTTGAATTGTGAGTCCATAGACACCAAAGTCCAAATTTTGTTTTTTCAATTGGAAATGAGACAGGCTGCTTCACGGTAACCCGGATGTTAGCTTAAGTGCAAGTTAGGCCTTGCGGTGGTGAAAGACAAGTGTAATCGTTTTTATATTACCACAGCAGGTTAAAATTACAAACACACGTCCAACTTGCCCCTGCCCTTTGATCTGTACCTGGCCCACTAAAGGGGTTACATGTGTTTTAAAAATAAAGGTTTGAATCTGGAAAGACTTAACTTGACAGATCAAAATGGAAGTTTAGAACTGCACACACAGGATCTGGAATGACAAGCAAGTCATGTTGACGTACTAATTAATTGGGATGCACAATCATTACTGTGGGCACACTAGTAGCCTTTAATTTACAAATCCAGGGCATAGGTAAGTACAATTTTTAGGGACTCATAAGTAAATTAAATATGCCAACTGTGGGTAAGCATACATAACCATATTTTAATGCAAGAGCACATACACTTTAGCAGTGGTAAAGTGCTCAGAGGCCCGACAACAAGAAAAAGTCTGAGAAAGAAGGAAGGCCAAAATTTGGGGGTGAACCTTAAGAGAAGGACATTTGACAATAAGCAAACACAAAATACATACAGATATTGTATTTGATTCTCATTTTTGAACCACTGTAACAATATGTCACGCAGAAAAAAAAATAAAAAATGAGCAGATAGGATAGATGCTCGTACAAAAATACCAGTAGACTGGATTAGCCAATTAACTGAAAGAAGAGATTTCTGCCCATACACACATAAACAATACATATATGCATTATTAAGTTCAGCTGCTAACTGTACATCAACTATATTATCAGGGGAGCCCTACTATATGTGAGTTATACTAAGTATGATGATGTACCTCAACTAACCAGTACCTCACACTTATGTAGTGTGGTTCACCTACATACCACAAATGTCCGTAATGCACATGAAGATCACTCTTCTTTCCATAAAACAAACATTAATGGGGCAGATGTAAGACAATACATGATTATATACATTCTCTGAAGAGTGGCTATTTCATTTGGGAACCCTGGAGAGAAGTAGTTTTGGCCCAAAGTACCGGAGATGGTAGGTTGTTGTACAACAGACCCTGTGCAAGAATAAGAATTAACAGGCACGCCTCCTGTGAATTCCAGCAGTACAGGGCTGCCCTTTCATGCCGATGATATTTGGGCTGGTGGTAGAGGGTGTTATCAAATGGATACGGGTGGGTGTGCAGATTTAAAGGTGGACAAGATGCAAGGGGTGGGGGGTAATTTCCCCAGAATGCTGCTTATGTTTTATTTTTCTATTACTAGACGCAAGTGACTGGAACACTGAAGAGGTTGCAAGAGATCTTTCAGGTCTTTGTAAAGGTCTCTGGATTTAATGATATTTGGGACAAATGTTTATTGTTCACAATGGACAAGGTACTTGATCAACAATTGGCTTTAGCCCTTACAGCGGAGATGACTAAATTTAAATAGCGGGGGGAGATAATTTGGTCCCTCTGCTAGCCCACTTTGATAAGAATGTAAGGCAATGGCAGTCAATGTCAATTTCTCCGCAGGTAAGTGTGGCATATTTTAAAATGCGAGCACTAACCTGCTTCAGGCATCGAAAAAACATAAAAATGTTACTAGACGCAAGTCAAGTAGCTTGAATAATCTACTCGACCAAACTGGAATATACTTGAACTGCAAATGGATCTCATATTGTGGGTTTCTAGGCAAATATTGAATTTTACAATCGCCTTTTTGTTCATTCTCAGATATGAGTGCACCTTCAAATATGCGAGTTCAGCAGTTCTGCTGTAAAAAAGAAAAATCCTCTTTTGTTTGATTCAATACACTAAATGTTTGCTCCATGTATAATAAATATAACCCACATATAGGAACACATGATCCATGCATGACTTGCCTCAGTTTAATATTAGCTTGGCCATCAGGGCAGGAGTGTTTCTCAGTTTATGTGTAAACCTTCACTGTAAATAAATATATTACCAGAGCATGATGTGGTAGCACACTGTCATTTACAGACAGTACATTTCCCAGAAATGTCCCAAAAGCTGCTCATTAACCTACAACTTTAATGATAATACTATGTAGTGTAGGAACAAAATTCTGTGAAAATTGGATTTCAGAAAACATTTTTCATTTGCACATCACCACGTACAGTGTTATGACTTGTTTTTAATACTAATAAAATATATATTTTTTTAATTCACGCAGAAGTACAAAAAAGGGCCTTTCACAGCTACCGAAATATATTTTGAAATGTTTGTGAAGTTGACTTAGTTAAATAAATGTGTTAAGAAAAACCAGATAACAAAAGCCTCTCATTTCACTTTGGTCAGACAATTTACCTTACAGAATCCAGGAACTCTGCAGTCACAAGGAAAATAATTTGCACTAGTTTAGTTAAATAAATGTGTTAAGAAAAACCAGATAACAAAAGCCTCTCATTTCACTTTGGTCAGACAATTTACCTTACAGAATCCAGGAACTCTGCAGTCACAAGGAAAATTATTTGCACTCCAAGAAGACAAACTGACTTTTGAACTCTGTCTCTGAACACAGAGAAAATGTGACAATAATAAGATTTGAAGGCATCCTAATTGCTAATTCAGTTTCTGATTGGACAGAACACCTCTAATTTGTCCACTCGCTAGAATGGACAAGTGGAATCAAAACATAGATCAAACGCATCAGATAAAACTCACCATAGCGAGTGGTAGAGTAGATTATTAGAGCCCTGTGCTTTCTCTACATTCTTCCAAACACACCCTATATATAACAGACACATTCCTTATATGGGTTGAAGCGCAGGTGTGCACCCTGTTATGCATGGGTTGGAAGCCATGGTAGGTCTGTGTTTTCTCCGGGAGTCTAAATATAAAGGCGGATAGAGCTGCAAAACATTCACAAGTATTATGAGGCTAGACAGGTTTGTGTAGTTATTCAATGTGCATATGCCCAAGTGGAAAGGCCACCATTTTGGGCTGACCACCAATATATGGCTAAATAAAGCTATCCTACTTTGGCTGTACAGGTGTAAACTGGAATTGACAGGCTGTCCAGGCAAGGAATTGGTGGATAGGACTTGGAGGAAGATAAAAAAAAAATTTAATGGCTAAGTGTTCTCAATGGATCGAGAGAACACTTATGGGAGGGCTATAGGCTCCCAAAGTTGTTATCTCTGAAGGGGTTTTGTAGTTGGGACCATAGGCATCTCAACTCTGGCAGACGTGCGGCATGGAGTAATCACCTTTGCACTTCTCTGACAATCAGGCTGGCATATAAGGCGTCTACCAAGCCCCACAACTTAATGTGGTGGCTCCAGTGCGGAAGGACCACCACAGCGAGGCTGGAATGAGGCCCATAATATTTAAATATATTATAGAAGAAGCAGGGTGCATGAGAGTGGCGTATGTGGCAGTGGAAGGGGAGAGGAATACACATTGGTGGGAGAGAAAACAATATTTTGTAAAAATAAAAAGTTTCGACTACTTTCAAAACAAGGAGGGATAATGTGTGTGCATAGTTGTCTGTGTGACAAAAGTGCTGATGAAATCACCTAAACAAAACTGTTACATTTATTAGGGGAGTGTAACACCTCAAACACCACCTGTATTTAAATGAACAGTAAACTCGTACATTCACAAAAATCCACAGCCAAATATCACATTCATACTTGCATGCCATAAAATTTTAAAATCTATATTTTTCGTTGGTTTCATTGTTCAATATTTTCTCCCCCCCCCCAAAAAAAGGGCACTCATAAATACACTGAATATTTTACAACTGCATACTTTCAGACCTGCCCTGCCTAAGGATCCAGACAACAAGACCCTCAGTTACTGCTGAGTGAGGAGAAAATAGGCTGTGGCGTGGACAACCAACGTGCGTCAGGCTCTTGCCCCATGGTGCATGCTACATAGATGCCAACATTTCAGATAGCTGGATTTTAATACAGATAAAGTGTAGCCATTAAAAAGTCACCCATAGAATTAAATTATACAAATGTCACACATAGCAATAATAAGCGAGCGTCTTGCTGTCCCCATGATCGTTAGGCAGGGCAGGCCTGAAAGTACACACTTGTAAAGATAATGGCCTGCCCTGTATAATGATCACACGGGTAGCAATAACATTCATTCATAGCTGTATGCCTGCGCGCCACCTAAGCAAAGGCACGCATTTTATCATCATAATCGCGTTGCCATTTATTTACTTCTCTGAAAATGCGTGAAAAGTCCCTAGCTCAGTGGTCTTCAAACTGGGAAGGGGCATGAAGTAGTCCCGGGGAGGGGGCTCACCAGGCTCTGCCCAAAAGAAGCATTACACATATAACAGTGTTTTGTTTTAAGCAGAAACATGTTATTGCACTTTTAAAAAGGTAACAGTACTTAACTTCAATGTTTAAATATGGCTAGACATATTTAAACATTGCCACATTTTCTAAAATAATTGTGAAAATTCAGAGAGAGGGCCCAATGATTTTTATTTTTCAAAGGGGGTGTGGGGGCATTAAAAAGTTTGGAGACCACTGCCCTAGCTGCTTCTAAAAGCGCAACGGGGTACGGAGACGAATTACGGGAACGTTAATATGCAGGAGAGCAGAGACGCAAAAGAAACACCGTTAAAAAGGAAAGTATTATTAAAGAAGATGGAGGTAGCGCCGCTGCGACTGAAACGAGACCGCAGTGAGGGGAGCTGGCAAAGACGACCGTTAAAATACGCGGAAAATGCAACAAGTAGGAGGACAGAGGTGCAAGAGAAACTCACCGTTAAAAAGGAAAGTCGTAATAATAGGCCCGAGTACTGACTGGTAGCTCCGCTGAGATCGCAACAAGCCCACCGCATTGAGCCGACCATTAGAATAGCAGAAAAATGCGAAACGCGCTTTACAAGTGCGCTGTGATGGGGTGTTCTAACTGTGTCTGTCTGCCTATCTGTGCGAGTCCGCCTGACGTCAGTGGGAGACAGAGGCATACTGCTGCTGCCTGCACGTGTGCTTCTCCCGTCTGCCCCTGTCCCCCGCCCCTCCCCCACTCCCCGAAAAACGGTGTTACGCAATGCGAGGAGAGTTACAATCATAAACTCTCAAGCAGCATGTTGAAATGTATTTTAATGTACTGTAATGTTAGATTAAGCATTCCAGTGTTTGTTTAACTGTTTCATTTCCCCAGTGGAAGGAAAATTTTTATTATTGAACAATATAATAATTACCTTAAAAACACAGGTATATGGACTTTATAGTTAGATGCGATTTTCCACAATGAAAGAAAATTGTTGATTATCATGAATCCCTGTGTGTAAAGTGTTATTTGTATTTGTTCATAGTAACTATATGATATATAATCACATATAATATATCACTTTTATATGTAACATATTAATATGATGCATATAATAATTCATAATGATATAATAACATGTAATGATTAGGAAAAATAAAATAAAATGTATATAATAAAGACAAATAACCCCAAGGTGTAAGACTGGACCCGAAAAGTTTTCCTCAGCAGTAATTGTGCGTTTAGAGGTCATCGTGCAACTCCATAGTTATGATGTGGACTCAGTCAATATAGTTCCTTCCCTTGATGCGCTGAAATCAGCTTCTTTTCTGCGCAGCTAGATGCATCTGGAGAAGGAGTTCCTCTGGCCATTTTTGGCCTTCACTTTTTTCACAGTATTTTTTCGTGACATTGGAACAGTGTACATGCCTACTGGCGTTAAGCCCTGTGTGTCATGTGCTTGGCAGATGTCATCACGGACCCCCACTCTGCATGTGCTGCTTTGGCACCCACAACGCTGATGACTGGAATACCTGTTGACAACTGAAGCCTGAGACGTTTGTAGAGGGCGCAGGCCGGTATAATTTCACGGCCTGCCGCCCGCATGTCTCAGGAGCCGCAATAAAACACGCGGCCCCGCTTCAGTTTATTTTTAAGTCCCTCGCTCCGGACTCCGTACTTCGTCACGGAGTGGGGCATTGCGCACAAGTAGCGCCCGGGAGGCTCATTACAATGTTGTGAGAGCGGTGGATGAAGTTCCTGGTGAAACTTATTCTATCCTGTAGTGTATGAATGTGATGGGTCCTTGTCTGGTGGCAGTAAATTGTTGTGAATGCAGAAATCTGTTGGATTTCTGTGTGGGAAAGTCCAGGGATCTGCAGGCAGCCACAGTTTTCCTACCACCTAGCGTTCTTCTAAGGCTCCAGAGAAGAACGTTCCCTCACCTGTTTGGGTGTGCAAGTGACCATGACAAGGGAGGGCCCAAAATGTAATGATGAGAGATCAAAATTACCTATCACAAAACCAGCTGGTTTTGTAAGATGTTCACCTGTGTCTTTGGTCTTGGGCTCCGTCGCCAGATAAGGGAAGCTACCAAAACCAGAAATTCTCAAAAAATAGACACCCGGTCAGTCCATGGAGATGTGGCGTCTGTGGATCCCACAAACGTAGCTTACCTACAATACCCCGCGAAGGTGATACTGTCATTAGAAACACTATTTTTCCTTTCTTCTCCTTTATGTAAACTACAAAAATGTGCAGGGATCCACAAAAACCCTACCACCCTTTCTTTCTCTACTTGGCCTGATAAAAACACAACTCCTCTTGTTTGCCTGTGTCTAGTCTCTGCATTACGAACAGCTAACTCCAGGTTCAACAGCAGCCCTCATGCAAGGACTACCAGACCCTTGTGTTATCCATTCCTGTCACAGGCAAGTAAGCCCAGGCACGCATATGGGATAGCGTTTTTATCGGTGCAACTTGGGGAACGGTAGGCGGTAAGATGTTTATGGATCCATGCATATTTCTGTAGTTTAATTCACAGTAATTGCAAGGAATAAGTGCTTTTATTCAATGTTATACCTTTGCATGGTATTCTGTGTTGAAATACTTTGTGGAAACCATGCAAGCTACCCCTCTGTGCACTCCTCTGGGTATCTATTCTTTAGAACTGACTGGGTTTTGTAGGGTGTCCATAAATGGTTTTAGATCCCAGGCTTAATTAGCACACTCACCTCAGTTATCCTTATTGTTACAGTACCTTTTGGGGCCTTCTCTGTTGCAGTCACTTGGCCTACCGGCACAAGCAAGGTACCATTGACTTCGGGGAATGTTGGGTGGAAGGACGTTTGTGTCTCCCCTCAGATTTCAGAACTTTGCATCACTGAAATGTGATCAAAATGTTATTTCAGACAAATTTCGAAGTGTGCAAAGGATTTTTCAATATATTCAATTCTACTCTATTCCTCTCTCTTCTCCACTCTAACCTGCACTATGCTCCTGCCATATGACAGTCCATTTACATCACTTGATGCTTGTTGTTGTTTCTGTCTTGGCTTGTGTGTGTGTGTGTTTTTTTCTAACACTTCACCTTTTAGTCTGCAAATTGTTACTCTCCTGCTGCTACTGCATTGACTTAATAGTGTTGTATTCAAGTTCTAACGTGTAGTCCTTTTGAGGTCGAGCATAGCAGTGTGCAAGTGCTGCTTTTCTGACGTGGTGTCATCTATTTGGGCTTTTAGCCATGCCCATCACTATTGCTCGTTCATAGTTATTTGTTATCAATGGTAAATGCTTTACGATTGTCCCTCCTTGTGGCGGTTTGGTAACTGCCTTGGACATCGACCTTGTATTACTTTTCATTTCCAATTTATATGGCAAGAAAAGTACGGTTAGGAGTTTACAATGCTAATAGCTCTACCTCAAGCAAATGTGAGACCAATTGCATTGGAAATGTGTAGGAAGTTGGCTCTGTATATACTATCTCAAAGTGAGAGATAGTGTGCACAGAGTCCAAGGGTTCCCCTGGGGGTTGATAGTGGCAGTAATAGATAATACTAATGCTCTATTTGTGGTAGTGTGGTCGAGCAGTAGGCTTATCAGAGGGTAGGGTTAAGCATTTGTTGTACACACATGGGCAATAAATGAGAACACACACTCAAACTCCAGCCAATAGGTTTTTATATAGAAAAATATTATTTTCTTAATTTATTTTAGAACCACAAGATTCAGAATTCAAGTAAATACATAGATTGTAAGGTACTTGGCATAGGTAAATATGGAACTTTGGAGTAAAACAGTAATGTACACAGTTTTGGCAAAAATGTTAATAAGCTATTTTAAAAGTGGACACAGTGCAAAAATCAACAGTTCCTGAGGGAGGTAAGTACAAGTTAGTTTAGCAGGTAAGTAAAGCATGTACAAGTTCAGTCTTCGGGGCATAGGCAGCCCACGGTTGGGGGTTCAAGTCAACCCCAAACACCCAGAACCAGCAACACAGGGCTGGTCAGGTGCAGAGGTCAAAGTAGGGCCCAAATAACATAGGCGCCTATGGAGACTAGGGGTGCTTCGGTTCCAGTCTGCTAGAAGGTAAGTACCTGTGTCCTCGGGGAGCAGACCAGGGGGGTTTTATAGAGCACTGGGGGGGGGGGGGGCCACAAACAGGCACACAAAATACACCCTCAGTGGCACAGAGGCGGCTGGGTGAAGTTTGCAAAGTAGGTGTTGGGTTTTGCATTGAAAGCAATGGAGAGGGGGCGTGGTCTGGCCGTCGAAGAAAATGGCCGCCTGAGAAAAGATCTCTGCGCGCCGGGCAGGTCAAGCTGGCAAGCAGAGGGTCTTCCCCCTGCGATCCTGACCCCTAGTGTGGCCTCCCGGCTGGCGGAGGGAGGGGGCCTCCAGAGGGGCGAAGTTGTGGGACCCGAGCGACGGCTGACGTGTCCGGAGACGCGAGAGCAAATGCGGCCTCTGAGCTTCCGCGGAGCTGCGGACTAAGGTGCGGTGCCACACGGGCCCGGGGCGCGTCGCGAGGGAGGCGCCCGGATCGGCCCTCTCCCGCCTCGGCTCCCCGGGTGCTGGAGCGCCGCACTGCCCCCTCATGCGGATGGAGGGAGAGGGGACCCCGAGGAGGATGGACCACTGAGGGACCTAGGCTGAGGACAACCACGACGACCACGGCAGAAAGGAAAAGAAGCAATATCACACGAGGACTAAATAGTGCCTGAAGGAGACCGCACGCTGAGACGGTGAGACCCCTCAAATAACATTATCTAACGACACCACTCCCCTCCCCCCCACCTTGTTTATGATCTAGCACGCAAAGAATAAGAACCTCCACGACACCCAGAGGGGAGGCAGAGGAAAAGGGAGAAGGAAGACAAAAGGGAGACAGAGAAAGGATCTCAAAGAGTAACAGAGGGACAAAGATTTCTCACATAAGGAACGATAAAGAAGCAAAGAAGGGGGAGGAAAGCCGGAATAGGAAGAAGAAGGAAGAGTAGAACAACACGTGTCACACTACGCAACCCGATCCTCCAACCAAACAGTCAATTGCCCTCCCACAAACAAGAACCATGATACTGGGTACCACAATAAGAGACTGATCTAAAATAAAACATAGACAAGATACCCCCCCCCGTTGCACGCTGCATCACACTCAAATTCATTGATCTCTCTTCAGCTTTATATCAATGGACCTCTATCAGAAACTGAGCATATTCTAATCCTCTATATATCACGCTCTAAAGCTTAGCAGACCACAGCAGATCCTATACCCCAAGGTCTGACCCATCCTTGGAAATCGAGGAAACTTTCCGTGGACCTACAAGTGCTAGCTCTTAAAATAATATCTCCTAATTGATTTCCACCCCATGAGAACAATGCCCAACGACAAGACCGCAAGTAAACATTCTCGTCAACTGCTATTCTCGGAAGCCATTGCTCAACCCAAAGCTATGACGGCACAAACGGCATCACAGGGGCATACATCTCCCCCGGTAGATCAACCCGCACTAGACGCCACAGACCGTATACTGCAAGAGATTGCCTCAGTTGGACGACGCCTGGAGGCAATGGACTTAAAAATAACAGACTTAACGTTAGCATCCTCCTCAATCCGCGCTGATATAGCAGGCTTCAGAGAAACAGCAAATAACCTAGATCAGCGCCTGTCGGCAGTAGAAGACCATATAGCAACAACCCCTGATCAGAAAGAAGAACTAAAGTTGCTCAGAGCTAAACTTACTGAACTGGAGGACCGAAGTCGTAGAGACAATGTACGCTTTTTCGGCATACCGGAACAAAAAGAAGGATCAGATATTAAAACCTTTCTTAGCTCACTGCTGACCAACCACTTCGGCATAGAGTTTTCACCACCTCCAGAATTTCAGAGGGTGCACAGAATTGGTCCTTCACACAAAGCGTCTGCAAATAAACCGCGCCCTATCATCGCATGTTTCCTGCGCCATGAACAAGCCCGCCAGGTCATCTCAACAGCTAAAGCACGACAACCGATATCACTGGATAGACACGAAATCAGAGTGGCAGTAGACTTCTCGAGGTTAACAAATGACAAAAGAAGAGCATTTCTTGCCCTACGTCCGCAATTGAGATCTCTAGACATCAAGTATGGTCTTTTTGAACCAGCACGTATGTGGATCACACATCACAGCACATCCAGAGACTTCACTGACCCCGAGGACCTCAGCGCTTATGTACATAGTGTGACCCCGCAATCTATGGACACCGCCCACGGCCGTCCGGACTCCCCAGCGCTGCATACAGAAACTGCTATTAGTATGTCAACTCAATGACCCCAGACTCAACGTCCCCCTTCGCAAAAAAGAGGCCGAGGATATGATCGGTCCCAAAAGACACAGGAATCCCGGGAGCACATCCTGCAAGCAGTGATTGATCACACTCAAGACACGGGCAGAGACAAATCCCGCTCCCCCCTGAAACCACCATCAGATGATCAACATGCTGAACACTAAACCCACAGTAAGACAGCTGCCCCGGAGATCCGGACCCGCTTCTAGAACATCTACTCTTCACCATGGGAGAGATAAGTGACATGCCCATTCACCACATCTGCTGCTCACCCAATAGGGGAGTGGGGACCTACTAAAAACACATTTATCAAATGCTGATTGCCACAATGTAACACATAGATATACTTGTAGAACAGCACAGCTAACTCTCAGGCATATAACAACCGCACTGAAGAGAGTAATCAGACTAACACAACTCGGTGTCATGGCGGCTCCAATACTACCACAAGGGGCATGCTCCCGGACGAACACTCAAAATACAACACCGCAGGCCATCATAAGATACTAAGAATTCTCATATTCTAAGATGTCTTAACTGATGATAAGCACAGAACGTGTAGCGGGAGGTCCTGTGGCACATGGCCCCGGGACCGTCCCTCTCCCCCTCCCTCCTCGTTCTTGGACCATAATATCTACCCCGGGCCCATGCCCAGCCCACCCCGGCACCTCATGCACCTATTTATGAACCCACACGACTGGGGCCCCCTCCTCCCCCCCTGGGAGGTCCCATGATACCAGGAACAAAGCATCTATTCCCTCATCATGCCCCATTGATATAATACCCTACCGGCGCGCGGGCCTTACAGGTTAGACCCGCAGATTAGAAGGCTTTTAGACAGTAGTGAGTGTTTTCACCCTCTGACCAATTTCCATTTGCTATTCCTTTTTCCTTTTCTTATTTATTCTCTATTACTTTCACCAATTATTTTTAATCGCTGTCCATCTCTCTCTGCACACTCCACGCTATTTCTCTCCATCCTCTTCCCTCCCTCTCTTTTCTTTTCCCTTCTCCTCTATATTTTTCGTATTGTGACCAAGGGGAACTCTCCCAACCTCCCAAGGCCTAACTGAACAAGAAATCCATATTCCTCACCTCCCAGCACAGTCCTTACTTACTTCCTGGTCCCACCACACGGACCATAACATATTCAATACACCATAAACCATGACACACCCGGCGCCCTCGGGATCGACAACCCCACTCACGGCACTGTCCTGGAATGTACACGGCATGACCCATTATATTAAACGACAGAAGATACTGTCCTATCTCCGCTCCAAACATACCGACATTGCTCTACTACAGGAAACACACCTCTCCTCAACGGAATCAGAGAAACTACATAGAGATTGGGTGGGGAAAGTAATATAAAGCGGAACACCACCCATGTTGGCAGGTACACAGGGAACGGGAAGAAAATGTGTAGTGGCAAATACTCCTGCGTCGCTCCCTGCAATTCCGACTAATTAAAACATGGCATGACCCAGAGGGACGCTACGTACTGGCTAAACTAGTGGTGGGATCCTCCACAATATGCATAGGCTCCATATACGCCCCCACCGGCTCGAAGCGCACCTTTTTCCTCTCCCTCAACCGTCTTCTGACACAGATAGGTGCCTCACAATATATTCTTGGGGGGGACTGGAACATAGACCAAGATGCCATCCTAGACCGATCAAGTGGTCTTGACGCGGGTAACAATGCAGATAGAGCCGTTTTCAAAGATATCCTCTCAGATCATGGCCTAATAGATTGTTGGCGTCGCTCCCACCCTTCAAATAGGGAATATACTTTTGTCTCTTCGGTCCACGGGACCCAGTCACGGCTAGACTATTTCTTACTTAATCATAGAATACTACAAGCGGTTAAGTCAATAGAAATACTGGTAGCCGCACTATCAGACACTCTCCGGTAGTAATAACCCTGGAACTCGGAATGATTACACCCGGCCGTAAATCCTGGCGCCTCCCTAACACTAGATACCGATCCCCGACTGGGAAGGAACAACTTAAGACCCATATGGCCACATACTTGAAGGACAATAAAGGCTCAGTGACCTCACCACAACTTCTCTGGGCTGCAGCGAAAGCAACTATCAGAGGGCAATTAATGAGAGATGCAGCTATCTCCAATGCCAACAGACGGGCCCGACAACGCACGTTAGAAGACACAATAACATAGGCCATGAGAAAATACACACAGCAACCCACCCCCCCCAATCGCCGCTCCCTAGAACAGGCTAAAATGGAGCTTAACACCCTCTACACCTCACAGGCAGAATATGCCCTACAACGGCTGAAGGGACGCCACTATGAACACGGAGAGAAAGCGGGCCGCTTACTGGCTGCCCAACTACGCCAACGGGAAACAACACTTGCTATACCGGCACTAAGCACCCAGGATAACTTACTCGTTACACACCCCCAGGCGATTGCAGAAGAATTCGGCCGGTACTACCAAACTTTATATTCCTCAGAAACATCGGAAGACTCCCCGCTTAGACGCATTCCTGCAGAGGACGCACACCCCCCATCTTACAGATGAAGGCAGGGCTCTTCTAGAAGGGAATATTAGTAAGGAAGAGATACAACAAGCAATAGATAATCTATCATATCACAAAGCACCGGGGGAGGATGGGTTTTCATCTGAATTCTATAAATGGACAGGAACCGACACTGTAGACGTCTTATACAAGGCATTTCAAGGAGCCGAAAGAGAAGGCTCCATACATCCTATGTCTAATAAAGCCACTATCACAGTCTTGCCGAAACCCGGAAAAGACCCACTTCTTAGCGGAAGCTATCGCCCTATCTCCCTATTGAATGGAGATATTAAAATATTAGCGGGAATACTGGCCACCCGCCTTAAAAAAGTTATTCCCTCGTTAATCCATCACTCCCAAGTAGGCTTTGTACCGGGCCGCTCCTCCAGGAATCACCTCTGCACACTTTTCCATGCCATTTGGCCCGCCCGCAATACACGAGAAGAAGCTCTAGTCCTCTCGTTGGATGCTGAGAAAGCGTTCGACCGAATAGAATGGTGGTACCTCTTTGAAATCTTGAAACGATTCGGGTTAGGAGAAGGCTTCATTAACAAGGTGGGCCTCCTATATGGCTCCCCGACAGCACAGGTAAACTGTGGGGGGTTTCTGTCGGACACTTTTGAGATCCGGAGAGGGACACGTCAAGGATGCCCACTATCACCCCTCCTATTTCTACTCGCGGTAGAGCCTCTGGCGGCAGCCATCCGTAGTTCCAACCTCATATCAGGAATCCCGCTACCAGGCGAAAAATCTGACATATATTTATACGCAGATGATATCTTACTTACCCTCACTGACCTGCCCACTTCCATCACTGCCCTGAGGGAGATTCTAACGGAATTTGAATGCATATCAGGATATCGAATCAATTGGGACAAGTGCGAAGCTCTACCACTTTCCCCAGTCACAGTGAGTGCCTCCATACAAGGCTTACCGATTAAATGGAAGCACTCCCGACTAAGATATCTAGGAATTGACATAAATACAGGGTTGGTCAATGTGGTGCCAGACAATATAGACCCACTGATCAACACCATGAAACGGGACTTTGAGAAATGGGGCCAACTGAACCTCTCCATGTGGGGCAGAGTACAGGCGGTGCGGATGGTAACCTTGCCGAGGTTCCTATATGTCCTAGGTATGCTCCCCTTACAGATCCCCTTACCTGTATTAAGAGAGATAGACTGCTGTATCCGCTCCTTTGCTTGGGGATCCATGCGCCCACGACTACCCAAAACCACCTTGATAGCCCGTCGGGAATGCAGTGGACTAAGCCTTCCCTCGATCGAACACTATTCGTACGCGTTACATCTTTCACAAATGGCCCTCCTACTCCCGACTGTAACAACCCCGTCGCTATGGGTGGACGAGCCCTTACAGGGGTACCCTACGGCCTCCAGCTATTATACGATACAAGCCAAAAATGCCCCCGACCCACCAATCCTATGATAGGAGCCATGAAGAAAACCTGGCAGCGGGTACATCGGCTCCTTAAGATAGACCCCCACTTACATGACAAGGCTCCGTTATGGGGCAACAAAGGGTTCCAAATCGGAGGGAAAACTATTACCTGGAAAGATTTGGGTCAACGAGGCGTCATACGAGTGGACCAACTTATTTCAGGGGAAACCTGGAAAACTTTTAGGGACCTACAGGTGGAATTCAACCTCCCGGAATGCCACTCATGGCGCTACCTCCAACTCAGACATTGTCTTAAACAGAGACTAGGTGCCCTTCCCCGACAGCTCCTGCGCTCTCCTATACTACACTATCTAGAGACATGGGGGAAGATGAAAGGTGCGATATCGGGACTCCAGGCATTGCTGAATCGCCACCTCTTTTCACTCCCACTCCTGACTTCCCTCAAAAACAAATGGCAGATGCACCTACAAACTGAATATGACCTGGAGGACTGGACTGACCTGATCGAAGCCAGGGACCGCGGAGCACGCGAGGCTCGTCTGAAATTCTGCCTCTTTAAGACACTACATGATTGGTATTGGACCCCACAAAAATTACATATGGCAAGACTTTTCCCCCATGCAAACTGCTGGAGGTGCCCACACACACACTGTGACTTACTCCATATCCTACACGATTGCACAGCCGTACAACCTTTTTGGAGAACAGTGGGAAACACCCTCTGAGAATCCCTACCCCTCCCACCACTTCTCACCCCATCTCTCCTATTGCTACACGACATGGGAGAACTCCATAAGATCACACAAACTCAAAGTAGACTCCTACACACCGCGCTAGCAACGGCCAAATTATGCATCCTTAGACACTGGCGGGCACACCCTCCCATGATGAATGGTTGACAACAATGTACCAAGCAGCCACACACGAACGACTTATCTACAGTTTACAGGACAGAACGGAGGTGTTCCTCCAGACCTGGTCATCCTTCATCTCCGGACACTAGGGTCAGATTACCCCTAGAGAACTCCACAAAATACCATGTAGTGGGAATATACCATTCCTGCTACCATACCCATGCAGGTACATCCACTCATACCTAACACACCATCCCTCCCCTCCTGGACTCAGATGACTCCCCCCACCCCCCCTGGCAGAAAGGTAGAAAGCTACCGTATAACCTATGATAAAAACCGATGCTCACCATCCACTATTCATTGACCTTTTTGGCATAACCTATTCCGTTTTTCATACCCCAATCCTTATACATATTATTGATGTTCATATCACCGTGTCATCCCCCGATCCATTCCCTCCCACCACACCCCCCTGCCCCAAAACATCTTATAACACTTTATAGTCTGGCTCTATTTTTCTCTTCATATGGAAGCAGCCACTATAAGGATTTGCCTTTTGAATTCACACGGCCCCCTCCCCTTGGCCATTATCGTTATCACCATAACTACTAATATCACTACTAATATTAACATCATTATTATTACAGTGATTTTTATTGTTACTACCGTTGCAGGGCAGTCCTCTGAGTCGGCAGAGGTCGCTGGTCCCACTGGATGTGTCGCTGTTGCAGGTTCTTTGAGTCTGGAGACAGGCCAGTAGGGCTGGGGCCAAGTCATTTGTCTCTGTCTTCTATGCAGGGCTTTCAGGTCAGCAGTCCTTCTTCTTTAGGGTGTCAGGAAATCTATTTTCTTGGGCTCACAATCACCCCTAAATACTAAATGTAGGTGTGTGTATTAGGGCTGGAGGGTAGTATCCAATGGCTACTGTCCCTGAGGGTGGCTACACCCTCCTTGTGCCTCCTCCTTTTGGGGAGGGGGGCACATCCCTAATCCTGTTGGGGGAAATCCTCCAAAGCAAGATGGATTTTCTAAGAAAGGGGTCACATCAGCTCAGGACACCTTAGGGGCTGTCCTGGCTGGAGGGTGACTCCTTGTTTTTCTCATTAACTCCTCCGGACTTGCCGCCAAATTGGGGGCTGTGTCCGGGGGGGCAGGAATCACCACTAGCTGGAGTGCCCTGAGGCATTGTAACACAAATCCTGAACCTTTGAGGCTCACTGCTCGGTGTCACAGTTCCTGCAGGGGGGAGGTGTGAAGCACCTCCACCCTGTGCAGGCTTTGTTTCTGGCCTCTGAGAGCACAAAGGCTCTCACCCCAGGAGGACAGAAACTCGTCACTCAGTGGCAGGCTGGCACAGACCAGTCAGTCCTGCACTGAAGGACTGGGTAAAATACTGGAGTATCTCTAAGATGCCCGCTGTGTGCATTGTGTAATAAATCCAGCACTGGCATCAGTCTGGGTTGATTATTCTGAGAAGTTTGATACAAAACTTCCCAGTATTCAGTGTAGCCATTATGGAGCTGTGGAGTTCGTTTTGACAAACTCCCAGACCGTATACTTAATATGGCCACACTTCACTTACAATGTCTAAAGATGGACTTAGACACTGTAGGGACATATTGCTCATGCAGCTATGCCCTCACCTGTGGTGTAGTGCACCCTGCCTTAGGGCTTTAAAGCCTGCTAGAGAGATGACTCACCTGTGCTACAGGCAGTATTTGGTTTGCATGGCATCCTGAGGGGGATGCCATGTCGACTTTGCCTTTTTCTCCCCACCAACACACACAATCTCCAATGGCAGCATGCATGTGTTAGGTGAGGAGTCCCTTAGGGTAGCACAAAATATGCTGCAACCCTTAGGGACCTTCCCTGGTCACAGGGCCCTTGGTACCACTGACACCTTTTACAAGGGACTTATCTGTGTGCCAGGGGTGTGCCAATTGGGGAACAATGGTACATTTTTAGTGAAAGAATGGTACATTTTTAGTGAAAGAACACTGGTGCTGGGGCCTGGTTAGCAGGACCCCAGCACACTCTCAAGTGAAGTCAGTATCAATATCAGGCAAAAAGTGTGGGGGGGGGGAGTAACTGTAACAAGGAGCCATTTTCCTACAAAATGCTTCTTCGTACATGGTGTAATCCTTTATTTCCATGGCTGGAATATCAATATTTTCTATTTTGTCATAATTCCATCCTTATGTATGATCTGAGTGTTTCAGGATGGCTGCTCTCCACTAAATGTAACTACAAGCCACACAGTGCCACTCCACCTTACTGAAGCAACACTATTCCACACCTCACTTCACACCACAAAATAGCACTCCATTCTATGGCAGTACACTCTAAGCTACACAATGTCACTCCCTGCAAACCCACGCCACACAATGGTACACCTCTCTATACCAATCCACACACTACTAACTCCACCAGCACCAAGCCACTACACTCTACACCACCAGTCTTTAAATTTTTAAATGTGAGGCCACTCCTTCCCCCAGTGGGGGAATAATAATTGTGGCCCCCTCTGAATTTTTCGCAAATATTCAGTTTCATTGGCTATTTTTAAATCTATCTCAACTGTTTCCATCATTGCAGACAACGTCTGTTAAAGTTTTAAAACATGCATTCAAACACATGATGACAATCATACTATTTGGGTCTGGCAGACACAACAAATTTGTAAAAGTATCCACAGTATGATTATTAGAAGTTGGGGTGGGCTCGGGCTTTTGAAGAGTACTTGTATTCCCTTCCCTTTTGGCACGCACTCCAAAGTTTGGATATAAATGACAAAACTTGTTAGTGATGGCCCATTAGAGACCGGTTTGCTGCTGCTCATTTTTGTCAGAGTAAGACAGCCCTGTTTTCACCATAATGCGTCTTTGCCACAGCCAGGCTTCCTGAGATACTATCACTCACTTACAGTGGGACTTTTGCTTTATTAAGAATGGTAAGCAATGGAGGATCTGTAACTCTTTACTCATGCGGCCTAGAGAAAGTGGGGGAGGGGCCTGCCCGAATATCCTCAAGTACTATTGGGCCGCCCACTTACAATTCATCTCTCAGTGGTTGGTCTACGAGAGTGAGAAACACTGGTTCCATATGGATCAGTCTGATGGCCTCTCTGGGTTCTAGTAATGCTACACAAGAATGCTCGACTGAGCAGCACCTATATAGCTACCCTCATTTGGACTGGACTCAACATATAAGACAGATTGGGATTCAGTAAGGGGGGTTACTAGCTGAGGACTGTGGGAAACGACCAACAGGAAAGGGGGGGGACAAGATTAGGCAGCCAACTGGGACTGTGGAATAGGGGTTTGTATATAACAGTTCAGTGTCGGGTCACAAACAGGTACTCACAGGAGAGTTAAACAAAAGTTTTTTTTAAATATTGAGTATCAGACAGGCCACTCAAGGATAAAGCAGGGAAGTCTGAATCATTACACGGAATAGGCAGTGGCTACTATAGGGGTGGGTGGCTGGCTATAAACTTAAGACCAAATGGCAGGGGGAACTAGATGTTACAATAGATGACACACAATGGACCAGAATAACCACACACATATATACAGTTTCCAGAAATGCCAGGTTTAAATTAATAAACATATATGTTTATCACAGAGCTTACTTAACCCCCTATATGATATCAAAGATTTATGGTGTAGAAAATGCCAGCTGCCCTCGGTGTGCAGAACTAGCAGCAGAGTTGCTGCACATGCTCTGGAGTTGCCCACTAATCGAGGACTACTGGATGGGGATATTTGAGGCACTCTCCACTTGCACGGGCAGAACATTATCCCGATCAGCCATGGTGGCGGTTTTGGGAGATTTCCCCCTCCCCAGCAAGCATAAAATCACAAACCGATTCATAGACCTGGCTCCGATACTAGCAAGGAGAGAAATAACTTCACACTGGAAAGATCTGAAGGGCCCACAGATAAATCGTTGGAGAAATGCATTAATCAAATGGACGGATACTGAAGGGACAGTATTACTAAGGAAAACACTCAGGGGCCTAGGAACTAGAGACAATGCTCAGCATTGGAACACAACACTGGACAATTTTAGAACACCTGACATTTCTAACTCTGATGCAGAGGCAAATTTATCAGAGTCAGATCATGTATAGTTGTCCAAGACATTCCTGTTGAAGATCGTACAAGAGACCAAATAAGTGACTAATTTGTGAACCGAACAAACACCTCTGTATAATTGATGAGAAGTGCGAAAGGGGGGAGGGGGAGTGGGGGGTTACAAAAAGATGGGAAGTTATTTTGTTCTGTATGCGTTTTCATGCAATTATAAAGCAATAAAAGAGATCTAAAAAAAAAAAAAATAGGAGTGGGTGGCTGGCTGTAAGGTCACACTAATACAAACTGAAGTATGGCGGATTGCGAATGTAGTGTCTGGCATATAGGCAAGGTGATTTCTGTTATCATTGGGCTTGTGAATACTGTTAGGCCAACCACACCATCAGCCGGCCAGGTTTGTCCCCTAATGAGTGGATTCAGCATGGAGTGTGGGAGAGGGTGGACAGGAGTGAGGTTTAGTTGATTTCAGTCTACCCATGGCGTGTTCCTGATCAGTCCAGCTAACAGGTTTATTGTTCACTGTATATGGGGTGACTCCAGCCATTGCTCATGGTATAAGTGTCCATTGTGGCATTGGAGCCAGCAACCCTCTTACCACCTGGGTGCCATGCACGCCCCTGCATGGTATGCGGTGTTAGGTCTGCTGAATCAATGACACGTTGCAGCACTTGCTTAGTCCCTGCTGGAATTTTCAGTCTTCTGGCTCTGTATATAGTTGTCCAAAATGATATATAGTGTGCACAGAGTACAGATGTTCCCTTGGTACTTAACAGACGCTAAAGAAAACAATACTAATGATCTCTTTTGTGTTAGTGTGGTGAGTTAGGCTTATCAGACGGTAATGCAGAGCGTTTGTTGTACACACACAGGCAATAAAGGAGGCACACAATCAATGACAAACTCCAGGCCAATTGTTTTTATGTAGCATTTTATATAGCAAAAATATATATAAAAGGATCTTCTTGCAGGTAAGTATATTAGCAAGTAGGTATCGAACATATGTAGCAACACCACTTTGATTAGAGTTGCACAGAAAACGGTTTACAGACAAGTAACACTTTTCACTGTCAACACTTCAACTTTTAAACAGTCCTAGGGTGAGAAAAGTGTTATTTCAGTTTTGTGGTAGTGCTGCCTGCTGGACGTTGCTGTACTGGTGGTCGGACTCCCTAAGATTAGGGGGCTGTGGGTGCGATGGTACCTTTCGGCGCTGGGGCTCCTCAATTCTCAGTCAATGGCCGGCATGGGTCCTTCCACCAATATACGCCCCCACTGGGGCCTGTAAGGGTTGTATGACCAGCCCTCAACTCAAACTCGCGGGTCAGGTGCTGAGCCGGGAGATGCAGCAGACCTGCACCGCTAGTCTATCAGGGGGAGGCAGTCTTCAGATTGCTTACACGCCAATATGGCACCATGGCTCTAGATTTTCCCACCTCTGGGAACAATACAGCCCCAGTCAACTGACCTCTTTCCATGGATCATTGTGATCCGTGTGGGTGTTGTCACTCCCTAGAAATCAATATGCCTACTCCTTAACTCCTTGTAGGAAGACGGGCCCATCACCCGCTAGTAGGGCTGAAACAGCTAGGCACAGCAGGTGTGGGGTCAGGTGGGGCCCAACCAAAATGAGGCAATACGAACCCCAAAGAAGCTACTCAATAAGTGCAACTTAAATAAAATGGTGAACCTGGATGCGCACACACAGGGCATCTTAAGAGATGCCCCTTCTATTCAGAAGCGGACCAGTGCCAAAGGCATTGAAAGCCGGAGGCAGAATGGCAATATTGACAGAGCAGTCTGTGACAGACCTGCCCATAACCAAATCAGAAGATATGGAGAAGTGCTGATGGATGAGGGCTGCCCTCGATCCGATAGAAGTCACAGATTGGTGTGTATGTGTCTGCGTGTGGTCACTCCCTAGAAGTCAGTATGCCTGCACCCACCTCCTTGTAGGAAGACTGGCCTATTTCTGTTAGGCCCATCTCCCGTTAGTGGGGCTGAAACAGCTAGGCAGCAGGCGCGGTGGCAGGTGGGCATTGACATGATAGAAGTCACCGATTACTTAAAACATGACTTTCTAGGGATCTAGAATTGTTGTGGTGTCTCTTTGGATAAAGCCACTACTTAGAGTTCGACCTGTTCATCTTGCATACTTTAGACTTTCATGTTTGCTTGTGAGTACTGTACATTGGTATTTAGCTTGTATTTCATTGTCAAAATGTTGCTTGTTTTAAAACTTTGGCACTTACTCAACTAAAAAAAATTATTATGCTTTGCAAATGTGTCACTCATTAGCGTTGTTCCATCTTCGTAATAGCATGAATATGATTAACTGTCATAAATGAATGGACTGCTTGAATTACCAAAACTATGGAGCATTAAAGGGCCTGTCTAGTAGCAAGAGCAAACCTGCTACAGAATTATAATATTGAAAGAGAAGTCATTTGTCAAATTTTGGAAGGTAATTTTTAGAAATAGGTTCTCTCCTTGGCAGTCGGTGTGAACCCTGTCCAAGTAGGGACCCTGTAGGAAGGTATCCTCTTTCTAGTCTTGTTACCCCCACTTTTGGACTGTTTGTGAGTATATGTCAGGGTGTTTTTACTGTGTCACTGGGATCCTGCTAGCCAGGGCCCAGTGCTCATAGTGAAAACCCTATGTTGTCAGTGTGTTTGTATGTGTCACTTGGATGATGCTAGCCAGGACCCCAGTGCTCATAAGTTTGTGGCCTAACTGGATCACTGAGGCTCTGCTAACCAGAACCTCAGTGTTTATGCTCTCTCTGCTTTTAAAATTGTCACTGCAGGCTAGTGACTAATATTACCAATTCTGATTGGCACACTGGAACACCCTTATAATTACCTAGTATATGGTACCTAGGTACCCAGGGTATTGGGGTTCCAGGAGATCCCTATGGGCTGCTGCATTTCTTTTGCCACCCATAGGGAGCTCAGACAATTCTTACACAGGACTGCCACTGCAGCCTGAGTGAAATAACGTCCACGTTATTTCACAGCCATTTTACACTGCACTTAAGTAACTTATAAGTCACCTATATGTCTAACCCTCACTTAGTGAAGGTTAGGTGCAAAGTTCCTTAGTGTGGGGGCACCCTGGCACTAGCCAAGGTGCCCCCACATAGTTCAGGGCAAATTCCACGGACTTTGTGAGTGCAGGGACACCATTACACGCGTGAACTACCTATAGGTCAATACCTATATGTAGCATCACAATGGTAACTTCAAACATGGCCATGTAACATGTCTAGGATCATGGAATTGTCACCCCAATACCATTCTGGTAATGGGGGGACAATTCCATGCATCCCCGGGGCTCCAGCATAAAGCCCGGGTACTGCCAAACTAGCTCTCCAGGGTTTTCTCTGAAGCTACTGCCAACCCTCAGACAGGTTTCTGCTCACCTGGGGCCTGGGAAGCCCAGTCCCAGGAAGGAAGAACAAAGGATTTCCTCAGAGAGAGGGTGTTACACACCGTGGGGCATCTTCTGACCAAAGGAGAAGTTCCTGGCACCTACTGTTGCAGAATCTTCAGCTTCCTCCATCTGGAGGCAGCCCTTTTACACCTTCATCCGTGGTTTAGTGGGCCCCTGCCCCCCCCGCCAGACACTTGCGTGACTCTTGCACTTGGTCCCCTTCCTTTGCAGGTCCTCAGGTCCATGAATCCGTCTTCAGTGCTTCGCAGTCAGTTATTGTCTTTGCAGAATCCCCTATCTCGACTTTACTGTCTTTCTGGGGTAGTAGGGTAACTTTACTCCTACTTTTAAGGGTCTTGGGTTGGGGTATCTTGGACACCCTTAGTGTTTTCTTACACTCCCAGCAACCATCTACACACTACACTAGGCCTGGGGTCTCTTCGTGGTTCGCATTCCACTTTCAGAGTATATGGTTTGTGTTGCCCCCAAGGCCTATGGCATCCTATTGTGTTCTATAGTATATGCACTATTTTTCTAACTGTTTACTTACCTGATTTTGGTTTTTGTGTATATTTTGTGTATTTTACTTACCTCCTAAGGGAGTATATCCTCTGAGATACTTTTGGCATATTGTCACTGAAAAAAAGTACCTTTATTTTTAGTAACTTTGAGTATTGTGTTTCTTATGATACAGTGCTATATGATGTAAGTGGTGTAGTAGGAGCCTTGCATGTCTCCTAGTTCAGCCTAAGCTGCTCTGCTAAAGCTACCTCTATCAACCTAAGCTGCTAGAACACTTCTAATCTACTAATAAGGGATAACTGGACCTGGCACAAGGTGTAAGTACCACTACGTACCCACTATAGGCCCGGAGTAAAGTTACCCTACTACCCCAGAAAGACAGTAAAGTCGAGATATGGGATTCTCCAGACAACAACTGACTGCAAAGCACTGAAGACGGATTCCTGGACCTGCAAAGGAAGGGGACCAAGTCCAAGAGTCACGCAAGTGTCCAGGGGGGCAGGAGCCCACTAAACCCCAGATGAAGGTGCAAAGGGGCTGCCTCCAGGTGGAAGAAGCCAAAGATTCTGCAACAACAGAAGGTGCCAGGACCTTCTCCTTTGGTCAGAAGATGTCCCACAGCGTGCTGGAGGATGCAGAGTTGTTTCCACGCAGAAAGACCGCAAACAAGCCTTGCTAGCAGCAAGAGTCGCGGTTGATGATTTTGGGTTCTGCCAGGGCCCAGGAAAGACCAGGTCGCCCCTTTGGAGGAGACAGAGAGGGCGCTCAGCAACAGAGAGAGCCCACGCAGAAGCAGGCAGCACCTGCAGAAGCACCTGAATGAAAATGTCACTTACCCAGTGTACATCTGTTCGTGGCATCAGTCGCTGAAGATTCACATGTTGTGCATAGCCCGCCATCTGGTGTTGGGTCGGAGTGTTACAAGTTGTTTTTCTTCGAAGAAGTCTTTCGAGTCACGGGACCGAGGGACTCCTCCTCTTTGTCTCCATTGCGCATGGGCGTCGACTCCATCTTCAATTGTTTTCCCCGCAGAGGGTGAGGTAGGAGTTGTTTGTTAGTAATAGTGCCCATGCAATGGAGTGAATAAGTATGTACCTATTTAAGATTTAATATATTTACAAATGTACAAAGTTGAGGCTAACTTCCAAACGGCTACAGGCTCCCGGGGAGGTGGGTGGGCACATGTGAATCTTCAGCGACTGATGCCACGAACAGATGTATACTGGGTAAGTGACATTTTCAGTTTGATGGCATCTGTCGCTGCAGATACACATGTTGTGCATAGACTAGTAAGCAGTTATCTCCCCAAAAGCGGTGGCTCAGCCTGTAGGAGTGGAAGTAGTCTAAAATAAGGTTCTTAGTACGGCTTGGCCTACTGTGGCTTGTGCTGATAGCACGTCTACACAGTAGTGCTTGGTAAATGTGTGAGGCGTAGACCATGTGGCTGCCTTACATATTTCGTGCATTGGAATATTCCCTAGGAAGGCCATGGTAGCGCCTTTCTTTCTGGTTGAGTGTGCCCTTGGTGTAATGGGCAGTTGTCTTTTTGCTTTAAGGTAGCAGATTTGTATGCACTTAACTATCCATCTGGCTATACCCTGTTTCGATATTGGGTTTCCTGCGTGAGGTTTTTGAAATGCAATAAACAGTTGTTTAGTTTTTCTGATGTGTTTAGTTCTGTCGATGTAGTACATTAGTGCTCTTTTGACGTCTAATGTATGTAGTGCCCTTTCAGCTATGGAATCTGGCTGTGGGAAGAACACTGGTAGCTCTACCGTTTGATTTAGGTGGAACGGTGAAATAACCTTTGGCAAAAATTTAGGATTGGTCCTTAGGACTACTTTATTTTTGTGTAGTTGGATAAAAGGTTCTTGTATTGTAAATGCCTGAATTTCACTTACTCTTCTTAGAGATGTGATGGCGATGAGAAATGCAACTTTCCAGGTTAGGAATTGTATTTCGCAAGAGTGCATAGGTTCAAAGGGAGGACCCATGAGTCTTGTTAAGACGATGTTGAGGTTCCATGAAGGAACGGGTGGTGTCCTTGGTGGTATAATTCTTTTGAGGCCTTCCATAAACGCTTTAATGACAGGTATCCTAAATAGAGAAGTTGAATGGGTAATCTGCAGGTATGCAGATATTGCTGCTAGGTGTATTTTAATGGAAGAGAAGGCCAGGTTCGATTTTTGTAAGTGTAGTAAGTAACCCACTACATCTTTTGGAGATGCGTGTAATGGTTGAATTTGATTATGATGGCAGTAGCAAACAAACCTTTTCCATTTGCTTGCATAGCAGTGTCTAGTGGATGGTCTTCTAGCTTGCTTTATGACGTCCATACATTCTTGTGTGAGGTTTCAGTGTCCGAATTCTAGGATTTCAGGAGCCAGATTGCTAGATTCAGCGATGCTGGGTTTGGATGCCTGATCTGTTGTTTGTGTTGTGTTAACAGATCTGGCCTATTGGGCAACTTGACGTGGGGTACTACTGATAGGTCTAGCAGTGTTGTGTACCATGGTTGCCTTGCCCATGTTGGTGCTATCAGTATGAGTTTGTTTTGACTCAATTTGTTTACTAGATATGCAATGAGAGGGAGCGGGGGGAAAAGCGTACGCAAATATCCCTGACCAGTTCATCCATAGGGCATTGCCTTGAGACTGCCTGTGTGGGTATCTGGATGCGAAGTTTTGGCATTTTGCGTTCTCCTTTGTTGCAAATAAGTCTATTTGAGGTGTTCCCCAACGTTTGAAGTAAGTGTTTAGAATTTGGGGGTGAATTTCCCACTCGTGGACCTGTTGGTGATCTCGAGAGAGATTGTCTGCAAGTTGATTCTGGATCCCTGGAATAAACTGTGATATTAGGCGAATGTGGTTGTGAATTGCCCATTGCCATATTTTTGTGCCAGAAGGCACAGCTGTGTCGAGTGTGTCCCCCCTGTTTGTTTAGATAATACATTGTTGTCATGTTGTCCGTTTTGATAAGAATGTATTTGTGAGTTATGATTGGTTGAAATGCTTTTAATGCTTGGAAAACTGCTAGTAGTTCGAGGTGATTTATATGCAGCTTTCTTTGATGTACGTCCCATTGTCCTTTTATGCTGTGTTGATTGAGGTGTGCTCCCCCCCACCCTGTCATGGAAGCATCTGTTGTTATCACGTATTGTGGCACTGGGTCTTGGAAAGGCCGCCCTTTGTTTAAATTTATATTGTTCCACCATAGAAGCGAGAGGTATGTTAGGCGGTCTATCAACACCAGATCTAGAAGCTGACCCTGTGCTTGTGACCATTGTGATTCTAGGCACTGTTGTAAGGGCCGCATGTGCAACCTTGCGTTTGGGACAATGGCTATGCATGAGGACATCATGCCTAGGAGTTGTAATATCATCCTCGCCTGTATTCTTTGTGTTGGATACATGCGTTGTATAAGTTTTTGGAAATTTTGAACCCTTTGTGGACTTGGAGTGGCTATTCCCCTTGTTGTATCTATTGTCGCTCCTAGGTATTGTTGTACCTTGCACGGCAGAATGTGTGATTTCGCATAGTTGATGGTGAAACCGAGTTTGTATGACCTGATCTGTGTGGTGTGAGCACCTTGTCAGTGAGTCGGTCTTGATTAGCCAGTCGTCTAGATACGGGAATATGTGTATTTGCTGCCTTCTGATGTGTGCAGCCACTACTGCTAGGCACTTTGTGAAGACTCTTGGTGCAGTTGTTAAACTGAACGGCAATACTTTGAATTGGTAATGTATTCCTTTGAATACGAACCGTAGGTATTTCCTGTGCGACGGATGTATTGGTATGTGGAAATACACGTCTTTGAGATCTAAGGTTGTCATGTAATCCTGTTGCTTTAGCAATGGTAACACTTCCTGTAGCGTGACCATGTGAAAGTGTTCTGATTTGATGTATGTGTTTAGTGTTCTGAGGTCTAGGATTGGTCTCAGTGTTTTGTCCTTCTTTGGTATTAGAAAGTACAGTGAGTAAACCCCTGTATTTGTTTGTGTATCTGGTACCAGTTCTATTGCGTTCTTTTGCAGTAATGCTTGAACTTCTATTTCTAGGAGGTCCGAATGTTGTTTTGATATATTTTGTGTTTTTGGTGGTATGTTTGGAGGGATTTGTAGAAATTCTATGCAATAACCATGTTGGATAATTGCTAAGACCCAAGTGTCTGTTGTTATGTTCTCCCACTCTTGGTAATACTGACTTATTCTTCCCCCCACTGGTGTTGTGTGGAGGGGATGAGTGACGTGTGAGTCACTGTTTGTTTGTAGGTGTTTTGGGGCCTTGAAATTTTCCCCTGCTTCTAGGGAATTGTCCCCCTCTGTATTGGCCCCGAAAGCCTCCCCTTTGGTACTGTCCCTGGTAGGTGGACGGTGTTGACTGTGAGGTACTGGGTTGTGTGGATTGACCCCGAAACCCCCCTCTAAAGGTTGTCTTGCGGAAGGTGTTGAAAGTGCCTCTGCTCTGCGGGGAGTAGAGCGCACCCATGGCTTTTGCAGTGTCAGTGTCCTTTTTTAGCTTCTCAATTGGTGTCCACTTCAGGTCCGAACAATTGTTGCTCATTGAATGGCATATTGAGCACCGCCTGCTGTATCTCTGGTTTAAAACCAGATGTTCGTAGCCACGCGTGCCTTCGGATGGTTACTGCCGTGTTAACCGTTCTTGCTGCTGTGTCCGCTGCGTCCATAGAGGAGCGTATCTGGTTATTGGAGATGTTTTGGCCCTCCTCAACCACTTGTTTCGCCCTCTTTTGTAGTTCTGTGGGTAGATGCTCAATGAGGTGTTGCATCTCATCCCAGTGGGCTCTGTCATATCGCGCTAGGAGCGCTTGAGAGTTTGCGATGCGCCACTGGTTTGCAGCCTGTACTGCGACCCTTTTACCGGCTGCATCAAACTTTCGGCTCTCCTTATCTGGGGGTGGTGCATCGCCCGATGTGTGGGAGTTTGCTCTCTTGCGAGCCGCCCCTACCACAACCGAATCTGGTGGCAGTTGTGAGGTGATGAAAGCTGGGTCTGTGGGAGGTGCTTTATATTTTTTTTCCACCCTTGGTGTTATTGCCCTACCTTTGACAGGCTCTTTGAATATGTCCTTTGCGTGCCTTAGCATTCCTGGGAGCATAGGCAGGCTTTGGTAGGTGCTATGTGTGGAAGAGAGGGTGTTGAAGAGGAAGTCATCTTCGACAGGCTCCGAGTGTAGAGACACGTTGTGGAACTCTGCTGCTCTAGCCACCACTTGTGAATATGCTGTGCTGTCTTCTGGTGGTGAGGGCTTTGTAGGATACGCCTCAGGACTGTTGTCCGACACTGGGGCGTCGTATAAGTCCCAAGCATCTTGGTCCTGGTCACCTTGGCTTAAGGTGGTGTGAGCCGGTGAATGTGACGGAGTCTGTGCCGGTGAAATGGGAGCCACAGGTGGAGGAGAGGGTGGCGAAGTTACCTTCTTCACCAGTTTTGTTTGTGGTGTTTGTTCTTGTTGGAATTCCAGTCTCCTCTTCCTCCTAATAGGGGGAAGGGTGCTTATTTTCCCTGTTCCACTCTGTATAAAAATCCTTTTTTGAGTGTGGTCCACCTCGGTGGATTGTAATTCCTCTTCGAATCTATGCTTTCGCATTTGAGAGGACAGTGATTGTTCCTCTGAATAGGAACCGGTAGTTGGCTCGGTTGCGGGTCGTTTTGGCACCGAAACCATGTCCACGCTCTTTTTCGGCTCCGAGGCGACTTTCCTCTTTTTCGGAGTCGACCCCTCTCGGCGTCGATCCTCCTCAGTGCCGCTGTCTCTGCGTCGAGCAGCTTCGGCTCCGCTATCTCGGCGTCGATCTTTGCCGGCAGCACTATCTCGGTCCCGAGATGGCTGGGTGCCTGTGTCTCGACCCGAGTCGGACGATCTCGGCACTATTTCGTCCTTCTTCGGTGCTGATGGTCGGTCACCGAGTTTATGGGTTGAGCCATGGCCTGATGGCAGTGGCGTCCCCTGGGCCTTGTCAGTTTTCTTATGTGCTATCTTCGACGTCTTACTCACTGTTTCATGGTCGTCGAATTCGTCCGAGTCCGATTCATGGATCGAGAAGGCTTCTACTTCTTCTTGTTCCTCGAAATCTCGGTGTCCTGTCGGCGTGGACGCCATTTGCAGTCTTCTGGCTCGGCGGTCACGGAGCGTTTTTCGGGACTGGAACGCACGACAGGCCTCACAAGTTTCTTCCCTGTGCTCGGGCGACAGGCACAGGTTACAGACCGAATGTTGGTCTGTATAGGGGTATTTGTTGTGGCATTTAGGACAGAAACGGAACGGGGTCCGTTCCATCAGCGCCGAAGTCACACGCGGTCGGGCCGACCAGGCCCCGACGGGGGATCGAAAACTACCCCGAAGGGCAACGGAGATGTTATCGTATCGATGCGATGTCGATGCTATCTAACCTGATCCCGAACGCAACAATACCGACGTAATTTTCTGATTTTGAGCTAACTCTCCGTTCCGAAACCCGGAGCGAAAGGAACACGTCCGAACCCGATGGCAGAAAGAAAACAATCGAAGATGGAGTCGATGCCCATGCGCAATGGAGACAAAGAGGAGGAGTCCCTCGGTCCCGTGACTCGAAAGACTTCTTCGAAGAAAAACAACTTGTAACACTCCGACCCAACACCAGATGGCGGGCTATGCACAACATGTGTATCTGCAGCGACAGATGCCATCGAACCAGGCGTTCAGAAGATCTGAGCACAGAGGTCGTCTCAGCACAGAGTGCTGGGGACCTGGGCTGTGCACGAAGGAATCCTTGCAATAGTGCACAGAAGCCCTAGCAGCTGCAGTTCTTGCAGTACACAGGATTACTGTCTGGCGTGGGGAGGCAAGGACGTACCTCCACCAAATTTGGACAGAAGGACCACTGGACTGTGGGGGGTCACTTGGATCCAGCTCCTCTGTTCCAGGGACCACACTCGTCGAGATGAGAGGGGACCCAGAGGACCAGTGAAGCAGAAATTTGGTGCCTGCAGTAGCAGGGAGAAGACTCAATCAACCCACGGGAGATTTCTTCTTGGCTTCCAGTGCAGGGTGAAGGCAGACGATCCTCAGAGCATACACCACCAGGAAACAGTCGAGAAGGTCAGCAGGAGTAGGCACTACAATGTGGCTGGTAGTCTTGCTACTTTGTTGTAGTTTTGCAGGCGTCCTGGAGCAGTCAGCGGTCAATATTTGGCAGAAGTCGAAGAGGAAGATGCATAGGAACTCTGGTGAGTTCTTGCATTCGTTATCTGAAGAGAAACCCACAGGAGAGACCTTAAATAGCCCTCAGATGAGGACTTGCTACAGAGAGAGGTAAGCACCTATCAGGAGGGGTCTCGGACATCACCTGCCGGCACTGGCGACTCAGAGGTCTCCATTGTGCCCTCACACCTCTGCATTCAAGATGGCAGAGGTCTGGGATACACTGGAAGAGGTCTGGGCACCACCCCTGGGGAAGGTGCTGGACAGGGGAGTGGTCACTCCCCTTTCCTTTGTCCAGTTTCGTGCCAGAGCAGGGCTGAGGGGGGATCCCTGAATGGGTGTAGACTGACTTATGCACGGAGGGCACCATCTGTGCCCTTCAAAGCATTTCCAGAGGCTGGGGGAGCCTACTCCTCCCCAGCCCTTCACACCTATTTCCAAAGGGAGAGAGTGTAACACCCTCTCTTAGAAGAAATTCTTTGTTCTGCCTTCCTGGGACTGGGCTGCCCAGACCCCAGGAGGGCAGAAACCTGTCTGAGGGTTGGCAGAGAGCTAGTTTGGCAGTACCCGGGGTCCATGCTGGAGCCCCGGGGATGCATGGCATTGGCACCCCAGTACCAGATTTGGCATATTGGGGGGGGGGGGGGGATTCCATGATCTTAAACATGTTACATGGCCATATTCAGAGTTACCATTGTGAAGCTACATATAGGTATTGACCTATATGTAGTGCACGCGTGTAATGTGTCCCCGCAGTCACAAAGTCCGGGGAAATTGCCCTGAGCACTTAGTAACTTTGCACCTAACCTTCACTAAGTGAACCCTAGACATATAGGTGACTAATAAGTTACTTAAGTGCAGTGTAAAATGGCTGTGAAATAACGTGTGCGTTTTTCACTCAGGCTGCAGTGGCAGGCTGTGTAAAGGTTTGTCTGGGCTCCCTATGGGTGGCAAAAGAAATGCTGCAGCATATAGGGATCTCCTGGAACCCCAATACCCTGGGTACCTAGGTACCATATACTAGGGGATTATAAGGGTGTTTCAGTGTGCCAATTAGAATTGGTGAAAATGGTCACTAGCCAGCAGTGACAATTTTAAAGCAGAGAGAACATAAACACTGAGGCTCTGGTTAGCAGAGCCTCAGTGATACAGTTGGGCACCACACAGAGAACACACATTCAGGCCACAGCTATGAGCACTGGGGTCCAGGCTAGCAGGATCCCAGTGAGACAGGCAAAAAAAAAAACTAACTGACATACATGTAATAATGGGGGTAACATGCCAGGCAAGATGGTACTTTCCTACAAGGACACACAGCGAAGTTCACCCTTTGCACTATTTTAAGGCAGAAGCAGCAACTGCAGGCCAGTCCAGCAAAGCAACACAGCAAAGGGACAGTGCTCCTCCAGCTCTTCTCCTTGGCAGAGGTTCCTCTTGACTCCAGAAAGATTCTAAAAGTCTGGAGTTTTGGGTCTGCTTCTTATGCCCTGTTCTGCCTTTGATGTTGGCAAACTTGAAAGCGAAGTCTCAAGTGTTCGCAAGATCCTTCCTTGTCCAGGCTAGGCCCCAGGCGCAAGGGGGGGGGGGGGGGGACACAGAGACTGCATTGTGTGAGGGCAGGCACAGCCCTTTTCAGGTGTGAACGACCAGTCTCCCCCCCCCCCCCCCCTGTAGCTCAGGTGGCTCATCAGGACATGCAGGATACACCCCGCCCCTTTTGTGTCAATGTCTAGAGAGGGGCAAAACAGCTCCAACTGTCAAACTGACCCAAACAGACAATCTACAAAGAGGCAGAGGCACAGAATGGTTCAAGCAAGAAAATTCCTACTTTCTAAAAGTGGCTTTTTCAAATAGACAATTTAAAAACCAACTTCACTAAAAGATGTATTATTAAATTGTGAGTTCAGAGACTCTAAACTCCATTTTTTCATCTGCTCTCAACAGGAATCTGCGCTTCAAGGATACTTAAAGGCAGCCCCCATGTTAACCTATGAGAGGGATCGGCGTTGCACAGTGAAAACCAAATTTGTCAGTTTTTCAATGTTAGGACACATAAAACACACTAGTATATGTCCTACCTTAAACATACACTGCACCCTGCCCTTAGGGGCCTACTTGACATAGTATAAGGGAAGGTTTTGCCTGGCAAGAGGAATACTTGCTAAGTCAAATTGACAGTTTAAAACTGCACACACAGACACTGCAGTGGCAGGTCTGAGCCATGTTTACAGGGCTACTAATGTAGGTGGCACAACCAGTGCTGTAGGCCCATTAGTAGCATTTGATTTACAGGCCCTGGACACCTCTAGTGCACTTCACTAGGGACTTAACAGTAATTCAAATATGCCAATCATGGATAAACCAATCAACAGTACAATTTACACAAAGAGCACTTGCACTTTAGCACTGTTTTAGCAGTGGTAAAGTGCCCAGAGTCCTAAAGCAAACAAAGACTGGTCAGAACAATTAGGAGGAAAGAGGCAAAAAGACTGGGGGTGATCCTGCAGAAAAGGCTAGGTGCAACAGTAATCCTGAGGGAACAGCAAATACATTTAAAATTAAGAAGTATTCCACATAACCAATCTAACTGACAGTTCATAACAGTCTACTGTCGATGTTTATGCCCCCATTTTCTTCTTGTGAAGAAAGCCGTCAGTTCTTTCATGTTCGCTCCTATTCAGGAAAGGCAGTTCCTAGAAGAGAAAAGACACAATGAATATGACTGCATAAAGCAACCAATTTAGTCTAACAGCAATGTCACATAATATTCTCCAATACAGTCCTCAGATGCCTGATAACAGCAAAATACTTCTACCATAGGAAAGTCCCAATTGTGTTCTCCATCACCTTTGTCATCATGAGAACAGAAGCCTCCTGCTGTGGGCTGGGGTGATAATCATTGCTTGCCAGCGTGTCCTTGCTAGAAAGCTAGGAACCTGTACATTCTATTTCAGGACCACAGTTGAATATTAGGATAGCTGCAGATTTGTAACCTTAGAATCAACAGGCAAATATTAGCATTCATTGTGGTTGATGGAAAAGACTAACAGTCCCTACTCACCTGGCCTAACTGGCAGTAGTGATTGATAAATGTGTGCAGGGATTCCAATGTTGCTGCCTGGCAGCGATCCAGTTACAGAACTGTGTAGGCTAACGTAGGGATTGCAGCTTTAGATATGTGAATATGAACCACGAAGCACTCTGTTTTCCAAAAAACTTAAACATATTATGCTAGCGGTGCTTACTTAATTGAACAAGTTACTGCACCTACCTGTAATATACTTGATGATCACACTGTTGCTATATGCTGTGATCTTGGGCAAATATTTGACGTCGCCTTCGTTTTCGTCATCACCACTATTGAGAGCAGGTTAAAACATTAGAAGTTCCGTATTTCTGCCACCCAAATATTTTGTTGGATGTTGTAGGAAGTTTGCTCTGTATATACTATCTCAAAGTGAGAGATCGTGTGCACAGAGTCCAAGGGTTCCCCGTATAGGTAAGATAGTGGCAAAATCAGATAATTCTAATGCTCTAGTTTGTGGTAGTGTGGTCAAGCAGTAGGCTTATCAGAGGGTTTGTTGTACACACACAGGCAATAAGTCTTTGAGTGTGTGTTCCTCATTTAACTCCAGGCCAATAGTTTTTATATAGAAAAATATATTTTCTTAATTTATTTTAGAACCACAAGATTTGAAGTAAATACATAAAATGCAAAGTACTCCATATAGGTAAGTAAGGAACTTTGAATTAGAGCAGTAACATACACTGTTTTAGTTAAAATGGTAATAAGCTATTTTAAAAGTGGACACAGTGCAAAAGTCAACAGTCGGGGGTTCAAGGCAACCCCAAAGTCACTGCACCAGCAACACAGGGCCGGTCAGGTGCAGAGGTCAAAGGAGGGCCCAAAACACAGGCGCCTATGAAGAACAGGGGTGCTCAGGTTCCAGTCTGCCAACAGGTAAGTACCTATGTTTTCGGAGGGCAGACCAGGAGGGTTTTGTAGGGGGGGGGGGGGAGTTGTGGGGACACAAGTAGGCACACCCTCAGCAGCTCAGGGGCGGCCGGTGCAGTGTGCTTAGCAGGTGTCGGTGGTTTTCAATACGAATCAGTGGAGGGACCCGGGAGGGGGCGCGGGGCTTAGGTGGTCACTCTAGCAGTGCAGGTAGGGCACAGGGGGGCTTCTCAAGCCAGCCACCAACTGGGCTAGGCAGAAGGTCGCCTGATGGTCACTTCTGCACTGGAGCTCGGTTCCTTCTGGTCCTGGGGGCTGCGGGTGCAGTGCTTGGTCCAGGCGTTGGGTTCTTTGTTCCAGGCAGTTGCGGTCAGGGGGATCCTCTGAATCCTCTCTGCAGGCTTTGCGGGGGGGGGTCATCTCAGGTTACTCACGAGGTCGCAGTCGCCTGGGAGGCCTCCCTGCAGGGTTGGTTCTCTGGAGCTAGAGCCGGGGGCGTCGGGTGCAGAGTGTGAAGTCTCACGCTTCCGGCGTGAAGAGTGAAGTCTTTGAAAGCTGCTTCTTTGTTGCAAAGTTGTTGCTGTTTTTGAACAGTGCCGCTGTTAACAGGAGTTTCTTGGTCCTTTGGGTTCAGGGCAGTCCTCTGAGGCTTCAGAGGTCGCTGGTCCCTGTCGAATGCGTCAGTGTGCAGGTTCTTTGATTCTTGAGACAGGCTGGTAGGGTTGGGGGCCAAGTCAGTTGTCGTCTCCGCCATCTCTGCAGGGCTTTCAGGTCAGCAGTCCTTCTTCGTGTAGGTTGCAGGAATCTGATTTCCTGGGTTCTGGGTCGCCGGTAAATAGTACATTTAGGGGTGTGTTTAGGTCAGGAGGGCAGTAGCCAATGGCTACTGTCCTGGAGGGTGGCTACACCCTCTTTGTGCCTCCTCCCTTGGGGAGTTGTTTCTCATTAACGCCTCTGGACTTGCCGCCAAAAGTGGGGACTGTGTCCAGGGGGCAGGCATCTCCACTAGCTGGAGTGCCCTGGGGCATTGTAACACGAATCATGAGCCTTTGAGGCTCACTGCTAGGTGTTACAGTTTCTGCAGGGAGAGGTGTTAAGCACCTCCACCCAGTGCAGGCTTTGTTTCTTGCCTCAGAAACCACAAAGGCTCTCACCCCAGCGGGGTCAGAAACTCGTCTCAGTGGCAGGCTGGCACACACACCAGTCAGTCCTGCACTGAAGGATAGGGTAAAATACAGGGGAGCTGTGGAGTTTGTTTTGACAAATTCCCAGACAAAACACTTAATATGGGCACACTGTACTTACAATGTCTAAGAATAGACTGAGACACTGAAGGGGCATATTGCTCACGTAGCTATGCCCTCACCTGTGGTATAGTGCACCCTGCCTTGGGGCTGTAAGGCCTGCTAGAGGGGGTGACTTACCTATGCCACAGGCAGTATTTTGTGTGCATGGGATCCTGAGGGGGATGCCATGTTGATTTAGCCTTTTTCTCCCCACCAAACACACACAATCTCCAATGGCAATGTGCATGTGTTAGGTGAGGAGTCCCTTAGGGTGGCACAACACATGCTGCAGCCCTTAGGGACCTTCCCTGGTCTCAGGGCCCTTGGGACCAGGGGTACCAGTTGCAAGGGACTTACCTGGATGCCAGGGTTGTACCAATTGTGGAAACAATGGTACATTTTTAGTGAAAGAACACTGGTGCTGGGGCCTGGTTAGCAGGGTCCCAGCACACTTCAGTCAAGTCAGCATCAATACCAGGCAAAAAGTGGGGGGTAACTGCAACAGGGAGCCATTTTCCTACAGGGTTCATCCAGGTTTCAGTGAGGAAGGCGATGTCTGGGGAGGTTGATGTGAGCAGGTCCCATAGTTCGAAGGCGTGCTTGTGGACGGAACGGGTGTTGAGGAGGATGCAGCTAAGGCGGTTGGCGTTGTTGTGGTGCTTGGTGGCTTGAGCGCAGGTGAAGTGTACAAGTGGCAGAAAAAAGGTCCGTGGGTGTGCCTGGCAGGGGCCTGGACGCAGGCAGTGGTGTGGCTGGGGTTGAGTGTGAGGAGGTCTGAAGTGGTGTATTGGCGTCTGGCTGTGTAGGGGGGTGCGAGGGGCAGGGGGGCTGGCGCTGGGCACGCATGCGGCTGGCATGAAGGAGAGGTGGCGAATGGGGGCAGGAACCGGGGAGAAGGAGAGAACAGAACCAGAAGGCAAAAAAAACAGGAAATAAAACAGGCAAAAAAAAACGAAGGCAAAGAAGGCAATAAAACAGAAAAGGGGCACAGAAAAACAAACACACTAATATAGATTACAAGACACACACACAATACTTACTGCAACCACTAGACACCAAGGATGAGGCGCAGGCGGTGGTGGAGGGCCTCGTGCTCGTGGCAGCGGCGAGGGAGGGGTCAAGAGCACGACGGAAGTCTGGTGGAGCTGCTCGGCATGCAGAGTGGTGCCTGGCCTCAAGGCTTTCAGGGAGTGGTCCCTAAAGCTGCTTGCAGCCCAGCAGTAGACAACATCCAGCTCAACTCCTCAGAGGTCCCGGTCAAGGAGAAGGTTTGCAGGACTGCTCCAAAAACCCCAAGTCCAGTTCTTCCCACTCAAGGCCCTCGGGTATTTTGGGTCCACAAAAACAAAAAAGAAGTCTAAAAGGAAGTCAACTCTGTCTCGTCCATCGGCTGACGCGAGAACTTCAGTACATCGTAGTTCCAGGCAACATTCCACAGCATTGATGCCATGTCTGACTCACCTTTTCCAGGAGCTGGAGCTTCCCCCCCCCCCCTTCTGGTAAAAGACTTTAGAGAGGATCTAATGGGGTCTCATGTATCCAAATCTGGATCGGTGCCTGACATACCCATGCAACATTCTCTGGTGCCTGTCACGACGCTGATGCCCCCGGCACCCACCCTATTCTGATTCCAGACGGTCCGCAGCCAGAACAGTGTTACTCAACACCGATTCCACCACCCGTTGTTGCCAGATGGTTCCCTGAGCATTATTTTCAACAGCCAGGCATGAAAGAAGATTGTGAGGGGGGTCACTGGACCCTTTAGAACACCAGTTATTGAGATCTATGGATTGGTATGAGGAACTAGGAGAGGCCAGTGGACTAGAGACCTCTTCCGATACTGGCTTGCTCTTCCCCCACTGTGGCTAGGGAGGAAGTAGCTTCGTATACAATGGTTGCGCGTAGTGCAGCGGCGGTCCTTGACCTCAGACTGCCTTCAGCGGCAGTCAAGGCCAACCCCTTCAGCTTAGGGTTTCCACTTCTGAACCCCTCCTGCCCTTCAATGAGGCACTTACTGTTGTTCTGCTGGGAACCTGGTCAGAGGCAAGCACAGGGGCTCCTCTAAACAAGATGATTACACACCACGATTGTCCTGCACCATACAACCCTGGTATCCTCATTCAACACTCCACCCCTGACAGGTTGTGCAGGAAGCTGGCTTTCTATTTAGTGTACTAAAAGAAGTACACTGAGTTCATCGAAATCCCCAGTTGGTTTGCAGAGGCCAAAGTAGATAACTCTAATGCTCTATCTGTGGTAGTGGGGGCGAGCAGTTAGGCTTATCAAGGAGTTGTGTCAAGCATTTTTTGCACACATAGACAATAAATGAGACACACTTAATGAATAAATCTGAGACCAATTAAAAAAAAAAAAAAAAAAACATTTGCTTTTTTACATGATTAGAACCCCCCCCCCAAAATACTATCTATCTATATATATATGTATATTCCCCCCCCCCCCCCGGTATGTAAAAATACTTTTCTATTCCAATAATAGACAGCGTGCAATTTTCGGAGTCTTCAATATTAACCTACAGGAGGGGAAAAAAAGGATGCAGTTACATAGGTAAGTACTTGACTTACAGTCCCAGTGTTTTAGACTAGTACAGCGCAAGAATCATGTTGGTACAAAACGTGCACCCACTGCAGCACGTGGACAGCTGGGTGCAGAGCTCAAGTGAGAGTCAGTGCCCAATATTAATTAATGGAGTCTGGAGGGGATGAAGACGCACTGTTCCCAGGTAAGTAAAAGCAATGTCAGACATTTGTCTCTGTGGGTTGATGTAGACACTGGGTTTAGGGGTGTGGAAAACTTGAAGGGGGAGGAGGAGTGGGGGAAAAAGGCAGCACCAAACATACAACCTCAGTGGCAAAGGGGCGGTCCGGCTCCCAATGCTATCCAAAGGAGACTGGGTATCTGCTGAAGAGCTACTTACAAGTGACTAGAGGGAGGTCATGGGTCGATCTGCTGCAGTTGAGTTAAGTACTGGTGGGGGAGGGGGGTGGCACAAGGTAGCACCAAACCTTCACCCTCAGTGGCAATGGTGTGGCGAGGAGCAAAGTGCCAACACACAGTCTGGCTCCAATGTTATTCAAGGGAGGACATGACTTCCAGTAACAGGCTGCAGGCTCTGGCCAGGAGCCCAGAAAGAGGTCAACCCACAGCTGCTTAGGTAAGTTGAGATGCCAGGGGTTGTAGGGACATCACTGGTCCTGCTTCCCAAAGTCCAAGGACTACGAATGCAGGTGTGCTTTCTTCTGGGGGCACATTATTTGAAGGTGTCATACAGAACAGTAGGACTGGGACCAAGTCTGTTGTCTTCAGACTTCTCTGCTGGGAGACTTGCGTGTTGTCCAGCTCTTCTTAGGTCAACTTAAATCATGAGTTCTAGAGTTCATGGCTGCACTTAAATATTAATTTTTGCAGCATTTCAGGGGTACCAGGTGGTAGTCAAGGGCTGCTCACCTTTAGGGCGACTACACTCCGTCCTATGACAAATTCCTTTGGGAAGTGTGAATAACACAAACCTGATTGGCCTAATTCCTTCCATCCAAGAGGGAGGAATCTGAAAGAAGTGTCCACTTCAGCTCGTCCACTTTAGGGGTGGGCCTTGCCTGAAGTGGGCACTCCTTCTAAGCTGCCTAATTGTCCTGCCTCCAAAAGTGGGTCAGGACTGCGGGAACAGCCTCCTCCTCTACTTGGAGAGGCCTGGGTCGTATTTCGAAGACAGCTTGGACTTTGAAGCTCCCCACCCTAGAATGTCCATCCGGCCTGGATGAGGTGTTATCACCTCCACACAGAGCAGGCCTTTGTTTTTTTCCCTCAAGAGCGTTCTCACTCACCATAGGGGGCATAACTCTGTCTAAGGTGTTGCAAGTGTTGATGCCAGCTTTGATTAGCAGTGTGCTGGGATCCTGCTAACCAGGCCCCAGCAACAGTGTTCTTTCCCTAAAACTGTACCTTTGTTTCCACCATTGGCACAGCCCTGGCACACAGTTAAGTCCCTTGTAAAAGGTACTCCTGGTACCAAGGGCCCTGTGGCCAGGGAAGGTCACTAAGGGATGCAGCACGTATTATGCCACCCTCAGGGACCCCCTCACTCAGAGCATGCACACTGCTCTGCAAAGACAAAGTCGACATAGCACTCCCTGTGACATAGTAAGACACCCCTCTAGCAGGCCTTACATCCCTAAGGCAGGGTGCACTATACAATAGGTGAGGGAATAGCTGCATGAGCACTATGCCCCTACAGTGTCTAAGTCAATTCTTAGACATTAAGTGCAGGGTAGCCATACTGAGTATATTGTCTGGGAGTCTGTCATTGCGAACTCCACAGCGCCATAATGGCTACACTGAATACTGGGAAGTTTGGTGTCAAACTTCTCAGCACAATAAATGCACACTGATGCCAGTGTGGGATTTGAGAAATACACACAGAGGGCATATTATAGATTCCCTCTGAATGTTAGCTCAACTACTAGTGCAAGGCTGACCGGTCTGTGCCAGCCCGCCACTTCCAGATGACCACAAGGGGTGAGTGCCTTGTACACTCTGGTCAGAAACTAAGCCTGTCCTGGGTGGAGGTGCTTCACATCTCCCTCTGCAGGAACTGTAAACACCTGGCGGTGAACCTCAAGCCTGGTGTTGCAATGTCCCAGGGCACTCCAGCTAGTAGAGATGACCCGATACCCCCCCCCACCCCCCCCCCCCCCCCCTCAGAGCCAGCTCTGGACCCCCTTGTGGTCCAGTGGTTCTCGACTGGGCGCTCAGGGCCCGGGTGGCGCGGCCACCTCGCACCCTCGTCCAATGGGTCTCTCCTCCGAACCTGGCAGCCCAGAGAGCAAACCGCCGTCCTCTTCCCCCCGGGTCCAGCCAGCACCGTACACCTATCGATTGGGCACACTTGGTCCGTTTGGGGATGGACTGCTTGGCCAGCTTCGGCTGTTGTTTCAAGCAAAGAGCTTCCACCCAGCCAGGGACCGTCCAACTCGCGGGCCTGCCGTTTCTCGGAGGCCCTTCCTGGCAGAGCGAAGGCCAAGCAGCCCGCCAGTTTGCACCCCCTCCAGTGGTCCGACCAGAGTGGAATGGGGTCGGGTGGCGCCAGGTCCCGGGAAGCCGCCCCCGGCAGTCCGGGCACCGGAGTGCCATCGCCCGCCTCCTCCACCCAGCGCATTTTCCCCAGCAGGTCAGAACGACCGTTCCGTGGGGTGTCCCCGCCGGTCCTGGCTGGCAGGCACCCCTGCGTCCCCCGCTCAGGCTGCACTTCGGCCCAGCCGTCTCCCTCCCGCGGAGGCAGCCGGTGCCCACCGGTTCCCGTGAGACCGCCCTGTCCTCCCCCTCCGGTGGGGTGTGAAGGACGGTCCGAGACGGGCACGCGGCTACCCCCTCCCCTCAGCAGGTGCGGCTACCTGGTTGATCCTGCCAGTAGCATATGCTTGTCTCAAAGATTAAGCCATGCACGTGTAAGTACACACGGCCGGTACAGTGAAACTGCGAATGGCTCATTAAATCAGTTATGGTTCCTTTGATCGCTCCATCTATTACTTGGATAACTGTGGTAATTCTAGAGCTAATACATGCCGACGAGCGCTGACCTCCCGGGATGCGTGCATTTATCAGACCAAGACCAATCCGGGCTCGCCCGGCCGCTTTGGTGACTCTAGATAACCTCGGGCCGATCGCACAAGATATATGTAAACAAACCAACATTAGGTAAGTAATAGTAATGCAAATAGTGTAGAATTACAATAGGAACACAGAGGTATAGGGGCAACACAAACCATATACTCCAAAAGTGGAATGCGAACCACAAATGGACCCCAGACCTATGTGAGCTTGTAGAGGGTCGCTGTGACTGTAAGAAAACAGTGAGGGTTAGAAAAATAGCCCACCCCAAGACCCTGAAAGGTAGGTGTAAAGTGCACCTACTACCCCCAGAGAGCACAGAAGTAGTGATAGAGGGTTTCTACAGGAAGAACAAACACCAGCAATGCAACATCAGTGGATTTCCGGACCTGAGTACCTGTAAGACAAGGGGACCAAGTCCAATAGTCGCAACAGTGTTAAGAGTGGGCAGGAGCCCAGGAAATGCCAGCTGAGGGTGCAAGGAAGCTGCCCCCTGTTGGAAGAAGCTTGGAGTTCTGCAAGACAGAAGAGCACTAGGAACTTCGCCTTTGGAAGATGGATGTCCCACGTCGCGATGAAGCTTGCAGAGGTGTTCCCATGCAGAAAGACAGTAAACAAGCCGTGCTAGCTGCAAGGGCCACAGTAGAGGTTTTTGGGTGCTGCTGTGGCCCAGGAGGGACCAGGATGTTGCCACTTGGAGGAGGAGACAGAGGGGGCACCCAGCAACTCGGGGAGCCCTCACAGAAGCAGGCAGCATCCGCAGAAGTACCTGAACAGGCACTTGGAAGGAAAGTGAACCGGAGTCCACGTGAAGTCACAAAAGGGAGTCCCACGACACCAGAGGACAACTCAGAAGGTTGTGCACTGCCGGAAGGAGTGTTGGGGACCCAGGCTTGGCTGTGCAGGAAGGAAATCCTGGAGGAGTGCACAGGAGCCGGAGCTGCGGCAAATCATGCAGTACCCAGCAATGCAGTCTAGAGTGGGGAGGCAAGGACTTACCTCCACCACACTTGGACTGAAGAGTCACTGGACTGTGGGAGTCACTTGGACAGAGTTGCTGAGTTTCAGGGACCACGCTCGTCGTGCTGAGAGGGGACCCAGAGGACCAGTGATGCAGTCTTTCGGTGCCTGCAGTTGCAGGGGGAAGATTCCGTCGACCCACAGGAGATTTCTTCAGAGCTCCTGGTGCAGGGAGGAGGCAGGCTACCCCCAGAGCATGCACCACCTGGCAACAGTCGAGAAAGCCGGCAGGATGAGGCGATACAAGGTTGCTAGTAGTCGTCTTTGCTACTTTGTTGCGGTTTTGCAGGCATCCTGAGCAGTCAGCGGTCGATCCTTTGGCAGAAGGGGAAGAGGGCGATGCAGAGGAACTCTGATGAGCTCTTGCATTCGTTATCTAAAGAATTCCCCGAAGCAGAGACCCTAAATAGCCAGAAAAGGAGGTTTGGCTACCAAGTTAGGAGGATTGGCTACCAAGAGAGGTAAGAGCCTATCAGAAAGAGCCTCTGATGTCACCTGCTGGCACTAGCCACTCAGAGCAGTCCAGTGTGCCAGCAACACCTTTGAATCCAAGATGGCAGAGGTCTGGGGCACACTGGAGGAGCTCTGGACACCTAACCTGGGAGGTGCAGGTCAGGGGAGTGGTCACTCCCCTTTCCTTTGTCCAGTTTCGCGCCAGAGCAGGGCTGGGGGATCCCTGAACCGGTGTAGACCAGCTTATGCAGAGATGGGCAGCAGTTGTGCCCATCAAAGCATTTCCAGAGGCTGGGGGAGGCTACTCCTCCCCAGCCTTTCTCACATTTTCCAAAGGGAGAGGGTGTAACACCCTCTCTCTGAGGAAGTCCTTTGTTCTGCCTTCCTGGGCCAGGGCTGCCTGGGCCCCAAAGGGGCAGAAGCCTGTCTGAGGGGTTGGCAGCAGCAGCAGCCGCTGCAGTGAAACCCCAGAAAGGCAGTTTGGCAGTACCAGGGTTCTGTGCTAGAGACCCGGGGGATCATGGAATTGTCTCCCCAACACCAGAATGGTATTGGGGTGACAATTCCATGATCTTAGACATGTTACATGGCCATGTTCGGAGTTACCATTGTGACGCCACACATAGGTGGTGCCCTATGTGTAGGGCACACTTGTAATGGTGTCCCCGCACTCACAAAGTCCAGGGAATTTGCCCTGAACAATGTGGGGGCATTTGCACCCAACCTTCACCAGGTGAAGGTTAGACATATAAGTGACTTATAAGTTACTTATGTGCAGTGGTAAATGGCTGTGAAATAACGTGGATGTTATTTCACTCAGGCTGCAGTGGCAGGCCTGTGTAAGAATTTTCCGAGCTCCCTATGGGTGGCAAAAGAAATGCTGCAGCCCATAGGGATCTACTGGAACCCCAATACCCTGGGTACCTCAGTGCCATATACAAGGGAATTATATGGGTGTACCAGTATGGCAATGTCAATTGGTAAATTTAGTCACTAGCCTGTTAGTGACAAATTTGGAAAGCAGAGAGAGCATAACCACTGAGGTTCTGGTTAGCAGAGCCTCAGTAAGACAGTTAGGCATCACACAGGGAACACATACAGGGCACATACTTATGAGCACTGGGGCTCTGCCTTGCAGGGTCCCAGTGACACATGGACCAAAACAACATACATACAGTGAAATATGGGGGTAACATGCCAGGCAAGATGGTACTTTCCTACATGCTGGTACTGGGTGCTAGGGGTTGCCTTAAACCCCCAATGGTGGGCTACCTATGCCCCGGAGATTGAACCGGTAAGTGTGTTACTTACCTTTGAAACTGTACTGTACTTACCTCCCCCAGGAACTGTTGAAAATTGCACTGTGTCCACTTTTAAAATAGCTTTTTTGCCATTTTAATGAAAACTGTGTATAATATTGAATCTATTCAAAAGCTCACCTATTACCATGCAAAGTACCTTTCATTTAATGTACTTACCTGCTAAATAAATCTTGTGGCTATAAAAATAAATTAAAAGATTATTTTTCTATATAAAAACCTATTGGCCTTGAGTTAAGTCACTGAGTGTGTGTTTTCACTTAGTGCTTGTGGGTGTACAACAAATGCTTAACACGATCATCTGATAAGCCGAACTGCTCGACCACACCACAAATAGAGCATTAGTATTATCTATTATTGCCTCTGTCAAGCCTCTTGGGGAACCCCTGGACTCTGTGCACAGTGTATCTCATTTTGATATAGTACAGACAGAGCCAGCTTCCTACAGTAGGTTTGCAGGGGGCACTCCTAAGGCTCCCTCTGGGTGCATTTATTATTACATTCATCACAGGATTCAATGAGGGTTTATCAATACAAGATGTTTGATATCAAACATCCCTGTCTTCATTGAAGTCATCATGTAGCTGGGGAACTCGTAATTACCGGTGTAAAGCACATGTACCTAAAACGGCTTCCCTGGTCACGTGCTATGTCCGAGAATCAACGACATAATGGGGCATATCTGCTCATGCAGTCAAGCTGTCACATTCTATATAATGCACCCTCCCTAGGGATATAAAGGATGCTGGAGGGGTGGCCTACATATAGTGCATGCAGTGTTAGGGGACATGGCACATAGGCTGTGTGCCATATCATCTACTCATTTTAATTCCTCACCAAGCCACCAACCTGCAATGGCAGTGCAGTGTGCACTTGGTGAGAGGGTCCTCGAGGGTGGCACAATCTGTGCTGCAGCCGTCAGGGGCCGTGCTTTAGGAACCCATGCCTAAGGTTCCAGAGGTAACGTTTACTAGGGGTTTAGAGTGATAGTGAAAGGTTCTGACAATTGCAAAAACAACTGTGCAGTTTTATGACAAAGAACACTGGCACCAAGGATCTTCTTAGCAGGAACATAGAGCACGTCAGTCTAAGTTGCATCTAAAAACCAGGCAAAAATTTGGGAGGGGTGGGGGGAGGGATACAGCAAACAGAACACAGCATGGTAGTCCCAGCCTCTACTTTACCAGGTGCATTCCCTTCTGCATCCCCGGACAGGGAATCCAAGATGTTGGACCAGCTTGTGAACCAGATGTTTACTTACATCAGCCTGGCATTGAGGTCAGTGCACACCTCATACTTATTGGCCAGTTTTTAAGATACCTTACAGGATATGGTGGCGCAAGGACTGCCACAGGTCACAGAGGCGGCCAGGGCCAACCTCCCACAAGCAGTGAAAGACTGGAGAGATGCAGCAAAGTTCAAGATTAGGTGTGGCCTAGATACGACTGACTCTCTGGGAAGAGCAGTTTCAATGCTGGACTTAAGGTGCAATGCCAGGCTGACAACATCTGGGTTTCCGAGGGATGTTCAAGCAAACCTTATGAACAGGCCCTTCGACTGGACTTGCTTGTTTGGCGAGAAGGCGGACTCAGTGCTGGAGCGCTTCGAGGACTCTCGGGCTACGTCCAAGTCCTTGGGCCTCTCAGTAACCCCTCATGCACAGTCTGCCTTTCATCCCTCATGGAAGGGGCGTACCACCGCACCAGACCTATGCCAGCCATCATCCTGTGCGGGCTCTACAAGCTAAGGGTGGACGTTGGTGCTGTTTGTTCAGAACGAGGAGGTCTGGAAGACAGAAGCTGTCTGCCACCATGCCCCTGCAACCTCCAAGTCCTCCTAGTTTGATTCTGCATAACCATGCTTGCCCAGTTCGAGGTAGAATTCAGCATAATCTCCTCCACTGGCAGTCTGTTACATGGGACGCTTGGGTTCTGCAGATCATTCGGAAGAGATATACCCTGCCTTTTCAAGCCTTCCCTCAGCAATACAACTGGCTGATGAAGGATCATTTGTCTATGCTTGGACATGAAGTTACAGGTTTTAGCCAAGGGATCTAAAGAAAGGGCCCCATATCAGAAGTAGGCAGTGGTTGTTATTCACGCTACTTTATGATACCCAAAAATAACAAGGGTCTTCGCCTTATTCTAGACCTACTAATCGTCAATCTCTTCCTCAAGAAGGAGAAGTTAAAGATGCTCACGTTGGCTCAGGTCTTGTCTGCCCTAGACCATGAAGACAGGTTGGTAGCACTGGACTCTTGGGATGCATACTTTTTTACATTCCTATCCTCCCTGCCCACAGACGTTACCTGTGGTTTACGGTAGCTCCTCAGGTGTTCACCAAGGTGATAGCGGCTGTCGCAGCTCATCTGCGCAGGTCAGGGGTTTCAGTCCACCCCTACCTCGATGACTGCCTGTTGTAGGCATCTTGCCCCAGACTGTCCTCTCCCACTTACAGACTACGGCAGGCCTCCATGCAGTCACTGGAGTTCACTATAAACATACAAAAGTCACACCTGACTCCCTCTCAAATACTCGTTCATCAGAGGTGTGCTGGACACAGTGCAGTTTCGGCCTAATCCTCCTGAGCAGCACGTCCAGGATATTCAGGTTATTATACCGATGTTTTGGCCTCTATCTTGGGTTCGGTGAGACTGACTTTGAGGCTGCTGGGCCCCATGCATCCAAGTCATAAGAAGGCATATGTGGTCTCTGCAGTGAGACCTGAAGTTCCAGTAGGTGCAGCATCAGGGGAATCTCTTGTATGTGGTCCGGATCTCGGAGGGAACTGCTTAAGACCTGCAGTGGTGGATTATGAACTATGATTGGCTCAAAGGCAGACTCTTCTCCCTTCACCAAACAGACCTCACAGTAGTGATAGATGCGCCACTTCTGGGATGGGGCGGCCATCTCAGATAGGTGGAGATCAGAGGACTCTAGTGCCTGGCAGTATCCAGACTCCATATCAATTTCCTGGAGCTCCAGGCAATCCGGCTAGCATTTAAAGCACATTTTCCCTCTGTAAAGGGGAAGTTAGTGCAGGTGTTCAAGGACAACACCACCGCCATGTGGCACTGCAACAAGCAAGGTGGGGTGGGGTCATGGAACATTTGTCAAAAGGCCCTGCGTCTCTGAATATGGCTGGAACAGTAGGGCATAACCCTGGTGGTTCAACAATTGGCAGGCTCCCTGAAAGCCATGGCAGACAACTCAGCCATTGATGCCTAGCAGATTATGAGTGACATCTCCATTCGGAGGTGGCGCAAGAACTCTTTCTGCAATGGTGAGAGCCATGGTTAGAGCTGTTCAACTTCAAACAGAACGCGCAATAACAGTATTGCGCATTGGAGTTTGCAAGACCGCAATCATTCAGCGATGCAAGCGGAGATCAGGCCGTCTGTATGTCTTTGTGCCCATTTCACTTCTGACCAGATGTTTCAAGAAGATCAGGGACGACCAGACACAAGTAATCCATGTGGCTCCAGACTGCACAGAGTCTGGTATCCTGAGCTTCTGAAAATGAGCATCCATCCTCCGATCAAGCTGCTCCTACGGGAGGATCTTCTGTCTCAGCAGCAGGGGAGGGGTCTCCACCTGAACCAGTCAACTCTGCACCTTTATGTGCAGAGATGGAGTGAGGACAGTTGACAATCTTCCTCCCAAAGTCTGAGATGTTGTTTTAGCAGCCAGGCGTTCTTCCATAAAAGTGGTATATAACTGCGGTTGGCAAAGCTTTGTAAAATATTGTACAGAGAAGTTACTAGATCCTCTTTCTGCTCCTATGTTTGATGTTCTTTTCATTCTGTCCCTTGCCCAGCAGGGCTCGGGTCTGGGCACTCTTTATCAATCAGTCAATTTCTTAAGCGCACTACTCACCCGGTAGGGTCTCAAGCCGCTGCGGGAGGAGAGGGAAGGGGGGTAGTGGCCAGTTACTGCTCGAAAAGCCATGTTTTTAGGTGCTTTCTGAAAGTTAGTAGGTCCTGGGTCTTGCATAGGTTGGTGGGGAGGGAGTTCCAGGTCTTGGTGGCGAGGTGGAAGAAGGATCTGCCGCCGGAGGTGGTGCATTGGATGCGGGGGGACTGTGGCGAGGTCGGCGGAGCGGAGTTGGCGAGTAGGTGTGTGGAATTTTACTCCTCCGTTGAGGTAGGCCAGTCCGGTGTCGTGGAGGGCCTTGTGAGCGTGGACGAGGACATTGAAAATGATCCTTTTGTTGATGGGAAACCAGTGTAGTGATCTGAGGTGGGTGGATATGTGTTTGTGGCGGGGGAGGTTGAGGATGAGTCGTTCGGCTGCGTTCTGGATTCGCTGGAGTTTTCTTTGAAGTTTGGCTGTGGTCCCAGCATAGAGGGCGTTGCCGTAGTCCAGTCTGCTGCTGATGAGGGCATGGGTGACTGTTTTTCTTGTTTCTATGGGTATCCATTTGAAAGTCTTGCGTAGCATGCGAAGGGTGTTGAAGCAGGAGTATGATTTGGCGTTGATTCACTGTGTCATGGAGAGGGATGAGTCCAGTATGATGCTAAGGTTGCGTGCATGGGTGGTGGGTGCTGGGATTGGTGGGCCACCAGGAGGGCTATCAGTCTGCTTTATCTACTTTTCTGCAGCCGCCTGATCAACCCTCTTTGGTTAAGTCCCCTATTGTAAATAGGTTTTTAAAATGGCTTGTACAAGTTTTCCCCCTACGCCCCGTTTGAGCCACTCGAAAACCAAGCAATATCCAATAAGCCAGTGAAGGTCACTTCTCTGGCTGGCCGGTATGTCCACAACCGGAAGTTGAAGCTGGTTCCCACAATACACTAACAACTATCCGGACGTGCCCTTCAAGTGTGCCAAGATTGGTGGCACTGTGCCCTCCAGTGGCCGAGTTATGCCAATACCCTCGGTACTAGCTAGCGGACTTCAGACAACCACAAAACCAGCTCCCCAAGAGCTGAAAAAGGATCAGGAGGAAGCCCCCTTCAAGGGACTTTAATAACACCCTGGACCTACCACCAGAGTGCTCACAGTGTCCCGTAAGCAGCCATCAAAGAGACTCACACCTCCAGCTCCAAAAGGACTCAGTTGCGCACTGCCCCTGGATCTCCAACTCACCCTGCATCCGGCCGCTCAACGCCCTGCAACAAGGAACCAGCTGTGCTCTGCAGATCCCCAAATCCTAACGGCCACGACAGCCCAAGGAGACCCCCAGAAACCATCTTTTCCAAGTGGCCCCTACAGGTGGCCCTGTGCCAAAAGTGTTTCCAACGCTGCTCCCGCCAGAAACGGGAGCCGCACAAGGCTCTCCAGCTGCCACAAGGTGCACACTGACTGCTGCGACCACCCTGCCAAAAAAAAAAAAAAAAAAAAAAAAAAAAAAAAAAAACACACACACCTGGTAACTTAATTGTAATATTTTGAATGGTGACTGTACATTGATTCCAATGATGCGTAATTACGTGCAGAAAGACTAATTTTATTAAAACTTTTAAAAGTAATATCTAAAAAAGTTCTTGAAAGATCTTGGTCTTAAAAATTAAATAAAACTGAAGTATTTTTATAAACTCTGGTCTCGAGTTATTCATTAAGTGCATGTGCTGCATGATTGGATTTGCGAGCACACCAAATGTTTAGCACATCTCCAAATTGTGGTCGCCTGGACCCACTGCCTAGTTTTGCACAATGTATAGAAGGCCAGCCTTCTACAGATGCCTAAAAGACCACTGCACCCGCAGCCCCCAGAGAACCACGACCTCCGGCACAGATACATTCAGCAGGCAGCCCTCCTCCCTGTCAGCTTGTGGTTTTCTCCAGGCGACCCCGTGGTCCTCACATGCAGCATCTGTGTGACCCCCGGGGTCTCCTCATAGAGATCCATTGGAAACCCAATGTCTTGTTTGCAACCTGCACCCAGCTGCCATAGTGCCACTGAGGGTGTGCGTTTGATGCCTCCTTGTGGCCCCACCAGTGCCCCTCTAGCCCCCCCCCCCCCCCGTCTGCCCACCAAAGAACAGGTACTTATCTGCTGGCAGATCTGATTCAGAGTGCACCCTGTCTCCGTAGGAGCCCACTTTAAAATTGCTCAACTTTGACCTCTGCACTGACCAGCCCAGTGTTGCTGGTGGTGGGTGCTTGGGGTTCACTTGAACCCCGCTGGGGACTTCCTAAGCCCCCGAGAATGAAACTGTAAGTCAAGTACTTACCTCTAAAACTGTGCTTTAGTTCCTTTCCCCAGGAAGTGTCCTGAAAATTGCAGTGTCAACTTTTAAAACAGCTTTATTGGCATTTATTCAAAAACTGTATGCTTTATGAATTTCATTCAAAGTATTATTATTGATGTGTGTGAAATTCTTATCTATTGATGTACTTAAATGCAAAAAGAATCTTGTGGTTCTAGAAATAAACAAAATATATTTTTCTATATAAAAACCTATTGGTCTGTGGTTCAGTCATTAAGTTTGTGCTTCTTCTATTGTCTATGTGTAGAACAAATGCATTTGTAGTATCTACTTTAACCTCTGGGGAACACATGGACTCTGTGCATACTATATGTCATTTTGATATAATATATAAAGAGCCAGCTTCCTACAAAGGGGGACTGACTGAGGTGGCGATGTAGCATGTTCCAGGTCTGTGCGGCGATGTAGGAAAAGGATCTCCCTCTGGCTGCGTTGTTACCAATTCTAGGGGTGGTGGCAAGGGCAAGTTGAGCAGAGCGGAGTTGTCGGTCTCTGAATGGGTCTGAGAGACTCAGTTGGTGCACGAGTCACGGAGTCCGAGTGGCTCTGTGAGTGTGCGCATGAGCACCTTAGTGAGTCTGAGTGCTTGTGTGATTCTCAGAGTAGGTCTGTGTGAGTTCACGAGTGCCTCTGTGGGTGTATTACTGGGTGCATGAGTGTATACGAGTATAGTAGGAAACAGACTATATAGTGAACCAAAACGAGGTACAAATTACATCCCAAATGCTCGCTTTTTTAGGTAGTGTGGTCAAGCGACTCCTACCATAAGTGAGACACACTGACAGAAATCCAACACCGATTTATACAAATAAAATGTGATTTTATATAAACTCTGATATTTAGATTTATGAATTTTTACAGGTTGCCAAAAACTTGACAGTGCATTTTTCAGATGCGGTAATGTTATCCTATGGAGGAAGAACCAGCACTGCACATACAGGTACAGTAAAGCGACTTACGTGACCAATGTCCTGGACTCCGGCCACACGGACCGGTCACTTCTGGCAGCTGGGTGCATGGGTACAGCTCAGCGTCAGGTGGCTCATGTAAGTCTAAGGGGACCGGTTTGGTCACAAAGTTGCTTGAGGGATGGATTGGGAATCCACATCAGAGGAACCCACGTGGGTTTCAGGCACGTAGGGACACCACCGGTCCACTTCACCTCAGGCTGTGGGGTGCAGGTGCAGTGGTTTGTTCTCACATCAGGTCTGGTGCTCGAATTCCTTGTGGTTGCAAGGGGCCCAGCAGAAGCAGTCAATAGGCATGGATTGGGGGTTTAGTCCGACCAAGCCAACAAGTGGGCTCAGGTCTGACGAGGCAGAGATGTGGGGACAGCCTTGGTCCTCTTCTCCTAGGTCCAGGGCAGACGGGTGCAGAGGTGTCCTGAGGCATGGGGTCTTTGTCTTCAGTTCACTCACTGTTGCTAGTGGGTCTGCAGAATCAGACTGCAAACGCTGTCAGGAAGTCCCGATAGGGAAAGCTCTGTTTAGGATTTGTCTGAATGGCCTGGGGACCATGTTGACACCACTGGCCGACTTCAACTCTGGCTAGGCAGCTCAGCTGCAGTGGTGTTGCCCAATGTTGGGTTTTTGGCAGTCCTGGCCCCCACAGTTCTTGCTTGGGTGCCTGCAGATGAAGGGGAGCAGCTCCTGTTCTCCAGAAGAGTTCTTGGTGATTTGTGAAGCACGGACAGCACTCCGTTTTTTTGGAACCTGCAGAGGCAGGACAGGTCAGTTGCACCTCGAGGGCCAGGTACAGCAGGCAGGCAGGGTTGGCATCACGTCAGTCGTGCTTCTTAGGTCTCTAGTTTTTCAGGCTTCTTGCCCACTCCTTTTGTGTCACAGAAGAAAATCTGAGAATCTGTGTAGGAAAGTGCCCTTGTTGGCATGGTTGCCCCCCACTTTTTGTCTGATATTGGTGATAACCTGACAGAGCGTGATGGGATCCTGCTAACCAGGCCCCAGCACTAGTGTGCTTTCCCAAAACTGTGGCATTGAGTCCACATTTAGCACACCCTTGGTACACAGTTAAGTCCCTTGTAAAAAAGTAACCATGGTAACAAGGGCCCTGTTCCTGGGAAAGTCCCCAAGGGCATGTCTTATGCCACTCTGGTGACCCCTCAACTAGCACATACACTGCCATTGTAGTTTGTGTGCGCTGGTGGTGAGAAAAAGGCAAATTCGACATGGCACCCCTCTCAGGGTGCCACGCCCACAAACCACTGCCTGTGGTATACGTAAGTTTAACACTCAAGCAGGCTTTACAGCCCTGAGGGAGGGTGCACTACCATAGGTGAGGGCATACCTGCATGAGCAATATGCCCCTACAGTGTCTAAGTCCATTCTTAGACATTGTAAGTCCAGTGGGGCCATATTAAGTATATGGGCTGGGAGTTTGTCATTATGAATTCCACAGATCCATAATGGCTACACTAAAGTCTAGGACGTTTGGTATCTGTGCTGGTTTTATTTAAACGTGCACCCAGAGGGCATCTTAGAGATGCCCCCTGTATTTACCCAATCCTTTAATGCAGGACTGATGGGTCTGTGCCAGCCTACCACTCACAGGCAAGTTTCTGACTACATGGGGTGAGAGCTTTTGTGCTCTCGAGGGCCAAAAACAAAGTCGACACTGTGTGTCGGTGCTTCACACCTCCACCCTGCAGGAATTGTAACACCTGGAGGTGAGCCTCAAATACTCAGGCTTCTTACCAAAAAGCAGGCCTGATTCTGAGTGCCCCCAGTCTCCATAGGTTCCCATTGTAAAACCCAGCAGCAACTTTGACCTCTGCATTCAGCCGGCCCCGTGTGGCTGCTGGAGGTTGCTAGGGGCTAACTCGAACTCAGACCCATGGTATTATAACCCCCCAGAGAATCGAACTGTAGGTCTGGTACTTCCCTCCAAAACTGTACTTTATTTTATTCCCTACAGAACTGTTCCTGAAAATTGCAGTGTCAACTTTAAAAACGGATATTTGCTATTTTCGCATAGGATTTATACTGCCAAATTACAACAATTAGGTATTGATACAGATTTTGGATAATTACTTGTAAATGTACTTACCTGCAAATTTATTCTTGTGGTTCTAGAAATAAATGGACAAAAAACAATTTTTGATATCTAAGAAGAATTCCCCCGAAGTTAGGTCTATGAGTGCATGCTTCATTTATTACCTGGGTGTGTGTGCAAAAAATGCTTTCCACTACCCTCTGATAAGCCTAAGTGCTCGACCACAGTACAACAAAACAACATTAGTATAATATAGTTTTTGCCTCTTAAGACTCGGGTGAATCCCTGGACTCAGTGCAGGCTATATCTCATTTTGATATAGCATATCCAGAGCCAACGTCCTACAATCTGGTATCAGTGGTTCCCGTAAATACTCAATTTAGGGGGTGGTATTGAGAGTGAAGGGTAGTAATCACTGGAGTACTGTAGGAATCTGGCCTGGTGTGTGGTGAGTACCTATGGTATCATCACCTTATACAAGGTCCATGTATCCCTTATGAGTGAGGTCGAGTCAGTGTCAAGGAAGCCAGGCTCTCTAAAGGTAGCTGTGGATAAGCAGCCAAGGCTTATTTAGGAGACAAGCAAAGATCTCATGCAATACCACTGTAGTCATACAGGACTTACACAAATGAAAGAAGGCACTCAGTGATACGAAAATAAAGTCTCTTTATGAGAGTAATACAAACACTAAAACACTAGTTGGCAATATTCCAATAGTAGGCGAGTAAACATACTATACATGTACAGTAACAATCAGGAATACACTGAAAAGCAGCAGACAAAACTGAAGACTGGGGGGGGGGGGGGGGGTTTAGGTGGATGCAGGAGTTGGTAGACGGTGGAAAGAAGACGGTCAACACTGGGGCAGATGAGTTCCTGGCTGATGCAGTCGACGTCCCACGCTGGATGAAGGATTGCAGTCAGTCTGAGGAGTAGAAAAACCACAAACAAGACTTGGAAAAAGGCAAATCTCGCAGTTGGCTAGAAGTGGAGCTGCCGGGGACCAGTAAGGCCAAGGTGTGGTGGGGCTAAGGGGTCCTCAACCCGCAGGGGACGTCCCCGGCGACCCTCGGCAGTGCAGAGAGTCTAAAGAAGATGCAGCCCACACAGATGACTCAGGCAAGGAGCACAGGAGTCACGGTGAGGCCCATGCAGGACACTTAGAAAGGAGTCCCACATTGCTGAATAACCATGCGAAGGGCCGAGTGTCACAGGGAAGAGTGATGTGGACTGGAGCTACACAAAGACTGAAATTACCCTGGAAGAGGTGCCATCAAGCCTTGTCAGTTGCAAGAGACGCTATGCATGGAGAAGGGAAGGTCCTACCTTCACCCAAGTTGGACAGCTGGTAGAGAGGACGCCGAGGACCACTCCAGACCACCACCTGTGATGCAGGATCCACACAGTTCTAAAGAAGAGGAGGTCCGTGCAGCTGGTCATCATTGCAACAGAATGCCTGCAGATGCACGTGAGTGACTCCTTCATTCCAAGGGAAGTTTGCTTCTCAGTGCAGACTGAAGACTTGCTGCCCTCATACGATGCACAGCCGGGGAGATGTTGCAGTTGCTAGAAGAAGCCAGAGAAACAATGTTGCAGAGCAGAGGCGTAGCTGTAGATGCGGATTGTAGGTCCTTGTGGAGTCCAGTCGCGGCTCAAGTGGCCAGAAGTTTCAGTAAATGATGCAGATAATGCCTGCTGGAGTCTTGCATGTCGAATCTGGGAACCCACCCAAGAGGGACCTGGTGCAGTGATAGTCAGTGAAAGGGTGTATGCACCTTTACACGCAGGCTGCAATGGCAGTCCTGCAAACACATTTTACATAGGCCCAGATGGGTGGCATAATATGCTGCAGCCCATGGGGAACACCTAGTGCCTCCATGCCCTGGACACCATATACTAGGGACTTGCATGCAGGCACCAGTATGCCAAATGTGGGAGGTATGAAGTCATAGCAAACAAATGTGCAGGGGGAGTGCACAGTAACTGGGGTCCTGGTTAGCAGGATCCCAGTGAACAGTCCAAAACATACTGACACGCAAAAAGTAGGGGTAACCATGCCAAAAAGAGGGTACTTTCCTACAGCTACATACCCCCTGGAGTCAATACACCCTGTAGATCACCACTTTCTGTGGGGAGTGGGCAACACCATGCCCAAAGGTCCTAAATTCCACCAGACACAAGCAGAATTTTCTAGGCTGTGCCCGTTTCAGGCTGTTCACCCTAGCGGTGTGTCCAGCCTAGCAATGCAAAATGCCTCCTACATAGCTAATGTTCCTGAATATCCAGGAGCCAGATATACTCTGGGGGTCAGCATCTCCCTCTCAGAGGTGCCAGATCTGTCTTGGAATGCAGATCATCCTATGGGAAGAGGTGTCCAACACCTCACCCTGAGCAGCTTTGTGTCGGACCTCCAAAGAGCAAAGGCTCTCACCCCTGGATCTCAGACTCTAGTCTGTTGGTGGCACACTGGCTAGAACTGGTCAGTTAGCTCAGCATCAGTTGGTATGTTTTCAGGGGGCAACTCTAAAGAGCGCTCTGGGTGCGTGCATTAATAAATCCATCGCCAGGGCTTATAAAAAACATGAGATGCTCAACACCAAACATCCCTATTTTCATTGAAGACATCATGGAGCTGGGCAACTCATATTAATCAGTGTCCAACACATCTATTTAAAATGGATCCCCTGTTCACTTAATACATCTAAGAAACAGACATAGCAGGGGCATATCTGCTCTAGCAGATCTGAACACGCATATAATGCACCCTGCCTTACGGCTATAAGGCGTGCTGTAGGGGTGACTTACAAATATTACATGCAGTGTTTTGGGGACAGGGGGCACCTTGTCACGCAGTCTGCATGAGGTCATTGCTGGGTCCCTTAGAGAAGAACAAGTTCTGCTACAGCTCTTAGCGACCCTCTGCAGTACCGAGGCACTCTAGATAACACTTACTATGGGACTTACAAGGGTGCTACAGAGCCTTATCACTTGGGATCAGGTGTCTTGGTTTGGGGAAGGAAGACTGGCACTGGGGACCTGCTTACCAGGAAGCCAGTGCACTTCAGTTAAAACTGCATCAAAACCTGGCAACAAGTTGGGAGGGGCGGGGGACAGACAGCTACGTGCAAGTGTGAGAATGACTTTTTTGCGATATTCGTGAATTGGTTGCAATGTTACACAAGGAGGGCGCGCTGGGCGTTGTGATGAATTTGTGGGTATCGCGTGTGGTGCCAATAAAAAAAAATAATTCTTGCCTTCAATGTATTATGCCCTTGGCCCGAGTTGATATATCCAGGGCTGCTCAGTTCCAAGGCATCCAAGACTTACTTGGTTTCACCTTATCCTGCCTTCTTCTACCGTCCTACTGTTCCTTTCTCCTTATTTTACTTTCTTCTCTGCTTTCTCCTGGTGATTGCTTTCCTATGACCCCGTTCCACTTCATATTCTGCCTTTTACTCTTTGGCCAGGTCACGGGTACACTGGTCTGGTTTTTACATCTCATTTTCAGGGATAGTGAAGTCTTGCAATTACTGTAACACAGGAGCAGCTCACTATTATTAATGGAAATAACCTGTGCAACACCCTCACATTTACAACATATGAGGTTCTGTTTTGATCTATGTAGGAAATTGGCTCTCTATATACTATCTCAAAATGAGAGATAGCGTGCACAGAGTCCAAGGGTTCCCCTTAGATGTTGATAGTGGCAAAATTAGATAATTGTAATGCTCTATTTTTTGGTAGTGTGGTCGAGCAGTAGGCTTATCAGAGGGTAGTGTTAAGCATTTGCTGTACACACACAGGCAAAAAAAATGAGGAACACACACTCAAAGACTTAACTCCAGGCTAATAGTTTTTTTGTAGAAAAATATATTTCTCTTCTTTATCTTATATCTTATGCAGGCGTCGATGTGGGGGTTGATGTGGGGATGCATGGGTTCATCTCAGGTTACTCACGAGGTTTCAGTCACCTGGGAGTCGGGTGAAGTCTCACGTTCCGGCAGGAAGAGTGAGTTCTTTAAAAGTTGCAAAAATGTTGTTGTTGGTGAACAGTGCCGCAGTTCTCAGGAGTTTCTTGGTCCTTCGGTTCAGGGCAGTTCTCGGAGGTCGCTGATCCCTGTCGGATGCGTCGCTGTGCAGGTTCTTTGAGTCTGGAGACAGGCCGATAGGGCTGGGGCCAAGTCAGTTGTCTCTGCAGGGCTTTCAGGTCAGCAGTCCTTTGTGTAGGTTGCTGGAATCTGATTTCCTGGGTTCTGGGTCACCGTGAATTACTAAGTTTAGGGGTGTGTTTAGGTCAGGAGGGCAGTAGCCAATGGGTACTGTCCTTGAGGCTTGCTACACCCTCTTTGTGCCTCCTCCCTGAGGGGAGGGGGGCACATCCGAAATCCTATTGGGGGAAATCCTCCAAACTCAAGATGGAGGATTTATAAAGGCAGGGGTCACCTCAGCTCAGGGCACCTTTGGGGCTGTCCTGACTGTTGGGTTGCTCCTCCTCGTTTTTCTCATTATCCTCGCCTGCCTTGCTGCCAAAAGTGGGGGCAGTGGCCAGAGGGGCAGGCATATCTACTAGCTGGGATGCCCTGGGGTGCTGTAACAAAAGGCATGAGCCTTTGAGGCTCACCACCTTTCTGCAGGGGGAGGTGAGAAGCACCTCTACCCAGTACAGGCTTTGTTCCTGGCCACAGAGTGACAAAGGCACTCTCACCATGTGGCCAGAAATTTGTCTGGCCGTGGCAGGCTGGCAGAAACTGGTCAGCCTAGCACTAGGAGTTGGACTGGTATTCAGGAGGCATCTCTAAGATGCCCTCTGTGTGCATTTTCTTTAACAAATCCAACACTGGCATTAGTGTGGGTTTAATTTTGAGACGTTCGATACCAAACTACACAGTATTCAGGGTAGCCATTATGGAACTGTGGCGTTCGTTTTAACAAACTCCCACACCATATATTTAGTATGGCCACACTGTACTTACAATGTCTAGGAATGGACTTAGACACTGTTTGGGCATATTACTCATGCAACTATGCCCTCACGCGTGGTATAGTGCAACCTTCCTTAGGGCTGTAAGGCCTGCTAGAGGGGTGACTTACCTATGCCACAGGCAGTGTGAGGTGGGCATGACACTGAGGGGAGTGCCATGTTGACTTAGTCATTTTCTCCCCACCAGCACACACAAGCTTTGAGGCAGTGTGCATGTGCTGAGTGAGGGCGTCCCCAGGGTGACATAAGACATGCTGCAGCCCTTACAGACCTTACCTGCATCAGAGCCCTTGGTGCCAGGGGTACTATTTACAAGGGACTTATCTGGGTGTCAGGGCTGTGCCAACTGTGGGAACAAAGGTACAGCTTAGGGTAATAACACTGGTGCTGGGGCCTGGTTAGCAGGGTCCCAGCACACTTTCAATCAACTGGCATCAACAAAAGGTAAGAATTTAGGGGGTAACCATGACAATGAGGGATTTCCTTACAATCTAAAAGGAACTTTTTTTTAATGGATCTTGCATCAAACATTTCTCAGCAAAATGGATACAATAGAACCACACATCACTCACATTAAAATTAAATTACAGGTAAACCGTACTTGAAACAATGTGTTTAAGAACTGTAAAAAGTCATTAGGTCAAGACTCTGCAGAACAGAGGTAGCTCTAACCCCCCCCCCTAAAGGCTGGGGCCCAGGGCCAGAGCCCAGTTTACCTACGCCTTAAAATGCCCCTGAAGCTTTTGTGCCCAGAAAGAAATGCTTGTGCCCACCACTAACAAAGAACTGACCATATTAAGCAATGTGTGTGGATGCTGTGATAAAAAGGACGGTGATGTGTTTGGTGAGGATGAGTGAGGTGATCTACAGACACTGGTGCAATAGAGTCAAAAGTGGCAGAAAAGGAATGTGCATTCACTTTGAGATGTTACATAGCGTATCAATCAATCAAACATTTATAGATTACAGCAAATCACGTGAGGTTCGAGGTGAATTAGCTGTATGAGGTATGTGTGGAGGACTGATCATACGAATATCTAGGTCTTTAGTGATCTTCTGAATTGCTAAAGTGACATTGTGGCCATGAGATGCAGGGAGAGGTTATTCCAAGCCTTGGCTAAATTTCGAGAAGGAGCAACCTCTGCTGTTGGCTCGATGGATCCACGGGGTGTCTTCAAGTGAGAGGGAAGCTGATCGGGGGTGTCTGGTCTGTCATCTGTTGATTTGTTGCCTTGCAGGCGTGGGTTAGCATCTTGAAACGGCATCTCTTTTGGATCGGGAACAAGTGCAGCTTTTAGGGATTGGGTGTGATGTGGATCCTTCAGGGGAGGTAGAGTACAAGAATTACCTCGGAGTTCTGTATTGTCTGGAGTCTGTACAGGAGGTCTGCTGTGATTCCAACATAGAGCGTGTTTCCATAGTCCAGGCTGCTGGTGATGAGGGCCTACATGACGGTTCTTCTGGCGTCTGTTGAGAGCCACCTAAAGATCTGGCAGAGAACATGAAGGGTGTGGAAGCAAGCAGATGAGACAGCGTCAACTTGTTTCTTCATGGATAGCTCGCTATCCAGGTTGGTGCCGAGGTTGCGGGAGTGGTCCATAGTGTGTGTGCTGAGCTCTAAGGACCACCATATGTCAGTCCATGGAGAGGTGTTGTTCCCAAACATGAGGAGTTCCATTTTCACAGTGTTGAGTTATAGACAGTTGTCCTTCTTCCAGCCCGCTATGTTCATTATGCATCTGTGAAGTTAGATTTTGTGGGGAAGAGATCTTCAGAAGGTGAGAGGATGAGTTGTGTGCCATCAGCATAGAAGAGGATGTTGAGTCCGTGTGCTCTGAAGGTGCTGGCTGGGGGGGGGGGAAGGTGTCTCATGCAGGTGTGGAAAAGGGTCGGGACGAGAGACAATCGTTGGAGGACTCCACAGATCTTCCTGGTCTCCGAGTGACCAGTGGGAGACTGATCCTTTGGGTTCTGCTGGTGATGTACGAGGCAATCCATCTGAGGATGTTTCCCTGAATCCTGATGTGGTGAAATCTGTTGATCGGGATGTGGTGGGAGACGGGGTGAAAACGCAGCAGACAGGTCCCGGAGGATGAGCACTGCTGTCTTCCCACAGTCCAGAAGGGCTCTAATGTCATCTGTGGCTGCAATCAAGGCTATCTTGGTGCTGTGGTTAGCTCGATAGCCAGACCGGGAGGGGTCCAGGAGGTTGTGGTCTTCTAGGTGTTGGGCGAGTTGATGGTTGCCCTCGTAGCTGATGGTGTTGCTTCCAAGATTTCGGGTGTGGTGGGGGCAAGGGTCTATTGGTTCTCCCAAGTGGACAGAGCACATGAAGATGACAGCTTCTTACGTGGTGAGGAGTTCACATTGAGTGAGAAGGTTTTCTAGGTTGGTGTTTGTGCATGTGAGCTGGTTGATACGGTCTGCTGTATGCATTGGAGGGATGGCATACGAACGTTTTGTCTGCTAGTGCGCTCTTATTGGTTTCTTTCATGAGGCATGGGTAGTGGTTAAGGGTGGTCCTGAATGCGGTGCAGTCTTGTGGTTTTTTTTTTGCCGATGAGCCACTTCCTTTCATGTAGTCAGCAATTACATTTGAAGGAATGCAGTTCCTCTGTGAACCAGCTTGCTCTTTTGCTGTACGCTTACACCTTGGCTGTCTTGGTGGGGGCGATGGTGTACGCGCATTCTGTGATCCACTGCGAGAAGCTCTTTGCTGCTTGTTCCAGGTCGTGTGTAGAGTCTGGTTGGTGAGAGCTGAGTGTTGTTCCACTGTCCTGCGATGTGGGTAGGGTTTCCAGGAGGTCCCTGGAGTTAGCATCGTTGAGGTGGAAGCCGATGTTCCCTAGGGCTCAGAGTAGTGTTTGCACGGTCATGAGCTCTGGGATGGCGTTGCAGAAACTGGGGTGCGGTCTTGGTGGTCTGTAAGCAAGGGTGCCTCGGATGTTGCTTTTTCTGTCTGGGTGGAATTGGAAGTTGAGGTGTTTGGTTACCGATGGTGGGTCATCAGGGGATGTTGTGCAGCAGATGGTCTTCCTGTAGATAATGGCGTTGCCGCCTCCATGCTTGACAAATCAGTTGTGGTGTGTTACCTTGTTATCTTCAGGGATGGCAGTGGCAATGTCTTATGCAGAGGCGGGGTTGAGACAGGTTTCAGTGAGGAAGATGACACCCAGAGTGAGGGATGAAGATCGAGTCCCAGACCTCGGTGGCGTGTTTAACTATTGAACGTGCATTGAGTAGGATACACTGCAAAAACCCACTTTACCACACTATACATGCATCATAATTTCCTAACACGTTCAAGCAAACACTCCCTTTAACACACTTGAACCACAAGAACGGGATATTATATTCAAACACAAGAACATAGGGAAGCTAGACGATCTGGAAAGTTTTGAAAGCAATTCTAAGAAACCTGCACATTTGCAAGAACGAAATTGAGTAGGGCTGCTGAAGGAATACAATTTTGCTCTCAGCACAGAACAAATGGAACTGAAAGTTTGACAAATTGAAGCCCTCACGCCAAGTTAAGAAATCAATTTTTCACATGCATGAGGTAGGGGTCCTAGCACTGACCCTGGTCCAGACACGGACAGGCTTCCCTTCAGCACGCCAGTGGTGCACCAGCTCTACACATCCGCTGTGCGGCCTCCATTAAGTAGGTCCTCGGAGGAGTGCTAGGAGGCGGTGGACGAGGCTAGACAGGAGGTGAGAAAGCAGGCAAAAATGGGGGACAAAAGGAATAAACAGAAATTGGATTGGTTAGTGTGAACTGAGTGGCCTGGAATGGATTGAGTTGAAGTGGACTAAGGTGGAGTGGATTTGGTCAGATTGGAGCAGGGAAGATTGATTTGGATTGGTGCAGATTATTTGGGATTGGATTTGGGCATGTAATGTTGGATAGAAGCGGGGCAGATTGTTGCTGAGCTAATTCAGTTTCATAGAAGAGGGCATATACAAACCATTGCATGCCTGCACACCGAGTGTTTCAGCTTTATTAACTGGTCTGTCCACGGGTACACAAACAGCTAAAGTCATAACCTGTCCATATGTCATACTCAGCTCAATGCTGGGAACGGTATGCACTCTTGCACTTACCAGAGGCTTCAATGTGTTGATGTCCTTTATTTTGTTGCCACTCAGGTTAAAACGTGCAAGGCATGCCATCTGCTCTGCCAAGACTTCAAGACCCCTGGAGGTCCCATTATGACTTAGTTCCAACTAGTAAATAAAAAATACACCACAGTATAACAGCCCTGCTACATCCACATTACAGAAATAAAAAGTTGCAGGTACTTGTAAATTGCAAATTAGGATAACCTAACATTTCAACGCAAATTATACAGGTTAGCACTGCAGAACCCATATGCCATTACAGGCGTTGCACCACCCATCACCGAAAACCTAATGTTCATTGTAGCCCTGTATTTACATTCTGCAGGTTGGGGAGTATGGAGAGGTCCGCTACTGACACCAGATTAATGTTAATCATGCTGAGGAACTCCAATTTTTCAAAGTCTGAAGTGAGCTATGTGATCTTTCTGTCATCTGCTGACAGTTGTCCAGCACCAGGCGTTTAACTTGATTGTGTTTTTTTTTTTTTGGAGGGGTGGAGCTGGCAGAAAAGATAAAGAGAACATGCCCTGAATGCCCCTAACTTTACTCACATTGGTAGCTGGTTAAATTAATTGCTGGCCAAATGTACTCTGGTAATTCATTGAGAGGAACGTGTAGGGGGCGAGCGCATACACGGGTCTAACATAAATTGCCATGAGCAATAGGGTAAAACAATATGGAATTGATGGACACAGTAAACAACCGGACACCCCAGGTGAGGTGCAAATGATTCAAGCAGCCCCGGCATTATGCAGATAACACAATTTTTTTTTTTAAGTAGAAAAATAATTATTGCATTCTTAAAAAAGGTAACAGAACTTAACTGCAATGTTGAAATAAATCTAGACATATTTAAACATTGCACACTTAATAGATTCATTGTAAAAAAAAAAAAAAAAAATGGGAGGGGGGCTGATTAGCTGTCGGAGAGAGAGTGCATGTGCTGCCCAGGCGTGACCGGAAAATGGGGAGAAAGCAGTGAAAATGAGGCAGAAAGCACTAAGAAAACAAGGGGAAAGGAGGGAGAAAGCATTGAAAACAAGGCAGAAAGCAGTAGAAAGCATTAGAAACACGGGGAGAGGTGGTCTAGGACCTGCCTAGAATGTGTTCACTGAATCTACTACCTACAGGGTAGTCTCAGACTTTTCTGGCATTTTGTGTATTCCTAACAGGTGTTTTAATATCATGCTCCATTTTTTGCAGAAAACAGAACAGCTCGGTTGGTACTGTTCATAATGAAGGCTGTGGGTTACATCCATGCACAATGAATTATGCTATTTTACAGCTGTGGCATGGTTATGCATATAGATTTGCTGTATTTTCCACATAATCTATTATCAGAAGCATAATCCACAGATTTCACTTTAAAAATGTTGCTTCTAACACAAACGATTTGCAAGTTACCTAAAAAGCAGCAACACATCTTGCTGCACAGTATATGGCCCTTTTAACCCCTTCCCCGCCACGGACGTAATGGTTACGTCCATGGCAGCGCCCGTGTGGCGCCATGGACGTAACCATTACGTCCGCAATGCTGCCCTCGGGAGAAGCGCTAGCGCTCCTCCCGAGGGCAGCCCCCCACCCCCCTAGGTCAGGGCTGACCGGGGAATCCCTTCCCCTTCAACCCCCGACCCCCCCCCCACCCCCCCTGTGACGTCAGCGCGCGAGCGCGCGCGCTGACAATCACACAACCTCCCCCATCGCGCTGGAAGCAGAGCTGAAATGTATTTCCTTCCCTTTGAAGTCTCTCCGAGGGTTTCAAAAGCCGGATTGCTTGCAATCCGGCTTTTGAAACCCCACTAGACACCAGGGATTTTTTTTTTTTTTTAGATGAAATTGACAGAAGGGAGCGACCCCTTGGGCAAGGGTCGCTCCCAGGGGGTCTTTTTTTTTTTAAAGGCCTTTTCTGCCCCCCCTGGGGGCAGATCGGCCTAATAATAGGCCGATCTGCCCCCAGGGGGGGCAGAAACCTCTAGACACCAGGGATACTTTTTTTTTTTTATTTGTTTTCTTTTGTGTTTTAGGTGTGGGATGCGACCCCTTAGGCAAGGGTCGCTCCCATAGGGGGGAAATTATATTTAGGCCATTTCTGCCCCCTTTGGGGGCAGATTGGCTTATTTTTATGAGGCCAATCTGCCCCCAAGGGGGGCAGAAACCACTAGACACCATGGAGTTTTTTTTGTTTGTTTGTTTTTCACGTAAGGGGAGCGACCCCTTACGCAAGGGTCGTTCCCATGGGGGGCAAATTTATTTTAGGCCATTTCTGCCCCCCATGGGGGCAGATCAGCCTATTTTTATTAGGCCGATCTGCCCCCACGGGGGGCAGAAACCACTAGGCACCAGGGATTTTTGTTGTTGTGTTTTACAGATGGGGAGCGTCCCCTTAGGCAAGGGTCGCTCCCCTGGAGGGGCAAATTGTATTTAGGCCATTTCTGCCCGCTTTGGGGGCAGATCGGCCGAATTTAGGTCAATCTGCCCCCAATGGGGGCAGAAACCACTAGGCACCAGGGATCTTTTTTTTGCGCCGTCACGCAAGGGGAGCGACCTTGCAGGCAAGGGTCGCTCCCCGGGAGGGGTGGGGGGGAATTTATTTTAGGCCATTTCTGCCCCCCTGGGGGCAGAAACCTCTAGGCGCCTGGGCAAATAGTTTTCTTGTGTTTTTTTTTTTTGTTTGTTTGTTTTTGTAGAGATGGGGAGCGACCCATTAGGCAAGGGTCGCTCCCCTGGGGGGCAAATTGTATTTAGACCATTTCTGCCCCCCTTGGGGGCAGATTGGCCGATTGTAGGTCAATCTGCCCCCAAGGGGGGCAGAAACCACTAGGCACCGGGGATTTTTTTTTTGGCACCAATGTCACGCAAGGGGGGGGCGACCCCATAGGCAAGGGGACAAATTTATTTGAGGCCATTTCTGCCCCCCCTGGGCCCGGCTGAGCTAGAGGCCAAAATCCACAGGTAGGCACTGTTTTCTATGAAAAAATGTGATGTGTCCACGTTGTGTTTTGGGCCATTTCCTGTCACGGGCGCTAGGCCTACCCACACCAGTGAGGTATCATTTTTATCGGGAGACTTGGGGGAACGCTAGGTGGAAGGAAATTTGTGGCTCCTCTCAGATTCCAGAACTTTCTGTCACTGAAATGTGAGGAAAACATGTTTTTTTTAGCCAAAATTTGAGGTTTGCAAAGGATTCTGGGTAACAGAACCTGGTCAGAGCCCCACAATTCACCCCATCTTGGATTCCCCTGGGTTTCTAGTTTTCAAAAATGCGCTGGTTTGCTAGGTTTCACCAGGTGCCGGCTGAGCTAGATGCCAAAATCCACAGGTAGGCCCTGTTTTCTATGAAAAAATGTGATGTGTCCAGGTTGTGTTTTGGGCCATTTCCTGTCGCGGGCGCTAGGCCTACCCACACAAGTGAGGTATCATTTTTATCGGGAGACTTGGGGGAACGCTGAGTGGAAGGAAATTTGTGGCTCCTCTCAGATTCCAGAACTTTCTGTCACTGAAATGTGAGGAAAACATGTTTTTTTTAGCCAAAATTTGAGGTTTGCAAAGGATTCTGGGTAACAGAACCTGGTCAGAGCCCCACAATTCACCCCATCTTGGATTCCCCTGGGTTTCTAGTTTTCAAAAATGCGCTGGTTTGCTAGGTTTCCCCAGGTGCCGGCTGAGCTAGATGCCAAAATCCACAGGTAGGCCCTGTTTTCTATGAAAAAATGTGATGTGTCCAGGTTGTGTTTTGGGCCATTTCCTGTCGCGGGCGCTAGGCCTACCCACACAAGTGAGGTATCATTTTTATCGGGAGACTTGGGGGAACGCTGAGTGGAAGGAAATTTGTAGCTCCTCTCAGATTCCAGAACTTTCTGCCACAGAAATGCGAGGAACATGTGTTTTTTTAGCCAAATTTTGAGGTTTGCAAAGGATTCTGGGTAACAGAACCTGGTCCGAGCCCCGCAAGTCACCCCTCCTTGGATTCCCCTAGGTCTCTAGTTTTCAGAAATGCACAGGTTTGGTAGGTTTCCCTAGGTGCCGGCTGAGCTAGAGGCCAAAATCTACAGGTAGGCACTTCGCAAAAAACACCTCTGTTTTTTTCCAAAATTTAGGATGTGTCCACGTTGCGCTTTGGGGTGTTTCCTGTCGCCGGCGCTAGGCCTACCCACGCAAGTGAGGTATCATTTTTATCGGGAGACTTGGGGGAACGCTGGGTGGAAGGAAATTTGTAGCTCCTCTCAGATTCCAGAACTTTCTGCCACAGAAATGTGAGGAACATGTGTTTTTTTTTTAGCCAAATTTTGAGGTTTGCAAAGGATTCTGGGTAACAGAACCTGGTCCGAGCCCCGCAAGTCACCCCTCCTTGGATTCCCCTAGGTCTCTAGTTTTCAGAAATGCACAGGTTTGGTAGGTTTCCCTAGGTGCCGGCTGAGCTAGAGGCCAAAATCTACAGGTAGGCACTTCGCAAAAAACACCTCGTCTTCCAAAAATGTGGATGTGTCCACGTTGCGCTTTGGGGCGTTTCCTGTCGTGGGCGCTAGGCCTACCCACACAAGTGAGGTATCATTTTTATCGGGAGACTTGGGGGAACATAGATTAGCAAAACAAGTGTTATTGCCCCTTGTCTTTCTCTACATTTTTTCCTTCCAAATATAGGAGAGTGTGTAAAAAATACATCTATTTGAGAAAAGCCCTGTAATTCACATGCTAGTATGGTCACCCCGGAATTCAGAGATGTGCAAATAACCACTGCTCCTCAACACCTTATCTTGTGCCCTTTTTGGAAATACAAAGGTTTTCTTGATAGCAATTTTTTACTCTTTATATTTCAGCAAATGAATGGCTGTATACCCGTTATAGAATGAAAACGCACGTCAGGGTGCAGCTCATTTATTGGCTCTGGGTTCCTCGGGTTCTTGATGAACCTACAAGCCCTATATATCCCCGCAACCAGAGGAGTCCAGCAGACGTAACGGTATATTGCTTTCGATAATCTGACATTGCAGGGAAAAGTTACAGAGTAAAACGTAGAGAAACATTTATGTTTTTTTCACCTAAATTTCAATATTTTTCTTTTTCAGTTGTTATTTTCTGTAGGAAACCCTTGTAGGATCTACACAAATGACCCCTTGCTGAATTCAGAATTTTGTCTAGGTTTCAGAAATGTTTAGGTTTCTGGGATCCAGCATTGGTTTCATGCCCATTTCTGTCACTGACTGGAAGGAGGCTGAAAGCACAAAAAATTGAAAAAATGGGGTATGTCCCAGAAAAATGCCAAAATTGTGTTGCAAAAATTGGGTTTTCTGATTCAAGTCTGCCTGTTCCTGAAAGCTGGGAAGCTGCTGAGTTTAGCACTGCAAACCCTTTGTTGATGCCATTTTCAGGGGAAAAACCACAAGCCTTCTTCTGCAGCCACTTTTTCCAATTTTTTTGAAAAAAAACAAAATTTTCCCTGTATTTTGGCCAATTTCTTGGCCTCTTTCAGGGGAACCCACAAAGTCTGGGTACCTCCAGAATCCCTAGGATGTTGGAAAAAAAGGACGCAAATTTGGCTTGGTTAGCTTATGTGGACAAAAAGTTATGCTGGCCTAAGCGCAAACTGCCCCAAATAGGCAAAAAAAGGCCTGGCACAGGAGGGGGAAAAGGCCTGGCAGCGAAGTGGTTAATGCTTAAGTAAAAAAAAAAAAAAAAGAAAGAAAAAAAAAAGTAAACGCATTACACCACATAATCTACTTTTCTTCCCTCATTTCCTCATAATTTACTCAGCGATGCAGCATTTTTGGGCCCTCCACTGCCACATATCTCCCGTGGCCCTGGTTATATCAGAACACCACATAGCAGACAACACATTAACAAAACTGCTGTCTTAATTAAACAAAAGATGCGCGGACAGTGCTTAATTTGAGCTTGTTGTTTCCGGTGCCGAACACCAGCACTTATTTTTCAGGGCCAGGGCTTATACTTTTGCCTCAAGCATTTGCTGCGAGCAAAAGACACGTGGGAAAGACGGAGGAAGGGAAAAACGAAAAAGCGCCACAAAGGGAGAAAGTAGAAAACTGCCAGAGTGAGCTGAAGGGGCAGGGAGAGGCTTTATATGGATTGAAGAGGCCCGATATGGCTTCAGGATTACACTGCCTCACTATTCAGTGCTGGCAGATTTAATTACAGCAGCCTTGTGTTTTAAAGACGGGCTTTGAGCACCAGCACCTCTTTATTACAAATTAAGCACTGTGCGTGGATGTTTGTTTAGGGCAGGTGAGAGGGTTAACGGTATCTACAGTTACAGCATATGGTAGCTGGAGTAAAATGTAGTCCTGGGCTGGATGGGAAAGGGTATTGTGGTGGCTTTGAGGGCCGATTGCCCCAGGGGAGGGCTAATGCCCCGCAAAGCATGATGTTTGGTTCAGTACTAACGTAATGAGCTCGTTCATCAGACTTAAAATGTTAGAGTGGAGCATCATATGCATGAACGGGAAGTATCAGTCCCAGTGCTGTTCCCCTGCATCGACCAACTGCAGACTGAAATGGATAAAGGCTACATCCGATCAGGAAATGCTTGCAAACTCTGAAAATGCTGCCTGCAGCTCCCTTTATACTAGTTTTCACGTAGCAAAAGGGGCTGTAGTGTGCCCTTCAGAAAGTAAATGCACTTTTTTGTACTACAGTAGTTTTAACGCCATCGCCATCTGCTGCTTTCCAGTACTGTGAACAGCTTTTTCTCTATCACTTATAAAAAGTCCCACAGTACCATAAGAAATCATATTACTGCTTAGGCGACCCTTATTTGTTAAGAAAGGCCCTCATTTTTAGTGCAAGCAGCAGGGTTCCTTGTGCGACAGGGTCTCTCCACTGTATGCAGCCTAAGGCGGTCGACTGAAAGGTTCTAGTTGCAGCAACATATGCGCAACATTAATGAGCAATTCAACACAGTCACGTTCTACCCCCATAAAAATGAAAACCCGAAGAGGTCTGTCTCACCGAAGGAGATGGCGCCGTCTATTCCTTCGAATCGGGAGGCCTTCGGCTGATGCTGCTCCAACTGGGAGAGGAGGACGACGAGCCTGGGCAGTGGGCCGCACCGACCGGGAACCCTGGCCGGGTCCTGGTCAGGCTCTGGCAGTAATGGAGGCCGAAGACTGGCAGGCCCAGGAGGCTCTCCTCTGTGGCAGCCTCCCGCCGCTCTAGCAGGCGGAGCAGCGGGGGCGGGCGGGAGGATGCCGCAGAGAAGAGCCTTCTGGAGTGAAAGGGGGCTTCTGCTATGGTGGCGGAAGGTGTCCAGGACCTAGCCTCTGCGACATCCTCCCGTGCGCCCGCGCTGCTCCGTCGTCCGCATACCCGCCCCAGGAGGCTCACCTCTGCGACATCCGCACGCCCGCTGCTTCTCATCCCCTTCGTTCGTCAGTTTGTGCCCTATTAGCGGTGCGTGCGTGCGTGCGGATGCCGCAGGGCAGCCTCCTGGGGTGAGACGCGGTTCTGCTTTGAGGGAAATTCCTCTGCAGGACCCGTCCGTTGCGGGGCAGCCTCCTGGGGTGAGACGGGGTTCTGCTTTGAGGGAAACTCCTCTGCAGGACCCGTCCGTTGCGGGGCAGCCTCCTGGCGTGAGACGGGGTTCTGCAGGCGGACTAATGGGGATGGCGCGCTTGAAATGGTTGAAAGTGCGCATGCGCACAATTTTGCATGTGCACAAGCGCATAAACCGCAGGCGGACTATTGTGGATAGCGCGCTCGAAATGTCTGAAAGTGCGCATGCGTACAATGCTACGCATGCGCACAAAGTACCTGCGGACTGCCACGGACGGGATCCTGACACATACGGTACAGGGGAGCAGGTAAAATCAAAGAAAATGACAAAATTATTACTACGCATGCGCAAAGTTCTGCGCATGCGCATATCATCAACGTGCGCCGCAACCGCTGCCTGGCTCCTGAATCGACCCTCCCCCGCCGATCCGCGGTAAGTGAATGCGAGGGGGCGGTCTCCCTTGCACCGTCTCTGCTGGGCTCGAAGCCCTTGGTGACTGACGGTCGGGCGCGCGAAAAAAGGGGAGGGGGGGTGCAGGGGGGGCATAGCGGGGGATGTTGCGGGTCTTTATGTGGAGTGCCATTCACAGCGCATTCGTCATGCCCGCTGTACCAAGCGCGACCGGCTCTTACCCCCGGTTTGGACGGAAGGTTAGGATTTTGAGGAGAAATGCCTTGCCCGGTCTCCCCTTAAGAGACCTTCCGGCCTCACTCCTCCCTCCTAACACCTAGGCGGCCATAAACCAGCTGGGCCCACTCTCTCTAATACGGAGGCCCCTCCGGACCACCTTTTGGGCAGGCAGGGGAGCGACGCTAGAAAGCTGTCCCCTTTATCGTCGCACTGCGTGCGACGTGGTCAGCCACATTCCTTCGGCAGTCTGCGGAAAGTAAACCGAAAGTTTAGTAAACAAGATATAGCTGTTAGAAACCAAGACAGAGGCACGCAGAGCCCTTAGCGACGCCGCCCACCGCTCCTACCTTGGGAGGAAGTAACATCAGGCGTTATCGGACAGCCAGCAGTGCAGTAGAAACTGACTTTGTTTTGCAAAGATATGGCGGTCTATTGGCAAAACACCACAAGTTGCTGTAAGAAATGCACTGAAACCATTCTGAGGAAAAACTATAGACACTGAATGGGTAAGGTTTTTTCTGGTGTAAGAAGTGTCCAAAGTCAGAAACTAGACAACAGTTTTTTGAGAAATGCAAAGAGAAGCTCACCTCTCCTAAAGCAACTAGGGGGCACACCGAGAAAGAGGTAACCTGAGCATGAAGTTACTCCATTACCTTGGCATACAGTAACTGGATTGATGAATACACCCAGTTCTATTTCTATTTTTTACTGATGATGATGGTGAAACGATCGCAGAATACAGTCTCACAAATTTTAGAGAAACAGGCCGGGTACAGGTGAGAGAGTCGGCTTGTGAATTGCCGAACGTTCAGAGAAATTACATTTCTAGGCATGGTGTTGTCTGATGCAAGAAAACAGCTACCAGACAGTCACTGGTACAGTGCAGCAACAAGAGGTTTTCCGTTTACAGGTTATAGCACAACAGGTTATAGGATTCATGGGGTTATGATGACAGCGCATTCCACATTGAGAATTGATTTTAAACCACTGTATCAAGTTAACAGACTTTAGTCAAAGCAACAAAAACTGTAATGAAAGTATGAGGTGCAATATTTTGTTTCGAGTCCCAGACTCACTGAAAGTCATTCTGAGGCCAGGGTGCTTCCCGCAAAATATAGTTCACATTTGCCACAGTAGCACCCATCTGCTGCATAATTTGTAAACTGTGACAATGAAAGTTGTTCTAGCTCAAATGGTGCCACTGGTGACAGACTCTTGTAAAGGTTAAATGTTCACATTTAAGTTGCTTATTGCCGCAATCGGGTGTTAGACTGGTACTAATGATGATGAAGCGTTAGCCCCAAGAGTATAAATGTATGGTAAAATAGCAGAATAATACTGCCACTGTATGTGCCCATGCTGGGCCCCATAATTATTGGTCCTCCATTGCCCATAGTTCCAGTGGAAATGCCCATAACTGACCAAGTCACCTTACAAAAGCAGCGTTTTAAGTGCAATCCGTAGCAGCAAGTAGTATTCCTGAGTGCTTGGGACAGCAGATCCGGTAGAAGAGGAAGATCTTGTTGAGTCTGAGGTAGTGGTACAAGGGTCTGTGTCATTTGAGAGTTTGTTGCAAAGTCAAGACAGACCAAGAGTGCCACAGAAACCTTGGTCTAAGCAGATGACACCATTTATATGCATTGATGCCCTTTTGGAGGATGAGGTTGGAAGGGCACTCAAACCTGCCACTATGAAGTGAATGTGGTATGTAAAGCAGAGGATGAAGCTAGTATCAAACACACAGAAGGTGAAGGGAGGAATGCTCGCAAATAGTCTGACCACTGGCAATCACTCGGGTAACATGCCAACCTATCATTTTTTTTGCCCACCATGGCACCTCAGATTAGACTCAGTCATCTGCATATTAGCCATTGTCCAGCTCCATTAGGAACAGTCCAGCTCAAACTGCCAAGACAGGTCCTGTCTGAACTGGAACACAAGCAACCCAGGACAGGTTTCATCTATTTGGGCCTCTTCTGTCGGGTGCAGCTTGGCTCCAAAGGATTGTACTACTGAATATCAACACCAACAATATTGTGGCATAATAATATTGAAGACAGAAAGCTGAGGTCACAAAATATCAAATTGTAAGTGCATATATGGAAGTATAGATTTACTATTCCTAACTCCACATCTGTGGACCTTGAAGGAATATGTATTGCGTAGGTAAATATATGTGGAGCTAGTTTTAGAAATTCCAGACTTACTGTTGATATTTTATTTACAGTATTCTGTACCATCAGTATTGTTGATTCAGGATTTAGGAGCACAGTTGCAGTGGCACAGTGAGAGATTGCCAATAGTTAGACTATTTGCAAACATTCCTCCTGTCACCTTTAGTGTATTTCATGATGAAGCTAGCATCTACTGAATTGTTTGAGGTGCTTACAGAAATGCTGAGCGCAGGACAAGTGACAGCCTCACTACGAGAACCGAGTCTGGCAAAGCCCTTCTTGGACAAGCTTGCCCTGCCTTTCAAGAAGCTCCCAGAAGGTGAACCGCGGTGTGGCTAGGGCATGGATGGTGTTGCAGGATACCAACGGTGAGAGACGTGGGCATAGGCAGGTAAATTAAATTTTGATGCAGTAGTGCTGAGGAGAGAAAGAAAGCAGTTTTCTCAGATGCAAGGGGCGAACATGGTGAATGACGATTCCCCAGCTGGGCAAAGAGACGTTCAAGTGTGTAGAAAGTGAGGCCACATAGCAGGTGCTGGAAAAAGAGAAATTGTAACATTGAAAGTATACCACTCCAGGGAGATGAGCATCCAGTATGGAAGGGGTGGCAGAAAGGGCAGAACTTTCAATGCAGTATGAGAAGGCCTTTCCCTTCCAGTACCATCTGTGCTTCTCTTTTCAGCAATGAGGCATCATGGTGTCCAGTCTTCACCAGAAAACTTAAAACTGTTGTGTGCGCAAGCAGCTGCGCACATTGATGTTAGGGAATTAGGGGTGAAGAAAGTGAGTGTGCTGTAGCATGGCACGAGTCTCCATATCTGCAGTCCAAATGAAACACGCAGTGAAGAAGAGGTGCCTGGTGGTGATTCACAAGAAGGTGGGGGCTATAGTGATGAACAGAAAGCCCACAAATGTAAGTTATTTGGAAGAAGATAAATCGAGATGCAACAAAGACAACTCTCATTACCAACAAAATGAAGAGAAATGGTCAACTAATGCCTAATTAACATGTGTAGGAGGGAAGTAGAGGTTGAATGGAAATGCTACATAGTGAAATTAGGGGCTAGATTGGCCATAGAAAGGCTGTTGGAAGACAACGGTCCTCTACAGAAGGGCCTGTAACAGACATTAATGAAGATGAACACGTAGATTACGTGATAATAGTATGGGGTGCTAGAACAGGCACAGACAAATCAGACGACCTAAAAACAAACAAACAACTGGGCAGTACCATCAAAGTTGTAACTGAGGAAGCCATTCGCATACCAAACGTGGATGGGTTGGGGTAAGAATTTGAATCATGCAATGATTGACGTGAATCGCAGACAGAGGAGCATTAGACTTTATTAATCATGATGACAGGCCCGAGAGTGGGACATGTACTTATATTGGCAGAATGTGGGAAATGGCACAGAGCTAGCACACTCCTACATAACACATCTGACTGGAAGGGTTAAGCGTAATTTTATGTCAAGACCGGAGGCTCATATTATGCTTCTCTATCTTGCTTTATTTTAACAGCAGCAGTCAAGAAAACTACAATTCCCATGAGGCTTGAAAACACAGAAAGCCAATGGGAAGTCAAAACGTAATAACCAGAGCACCAATCAAGATGTTAGGACATACGTAATCACTAAGCTTGACTGTGACCAGCCCTCTTTCTTGCTGCTTTCAGTCAAGATAAGTGACAACTTTTTTCTCTCTCCTGTTTTCTCTTCAATTCATGTTGTATTTTAATTGCTTGTAGTTTCATTTTATAGCGCTAGATTATTTTACTGTAATATTGTACTTTATTGTCTTTATTTCATGGCAAAACGCTTGCGTGCGTTTACTTTTCCCCCGGGGGCTTCTCTAACCCTGTCTGCGCTCAAGCGCCTCCTGAGGCAGTTCCAACTGCCTTTGTTCAGCGTTCGAACGGTCGCGCTGCCTACCGTTCGTTATCTCTTCATCTCGGCACTTCAGTTCGCACCGCTCCAGCTGACTCGACTTGTTTTCATCCCGCGCTGCTCCTCCGTTTGGTTTCTCTGTCCCATAGAGATTTCCCCAACAAGTGGACACGCCTCTGGGGGCGTGTACTTCAATTTTGGTCTTTCACTTCCTGGTTTTTCCTTAACCCCTTCAGCCCGGGGATTTTTTAGTCACAGACTTTGCTTTTATTTCTTGCTCCTTTTTTAAAAATGGAATGTCAGGATTCTTCCAGTTTGCCTTATTCTAATGAAATTGGAGCCTTTATTAATGAGGCTGTTGCTAAGGCTGTTTCAGCCACTATGACCAAAATGTCCAAAAACATTGAGACCACTGTTCATAACATGGTCTACAAATCCTTTCTGGCCCATTCTGCGGGGATAGCAGAAAAAGAAAATTTAAGGATTTGTCTACACAAAAACCACCCGATGGCGCTTCATTGACTGGAAAAGTTTCTTCACCCATAACTGAGGACGAGCTTCCTCCCAGGCCTCCTTCCCAGGAGGGGAATTCAAAAATTATTTATGGGAAATGTAAAACCAAGACAAAACATATTGTCCCTGCGCCAAAACAGATTGTGATTTCTCACATTTCGGATACCGATGATGATCATGTTGGTGATGCGGATGAGACGGTCTCTTTTTTCCAGTATCACCTCAACTCCCACTATTGATCAACCCCGCCTTACCTTTTTCTCCAAATTTGGGAAAGACCCTCGTAAAGGGGTAGACAAGGCCTGGTCAAACTGCCAGGCTAAACTTCTTGATTTATTTTGGATTTGGCAGAATCTTCAAAAATGGACAATGCAGAGATTGATCCTACTGAACTTTCGTTATGGACCCAAAGAGCCTTTTGTCTCCTAGGCAATGCAAATGCCGCCATTATCCATGAGGAGAAAAGGGTTCCTCCTTAAGTTAGACCCGTAATTGTCTAATTTAGATACTGTGGATCCCGGAATTAAGGCTGAAGGATGCCTGTTCGGCGATTCTTTTATTAAGGATCTGGGAAAATTTGTTTCCACGTTTGCCTACATTGATAAGGCACAACAAAACATCAAGAAGGTCTTCAACCAATGTGTTTTTGCCAGGCCGGTACAGGCAGGAGCCGCTCTACCGGCCGATCCTTCCATCCTCAAGGATACAGAGGCTCCTCATATTCTTCCCATGGATCTCAATCCTACAAACCCCAGTTTTACCCCCAAAGAGGCAGAGGTTACAGGGGTCGTGGTCAATGTGGCTTCAGGTCCACCAACAATCAAGGTAAGCCCTGTTTCTGGCCTTCCTCCATTTGGGGGTCGGCTTCGTTGTTTCATTCAAAAACGGCGCACTTTAACTACAGATCCATGGGTTCTAGACACAATTCAAGGTTACCAAATAGAATTCTATTCAAAACCTTACCAAGTTTACCCCCCCCCCCCTCTGCGTTTTTCCACAGAAATGTCTGCTCCAATCTCGGAGGAAGTCCGTTCCCTTCTTTCAAAACAAGCCATTCAACACTCTCCTCTAGATCCCTCTGGTTTTCTCAGTTCTCTCTTCTTGGTTCAGAAGAAAAACAAGAAATTCAGACCGGTCATAAATCTCAGAAATTTCAACCAGTTTGTCGTATATCGACATTTCAAAATGGAGACCATTCTACATCTAAGGGACATTCTTTTTCTCTTCGATTTTATGGTTCATCTGGACCTTCAGGATGCATACCTTTCAGTTCCTATTCATACAAATCACAGAAAGTATCTACAGTTCCAATGGCTAGGTCAGACGTACCAGTTTTCATCCCTTCCGTTCGGCCTGTCGTCGGCACCTTGGTGTTTCACCAAGTTAATGAAACTGGTCACAGCTCATCTCAGACTGTTGATTTATCTGGACGATATTCTCATATTACATCACGATCGTTCCACTCTTCTATCTCATTTACAAACCGCTTGTTCCCTGCTTTCCCAACTAGGCTTTCTTCTCAACAAAGAAAAGTCAAACACTCTCCCATCTCAAAGAATTGACTTTTTAGGGTTCAAGATAGATTCCTCTTCCTCCACACTCCATCTCCCTCAACAAAAAGTACATGCCATCAAATCAGAGATTCTAAAAACACTACGCAGATCCCAGATTTCTCTCAGAGCTCTGGGCAGGATAGTCGGTCGTCTTTCTGCTTCCATTCAGGCCATTTTTCCCAGTCCACTGCATTACCGGGTGCTTCAGAGGCTAAAGATCCGTCATCTCAGAAGAGGGCTTTCCTATTCAGAGATGATTGTGCTCGATCAGGAATCTCGCCTAGAACTCCAATGGTGAATAGACCATTTAGATGCCTGGAACGGCAGGGCTATTTTTCCATCAGCCCCGATCTTGTGTTAGAGTCCGATGCAAGCCTGACGGGTTGGGGCGCCCATTGTGGTCCAATCTCGACTGGAGTTACATGGTCGTTAGAGGAGTTCAAATTGCACATCAACTATTTAGAGATGCTTGCGGGCTCCTTTGCAATCAAAAGCCTGGTAAAGGACAGAGTGCAGTGTACCATCCTCCTCCGCATGGACAATGTTTCGGCTGTCCGTTACATAAATCATCTAGGAGAAACCAGATCAAAGCCATTAGCAGACCTGGCAAAAAGCCTATGGGAATTTTGCCTTCTCAACAAGATATTTCTCTCAGCAGAATATCTTCTGGGGTCTCTCAACCAAACAGCAGATTGGCACTCCCGTTTCGCAGAGATTACAGCGATTGGAAGCTTCACCCCCTCGGTTTTCCATTCTATTCTTCACAAATGGGGTCCTTTTGGCATAGACCTCTTCGTTTCCCACCTCAATTCGCAGCTACCTCTCTTTTTCAACTGGCACCCGGATCCTTCAGCATTAGCCTCGAACGCTTTTCTTCAGGACTGGTCCAAAGCGATCAACTATGCTTTTCCTCCATTCATAATGATCACCAGAGTTCTGGCCCAGGTCAGATGCAAGAAGGCAACCGTAGTGCTGGTGGTGCCCTTTTGGCAATCACAAATTTGGTTTCCCCCTCTCTTGGAATTTACAATCGACTTCCCCATTCTTCTTCCTCTTTTCCCCTTCCCTTCTACGGGACCCTCTAGTGAACCCTTATCCCCTTGTCATCAACAAAACACCCAATCTTTACGCTTGGAAAGTGTTGGGACTTCCCGACCTCCCATCCCAATTTCGGAAGAAGCTGCGGACCTCCTCAGTAAGGCCTGGGCTCCAGGTACGAGGAAGGCGTATAATTCCACCTGGTCTCTTTGGTCAGGCTGGTGTGTGGGAAGGGACCTCGATCCAGTTTCAACCGATATAAATTATGTAATTAATTTCTTGGCCGCGCAAGCTAGTGCAGGTAAGTCATACAGGACGATCAATTTGTATAGATCAGCTGTTTCCATACATCATGCTTATGTCAATGGGAAACCTGTGGGAGAACACCCTTTACTTTGTCGCCTTTTAAAGGGAGTAACATTTTCTATACCTCCGTTGCCTAAATACTCAAAACTATGGGACGTCAAAGTGGTATTGAATTTGTTCTTATCTTGGCAGGATAATTCTGAGATTTCTTTCAAAATGCGTTCTGCCTAACTTACTATGTTGCTTTGTCTAGGTTCCATTAAACGGTTATCTGACGTTATAGCTTTAGATATTACCTCTCGACAGTTTGCCCCTACGGGGGTTTTGTTCTACATTAACAGGCGAACCAAAACTAATTTACATACAGTTTTTTTTTATCCATATTTTCCCAACCAACCTAAATTATGCGTAGGACAATGTCTTAAATGTTTTGAGGAACGCACGGCCAATCTCAGAACGTCTTCTCTTTCCCAGCTACTTATTTCCTTTCGCCAACCCCATAAGCCCGTGTCTTCGGCAACACTCGCCAGATGGGTTCGCTGGGTAATGTCATTGGCAGGTATAGCTACCTCAGTTTTTGGGGCTCATTCCACTAGAGGGACTATGGCTTCCAAAGCTTTCTGGGTTGGCTCCAGATTGGAAGACATTCTGAGATCGTCCGACTGGTCTAACGATAATGTTTTCAGAACGTTCTATTGTAAGCCTGTACATACCACAACTTCAGTGGTGATTAACATGCTTTAAAAAAGCATAATATGAGCCTCCTGTCTTGACATAAAATGTAGATTTTCCTAGTAAGTTATGACGGAAAGTCTTAATTTTATTAAAGACACGGAGGCGAGTATTATCCTGCCTCAGGAAGGACACTCTCCTGATTTTGTCTTCTTCTTTCCCTCCCTCACAGCAACTTCCACACCATCTCCACCTTCTACCTGATCGGACGATGGTTCTGCCGGTTCCAGGCGTATCGTCTGGACATCCAGCTTCATTCTAGCGAAGTCTTCCTACTACCCTCCGGATATCTCCTTCATGCCACACTTACCTGAACTTTATCCAAGAACTCTGTTCACTAATTTTAGCAGTTGCAATTGTTCTGGCTATTTTTCCTTTGTTTTCTCATACTGAGTAGCCTTCTCGCATCAAGAAAGAGGGATGGTCGCAGTCAAGCTTAGTGATTACGTATGTCCTAACATCTTGATTGGTGCTCTGGTTATTACGGTTCGACTTCCAATTGGCTTTCTGTGTTTTCAAGCCTCATGGGAATTGTATTTTTCTTGACTGCTGCTGTTAAAATAAAGCAAGATTGAGAAGCATAATACTCGCCTCCATGCCTTTAATAAAATCAAGACTTTCCGTCATAACTTACTAGGAAAATCTACACTGCCGTAGAGGACAGAGTGAGTGAGAGAGAGAGAGATAGTGGAATGAATACCCATAGAGATAGAACGGCAGATGAAAGCCTGCCAAGATTTAGGCGTGAGTAGGTCTGCGGAAGCCATCAGAAAAAATGCCTCCTCCAGACCAAGCAGCATCCTGCCCATATTGTAGCGAGCGACCGCAGTGTTGGCCACCTCCTGTACCACCAAATAACAGAAGCTGTCCCTGGTCCATCCAGGCCCAGTTATTGGTAGGCTATATTGCGCCGGGTGTGCCAGGGCTGCCATGGGAAAACTGCACGCTCTTCTGCGTGTTGACCCTTAAGCCCCATGTTGCACCGAACTCCTCCACTATCCGAAGGAGTGCAGCAACCAATCTCTCTGGCTGCAAGGCAGATGAGAGTGCCATTTGCGTAAAACGAGATGGGAAGTGTCAAGCCACCTACCTCTATGCCTCATTCAGCAATGTCTCTGTGGAGGCGAATTGCCAGAGGCTCCGTTACCAAAGGGAAAGGGCGCGGTGGGGTGGGGGGGGGGGGGGGGCTGGGGGTTGGCACCCCTGCCTAATTCCCCCTACAGACAGTGACGCTCCCCGATACCTCCTGGCAAGATTGCACCCAGGCTACCAGCTCCATGTAGAGCAACGTCACCCAGGAAAGAAATGTGCTCAGTACCATCCTTCGGAGAACTCCCTGAGGTACTCCCAATTGAGAATATCAAACGCCTTCTCTATATTTAAGGCGATCAGCGCAGCCTCAAGGTCCCTGTCTGCAATGGTGTGCATCACATGTGACAACCTCTGTAGGTTCATGTGTGTCCTCCTGCCTGGCATAAACCCACACTGGTCACTGTGTACCAAATGAGTCCCGACCCCAGACAATCTATTCGTAAGGACCTTTGCCAGTATTTTGGTGTTGACTTTTAACATCAAGAGGGGTCTAAACAAACCGGGGTCTAGTAGGTTCTAAACTGGCTTAGGAAGCATTATTATCAGGGCCTCACGGTATACTCCGGTGGAGCGTCCCAGATTTTTGTGCTTCCTGAAACATCTGAAGCAAACGGGGCTAAAGCATCGCCAAGTATGACTGATAATACTCCATCCGGACCCGGTGCCCTACCTCTTGCCATGCCCCTGACCGTCTCCTGAAGGTTCTCATCAGTATGTCCTTCTCCAGGTACTCCACCAGCTCTGCTGCAAGCATAGGGAGAGCAAATCCATCCAGGAATTCACTCGCCCGACCGACAGGGTGTCCCCCTGCCTACCATACACTGTCTCCAAGTGGTCACGCAGAAGGCAGTTAATGCCTGCCTGCGTGTTTGCGATAGTGCCGTCCAGTCGCCTCTTGGAGAGAGACACCAGGGGCGAGCATTCTCGTTTAAGGAGCCAAGCAGACAAGCAGCCTGATCTATTGCCCTCTCTATGGAGTATTTGGTGGTAGTCCCACCTGACTGCCCGATCCAGCCTGTCCCACTTCTCGTCCATCAGTCTCCCAGCTGAGAGAAGTTCCTCTTGCTCCTCACCTAAGGAGGGAGCTTCTCACTGGAGCCCCGATAGATGGCACTCTTCCTCAGCTCAGTCTCAAGCCTTCATCTAACGCCGCCAATATGAGACAAGTTTCCCCTAGGTGCCTTAAGGGCATCTCACTCTATCCCTGAATGGGCTGCATGTTCCAGTTTGTATCAAAATTACTCTCCATCACTGCTCTGAGTCTTTCACAAATCTGAGGATCCCCCAGCGTTTCAGGGCCTAAGCTCCACAGAGGCACCTGGGGTATGTTCCCATAGAGCCCCCATTCCAGGAGTACTGAGGCATGGTCAGATAGGAATTTGCCCAATAACTGGACAGCTGCCACTTCTGTGACAAGGTCTCCGGTCACTAAGCCTGTGAAGGCTACTTTAGACAGTGTGTGTCGAGGCATAGCAGGTGTATTCCCAAGCCTCCGGGTGGGTTGAGCAACAGACATCCACCCATCCCAACTGCTCCATCATTGCTCGCAGTGCCACCACCATACTGGATTTAGTATCTAGCTGCAGGGGTAGCAATCCCAGGAACCACCCAGTACACAATTAAAGTCTCCCCTGGTATGAGGAACAGTTTCGGGGCTTGGCCCTTCACTTCCTCCAGGAACCCCACAAAACACAGATTGCAGGGGTGAGATTGTCCCTCTACAGCTTTTGTCCTAGCCTCTAGCACAGACGTCTTGGTCACCACGGCTGTCAGTTCAGTCTGCCGGGAGGTTACTACCTCCTGAAGTTTGGCTACATCCTGTTCTGTCACCAGCAAGTGATCCTCCACTTTGCGGAGATCCATTCTCAGTAGTCTGACATCTTGGGTGACACCACTGCACTGGAGGTCTCTATCATGGCAAGTATTTGGGCTCCTGTGGATCCTGTAGGTTCCTGTGACTGGGTAACATCATCTTATTGGGGGTGTTGATAGCCAGCCCGCTTGTGAATTGGTCCATTTGGCTTGCTGGGCACCCCTCTGCGGCCTATCCTTTCCCATGTATAGGACTCCGGTGCAGGCTGTCCTGGCCAAACCCCATCGCAGATCTGGGTATCCCCACAGAGAAGGCAGTAGTCCACCTATACAGGAGGGAGTCCACACCTCGTTCCAGACAGCCAGCAGCGGTTACCTCACCACCAAACAGGCGTCATCCAGCATGAAGGGTCCGCAGGCAATGATTAGGAACGTCGTCTTCCACTCCTCCTGGGGGATCCCCAGCTGAGGGTGGCTGCCGCAGGTCAGCAACACCTGGGCCAAAAATCACCACTGATACAGCTCCCAAAGTTCAAAAGCATGACTCGGAGATAGCCCAGGGGTAGAAAGGAGGCGTCCCAGCAACCAATAGGGAGGCCACAATCCATTTGTTGAGGCCAGCAGCAGGCAGTCGGCAGATGAAAGCCAGGACAGCACCACCTCCAAAATGTACTCACCAGTTCAGCTACAAAACTCTTGCAACCGGGGGGGTGGTGGGGAGGGGGAACCTCAATACGTCAGATACCACCATAGCTGGAGCATGTAAGGGGCCACAGGTTGCAGTCCCCAAAAGGCTCACCGACTGGGGCAACGGGCCCATTTCAGAAGTCCCGCAGTGCCTCTTAAAGTATCTGAGCCCCTAGCCACCAGCCATGATTGAGGTCCAGGGTCCAGCAGTGACCCTAGAGCTGCAGGACCTCAGCACAGCGCCTCACCGCCACATGTCGTCTCCCATTTTGAGGTGCGCCATCTGCTATTCCAGGGCAGCAGTCCGTCCTTCCAACACTTCCGACAACAGCTGTATCCCATTATCAGACTGCCAGGTGCATCCAGCCAGTCGTCAGACTGCCGAGTCCCACATTGTTGCCACAGCAGGGCCACGTGGGTGGAAGGGCTGCTGTCTCTCGGCAGGGAACAGCAGTACCCCCCCCCCCCCCCCCCAGGCTGAGGAGCAGTCCAAACCGGAGCCTGGTTCACACCTCCAGTCCATCCAGCAGTGCTGGAGATGGCCTCCGCCCAGCTCCTATGTGACCCAGGGTGCATCACCAGCACCCCACCACCAGCGAATGGTCTTCTCTGTGGTACCCCGCCCTTTTCTCACCGCATCTCAGTCCCGTGGGTGAATAGTCGGGACAGCGCGGGCAGAGTGGTGTCACTGCGGCGAGCAGATGGGGCAGATGAGGAAGATTTTTAATGGGCTGAGCACAGCGCTCGCTCAAGGAGAGCCTGCTGCAGCTCCCATCTTAGCCACACCCCCTATGTTCCATATTTTTACAATTTTTGCTGAACATTTTTTGCACTTTGAATTCCTTCCATTAAAAAATGTTTGTATGTTTGTGTTATACATGTAACGGTGGAACGTATGGTGAAAGGTATGTCCTGTGCCACAAGTACATACAACACAGGATCTCAGTCACCCAAATGCATATAACCCATTCTTATGCACACATGTTCATACATCCCCAAAAAGACCGCACTCTCACTGACACACATGAGAGCCCTGTCATAGTGCCCCTAGTCAAAGTATTTTGTTCAAACCATAGTATCTGGCTCTATGGACATTAGGCTTAAAGTCAATGAAGCTGGCCGTGGTAACAATGCGTGAGTTGTTTAGCCTTTAGTAAAGGTTGGAGTCCCCTGATCTATTCTATCAGGCCGCATTTATAGATTCTCATTCTTGTTTGTGTGTTGATCCATTCTCTCCCGATAATGTTTTTTTTAAGAGCTATGGGAAGAGTCAGGGCTTTAGTTTTCATTCTTTCTAATAAAATTGGTAATGGCCCAAAAAACTAGATATAACATTTTAAAATATTTTTTTCTGCAAACAAAAAATGAAATCGGCCTAAAATATATTATTTAATTGCTACCCTTTTTGCCATTGCAATATGGTAGCATTTTGAGTGTTAACGGTGCTGGATCATCTAATTAAGCTTTTGAAAAAAACATGGTTTTAGTATAGTACATGCTTGTATAATAAACAGCAAATGGCACTGCAGGACGAGTGGATCTGTGCTATGGCTTAGTTTTGCACAAATCTCCAGTTTTCTGAGGGATTATACCCCTGAACTAGGGGATTTTACATTTCATCTCCCACAACTATTGTCTAAAACAATTGAATAGGGCTTGGTAATTGGCACAAGGTGCAACATCAGAGTATTCAGGAGGAAATAAGCTCTTTGTGCAATGCCCAAGGACTGTGTGTACCGGGAGGTGAAGTATGGCCATTTTCTGCCCTTGGGGATAGCAAAAAGGTCTATGTGTGGAGTGACCCAGCACCGGAAGTAGCTCTTTAGGACATGTAGGTGGAGGTTCCACTCAAGGACTTTTTCATACGTCCTGCTGAGCAGGCCGGCAACTCCTGGGAGATACTCTGCAAAAAGGTGTATCTGGTGGCTGACGGCCAATTGACAGATCTCATCAACTACTGTTGACAGCAGGGGTGTGTGGGTGCTGTATTATTTGTTGAGGTAATACTCGGAGGTCATGTATGTTTTGAGGAGAACTTCTTGCCCTCAATGGCATGAAAGAAGGCATTGAAAGCCAGATGAGTGGCGACCACCTCGAGGTAGATGTGGCACCCTTTGTATTGATAGGGCCACATGCCTTGGACAGTCATATTGTCAAGATGCTTCTGCAAACCTATGAGAGAGAAATCTGTGGCAACTGTCACTTGTGGGGTTGGGGTCTGGGAAAAGCCCACCCTGCAACAGATTATTGCTTGTCCACCTCTGCAGAAAGAGACTTGTGCCAAACTTCCTGGTGACCTGCTTGTGACCAGTGCGCTGAAAGGCATTCTTGTATTTGGTGCGTTTAAACCATGACATGGGTACAATGGCAATGCAAGAGGAGGTGTTCTCGTGATCGAATGGGAGGTGGATCAAGTCACTGCTTAAAGATAAAGGTCCCTTTGCCGCAGCTACTGCTACTCTTGCTCTTGTTACCCCTGTCGCCTTCAGCAACACTGCAGCTCAGAGGAACTGGCTTTAACTCCTCCCCTAGGATGTTGTTTCAGAACAGAGCCCCTCGCAGCTGGAACTTGTAGCAGTAATTAATTGTTTTCCCAGTTCATGTGCAGATGCATTTAGCTTTCTACATGTATGAATCACCCATTTGTTGTCCAAGGCCACGTGTCATCACTCATTCCATATGGAGTTCTGCTCCTGGCCCTGCTGTCCCTTACTTGGCACAATTCAAATCTATCCTCTGAGCGCTTCCTTATTGCCTTATGGGTCTCTCCTTGGTGTCGGCATTCCGGAGATGGGGGTTAGTGAATTTTCTGCAGGTGTGGAGGGCTTGGAAATGGAGACTGGGATACCTCTGCCTGTTACAGCTTGTGGACTCAATGCTGAAGGCGAAGGTGCTGGGAACGTTTAGAATTGTCATAACTAATGCCATACGTTCAAGAGTGTGCTTAGAGTAAGAAAATGGAGGCCTCTAGATAGGATGGGCACCTGGCATGAAGTCAAATTCTGTGAAAAAAATAAACATTCTGAACAAATGGTCAAATTTAACTATATGAATTCTGGACAAAATATCTAGCAAACATACACTAAGAAAACGTGGACAACAGGCATGATCGTAAATAAAGGATAGAGTGGTTATGGGTTTCTGCCATATTATTTTTAAGGTGGAAATTGAATTTATAGACCTTGTAACACTTGCCGCCAAACTGCAGAGACCAATATTCACTTTATAAAGCATATGCTACAGTTTAAAGTTAATATAAATTACTTAACCGTTTTTGAAATGTCACTGATGATAGAACAAACCCTCAACCTATTGAGTTGGAGAGCGGAGACGTCAGATGTTAGTGGTGGCCTGGATGACCCCCTCTGCATTATAACTCTCAGGCAGAGCCTCGATAAGAGGTGGAGTCAGGTATTAGGGACAGGTAATACCATTAAGTCAGCAATGGTGCTTCACGTTATTTTGGAGGATGATAATTGTTTCTTGGTGTGATGTCCCAACTGCTACTCCCCACAGCCACCAGCTGAAGCCGACAGGATGCATTTGGCATGCTAGTAGGTTGAACAAACACGTTCAAGGTAGGAGGCGATCACCTAGGGCCAGATGTAGCAAAGGTTTTTCCCCAATTCTGTGTCTATGGGAAAAAGTGTTTGTACATATATCCCCAAATGAGGACAGTGTATGAGTTGATTTAGTTTCAGCTGCTATGTAATAAGTTCATTCACTTTAACACTGGTGAATGTGTGCTTTACACTTCCTTGTACGGCACTTATCCGTTAAATGCAACATGTGAAATGATAACTGGGCAAGTGGCTGCCTTGTCTTAGCATAAGTGGGCTAATTTAATTACACTGTCAGGAGTTCTACTTTTTACGTGTATTATTTGTCATTGTTGGCATACTTCACTGGTTTTGTTAAAAAAGGAAAACTAATAGAGTTTATACCATAATTATTAACTTGGATCTGAATCTCTGGAGTAATAAGGCCAACATATCTATTTCTTAATTAATTTGAAAACCGTTGTTGTCATGTGCTTCATTAGTTGCTGGGCAGGAGCAAGGCTGACTTCTTTTTAAACTTGGGACAGGTGGCAACTTTGAAAAATCAATTAACCATCTATGCACACAGAATAAAACAGTGCCTATTATTACACTCCTTCTTTTCAGTAAGGAGATTTTTGAGTTGCAGATGATGGGAAATGTTTACATGCTTAATGGTGCTGTGCAGTTGTTGAAATGTTATCAGCTCTCTTAAATAGCAAGGTGCTGTCACAAATAAACTCGGATATTCTGCAAGCCCATACTTAGATCAGATTCAGGGAAATTATATAGTTTTGAACCAGGGAGCCAATAAACTACCTTTCCATATGGTTCTTGAAATTGTTCCACAGTATTCTGAGAATGGTTGTAATCACAAAGGCACTCTTTCCTCAAGCTGCTGCTGGGGTTCTTTTTTGCAAATGAGAAATTATTATACACTTCCTAATAAATGCTTCAACAGAATGGCATGAATGCTTAGTATAAATATCCAAGTTATGCGCAGGACATTCGGCTGGAAGAATATCTTCATTGACTAATTCCAGTAGCTTAGAATGCTGTTGTCCTATATTCATATTTCCATTGTCACCATAGTATAGTCTAGATTATTGAATGTTAAACCATATTCCATTACGTTTGATCTGATCTGCTCTACACTTGCAGAAACAACCAACCGCATCATCACAGAAGTCCATCAAAGTGTAGACCACACCATAAGTGAAGCTGGTGTAGCTCAAGAAAAGTGGAAATAATTCAAGGTTCCTGTGAGAAACTGGATTATTGTTTGGGGTGGATGATTATCCACCTCAAGGAATAATCACAACCCTTGTCACGGTGAAACCCTCAAAGTCACTAAATTAATGTGATCTCCACCACCTGGCAGCTATGGCACAGAGCAGACAAGCTTAAAGGAGGGCAATAGGTAACATTTTATGCAGTACTAAAGTCAAAATACAAACCAATAAAAATCAAAACAGAATTCAAAAACATAGTAAAATGTACTCAACAAAATTACACCAAAAAAACAAAAATCCAATTGAGTTGGGGGGGGGGGGGGGGGGGGGGGGAGAGGGGGAGACCAGATGATGTGAAATGTTAAAGTTTTAAGGATGAATATTACCAACAAGCACAAAGAGGCAACAATAGTCAATGGGCGCATAAACCATGACCTAAGAGCAATTTGAGGCTGTTGCGATGGCGCGCAGGTGGAATACACTACCTAGGTTCATCCTGTTAAAAGATTTTACCTTCTGAACTTAGCCTTTTAAGTCCTAATCAACAGCAGGAGTACTCTTCTAAACCCCCCACGACCTCAGGAAAGGCACTTAAAGACTCACACGGTGTGTGTAAAGCAGAGACCAATCAGCAGGGTCCAGCCAGATCCTGATGCCACTGATGAGCTGGGAAGTTGCAGAAAAAGGCTTCTTGCAGCTTGTTGTGTCCCTGTAGCTTTAATAGGTAAGCCTAATGACCCTTGGAGTCCACTTCTTTGTCCTGAGTATGAGAGGGAGAGCAGATCCAGTTCTTTAGGCTCTACTCAGGTTTTAGACATTAGGTCAATTTCTCTTCTGATCTTCCACAAATCCAGTAGTGTTCTGAAGTGGGTGCTTGGAGTAGGTGGAAATGACTCCTGGCACACCCTAACCAATGGTGTGAAAGTTCCCAGCGCCACCCTACTCACTTTTCAGCAGTTTCAAGATGGCGTAAGTCTTCTGCCACACTAACCGTGGGCTGCTGGCCTGCCACACTAAACTCCAGTTTGGAGCACTACCTCTACCCCAAATAAATCCAGAGACAGACTTCTGGTGGAAAGAAAACAGGGTTTTCCAGCGATCAGATCTTGGAAACACAGAATTGATTTATGATCCTGTTTCCCTTGCTTTCAAGTGTGCCATCAGTGTTATATGTAAACCTCAGCAGATGTTTCAAGCAATTGACACTCCAGTATCAATCAATTGAAAATTAATTTATTAATTAATTGAAACCATAAACATTGCATGACGTATATATACAACTCCTCAATAAAATCTGTCTCCAGAGAAACACATATTTAGCATTGTAAAAACCTGAAATTAATATCTTGTTAATCAATTACTAAAACTTTAAACCTCCATAAGAAGCTATATACCGGTATATTCAATGACAAAGCGTGTAGACGCATAAAGTGCTGGCGTGATCTACAAACAATGCACGGAATCCCTATCCACTTGGCCTTGCTAGGTTACTAGATTCCGTGGGATAGAAGAATGAATCTCATACTTTCCCTAACTCCTCTGATGTCCCAGGTTCAGCTGGCTGGCTTCTGCTTGAGCTGGATCAGAGGGACCCCTTTTAACAAGGCCTCTAAGAAGTCAAGGTACTGTACAAATCGGATGTTGAGTATTGCATCTACTGGGTTTAATTATTCTGTTTCAGCTGTCCTGCATGATCTAATCCCCAGTGTCTTGTACTCTATCCTAAGTAGGGATCCCCGCGATGAGGGCAGATGCACAGCATGGGGAACAGGGACTATTTTGTTTGGTAGAACAGGTGACACTACATATCATAATTTTCCATTTTGGGAAGAAATCCAGTGTGGGGATCACTCCTAGCATTAGCGACAGACACTTCTGCTTGACTTTCATGGATTATGCAGCCTCAAAAGTGGTGGGGGCTCTTGGGTCGCTGTAGGATTTTAATACCAACCCACCCATGTGAGCATTGGGCGATTGCTGCTTTATCCTCGATCCAGTTTTGCTACTTCACTGCTTTGTTTACTGATCTTTTGAAGTTCTGAACAGTTGTGTCCAGTGACAATAATTCATGCAGCCCTAGCTTTTTTTATTCATCTGTTAAAATCGTTTTTATAAATGTTGTTCCCTCTTGGAAGGTTATTCTAAGAACAGACTAAACTGGCCAATGTGCCTTTGAGCTGTTCTTTTCAGCTTATAACAGCATTTCACAAATGCTCCCGGCCTGGCCAGATCTTGTCTGGTTAGTGAAAACTCTATTCTAATCTGGGTGGGTGACGCTAATCTTGGCAACCAAAACACTGTTTTGTATGTTTTTATGATGATTTTCTCTATTAAGGGTGCATCTGCACCTGCCTTTATTTTTCCCTCCCCCATCCCATTTGAGAGCATTGGCAGCAGCCTAGCCTTCATTACTGCCACGAGCAGTTGAAGGTTGTGGCCCCACAGGGCTTTTGCCAGTGTGCAGAATGCAAAGAGCAGAGCTAAAGCTGTCCCCCTGATTGCTACCTTTTGGGGCACAAAGGTATTCCAGGAATCTATTTTAACACGTAAATATGTATAAATCGGTGTCTCGTCTACAATGCCTCTGTTGACAAACCATTTTCGATGATTTAAAATAAGACATTTTAGTGAAATGACTCTTTTATTTTTTATTAATCACTAGGGTGTTTACTGCAGCATATGTTGCAAGACAGTTAATTTGTCTCTGCAGGCCCACCTTAGTGTTACTAAGTAAAAGAAGGTCATCTGCTTACAGGATGTTCGTAAGCGGGTGTCGCCAAGGCTCGGGTATGTGATACTAATGCATCCAGCGCCAGAGAGAGGCCCAAGATATATAGGTTGAAAAGGAAGGCCGCAAGATCCCACCCCTGCTTTAACCTTATTGTTGTTCTGATTGCTCTTGAACGGTGGGTGCCGTTGCAGACCTTCACTTTAACCCAGGTATCAGTGTACGGCATCTTGAAGGCTTCTAATAGGTTAAGCAGAATCCCCTACTCCTTGAGCTTAGCCCATAGTTTGTCACGCAGAATACTGTTGAACCCCGCCTTAAATCCACAAAACACATATAAAGGGGCGTGCAAGTGGCTTTTGCCCTATTAATGATTGATCCTAGCGCCATGAGGTTGGTAAATGTACCTTGCTAACTGACAAACCCAGTCTGATTCAGCGATAGTCTGCCTGTAGATGTTGGCCACTGCTCTAAATCCTGCAGAAGCAGGGATGCAAAGTATTTGTGGTCTGCATCCAGTAATGCTATTGAGCAATAGTTGCTTGGAGCAGATGTGGCTCCTCCTTTGAAAATGCGGGGAATGATTGAGCCTTTCCAGCTTTCTGGAGTTTGACCTACTCTTAGGATGGTGTTGAGCAAACCGGTAAAAAAGCTGGGCTAACACATTATGGCCCTAATTACAACCCTGGTGGTCTTGTACTGCCAACAGGCTGGCGGTACAAACTTGCACCACTTTTGTCCCGGCGGTTTAAATCCCCCGGGGCAGCGCTGCTTGCAGCGCTGCCCAGGGGATTACAAGTCCCCCTCCCGCCAGCCTTTTCATGGCGGTATGAACCGCCATGAAAAGGCTGGCGGAAAGGGGAGTCGCGGGGCCCCTGGAGGCCCATGCCACTGGCATGGGCAGTGCAGGGGGCCCCTGCCATGGCCCATGGAGCTTTTCACTGTCTGCATAGCAGACAGTGAAAAGCGCGACGGATGCAACTGCACCCGTCGCACAGCCGCAACACCGCCGGCTCCATTTGGAGCCGGCTCCCGTGTTGCGGCCAACATCCCCGCCGGCCCAGCAGGGATCTCTAAATAGACATGTCGAGAGTGCGGCGGCATTGGTGGCCGCGCAGCGGTTTCAACTTGGTGGGTGGCAATGTTGAAATGAGGGCCATTATGTTCTTTGAAAATGGCTTGAGAAATTCCGTTTGGGCCCGGGGCACAGTCTGGGCGAGATTTCTTAATGATTTTGATTATTTCGGGGGATGTGTACTGTAAAGGATTGGTTGATTAGATGTCCCTCACGGTTTTCGGCGCCCCCCGCCCCCTGATGTCAGCCTGGTCTTGCCTATCTTCTGAAAGGTGCAACATCAGATATTTGGCCCGTGCCTCCTCTGAAATGTTTGCACTACAGGCTGCTATTGGGCCTTTATCTATATCATAAATTTATTTCCAAAATTTCCTTGAGTCCTTCAGCTTGGTCAAGTGGATTAATATGACCCAAAGTGTTTCCTGCATGTTTTGCCTGAGGATCCATAATTCCCTTTTCAGCAACCTGCATTCTATTCAAAAGGCTTGCAACAACTGTGGGTCCTCCGCACTACGCCTTAGCTACCTGAGAATTTTATTAACTGTAGCTTTCAGCAGAAGAATGTGCCTTGGCAGGGATGACGGCTTATCAGGTCCTGTGATAGCTGCTTTTTTAGTGCCTTTGCCCACATACTTGGATACCAGATAGCCGGTAGATTTTTCCAGGCTGATATCAGATTGGTGTCACCGTCAGCAAGCTTCGTTAGGATTTCCACAGCATCGGTTGCAAGTTCTTTTATGGAGCTTGAGCTCCACTTCAAGCATTTTAGATTTTCCGTCCTGAGTTCTACCAGCAATACCTTTGAGGGCTCATGATTACTTTTACTGACGCCGATCTGGATTACTTGCGGGTGGTGATTGCTCTCCTCATGTTGAATGATGCTAAAGTCCTCTATCCACCGGTATAGAGATGGATTAACCAGAGTACAGTATAAATAGGAAACAGATATGTCGGTTGATCTTGTTGATGTCGTTGGAGTGTCACCCGGTAGTCGACCGTTCAAAGTGATCAAATACACTGTTACAAGTTACCCTTCAAGTTTATCTCGTTGCATTAGAGATGGCAGGCTTTGAGCCGGGAGCAGTCCTGTGGCCTCAACGTTCTCCTCACTTGGAGGGTGAAACAAATTGAGGTTGAAATCTCCAGTGAGTAGGAGGTATGAGGGCTGACCTATATTTGTTAGCCATAACATGTTTGCAATAGGCTTGGTCCCTGAGTCAGTCTTCCTCCTTGGATTGATGTAAACATTTACAAGGACCAATATGTCCCCTGGTTTCTGTGCCCATATGTCCATGTGCTGTGTCAGGATCCATGATTCTGCTGTACTCATTTCTGTAATTTTTGCTGATAAATTAGCATTAACATAGCCACCCTTAGCCCTTACATATAGACTGCTTTTCTGTTCAAACCTATTGAGTTCTCTGTATTATATGAGGGGACTGCTGACTTCAGACTATGTTTCCTGCAGCACTATTATGTCGAAGGAGCCAAAAAACTCCACAACGGCGGGATCTATGATTTTTGCCTGCAGCCTGCTAATGTTCCATGAACATATAGAGAAGCCGCCCCATTGTTTAATTTAGACCTTGGGTGTTATTCAGTCCTTTCTGGATGCCTTTAGTAAGACTGATGGCAGCCAGCTCCACCTGTCCGGATCTTCCTGCATCCTTATAATCCTTTGCTGTTCACTGGAAGCCCCGTACCTGCTTACTTGGACAGTTAAACTGGGGGTGTACACACAGGTCAATGTTTGGATCTCTTGTGGGCAGCCCCCCTATTGCACTTCTCAAGACAGATGCGGAGGAGCTTGCCTCCTTCTCATTGTGTTGCTGCTCCAACAGGCGAGGGTACCAGTCCCCCTGGAAAGCAGTTGCTTCTATTCCCCATGACTTCAGTAACCTGTTGTTCTCTAGGATTTGTGCAGTGAGGGCCGAGGATGTAAATGTAATGAGCATGGGTTCTGAGGTCTGCCTTCCTCTGGGTGGCAAAAACCTAATGCAATGGATGTCGTCTGATGCTACTAAATTCAGGCCAGGCAATGATCTTAATAGTTTTAATACATCTTTGCGATTTAAAACATAGTTTTTGCCTCTGGACTTGAAGTCAGGGATCCATAGGAGCCGGTTCCCATGACTATTATATTCAGGTTCGACTTTGCTCAGAGCAGTGTCCTTGACGTGCTGCCTGGGTTACCCAATTGCCTTTTGGGGGGGGGGGGGGGCGGGGTTTGAGGGGTTCAGGGCAATTTGCAGTGGGCCCATCTTATATTATTGGCCCTGTGTATTTCGTCTCACTTTGCCATCTAGGTGACCTTTTACACTTGCAGGGGGCTGCTGCCCCTCCTAGGAACGGACCACCTTCCACCAGGGGATGGTTGACATCGTTAGTCATTGGTTCAGTAGGCCTTGTCACTGGGCCTTCAAATTCACTGCCCTCTTGGCTGAGGGGGATATTGTCAATTGTCAAAGCAGATCCTCCATTAAACTCTGATATTTCCAATGGAACCAGGGAGCTCCCTTCATTTGTCTTCCTCTGTGGTTACCCAAATAGATACCAGTATTACAGAGCCAGTCTCTTGGGTTGGATTTATTTCTACCCTTTCTAGCTCGCTTTCGTTCCCTCTCTGTCTGGCGCACAGGGTAGGGGGCTGCACTCTGGCGTTGGGGTGGCAGGGAGTAGTCTGTGACCTGTTGTGGGTTTAACAGTTGTACCAGCTCCTTTACCCTATATGTTGGGGCTCTGTTTTGTGGATCCTCTATTCTTTCCTACTCTGCTGGGGACTCTGGAGCTGGAATGGATCCACTGAGTTTATTCCTAACCGGCGTATCCTGGGTATGGCGTACAGCTATGTGCGAACGGAGGACCTTAGACACAGAGGTGATTCTTTTTTCCAGCATACCCTCCAGAATCGCTGGAAGCTGCACCAGCTTATTAATCACCTCTTTGCATGAACATATGGTGAAGTCACTGTTCTTATCAGCTTGCACTCGCATGACCAAGGCATTCAATTTTCCAAGCTTGTCTATGCCCGACACGAAGACTGCCAGGGTATTCAGTAGATCCACCAAATGTCCATTTTTTTTGCATGATCGTTGAAGGTCACCACTGTTGCTTGCATAGAACTCAGTATAGCAGTCCACAACTTATTGGTATCAGATGTTTGTTAAGTGATGCTGTTGTTTTCATGTCCTGCTATGGGCTTGTGATCACAAGTTGAAGGCATGACTGATGGAGCAATATCGACTTTTCTCACTGCCTTCATCGTGTAGATGAGGCTAGTCTTATGGGACTAGTCTGATGTTGACTTTCCGGCGATTTTAGTTGGACGGGTAGTTCAGGGCCCACAACTCTGACGCTCCGTAATGCCGGAAAGGAGCAGTATGAAGGCTTAAGGCAGCTAGCAATTTCTGAAATGGGGTCACTGTGCTGTGGTTGCACGCGTGGATCATAAAGCGCCGAAGTGATAAATTGATCCGCAGAATTGTCACCCCCCCTCTTCGTGGTACCCCCATGTGACTCTTCTGCAACCAGCTTCTCTAAAGTTGGTCATGATGAAGGATGTTGGTCCTTCAAGATGATTATGCTGGATGACAGTGGTATTTGAGTGATTCTTCTGCTTGCAATCATGTCTTCAGCACCAGTGTCAGCTGTGACCTCACGGTCTACTTAACTGCATGTTCCCAGATGTGCAGATGGCTGGGTGTCATTTGCGCCAATCCCTTCTCCGGCACCTGAAGAAATCTTTTATATTATTTGTCTTTGCTGGCAGAGACTTCCGGGTTCTGGGTGGTTTCTGGGACTTCTGTGGCTTCCGGGGTTACCAGCGGCTCCAGGATTTCCAGAATTTCTCTGTCTGATCAGCTCCATGCAACATCGGGGTCCTTCATTTTTGTTTTTGGTCGCAGTTGTCACACTGGGGGATCTCTTCCACAGTGCCTCTGAATCTCCTCTTTGCCACTGCGCCCCCTATTTGTATCTCCCTTTTCCTTTTGTTAGGTCCTGGTAGCTGCCCCCTCATTTTCCCCAAACTTATCCTGCTGTCAGTTGCTGCGTCCGAGCAGGTAATGGGTGTGGAAGGGTGTAAATAGGTATAGATGTTGTGTAAATGGCATTGGGAGTGTGCAAGCAGATTGGAATACAAAGCGCCAGGGATGGGTGCAAGAGATGGGACTGATGAGTTTGTGGGTGAGAATAGGTCTGTTGCTGTTTTACTGTTGGCCTTTGACTGCTCTTGTTGTCCTTTTTAAAACTCTTTGAATCTTACTAGCCCAGACCCTAAAGGCCTGAATATCCATGAAGCGCTGCCTCTCCCCCCTTTCTCCTAAAAGGGAGGGGCATGAGAAGGCTTGTGGCGCTGCCTCACCTCCAGGTAATTCTCCCTATCTTTGCACTGTCTGTATGGGATGGGATGGGAGGAGGGGAGGGCACGAGCAAACCACGGCAGCTACAATGACTTAGCTGGTTGAGCTGATTAGGAACTGGTGGCACAGTAACTAGGTCACAATTTCTTACTGTTTCTTAATGTCCACAGGTGTCCCAGGCACAGGGCAGCGCATGGAAGCGTGAGGCAGCAGTTCCTATGGATCCAGCTGGCTCCAGGGCCTAGGGGAGTTTAGAGGGGATGAGGGCATGAGGGTTTTGGGGGCTATAGGTGCTGGGCTCCTGCAGGTTGGGAGAACCCCACCCACCCCCTCTTCCAACCATGCTCCCACCTCACACCGTGCCTCCTTGTGGTGTGGCCTCACTCAATGCATCGTGGGCGTCCGCTGCCACACGTACGTACACTCCAATGCCAGGGTAGAACCTGCTCGGGGGGCCTCCCGCCGAGCTTGTCACCTACTGACAGTCACTCTTGATATTTGATTTCACCGACACAGTCAGAATTCAGCAAAACTATATTTTGCAATGTACATCTTTTTGAAAACCATTTTGTTAGTGCCAAGTGTAGAGTAGGTCCCAACAACTCCACCCTCAGAGGTACACTAATCTACAGACCACCCGGACCACGCCCCGCCTTCTGCGACACCATCGCCGACAGCATCAGCTTGCACGCCCTCACCTCCACAGACTTCATCATCCTCTGTGATTTTAACTTTCACTTAGAAAACCTACAAGACCACAACACTACCTCCCTCATAGACAACCTCACCAACCTCGGACTCAAACAACTGGTCACCACACCCACCCACTTAGCAGGACACACGCTTGACGCAATTTTTGCCGCAAGCCAACACATAGCCTACACCCACACCACCGAACTCCTCTGGAATGACCACCACTGCGTCCACTTCTCCTTCACCAAACCCCCCACACACTACCATCAACACACCACACCCTACCGCATGTGGGACAAGATCCCCACAGAACGACTAAACTCCCAACTGGCCCACAACCCCCCCACGCCAACGACCCTAACACAGGAGCACACAACCTCTCCAAATTGACCACTACCTGCACAGACACACTAGCCCCCCTCAGAAAACACATCGCCACCCGCAACATCAAGAACGCCCCATGGTTCACCCCTGAACTCCAAGACTCCAAGCGCAAATGCTGCCAAGCTGAGAAAATATGGCGACTAGAACCTTCCACAACCAACTTCTCTACCCTCAAAACCACCATTCACACCCATCACCAACTCATACGCACCGCCAAAAGAGATCACTACAAGACACGCCTTGACATCAACTCTCAAAACAGCAAAGAACTCTTCACCATCATCAATGAACTTGCAAAACCCAAAGCCAGCAACATAGACCCCCCACACACACAGCCCCTATGTGACGCCCTTTCCAACCACTTCCTCCACAAAATCCTGGACATCCACAACAGCTTCATACCACACACACCCACCACACACACCCCTCACTCACCCAACCCAACCCCCCCCTCGTGACCCCCTCCCACCACACTCTCCACATGGACCCCCACCATACACGAAGATACCAAAAAAAACATGAACTCCATCCACTCAGGTTCCCCCTCCGACCCCTGCCCACACCGCATCTACAACAAAGCTAGCCCAACCATCGCCCCCATACTCTGCAACATAATCAACTCCTCTTTCGACTCCGCCACCTTCCCAGACCCCTGGAAGCACGTGGAAATCACCGCTCTCCTAAAAAAAAAAACAAGCCGACCCAGAGATCCTCTCCAACTACCGCCCCATCTCCCTCCTCCCTTTCCCCGCCAAGGTTGCAGAGAAATTAGTCAACGCCCGCCTATCCCACTTCCTCGAAGCAAACAACACTCTTGACTCCTCACAATCCGGCTTCGGCAAAAACCACAGCACGGAAAACGCCCTCATCGCATGCACTGATGAAATCAGGACCAAAGTCGACAAAGGCGAGACCGTCTCACTCATTCTCCTAGACCTCTCCGCAGCCTTTGACACCGTCTGCCACCACACACTCCGCACACGCCTTCACAACATAGAAATTCACCACAAAGCCTTAGACTGCCTCACCTCCTTCATCACCGACTGGACCCAGAGAGTCCGCCTTCCACTCCAACACTACCAAGATCACCTGCGGAGCCCCCCAAGGGTCCTCCATCAGCCCCACACTCTTCAACATCTACATGATCCCCCTAGCCAACATCCTCCCGAGCACACGGAATCACTATCCTCTACTATGCAGATGACACCCAACTCATCCTCTCCCTCACCCGCAACCCCACCACAGCCAAAACCAACCTACACGCCGCTCTTCTCGACACCGCCAACTGGATGACCACTAACCAACCTCAAGTTCAACTCAAACAAAACTGAGATCATCATCTTTGGCCCCAACAATACCACATGGGACGACTCCTGGTGGCCCACCTCCCGAGGCCCCGCACCCACCCCCGCAAACCATGCATGCAACCTCGTCATCATCCTTGACCCCTCCCTCTCCATGACACAGCAAATCAATGCTCTAACCTCCTCCTGCTTCCACACACTCCGCAAAAATCCTTCAAATGGATTCCCCCAGAAACCAGGAAGACAGTCACCCACGCACTCATCTGCAGCAGACTGGACTACAGTAATGCCCTCTACGCCGGCACCACACTCAAACTCAAACGCAAACTCCAGAGAATCCAGAACACAGCCGCACACCTCGTCCTGGGCCTCCCCCGCTACGAACGAATCTAACCACACCTCAAATCCCTTCACTGGCTCCCCATAGAAGAGAATCACATTCAAGATCCTCATCCACGCACACAAATCCCTCCACAACACGGCCCAACCTACCTAAACGAAAGAGTTAACTTCCACACCCCCACACGCAACCTCCGATCAGCTGTCTTCGCCCTAGCCACAGTCCCGCCCCCCCATCCAACGCACCACCACAGGAGGCAGGTCTTTCTCCTACCTCGCCCCCAAAACCTGGAACTCCCTCCCCACCGACCTTCGCAAAACCAAAGACCTCCTCGTTTTCAGAAAGAACCTCAAGACATGGTTGTTCGATCAGTGACCCTCCCCCCGATTTACCCCCCCCCCCTCCAGCGCCTTGAGACCCTCACGGGTGAGTAGCGCGCTCTACAAATTTTTTTGCTTGATTGATTGATTGAAGTGCTTGGTTGCTAGTCGCCTTTGTGATTACCTTTTTTTGCGTAAGGCTGCACCTCTACTAGAAAACACTCCAGTAGGATGTGACCCTGTATTGCCAAAAAATGAGGCTAACTGTAACTGGAGTTTGCTTGGCTTAAGTGGAAAAGGAAGGGCTCGGCCGAGGTGTCAGCTATCATTTGCCTGTGGCAATGAAGGTCACTTTGAAATTAATCCAGGTACTGTGCCCAAATCGAAAGATCATCCTGACAAGACCACAACAAAGCCTTCCCACACCCTGGCCTTTGTTCTCTGCTCTGTGAGCAGCTATCTCATCTCTTCAAATGATAACTGTGGACTGGCTGACAGAAGTGGGAGAGCAAATGTAAATTTAGCCTCCAGGAACTCCGGTCAAGGAAAAGGAAATATTTCTGAAAGTTATTTTTCCTTAGTATTCATTAAAAAGTCCACTTCACCAATGACTTTTAATATCTATTAAAAATATTTTCTAGCTAGTCCCATTTCAGAGATTCGGTAGAAGTAACTTTAATATGTACTCTAGTTTATTACATAAGATAGCTAGGCATGCCACAGTGAAAGTAGTTTTTCTATTCCAGTCACTGTAGGGACATGTTAACATTAAATTTCTACATATCCTACTTACAATTACTGTGGGAGTTTGCATGCAAATATACAATAGAGCATTCTTAACACATTTGTAATATTGATCTGCACTTAAATATACACTTATCTGATGTTATTGCCTCTGAAACAATTTTGCTATGACCTGTTAAAGTGCCTTTTCTTGGCTTATGTTATCTAGGCCTGAAAGGCAATTTGTTCAAAATGGATGTCTCAACCTGTATGCTCACTGTTTATTATTACATTGTTCTCACTTTTCTCAAAGAAAATATATTTAAAATGGGCACAGTAATGTTTTGTTTGTTCAAGGTCTCTTCCTCTAACTCGTATTGCATTCATTCAAAATAGTTTGTTCTTTTGTAACTAGTTTGTTCTGCATCTCTAGATAATTTCCATAATTATGTTCTTTTGCTCACACCATGATGAATCTGAACTTTCAGTGTATTCCTATGAGAAGATTTTATACATATATCCTAAAATTTGGGGGTGGGGAAGATAGCTTCCTAAGGATAATTGGTTAAAAGTGTCTTCTATTTCTATACAGCTTTGAGAAAGCCCTAGACCTGCAGGCCAGGATAGGCGAAACATGTGTTGGCTATGTCATGAAATACTGGAAAATAGCTTTGTTTGGACCTAATAAAAGTGGCCACGCTATAATAATAAATAGGACCATGGGTGGATCAGTTAAGTATGTTTAAGCCTACCTATACCATGCAGAGAAAGTTGTCAATATTGACAAAGTACCCAGAAGCAGTCTGTGTGAAGACAAGAGCCATACCACATGGAAAAGAACTGGTAGGCACCTCTAAAGCCACTGTGTGGTTTTGAGAAGTAGTGGAAGACTGTAGATTTATATCTGATGCGTTTCTGGTGCCTGTAGCAGTTAACTGGAATCAACAAAAGTTCATTCCTTGCCGTCCGCAGCCTATGGGAACAATTTCCATATTAATCAAAACTTAAAGAGATATTTTCTATATGGTAGTGAGAGGGGATAGGGAACTACCCAGGAGTCCTCCGGGCCTATTGTGTAGGATCAGCCACATGATGCAATTTGACATGATCAATGGAGACAAAGCATTTTTCTTTACAACAAGCAAGCGATGGCAAGATCACAGTTCTGGTACCTTGAATTCCATGAAATGGATGATGGGCCAACTTCTTTTTTCACCGCAATCTTTTCTCAAACTAGATCCCCAACTTTTGGAATCCAGCCTGTGGGTGCTGGTGTATCCTAATTCCCTCAGTGGCAGCATGCGTAGTAGAACGCTCATCTCAGAAGTGTTGTAGTTCCTGTAAGAAAGTGAGGCATTCATTTATGTCAAAAGGTGTTTCTGCCGCCACTGCGTCAGGGCCATCAAGTTCTGGGACATACATCTGGATGCCAAACAGGACTTCATATGAGGTACAGCCACCAAAAGATCTTCTAGGCAGATTATTTAATGCTCTCTGGACTCCACAAAAGGTGATGGATCCAACTGCAACCTGAACCTAACATTCTAGCTGTTAAGGATTGCTTTAAATCTCTGTTCTTCATCTCCACTATTGAATTTCCTTCGGGATGGTGGAGGAGGAATAATGCAAAGCCACACCCAGGTTTCCCATGGTATCCCTGTATGCTTTGGAGGCAAAGGCAGGGCCCTGATCCAGGTGGAAAGCAGCTACTGCCTATGTCCTGATAAAGACCTACAAGTCTTTATTAGCATTGCGAGTGTCAGCTGATTGCTGTGGCCACACCCAAAAGAATCTTGAGCAAGAGTCTACAGAAAGAATGTACTTGAATGCACCGTCCAAATTCAAAGGACCACAGCAGTCTAGGTACACACAGTGGAGTGGCTTGAAGGAGAGTAAGACGGGTGTCTGCTATGGGCACTTAACAGTGGAACCTTTGATTTGTTGGCAAATGTCACAGCTAAGGACATACAGCTTTGTCTGTTTGTACAGACCATGCCACCAATAGCATTTCTGTAACAAGGAAATTGTAGCTTCCATACCAGCATGGGTAGAAGAAACACCCTCAGACACTGCTTTAATTAATTCTAGCCTGACATCCTGGTTGGGGGATCACCCACCCCGGGAACAGTTACATACGTTATGTTTTGAGCACTCAAGCTGAAGCATTCACGTCAGCCAGTATTTCATCATCCACTCATTTGGGAAAGAGTAATGGCAGCTACAGTGGCAGTAACAACTGCAGATTTGGCTGCTTCATCACCCACTGAATTCCCTACAACGTGTATTCCAACATGTTGATGACCCAGTAATATGTATTACATGAGCCCACAGCAGTTTGTCTTTACGTTCTACCACCTTTCCCCAAAGCGCTTTATGCTGGATAGTGTTTCCTTTAGAGGCTCTAAATCCATTGAGGCACCAGTAATGTGAATTTTCACTGAAAGACAGAACACAATAGTACGGATAGCACTCTATAAGTGTCGGGAATTCGGTATTGATATGTTCCACTGCCAAAAAGAAATGCTTTTAGTTCAGCTAGCTGTGCAGTGCAGTCCCCAAGTGACTGCGTAAAGGTCTATTGAGGGTGGAATTCTCCATCCCTCATCACTCCACAAACAGCTGCGCAAGCCGCAGAGTATTGATGTTTGGTACCTACAGCAGGTTGAGCTGAACCATTAGTGTAAATAATATTTATACTGATCAAGAGGCATAATGTTAGTGGACTTGGGCTATTCCAGTTCATACTGGAGAAACTCCAGAGTTTGCAATTTAGGGTCAAACACAGTCTCCATCAGTGGCAGTCAAGTATGTGGCCCATTGTATTCATCTTTGATGCAAAGCTTTTGCATTTGGAACACTAGCCTTTGTGACAGCCTCTAAGGCTGGGACTGGGGTGACGACAAGGGTGCGTTTTCCCTGAGCCAGAGGTCTTTTCTTAATGACAGCCGTCTGAACAAAAGTCAGTATTTTTTCAGTAGATGCAAACTGCATTTCAGCATTAGAATATAAATGTGATTTATATGCAATCAGCACTGTGTCACCTTCACTGAATGTGACACAGGTAAAGCCAATGGTACTGTGAATTATCCGGATAACCAGGTTTGGTTTGTTTTCACACCTGTGTGAATGTTTTGCTTCAAGCATTAAACAAAAAGGCCCACACCAAAAAACTATTCCACAGGGTGGACAAGGGAAAGAAAAAACATGTTTTGTGTAGAAAAACCCACCAGGGTTGCCCTTTGGTGGCATGCTTCATCATTGGGTTTCCTCCTGTTCCCATAGCGCTCCTGTGACACATATTAAATTAGTAATAGTACCCAGAGGCAAGTATTTTTAACTCACCTAAGACCCCACCACTCCTATCCCTCTCAAAATTCACAGTGATGAAACTACATCAGTGCTTCCTTGTATTCGTTGGTCGTAGCACGCCCGATCTGCAGCGGAACAGGAGGAAACCCAATGATGAAGCATGCCACCAAAGTGTAACCCTGGTGGGTGAGGGTTTTTCTACACACAAAAAATCTTTTTTCTTTCCCTTGTCCACCCTGTGGAATCTTTTTTTTTTTGGGCTGGGCCTTTTTGTAATGTTATACTGGCTATAAGGACAGCCCTTCCAAAGCCTCCTTCTCCCTCTGTTATTGTTGCTTCAAGCATGTCAGTTTGTAGTGATCCGAGTATTTCTGTGTTCTTTTGTCAAATGTTTGTTACCGAAATATGGACAAATTAAATCATAAAGTGCTTTTATGCGTTGTGCATAGTCTGGTATGTATATTCTGCCAAAATTAAAACATACTAACAAAGATTGTAGCTTTCTGTTTGGTGGTTGTAATTGTGTGCACTTCTTTAGGAAGTGTGGTGCCAGGATCTTCCCTTCATTTGAAAGCTCCTATCCGAAGAATAGGACATTTGGAAAGGAAACCTCTGGTTTTTTTTTTTTTTTTAAACTGAATTTGTAGCCATATACAGCAAATCCCAAAACATTGTGATCTACTCTTTCTAAATGCGTGTTTAAGTCATCATCCGTCAGATATAGGTCATCGACATAGTACAATGCTTTCCTGCTTCAGGTGCTATATTTTGGCAAAAAAAAAAAAAAATGTTGGAAATAATATGTGTTGTTTTATACATTTTATGGACAACATGGTTTATTAGTGCTGTACTGTGTGAGTTTTGTATTGCAAAAGTGCATGTGTGACTATTTAAATATCTGTAATCTAAGACCATGCTATAGGAATCATCTGGTTTAGCTACTGGGAACACGGGATTGTTCATTAGAGATCCACAGGTTTCAATTACTCCCTCGTCCTCGAGCTGTGAGAGAATCTCCCTCACGGGGGTTTCTGCTTCATGGTTTATGGGGTATTGTGGTTGCACTTGAATGCTGTACCTTATGGGTGTTACATGATAAGAAGAGTCCCTATCCGTGCCCACACAGTTGCTGTATAGTCCCGGGCCTGTGCAAGAGCCCAATCTGCAGTGTATGCTTGCCTTACTTGCTCTTGAACAAGGATTGAGAGACAGTAACATCACATCTTCCCCTTGTCAGAGTGTTCTAATGAACTCTGGCAGCCAGTCATTTTCAGCCAAGACGATTTTATAACTAAGTGTTATCTTTCGCAGAAAATTACTTAAATTGTGCACATTATGTCCCCCTCAATTTGTAGGTTTGATTTGTAGACTCGGTCTGGAGTTGTAACCCGCCTGTCTGGAGTTTTGACTTCTATGTAATTGTTAGTTGCTCTCACATCCAGAAACTCTTGAAGGTTCTGACAAACTATTGTGACCCCGGTCACGTGGGCATATTTCACCAAAATTCCCGCAACCACCTTTTTTTCCGAATTGGGAATTTGTTGAGGAAATTTGTCTTCCTTCTTTATGATGATGTCAGACAAGCGTTTTGAATCCTTGTCTGGTTTCTCGTACTCTTCTTGTCTGCGCTGTGGCTGCCCCACTCTCTCTGACCATTTGTCGGGTCAGTCCTGAAAGGAACGAGAAGGGTGTGTATCAGTATACGAATACCTGTCGGGCTTTTTCAAATTTTCACGGTTACACAAATTATGTTTTTCAGAGTTCTCTAACTCTGGAGATTTTTTCTGTAATTTTATTTTATCTTTATTTGATTGTCTGTCCCAGTGTTTTCTAGAAGACTCCTGTGCTTACTTGATATTATCCTTTCCAGGATTACCTTTAAAGTGTGACTTATTTGGTCCCCCCCCCCCCCCCCCCCCCCCCCCAGATTATCACGACCAATACATGTGTAAGTCTCTGCAATTATTTTGGGTAACTTCGGCTCCTTGTCTATTAAAAGGAACCTGAGCAAGAGATTTGTAAACCGCTGATCCTGCTGCTTCCCTTTTTATGTTTCCTAATATTATTGAGGACACTGTGGCAAAATTGCCAGTTAATTTCATCCCCAAGTCCAGGACAGGGAAAGCCCTGTATTCATTCTCTGTTTTAACACTTCTGGTGAAACAGCAAGAGCTGGTGTACCATGAGTTATAGTATATATTGCAACAAAACCATGCCTTAAGTGGCACAGTCATCTATAGAGGGTAAATCCCCAAGTGGCAAGCACAATGTGAGAACTCTTTGTTTATTTTGGGGTCCCGTATGGGGAAACACTGCTTCAAGCGGATTCATTTTTTTAAGCAATCCAGAACAGAATTTCCTCCCGTATGCTTGGTACCTTGCTCCTAATAGCATTAGGAAAAACTGGGTTAATCTCAGGTGTAGCCAATTATTGTTGGATAGCATTAGCAGCCCTTACTGGGGCACTGTTCAATGTTTGCTTTACAAATTATGTCAAAAGTTTATATTATCTAACTAGATTAATATATATATAGGGGCACACAGCTCTGCCGCTGCTAAATTTTGTGTGTTTGGATATGGTGTGTAGGCAGTTAGAATTGGCCATGTGGCCCAGTCATTACTGAGGGACCCAATATAACGTGTTGAACAACGTGTCATAAGGCTGCTTGGAACCAATTTTGATGTTCCTAAAATGTCCACAGTATTTCTAAATAGTTGTATGCTCTGTATTGTGTTGGAGGGCTAGCCACCATGTATGTATGAAGTGTATTGTGTTGGCACAGACTGCAGGAAAGTTGACCCGTGAGTAAAATATTTCAGTTTTGTACACTTTGTGTGACTCAACCACAAATGTAATATCTCCAACCCCATTAACTAGTCCACATAGGTAAATGTTGTGTAACAGCATGTCTACAATTTACTGGAATAACTACTGGATTGGCCATTTAAAAAAAAAAAAAATTCAGAGAAGGAAATACCAAGTGGGTATCCTTTTAAACTTTCAAGATCAAACAACCTCAAGACAAATATAGGTGCTACCTAAACTGCTGAAGAGGATATTTCCCTAACACCGTAGACGCCGCAGGTTATTGATGAATAGGGCACATTAGGCACACAAAAGAAAACAACTCAGGAGACCCATTAAACAAGTACCTGTCCTTCATACATTGGTGGCACCATGCTATGCAGTTCCTACTCAGGATTGCATATACAGGATGGCAGAACTTTAGAATGTGGAAGACTGAGTCCATCCACACCATCAGTGACTATCAGGCCAACTACTGGCTAGTTCACAGTGCCTCACCCAAACCTACCAGGGTGGAAAGTGATTATGGCAATCTGAACATGACACTCTGACTCCCCAGGGAAGCCGTGGAAACAGATCTTACCCTTTTGTGGTATTACTCATGCATGCCAAGACGAGACACAAAAAGATGCATAAGACGTTTTCAATACATTTATTGGAACAATCACAATCTGGCATATACAGAGTCTGCTGTGATAATTAGGCTGATGAAACAAAGCAAAGTAATCAGCATTACAGACATGGTAAAGAAGATAAACAATTCCACCGTGGGGAATGTGGGTCTAGATGTTCTAGAGCTTCCTATCTAAGCCTATGTTGAGAGCATAGCTCTGGAGAAACTACTGCTGTTTCTCTACCACCAAGCTATAAAACAAAGTCAAAATATTAATTTCCTATTTCCATAACTGGCATAAAAAATGCATTAGACTGCAAAACGACAAATGCCAACTTACATCATAAAAATGAATTACATTTCCTTGTATTAGGACAGTGTAAGCGAAGCTTGAAGTGTGGAATGAGGTATGGCACAGTAAAACGTCTGCCATTGCACTACTAAGGAAGTGATTAAAATGCACCAACAAAATATTAGGAGAAAGCCTGACAGATACAACATATTCTTGTTTCTCTATTACGCTTTAACTTGAAAAGTATGGAGGGTCCACGTCTTCAAAGACACTTTCCCTGGGGACCCCACACTGTAATTGAATTAATTTCTCTGGTCTAGGGCGAAGTAAACATCTCCATGCACCCATGCAGGGGGCAGAACAATTGTCAACACTAAATGGCATCTAGGCCCCCCGGAGTGGCAAATTTGACACTATTCAGTAACACAAACACAAAATCAAAATTGAAGAGGTACAGAAGCTGGAGATTAATATTAGTCCAGCATTTGTTTCAAGCAGACAGACTAACAGATTTCTGTGTAGGAAGCCTAACTCACAGTAGAAATATCTCCATTGGAGCAAGAAGCAGCCATGAACAGAGAAGGAAGAGTAGCTCTATACACATTTGATGTCAGACATGTACAAACAAAGTCATGTCAGCACATACAGCATGGCAACTAACTTGGAGTGGACTGCCAAACGTAGTGTCACATGTATAGTACAGCGGAGCTGTGGATAAACAGCAAACATTTATGTTTTTTTTTTAAAGTAAAGGTAAAATAAGGATATACCTTTTTAAAAGTTAGGAGTTACCCCCGGTGTTTTTTCCCACAGAGAGGAGTCACTGCATTTATTTTAAATTGTTACTTTAAGGGGGTTGTCCAGCCAGCCTGTACTGGGACATCAATCGTCTCTAGCATTATAGTTCTGTCATCTGCTTACCATCAGGGGATACTGAAAGAAGAGGCTGTTTCAGTGAGAGGTTAAAAAAGCATTGGCTGTCACAACAATGTATTGTTCTTCCAAGTTTACGGTGACAGTGTGAAAAGAAATGATACAGTGCTGAAGAAAACCAGACATGAACTTGGTAGAGGTGGTTACAAAAGTAGAAGTGGACAGAACTAAAGATATACAATCAACTGTAGGTCTTGTGGAGTATTATACCAAGTCTGACAGGGATTTTGCAAATATCATTGGTCTTCTGCAAAGGCAGATGAAGGAATATCAGGAATCCTTTGACGCTCTTATGTTATTTTTTATGAGTTCTACTCTTTGTGGTAAAGTCAGACCACAAAAAAACATTAGTGCAAGTGTTCTTATTTACAGGTTTGGCCCAGATTACACTAAGATTTATTTGTAGAATAAGGGGTTAACAGAATATGATTTTCAGGTGGAGTATGCCACCAAGCTGCAGAACAGAGATGCAAACTGCCTGACAAGTTTGCCCTTAGGGAGGGAGTTAAGAGGGTGAGAATCAAAGAGAGAACATCATGAAGAGAAGAGCAGTGAAACAAGTCACTGGCAGGAAAAGTAGAGTAGGGTAATAGGTTGGCCATCCAGGAATACATTGATGGATGGGAAGAAAAATACTGGACAATGCGGTAAGAGAATGTCAGTGGGAGGCTGCTGTTGAGAGGAGAAAAATTGCAGTGGTTGTACTGAGACAAACACGGTAAACTGTGTACACCTTTTTTAATTTATGGGGGGTAAAACCAAATCAAAAGGTCAGAAAAGTTTATTGGTTGCCAAAGATGAACACCATGGTGCAGGAGTTTATGAAAGAATGCCATTGGTGTACACTAGTGCCAAATGCAAGTTAACACATGAAGTGCCTTTGCTGCTTGTTAAAGTTCTATTGATTGCAATAAATTAGTGGACGGTATATTTTGGTGTTGACAGGTTGCCATTCTAAGTGGATGCTGGCTACAGTTATGGGAACTGTTACCACAGCATTATTCAATGACTTCCTGAAGTAGGAGCTTGCAAGTGTAAGGAAACTCCTCTTTTTGTATGGTCACCCCCAGGTTTTTTGACTGATGCTGCTGTTTTATTTATTTATTTAGTTTTTTACTTTGAGAGGGCATGAGCCCTGTTAGCCCGACCTGAGTGCCAGCACCCTGACCCCAAAACATGTATGTTACACTGGCTATATCCAAATGGCATAGGTAAACATAACTGTAAGTCCCTAGAATACGCAGGTCCACTGGAATTATGAGATTGTGCGGCCGTGGCGATTTTTGCATTATAGTTTATCGGTATTTGCCACATAATCCGCTATCTGATGCATAATCTGCACATTTTAACAAAAAACAAAAAGAACACAATTGTTTCTAGCGAACGCTTCAAAAGCTATTAAAAACGCAGTAGTGTGTGTTACAGAGCAGAGGAACATCTCTTGCAAAGCTTGACTGGTGATCTTTCTGTTCCTTATTTCTATATTTGTATATTAATCTGGTACGAATGAGCTGCCCCCACTACCCCGACAGTAACAATGATGTATTACAATTATAAAATGTGCTGCATTACGCAGCATAATTAGCTTTTTCTTGCCGCATGATTTCTCAACCCTGCCACAAACTTTGGCCCTCTCCAGACGCATAATTCCAGTGGCCCTAAGTATATGATACCAGAGCATGTAATTAGAGAGTCATGCAAGGGATTGCAGCAATGGTTGTGCCACCCTGAGCATGACGCAGGTAAAATGAGCCTTGCAGTCAGACATTGCAGACTGGAAGAGCAGTTTTAAACTGCTAGAAATTTATAGCAATATGAGTAATACAATGTGTGCAAGTCACTCCTGTGGCAGGCCTACCATGTGCTAAGGCATGGTGCAGCATATTTCATGAACAGAACATATATTTTACATGTTCTGGCAGTAAAAAAGTGAAACTGTTGTTTTTACTGTGTAAGGACTGGGTCGCCCCACGGGCAAGTACAGAATTACATGCTAACACACAAGCTGTGCCAACTCGAAAGTAATGTAAAATGTTGTGGTGTGCAACTTGTGCAAAGATTGCCACTTTGTTGCATTTAATATTCTGTGCTTTCAGTGGTGGCATGAGGAGCCTGCCCTCAAGACAGCTTTCTGAAAACACTTCCCTTGGTAGCCACACCTCTGGGTTGGTCTAAAGAGCTACGGACACAGAGACGGATTCTGCCATCTTGGGAGAGGGCAGAATGGTGCATCTTGGGACAGTCAGATGCCACACTTTCCAAGAAGTGGTCTACAGGGGAAAGGGAAAATTGTAGCCCATTTTCTACTGACCACATCTACCCTGTAGGCACTTTCTGAGCATAAATATGGCACCCTTGGCACCAGAACGTGGATCTCACCTGGAGTGCAAGAAGAATCTACGGAGGACTGACCTGTTGCATTATGGAACCAGCACAGAAAGGCTGCACCAGTGTGGACTGGGCTGCACCTGCAGAACCTGGTGGCTAGCAAAGAAGAGAGACTGTGCCTGCTGTGTTCTGCTTAAGGGGGAAGTAGTTTCCAGAGCAAAGAGACTTACAGGTGAGTTGGCTGACCTCTTGTTCACAGGACAGGGCCACAGTAGCCGAGAAGCCTCCTGGGGCTATTTGGTAGTCCATAATCCTCAGATCGCCACCAACCGCCGCCGTACTGCACAGGGACCAGGATCTAACGCTCAAAGATGCACCTGAATTTGCTGAACCCAGGAGAGTAGTTGGAGTGCAGCCAGGTCACCTAGGACATGATATATTGCCCAGGGAAGGATTTGGCTGTGACCGCACCACCAGGGGATTGGTAGCCCAATGTCACCCAGACTTCTACCAGCACTGAGGACTTCGAGGGACATTGACTCTGTGACCAAGACCGCCTCACCCATTGTGGACTGAGAAGGAGCCACAGGAAGAAGACACCCCCCCGTCAACCGCATCACATCCCCACCATCCTTGAACATCTTCAGCTTCCTTCATCCCTTGCATCAGGACCATTTATAGGAAACCTCTGCAACTGATAAAAGTGCCTGGAACTGACCGGGGACAGCTTCATCTCTGAGGTAACTGTTTGTGAGGGCCTTGCTGGTCTCCCTGACTGACTCCCTACTAGAGTTAGTCGCCTAAATTGACTCCACGTGATCGCATTACAACTAACCCAACTTTTTGGTGAAAATGTTTCTAAGTGTCAAAGTCATTGAATTTGTCAATGCCGTTTCGCGGTTGAGTGAAATGCTTTGATTTACTCTACCTTGACAATCTATATCTCCAGAACCCTTTGGTGGATCTCTTGTTGTAAAAATACATACATTTGTGTCAGGTTTCTTGAGTGTCTTCTCAATTGCTTCTTCAATTGTTTGGTGCTGTTTAAGTGCTTTACACTTGTTTCTTTGATTAAGCTTTGCTGCTCAGAGCCACAGCTACGAAGGGTTGAGTTGAAGGTTTGACAAACAAAACCTACTGGTCCTAGAGGGGTTGGTGTGTATTACGCAGTGAGGGCGCACAACCACACCATCTAATACACCCCATTTCTTCACAGGTAGGGAAGGAATTCCACAGACTGATTGCCGACAACAGGAGTGCAATTTGTTCTTGAAGAGTTGTGATTTTATTTTCAGGACTGTAGCTTTGGAAAATCGTAGAACATTGTATTCTTTGCAAGCCAATGGATTAGTAAAGATAATGTCTCGAATGACATGGCTTAAGTACAAATGGTCTTAGTGCAGGAAGGAAAGTTAGGTCACCTCAACCAGGCCTTGAAAAATCTCGAAAAGGCAGACAGGCCTGCAGGGCTGGTAACCTGAATGATCTACTCACCCTAGGAGTAACACACTTGACCCAATATCTTGACATAAATGTGTGAGAATAGAACGATTTTGATATGAATAGCTGTGACCTACTATTGTAGTACTCCTCGCATAAAGCAGTAAGGCAGGAGGAATACAATAGTAAGTTACAGCTACTTAAACCAAATTTTTTGTGATTTAGGCCCAATACTTTTTAGGCCAAAGCCTACCAGATAGCACAAATGTCTTGTTTGCAAGGACATCTTGGGAATTTTCTTAAAGCTTCCCAAGGAATGCACTCCGCCTATCGCTTACCATTGGCATTTTGGTTTGTAACACACATTTGCTTGCTTTCTATTTGCTGGCTTTATTTGTTTTAAGCATTCTAGTCTGTCTGTGTTCCTCCCATGGAGCACAGCCTGTTCACCATCGCTCCTTGTATTCTTCTAAAAGTGTTTGCTTTCTGTAAACAGGCCTTTAAATCTTGGTCTTATCTTGTCACATTTGCTGTGCCTTCAAAGTCAGAGGTCAAGTGTCAGGTTCTGACTTCTGAGGGAGCTTGGTTTTCACTTTTCTTTCCATGACTTCAAAGTGAGAGGATTTATGTGACTATCCTGCTGGGTGTGCCCTTTTGAAAGGAAAGGTGTAGGGTGTCATTTTTTTTTAGCATGCAACACTTAAATATCTGTAAATGAATTGTGCAAATATTTCAGAATATATCAATTAGAAAAATACAAATGAAGCACATTTCTCTAAAGCGTAGAGGAAACATATTTAAATGCCATCAAAACAAATCGATACGCATGGTGATGCCATTTACAAATATTGTTTGTACTGTTTCGTTTTATATGTAAAACTGTATGTCTGCTCAAATATAATGGTCATTTAAATTGAAAATGTGATCTGTAATGGTAGTGTGCGCTCCACTCCAGTAGATTCAACAATACTGTAATCCCCTCTATGCTAACCCACCCCACTCTGCAACACTATACCACTCCACACTATGCTATGCCACTCTACAACACTTTAATACACTCTACGCTACATCACTCCACTCCCCTCTACGAGACGACTCAACACTCCCCACTACGACACTCCACAACACTATTCTACTCAACTCTAAGACACTCCATTCTGTCACTCCACGCCACGTCATTCTAAGCCTCTCTACTCCACTCTGCACTGTGATATGCCACTCTACTCTATTCCACTCTATGGTACTCCACCCTACAACACTTTACTACACTCTATGCTACACCACTCTAAGCCCCTCTGCACCACTCCACAACACTATTCTATCCAACTCTAAGACACTCTACTCCACTCTATGCCACTTCACGCCACTCTACAACACTACATTATACAACACTCTACTCTACTTCACTCTAGGCCACTCCATAACAGTCCACTCTTTGACATTCCACTAAACACCCCTCTAATCTACAACACTTTACTCCACTCTACTCTGACACTTTAATCCACTCTTCGCTATGACACTCCACTCTGCTCTGTGGAACTCCACGTACGGCACTTTACACTAATCTATGGTATTAAAGACACTCTACAACACTCCTCTGTATGATCCTCCATGGCTCTCTATGATGCTCCACACTACAACACTCTGCTCTACGCCACTCCATGCACTCCGCACCACTCCATGCTACAACACTCTACGCCCCTCTGCTTTACACACCTCCACTCTACATTTCTTCACTCCACTCTATGACACTCCTCTACGCCAAAAACATTCATCCATGCTGAAAAGCAACCACAGTGGTGTACAAGAGTAAATCACACTGGCAAAGTCAATACCTCTTGCATAGGTGAGGCCTACTGGCTTTCCCAATGCTTGTTTCTTCAATAAACATAAGCAGCAGTGGTGAATGTGCAACTTCTCAAGTTCCTGCTCACATAAAGAAATTCTCTGAATATCGGCCCACCGCTCTTTGGAGTTAGGTTATTTTTATTTTATATCTGGTATTTGATACAACATGAACCTATCACAAAAACATTTTTACAACAGGTACTTTTACCGGACAACCTCTCTTACTGGAATAGGAATTTTTGATCTGCAGGCTTTTCCACACAATAAGATACCACCTGCAGCAGGTGCTGCTCTTCCCCCAAACTCAGCACAATTTCAACCACCTGACCTATCTCAAGGATCAGAAGCAGTCAACTGTAGATGAGTTTTTCTGCTACTAAATTTAAGATTATTGATAACGAGGATTAAATGTTTGGCAAAGATATGAAGGACTTTCATAAGTTGTTATAAAAAATATACTCCATAAGGTCCCACTCTTCCCAACCCTTTAGCCACCCAACTCTACTCACTTGTGTCAGTATATTTTTAATAGGAGCATCACAACTATTTTCTGCGAATCATAGACTTAAATCTCCATAAATTCAGTGACTAACATACATCCCTGCTTCTTTCTGACAAAGCTATCAATCAATTTTTCCTGCATATTTTTCAAATGCGTAAGTAAGGTCAAGAGCAAAGGCTTTTTCTGTAGCACCAGCCAGACGCTGGAATTTCCTTCCATTTTAACGTTGCTCCTATCCATTACTATTCACTTTTAGGATTCAAATCAAAACCATGCTCCTCACACCATACTGTAGCATTGTGGTTAAAAGGTGATGGGTTCTTTAGCGTAAAGAATCTTAGGCAGTAGTGCAGTCTACAAATAATAACAACATCCTTTGCACAAGAGGTAAATGGTACATTTCTTTCTTTATTGACAGATCAAACATAATAGTTTATGGACAAGAACAACGTTAAAACTCATCCTTCAAAATTCGATCACACACAATATAAAATACATTGACAAAATAAAACCTAAACTATAAATAGACAACAATTTAAAGCAAATTCAAAATCATAAGGAAAATTAATTCAGATAACACATCTCAACATTCCATAAGAGGGGCGTGCCCAACATGGCGTGCGAGTAGCAATGTCCATGTGGCGCTCCACAGCTTGAGACATTAACAGGGTGAATGTTGTGGCCCTGGGACCCTGCTTTGGCTAACATTTAGCGGGGAACTGCCAGGGGGAGTTGGGACGGCAGCCCAGACCTTCCTGTCATGACGCTTCTGCAGTAACTTTGAGGGGGTAAGTCATTAACCATCCCGCTAGCCGACCCTGGTGGCACTCAGTGGACGGCCGGTGACTGCTACGAATATCTGTAAGTAGCAGCACTGCACCAAACTGATCACCGGATCTCCCACCTCCCACAGCAATCTGAGCTCGCAGACTGTGCCCTATCGTACTCAGACACCTGGCAGCTCCTGCTTGCTCCCAGAATAATACTGTTATGGCCACAGCATGCTGGTGCACTCAGACCCCTGTGCGGCCCTGCTTCATGGTGCAGTAACAGAGAAAGGCTGCAGGGGGTTGGGGGTATGGCAGCTGAGGCAGAGAAGTGCTGGCTCCCCACTTGAATTTGAGAGCCCTGAGAACCGACACAGAAATACCCTGCCGATGCCCACGGTATGCCACATTATTAAAGGCTTGGTCTAGTGCGGGCCTCTGGGCCTAAACGACTCACCCCTCGGTATCCATCCACATTTGGCATTGGGCACCGTGACTAACCTGCATTGAGCCTGCATTTGTGCTTCCCAGGGCATCTTTTCATTATGCACTCTTGGAGTAGTGCAAGCAATATCTTTACCGGAACCTGGCCCAAGCAATGGCTGCCCCACATTCATTAGCACTTGCAAAACCAGGCGAAGGAGTACGCAGGCATTGCGACATAGTCGCGCAGAAGGTACACTCAGGAATCTGCAGGCTTTGGAGACACTGTGCAAGGACAGATCTACAAATCCCGCTCCCCATATTTCGAGAAAGTGTGCTCTGCTCTGGGACATCGTGGCGACCCCTTGACTGCCTCTCCATGTGCAATCCTCTGCCTACATAATGCTGCTCACTAGGGACTTAAGGCAGACCCAAGGAGGTATACTCCCTGCAACTCTTACATTGCGGACCTGTGTCTAGAGCGTCTGCCAGCTGCAGTACGGGGACAGAGTTAGGTGGGGCGGTGGTGCTGAGCCTCTCATCTGGGCTGTGATTGGCCTTTTCTTGGAACCCAACATGCTACACGGTCCCTCCGGGAGCACCCAAACCAAGCTATTGTCCAGTTGGTTGTGCAATACATTATACTCCCACCATGTCCTCCAAGCGTGGAGGAAAGAAAGAAAGACAACAACCTCAAGGACGTTTGCAAAAACCTTCCACTAAGAAGCCCAACCATAGTGGGGATTCCTCAGCGACAGTCTCTGCCCCCATCTGCTTTGTCCTCTGATTCAGGACCCCAGGAGGCTGAGGCACCAGTCACACAACATTATCAGAGGGCTTATTTGGCACCCTCAGAGAAGATCTAGATGCTTTGAAATGGGACATGGTAGTAGATGTCAAGAACATAAAAAAGGACATGGGTGAGTTGGCCAAAGGGTCACTGACCTTGAACAGATGGGTGACTCACGTGAAGAGGAGCAGGAAGTTCATCAACTGGAACTGCTGAGATTACAGAACAAGAAGGAAAAGCTCCTGTACAAATTAGAAGACCTTTGAAACAGGTTCAGACACTTTAACTTTCGAATTAAAGGAGCCCTGCATCAGGCAGTGTCAGGGAGGCTTGAGGATTATGTTCTTCACCTGTTCCGCCAAGTGGCACTTGAACTTGTGAAATAAAGAAGTGGCACTGGACCGCACACACAGAGCAGGACGACCAGCACAATCCCCAGGTATGCGGCAAGATATACTTACCTGCCTCCACTTGTATTGTCATAAAGAAATCATAATGGCAGCTGAGAGGGACACAAACACCATCGAGTTTGAGGGAGCAAAACTAGGATTGTACTAGGATCTTTCCCCCACGACACTAGAGCGCCATTGTGCACTCCAACCCATCACTGATTTCCTAAGGGGACAGGGACCCCAACATAAGTAGGGCCATCCGTTTAGACTTACCTTTGTATGAAATAAAGAAACTCAGTGTCCGCACTCTGGAGGACTGCGCCAGTTCACAGCTGAAGCCTGGTGTAAAATCATCAGCGGATCCTCGCCATTCTTCTCGCCCCTTTAAGAAGCATCTCAGCAAACCTGCTGACACAAAGCTGAAGGTAGAGAGCTGCACTACTAACAGCAACTACAGCAACAGGACACCACCTCGAAGCTCGAAAATGATTGAGGTGGAGGCAGATCTATGGCTGCCTCGCCCAGTTCTTCACAGGATTGGCAATAGTCTTACATTGGACCATGGGGGCATAGGGGTGCTGCTCTGCTCTGGAGGACGACCTTCAGAGACCGGCAGAGCTCCCCCCTCTTCCTGGCCATAGCTGATGCTGGAGGTATTCATTACAAGTGACATGCTTTCTCTATTTCTTGTTTGTTGTGTTCCCAGGGAAGGGGGGGAATTGTATGTTTACCCTCTTCTCTCCTTACTCACCTCTATTCACCTTGACACACATCTTTGGCACCACAACTACTTCTGCTATATGGGGGAAACTATAGATCTAGTTGCCCTACCCGGTTCAGCTAAGCGATCCCATTTATGGCACCATATGTTTAAAATATTAAGCCTAAATGTTTGAGGCCTCAATGCAAAGCATATAGTACTGCTCTCCTTTCTTAAAGACTCTAATTGTGATGTTTGCCTGCTCCAGGAAATGCATATACTTCACTTCGACTGGATATGTCTCTGGTCGTGTTGGTTTGACCGGCAATACTTATCCTCCAGTGCCGGAAAAAAGGCAGGGGTGTCAATACTACTTGCAGCACACTTCCCAGGGAAGGTATTACAAACAGCAGAATTGCCTGGCAGGCTTTTATCCCTACGTATAGAAATGAGAGGCTCTAGCTTTACATTTGCCACTGTATACACCCCGACCGAACATCAAGAGGCCTTTTTTAGGGATGCAGTGGGGCACGTGGTGGCCACTCCTGACACAGACTTTATTCTGGGAGACGACTTTAATGTAGTTGCAGATGCAGCACAGGCAGATCGGCACAAAGATGTGGACAAACAGGAGCTCTTTTGTTAACGAGCCATCAATGGCTGTCGGACATGTGGAGACGGCGCAACCCATAAATGAAAGCTAGCGCATTTTCCTCAGCTGCTCACCAAACATATGCTTGCTTAGATTTCTTCTTGATCTCCACAGAGTTCACCCTGGCTTCCACGGCAGTTGACATAGGGGAAGCATTCCCTATCTGATTACTCACTCATCGCCATCACCCTACACCTACCGGGGATGCCACCACTTGGACGCACTTGGCACCTTAACCATAAATAACTCACATATGACTCCAATCTCACTGAAATAACGGACACCATACGCAACTTTATTATGGGACACAATTTTCTTGCCATCTCGGCTCAACTTAACAGGGAGAGGAGGGACAAACACACACACTTACAAGGTGTGATGAAGGAATTAGAAGAGACACACAAATGCACAGGCTCCCTTAAAATACGGCGTTAACACTAGCTCGTAAACAACTTAAGGCCCTAGATATGGAAAAAGCTGAATACGCTCTTCTGCGCCTTAAATAAAAGTACTACGCAGGACGTAATAAAGCAGGCTACTTATTAGCTCAAAGGTTCCACACCCAGGCTATACAATAAGGGGCAATCGAAATTGAGAAGTCACCGGGTAACTGGGTCCACTAAGAGGAACACATTGCACAGGAATTCGAACAGTTTTACTCTTCTCTCTATACCAGTGTGTCTCCAACCAGTCGACATGAGCTACCAGTAGCTCTCACACCCCTTCAGAGTAGCTCACAGCCTGGAGTTCATTCTTAAATAAGCACAGGGTCACACTTTTCCTTTTAAAGTTAAGGGAAGCATGTGTTTATTTTACATTATTATCACCAGACTGCAGATAGCAGGGCCTAATAAGGAGCAGTGCTGTAGTCGGATTTATGACCCAGGGCACAGAAGTGAAGAATTGAAGCACTAAGAAATTTAACTCTTAGATAAAAGTCCTTGTCAACTTAGTATTAGAAGTGAGAACAAAATGATGTTTCTCAATGCTTTAAAATGGGAGAAAATGAAAATTTGCCTTACTATTGGGTTACCTTTTCATATTAATTTTCTCAAATTATTTTTCAAAGTGTTGCATTTACAAAGAGCATGCATTTTGCTCCCAGTGGTCAATGGAACTGTGTCCAAATTTATCACTGAAAAATACACTAATTTTTCAAGTGGGAGAAATTTAAAGTGTAAAAAAACAATTTCCACATTACGAAAATTTTTGCACTTTAATTTTCTCCCATTTAAAAACATGGCTGCATGTTTGTGCTATACTTGTAACGGTGCCACAGAGGGCAAAAGGTATGCCCTGTGCCAAAAGTACCTTGACACCACCGGCTCTCAGTTACCCATACGTCCCACTCATATGCACACATGTTCATAGATCCCCAAATTCCACGCACACGGACACACATGGCAGCCTTGTCATAGTGCCCCAATCAAAATATTTTGTTTAAACCATAGTATCTGGCTCTATAAACATTAGGCTTAAAGTCAAGGAAATTTGCCACGGGGTGTTTGGTAATAATGCGCAAGCTGTTTAGCTTTCGGTAGCTCATGATGATTTTCACTGATTAGAAATAGATCTTGCTTCAGAAAAGGTTGGAGACCCCTGCTCTAGGCGGAAGATCTTGATAAGAGCAAGACTGAAAAGTATTTAGCTCATGTACCACTAACACAGAGGTCTTCAAACTGGAAGGCCACAAGTGAACACAGCGGGGGGCAGGCTATGGCCAAATAAAGCATTTATGCTAATAACAAGGCTTTGTTTTAAGCTGAATAAACTGGGCAGCAATAAACCACTCTGTAATGGACCATCACCTTAAATGCAGTGCCTCGTGGACCATGATCAAGCTGGGTTCATCCCCTAACGCGGCTGCAGCGACAACACTAAACGACTTTGCCATCTCCTTGACAAACCACAATGCTCTAGAGTACCAGCACTCTTTCTATCTGTTGGCACTGAGAAGGCCTTCGATCATGTGCATTGGCTGTTCCTTCAAGTGGTACTAGCACGCTTCGGGTTGGGCAGAAGGTTTCAAGGTTTGACCCAAGGGTAGGTCGCTCCCCCTGCCGCTGCAGCTCCTCCAGCTCCTCCAGGTTCCTGAGTCCCACCTCACAGTAAGTACCCCCCACCTCCCAGCCCCTCGCTCTGCCCCGCGCTACTCACCCTCTCTCCTGCTCCTGCTTCATTTCTTCTTTTCTTCTCTGTTCTTCCTCCTCGCTCCTCGTCTGTAATCTTCTTCTGTACTCTTCTTTTCCCCGTCTTCTCTCTTCTTCTCTTCTTCCTCATCTTCTTCTGTGGTCTTCTGCCCTCTGTTCTTCGTTTTCTGTATCTTCCTCTGTGTTCCTCTGTGTTCCTCTGTGTTCCTCTGTGTTCCTCTGTGTTCCTCTGTTCTTCCGGTCTTCTGGTCTTCTGGTCTTCTGCCTTCGGCTCTTCTGCCTCCTCCGTCTTCTTCTCCCCGCGCCTGCCCTCCTGCTCCTGCCTCATCCCCCTCCCTCACTCGCATCCCCCTCTCTATCTCCCCTATCTAACCCGTTCACTATCTACCTCCCTCACTCCTCCTATCTACCTATCTCTCTTATCTATTTCTCCATCTATCGATTTCTCTATCTATCTATTCTCTCTATCTATTTCTCTATCTCTCCCTCCCTCCCGCCACCCCCTCTATTACCTATCTTCCTATCCTCTCACTCTACCTCCCAACCTCACCCACCTCTACAACCCCCCTCCCCTATCTTCACAACCCTACTCCTATCTTTCTCCCTAATCTCCTAAACCTCCTAACACTCACCCCCCTCCACCCTTAAACCCCCCTCCCCCAGCTCTTCTCACTCTACCTGTCCCCCCCTCCCTCGCGCTTTCCCGCCGTGACCTCCTGCACGCCCCGCCCCCCAGCTCCCATTCGCCCCCAGCTGACCCTTCCCCCCCCCCTACCTCATATGGCGGCCACTGCGCGACTGCGCAGCGGGCGCGCGCCGGAGGCGCGCCAGAGGCAAGCTCGTCATTGCCTGGCCCGCGCCCAGCGCCACGACCCCTGGTCCCCAGCTCTCCCAAGCCCCGCTGATCCGCTACGACCCCACCACCCTCCACGCCCTCAACCCAGGACGCTCCAACACCTGCTTCCAAGCTCACCCCAAACGCACCCATGGACCCTTCGCCTGCAACTCCTGCAAACGCATCTTCCACCACGCAACTACCACGACCACAAGCCCACGCGCCATCAACCACCTCAAGTGCACCCTGGTCAACGCTCGTTCCGTCCACAAACACGCCGTTGAACTCTGGGACCTCCTGGACTCCACAGCACCGGACGTCGCCTTCATCACGGAGACCTGGATGAACGCCTCCTCTGCTCCAGACATCGCCACCGCCCTCCTCGAAGGCTACAAGATCTCTAGGAAAGACCGCACCAACCAAGCAGGAGGAGGTATCGCCATCGTCTTCAAAGACTCCATCAGCGTCACCACCTCCACCGAAGACACCCCTCTCGCTGCTGAACACCTGCATTTTCAGATTCGCACCGACCCGAGGACCACCCTCAGAGGATCCCTCGTCTACCGTCCTCCCGGACCACGCGCCCCTTTCAGCGACGCCATGACCGACTTCATCTCCCCGCACGCCCTCGCCTCTCCGGACTACATCCTCCTAGGCGACCTCAACTTCCATCTGGAACAAAACAACTACCCCAACACCACCACCCTGCTCGACAACCTCGCCAACCTCGGCCTCAAACAACTGGTGAACACCGCCACCCACATCGCCGGACACACGCTCGACCCTATCTTCTCTGCCAGCAAACACGTCTTCTTCAGCCACGCCTCCGCCCTACACTGGACCGACCACAGCTGCGTCCACTTCACATTCCGACGCGAGACCCGCCACCTCCGTACTCAACCCATCCCTCGTCGACAGTGGAACAAGATCCCTGAAGAGCAACTGTTCTCCGCACTCGCCGCCAACCAACCCACCCTCGCCACCGACCCCAACGACGCAGCCCTCAACCTCACAAACTGGATCTCCAACTGCGCAGACAACCTTGCTCCCCTCAAACGCACGCATCGACAGACCAACACCAAAAAACCTCTCTGGTTCTCTGACACCCTCAAAGAATCAAAGAAAACTTGTTGCGCCCTTGAGAAAGCCTGGCGCAAGGACCACACCGCTGACAACATGACCGCCCTCAAGAACACTACCCGCGAACACCACCACCTGATCCACGCTGCCAAAAGGAACTTTTTCACCGACAGACTGGACAAAAACAGCCACAACAGCAGAGAACTCTTCAGCATCGTCAAGGAGTTCTCCAACCCCAGCGCCAACTCCGTCACACCCTCACAGGATTTGTGCGAATCCCTCGCCACTTTCTTCCATCGCAAGATCAGCGACCTCCACGACAGCTTCGGACACCAGACCCAACCAAACACCACCGAACCCGCATCCCCGTCCATCACCCTCAACAACTGGACCCACATCAACACGGAAGAAACCAAATCCATCATGAACTCTATCCACTCCGGCGCCCCTTCGGACCCCTGCCCGCACTTCATCTTTAACAAAGCCGACGACATCATCGCCCCGCACCTCCAGACCGTCATCAACTCTTCTTTTTCTTCTGCTACCTTCCCCGAATGCTGGAAACACGCCGAAGTCAACGCCCTACTAAAGAAACCTACGGCTGACCCGAGCGACCTGAAAAACTTCCGCCCCATCTCTCTTCTGCCTTTCCCAGCCAAAGTAATAGAGAAGACCGTCAACAAACAGCTGATCACCTTCCTGGAAGACAACAACCTGCTCGACCCCTCACAAACCGGATTCCGAACCAACCACAGCACTGAAACCGCCCTCATCTCAGTCACAGACGACATCAGAACCCTGATGGACAACGGTGAAACAGTCGCCCTCATTCTTCTCGACCTCTCGGTTGCCTTTGACACCGTCTGTCACCGCACCCTAATCACCCGCCTCCGCTCCACCGGGATCCAAGGCCAGGCCCTGGACTGGATCGCCTCCTTCCTCGCAAACCGTTCCCAAAGAGTTTACCTCCCTCCGTTTCGCTCAGAACCCACTGAGATCATCTGCGGCGTACCTCAAGGCTCATCACTCAGCCCGACACTCTTCAATGTCTACATGAGCCCCCTCCCCGACATTGTACGCAAGCACGACATCATCATCACCTCCTACGCCGACGACACCCAACTTATACTCTCCCTCACCAAGGACCCCGCCAGAGCCAAGACCAACCTACAAGAGGGTATGAAGGACGTCGCAGATTGGATGAGGCTCAGCCGCCTAAAGCTAAACTCTGGAAAAAAACGGAATTCCTCAACCTCGGCAACACCCCGTCCGCCTGGGACGACTCCTGGTGGCCCACGGCCCCGCACCGACCCCCACAGACCGCAACCTCGGCTTCATCTTGGACCCTCTTCTCACCATGACCAAGCAAGTCAACGCCGTGTCCTCCGCCTGCTTCCTCACCCTCCGCATGCTCCGGAAGATCTTCCGCTGGATCCCCGCCGACACCAGAAAAACCGTGACCCCCGCTCTCGTCACGAGCCGCCTGGACTACGGCAACACCCTCTACGCCGGGAGCACAGCCAAACTCCAAAATCGCCTGCAACGCATTCAAAACGCCTCGGCCCGCCTCATCCTCGACGTACCCCGCAGCAGCCACATCTCCGCACACCTGAGACACCTGCATTGGCTCCCAGTCAGCAAAAGGATCACCTTCCGACTTCTCACCCACGCACACAAAGCCCTCCACGACAAGGGACCGGAATACCTCAACAGACGCCTCAGCTTCTACGTCCCCACACGCCTCCTCCGCTCCTCTGGCCTCGCACTCGCTGCTGTCCCTCGCATCCGCTGCTCCACGGCGGGTGGGAGATCTTTCTCCTTCCTGGCGGCCAAGACCTGGAACTCCCTCCCCACCAGCCTCAGGACCACCCAGGACCACTCCGCTTTCCGGAGACTCCTAAAGACCTGGCTGTTCGAGCAGCGATAACCCCCCCTTTTCCCCTAGCGCCTTGAGACCCGCACGGGTGAGTAGCGCGCTTTATAAATGTTAATGATTTGATTTGATTTGAAGGCTGGGTTGGGTGTAGCTATACAGACCCTGCTGTAATGGTTAGGGTCAATGGCCTAATGTCCCGACCGTTTGCAAGGGGCAACTGTCAGGGTTGTCCACTGTGCCCACTTTTATTTGCCCTTTACTTGGAGCCTTTCGCTGACCAATGCAGGGCAGAGACCATAAACTCTCTCTACGCTGCTGATATTATGATGGCACTCACTTCTCTACCATCACTAATGTGCAAAATGGAGGAGTTTGGTCAGCCATCTGGATTCAAAATATTTTTTTTAAACTCAGGCCCTAAACCTCACTATCCCTAAAGATGAGCAAGCTAAACTTGAGTGCCTTTTCCCTTTTAAGGGGGCTACTCAAGGCGTTATGCATTTGGGCCTACAGATCTATTCTGCACCGGGACCTACTGCCCAAACTAATTATGCTACGTTCCTCTCAAACACCAGAAACAACGTCTCTATCTGGGAAAAATATACTCTATTGTGGTTGGGGCGGCTTGCAGCAGTCAAGATGACCTTTCTCCCAAGGATTTTACAAGTCATGCAGACAGTTCCCCTGCACCCTCCTGCACACAAGCTTGATAACTTCTGGGAAGAAAGCTCGGATGGAGAAGAAGACCTGAGTTAGGTGGAGGAGGGGCTGGGCATACCACACCTAGTGCGTTACTATCAGTCTGCACAGTTTATATACCTAGTAGAATGGGCCAGACCTGGCACTGAGAAGCATTGGTGCTTCATAGATCAAGCTGTTGCTGGAATCCACATATGGAAAGTGCCCTGGCTCCCCAAGTCACACCGTCCACCAGGAGTCTAGGTTTCACCTGTCACTTGAACAACACTGGGGATGTGGGACAGGGTACAGGTCTTACAACGCCTCTCCTACAGTATTTCACCTCAGACACCACTGAAAGGGAACCCAGACTTTTCTGCTGCACTACAGGAACCCTCCTTTGATTGTTGGCGGAAGGGTGGCTGTAAGAGAGTGGGAATCTCTTTGAGCAAGACGGGATTATGAACTTTCCAAGACTCTTATGCCCTCCCCCCCTCCACTGCCTACTGGCAATATATTGCCATTCACCACTGGGTTATGCAGCCACATATTTCCCCACACACCAGCCGACCACTCACACCATTTGAGAAATGGTTCCTCACGCCTTTATGACAAATGCATCCTAATGGATGTATATGCATTCCTACTTAAGCCATTGGCCCACACTAAATCACGGGCACAACAGCACTGGGAGAGAGAGCAAGCGCACATTTACACCTAAGGAATGGCATGACATTATACAGAGAGCATGTGCCTCGACATGTAACACTTCAGCAAAGAAATGCTGCTAAAAGAAGTGCTTTACTGCTATTACAGACCGGCCAGCGTGGGGCAATGGAAAACGGGTGGGGATGCCAGATGCAGGCAGCAGTGCAGCCATCCTAGCACGCTGACACACCTGCTCTTGCACTGTCTCAAGATTTAACAGTTTTGCACAAATGTGCTAGAAGATATAGATTAAATATATGATACTGGGATACCCAGGTTCCCCAGCTATGTGTTGTTGGGTCTCCCAAATGCATTAACCTACCTGATGAAAATCGGCAGGGGGGGGGGCATTACTTTAACACTCGGTACAGCTAAACAAGTCCTTCCATCCCACTGGGGCACAGATAAAGTCCCAACAAAATTGGACTGGTTTCACAAATTGAGACCTCTTGGGAATTGAGAAGCTGATGGTGGCCCATGGGTTACCACAATTTGACAAAACCTGGGGTAACAAATTCCTGTCAAATGAGGATCTCTGTTGGCACTGAGGAATCAGGATCTCTAAGTACTCTTATTCCTTGACCCTCTCTAGAACTTTCCTTCCCAAGTTGTTAGTTTCTCTGGCCTTCCTCCCCCTTATGATAGATCATCTCCTTAGTTTTAAGGGTGTTAATGTTGAGTCATCAGAAAAAGAGAAAAAAGAAGAAGACCATTTAAAAGAAAAACAGTTGGGGCCAAAACACAACCCTGGTGCACTTCCTTTTCAATGGCAATTTGCTGGTCAATTCACGGTTTGTACCCCATCGAAACTCTGCGCAATTCTCCTCATGGAGACACAAAATAATATTCAGTAATCTACTAGGAATCTCCCAGCCAGTTTGTGCCCCCTATAATTTCCCTCTCTGGACCAGGTCAAGAGCTGCTCGGAGATCATTAAAAGTAACAAAAAGTGCCCTCACCAGTGTCAACTGTCTTCCGCTTAGCCATCAAAATGTGAAAGACCTGATCCACAGTTCCCACCATAGGTCGAAATCCAGCCTACAAATGGATGAGAATATGGTTCTCATTGATTCACTCTGATAGCTTCTCCAAGACCTGCTTACAGAAGATCTTGTGCACGTTTTCTAGCAGACAGACAGAGCGGAATTTGATCGGACAATTATGACTTCCTCTTTTTTTAAAACCAGGACAATCTTAGCTCCCTTTCATGTTGATGGCATTGCAGCACCAGCAGCAATCACACTGGAAAACAGCATTAATATAGGGCACCCTGTATCTTTGGATTGGATCTGAAAAGGTCAGATGGAATCTTGTCCAACCCAGGAGCCTTACCCTGCTTCAGCAAAGAAACTGCTGGTAAAAGAAATCAGGGATGATGGCAACTTTTCAAAATGGATTACCCACTCACTCGGCTCAATTGACCTCTCCAAAGATATGGCCAAATTCCCAGCACTCTGGATCACTTTCTGCCAAAATAATTTAAGATCTCCTGATAGAGGCCTCTAAAAGGCCATCCCATTTTTTGTTTTCCCATATTGATTAGCTGCTGTTCTTACAACAGCCCTATAATGGATTCTAGAGTCCTAATTTCGTTCCTGGCCCCTGTTATTTACTGCATTAACAAGAATATCCTTTGCTCCCATCCAGTTTGGTGTATACCACTCACTTGACCTTGGATTCCTAAGGGGCTGCTTATAGCTCTACATAAAAATATATTTGAGCCATGCAAATAGGTTATTGTGCTCTTCAATAATCACTTCACTGTACCCCCACTTTTCAACCACTGTAGCCATGTGTAGCCACATTGGTATGGATGGCTGAAACCACCCTGAGAGAAGAACTTACAGCGTACCACTTCACATTCCTAAGGTTGTTGGTCACCGCCAACATACTTTTGCTTGGCCGATAGACGCAAGCTTAGCACATGGCAGGAAACCCCAGACAGTTAATATCAGTGAGTTATGATCATCCTCACCCCCTACATACTACTGTCATGTCTTGCATGAATCTCCATAGCCTAATGGCAAGAACAATATAGTCAATATGGCTGGAGTACGTCCTTGCCTAGAATGTGGGAAGAGGAGTGGCAACAGAGGGGGGCGGCATTACATGCTTGAATACGATGTGTAAAGGATAGGTGACCAGGGCAGCCCTGCGCAGGTGACTCCTCACAGGGCACGTTAACTCGGAAACGTCCCACAATGCATCTTCATCAGGACACAAATCCTGGGTAAAGCAATTTGGCTCATAGGTTAAATGCAGGTCACCTGCAACAATAAAGTAGTGGGACTTGATTTGAAGCTAGGATTCCGTCCAAAAAATGAATGGTTGGAGATTTCTTCTGGTTGCCAGAACCTCTAATATAGATGTTAATAAGCAAAAGAGGTGTTCCTATAGAAGGAGTTATCAGTCCTTGGATGTCAAGCAACGAAAAAGCAGCTCCATTAGGGAGCAAATTAATATAATATTGAACCAAACAAGCAAACCACCTGAGGGTCACACTACCTTGTGACATTACAGTAGGGACACAGTAACTCTTATATCCGCTTCGATAACCATTTTATATGACCTATGTCTCTTGAAAAAGACAGATCCATTGCTATCAATAAATTGGCCCCACTCAGTGCCTCCTAATTTCAAATAGATCCCAGTGACAAAACTACTATGAATAGCTATGGTTTTTGAATACGTTGATAATAAATCAGAAAATTTCGCTGTTGCAGCTATATCAATATCAGTCTGAACCACAGAAATCAATGGAGATTTTAGATTCAGCGATCTGGGGGAAAGGGTAATAAAAGAATTACTATTGGCCAATTTTGGAAGCACAATCTCTGACTTGCAACAATGGGAGGTGGATGGGACGTGAAAATCTAGGGCTTTTTGGGCAAGAGCAAGGCAATTGGTCTCTGGGAAACTGTTGAGAGCCAAAAAGCAACTTGCAGTGTGATTACAGACAAGGGACCCCCTAGGGTGATGAACAGAACTCAGGTTGATGATTATAATAAATATAAACCAATGGAAGGGGTTTAATAGTACTCAGGTTCAACAAAGTCTGGACGCACCTGGACAACATCCCCTGGGCAATGGTTAGAAGCCTAAAATTTATAACCACACAAATCTCTGCTAAACTCTGTTTCAGAGGGCCCAACCAGCCAACCCGGCTAACCATAAAAATATCACACACAGCGTAAAAAGAAGAGTTTGCATTAATACGAAGCCAGTGTAGGACCCTGTTTTATTTTAATTGAGAGGGAGATTCAAGTATAATTGGGGGTCAATTGTAGGACGATTGACAGTAGTACCACATCCCTCAAAGTGGGCGGCGGGAGACTGGTAGTAGTGAGACAATCCCTGCTGGTCCAATTTCCCATCTACCCCTTTCTCCCTCGCCCTTCCCCTCCCACCAAGTGGGACATAGCATATTTGCAGTGGAGTATGTTGTGGCAAGTAGGCCTTAGTTCCCGTTGGTCTAGATGAAAGACAGACGGGGAACTAGAGCTACCTGCCACATGTTTGTTACAATTGGGATGTGCTACACCTCCCACCCCAGGCTCAACAATCTGGGAGGGGATAGAAGCAGGAGACCATACAACTGAGTTCAGTTTAGATAGTTCAGCCCCAATGGCCCCCTGGTGGACGTAGATGGGTTTTAACTTGGCCTCCAAGGCAGCAGTTATTTTCCAATCCAATACCCCTTTTGTTTCCACAAGATCAGGCAAGCACATCCAGCAGAATCCCGTTGGACAGCCAGAGTAGGTAACAGATTGCTCTTCGATCTGACAATTGGCTGCTGCTTCTTCCTTTTCGCTGGCAGACCCTTACCTGGTGCAGCGGCCGCCGCAGCATAACACAAGGGGAGGGGCGGGGGACGGAGACTAGGTAAAAATACAAATAAAATACTGCATAGGCACTGGCCAAGTGGTAAGGGTTGGAAAATAATATTCCTGTGTTGAGCAGATTGCACAGAACTTTGGAATTACATATTGGGGGGGGGGGGGGGCACAGATTAGTTGAAGTAAGCTGTCTTGGTTGCTCTTATCTGAAATGAACTTTGAGTAGCTTTCCTGCAGCAGTAAGTGCGAGATTGTAACTTTCTCTTTTGCTATCCTATTAAAGGAAGATTTTATATACATTGTTACTTAACAGCAAAATGGATATTAAGCAGAAGAGGTGGTGTCGCTTTTAAAAATAATTGAAATGCTGGAAGCGTTTCTTCCCTTTTGTTTTACTCTGATGTGTATAATGAGCAACCTAAACGGTGAGTGTTAAGGATTGAGAAAGACTAAGGAAATAGCCGAAACGCGTCTCCTACTAATTCGGAACGGATACTTGCTGTGTCACCAGAAGTTTAAACAGCTAATTTGGTTTTGGTTCAACTTGGAGAAATAAAGGATGAAATGTATTCCATTTTTGAGTGCAGGCTCTCTTTGGATTTAAGAGTGTTGGTTGGATATATATACACACACACACACACACACATTATATATATATATATATATATATATATATATATATATATATATATATGCTCCAAGCTTTTTGTCACATCTACAATGGTGTAACAGATGGACTCAACAAGCCTTGGCAAAGCCAACAGGTCACACCTTTTGGCTTTACCAATGCAGACCTATTAGGTATGCCCAATTGTTTTTTACCAACTTTGTTCACCGTTTAAAAAAAAAAAAGGGTTATTGCTGATGAAAGTAGAAACCTGAGCAGGATGCGGTGGAGGTTGGGGGGAGAGGGGTTCTATGTAGAACTGTTTTAACAAATTATGATTTATGTAGTCACTGTCTCTCTCTTTTCCTTTCCTTATCTTTTGCTAACTCCTACGCTCCCCTCTCCATCATATGTTCTGTATAGAATTCCTCCATCTGCTTTATGATGTGCACTCTTCACAAAATGTTTGTTTATTATACTCACAGTTCACTTCTAGTCAATATTAACTTAAAAGACTGAATTAAAATATCAAATTCCATCATAACTTACCTAATTTTCTATTCTAAAATTAAATTGGCAAGAAAGTCCCCTCTTACCCTATCAACTCCAAGTCTAATGCCATCACCATTCTAAAGAACTTCAACACTTTTTTCAAGACTATGCGAACATCCATGTACCAAGTAAAACACACAAGTGCAAGTCAATACCTTCAACATCCCAGTATTCTAAAGATCTTGCTCACAATAAACAGATCCATCCGCAGAAGGACATAAAATGGAAGAAAACCAGGACTCCAGAAGTCCTCATGATACCTAAGTCCCTTCATGCAACATGAAGACTGCTCCTCACAACAGCCAAAGCAAAGTGCTATATCAATACCAGCAATGAGGCCACCAAAATAAGCAAAATGGTTTTCAAGGCATTTACGGACTGGATCAACCCTCTGTCAGACCCACCTATTGCTCATTCCACATTAAAGTGTAATGTCATCAACTATTCTTCTGGGGAAGAACACAGAAGATTCAAGAGCATAGCAACAACACCAAGTCTAATACGTCTCTTAGGCCTACCTCTCCCCCTATAATCACATAATGGTCACATTACAAAGCCCCATCACTTGCAGATCTCACTGATGTACTCAACTCTTTTAAAACCATTTTGTAAGAAGATGATGTCTTACCCTCGTCCTTTATAAAAGCTCTCTTTGGAAATGCCCTCTCACCCTACTCTCCATTGTCAATGCCTGCCTCACTCAAGGCACTCTCTCAGAAACTCTCAAGACAGGCCAGACCCTATCACTCGAGAAAAAAAAAAAAAAGGAACAAAAAACACTACACTAGACCTTGGTGACCTCACCCAACTACCGGCCCATCACTCACCTATCTTTCAAAAGCAGGGATCACTGAAAAAGCAGTCTATGTTCAACTCCAAAATCACATCATTGACCATCTCCTGCATGACTACCAGTCTGGCTTCAGATTACACTGCGCACGAAGACTGATACCTTACACGTTGCAGACAATGATCACAGATGAAGATGACCCCTTCCTCCAGATATTCCCAGCTCTCTCATCTTCTTTCCATAGTCAACCCTGCCACCCTCATACACACCCATGAATTTCAAAAGTGATCTATCTGCAACACTCTTCACTAGTTCTCCTACCTAGCCAACTGACACCGGTTTGTTCAAATGGGGATATTCATGACCCAAAAGATCCCCATCAATTGCGGAGTCCTCCAGAGTGCCTTACTATCCCCTGTCATCTTCAACCTCTTCATGGAGTCACTTGATGCTCTGCTCATAGATACCAGCATCAATATTCAACAATATGCTGAATGATACACAAATCTACTTGAAAGTCTCCTCAGTTTCAGACATCTAATGTCTCAAACACTGTTCACACAACATCCAGACCTGGATGTCCAGTGCCTACATGAAGCTCAACCCAACCAAGACAGAATTCTTGTTGTTTGCCAGACTCAACAAATGAGAAACAGTACAAACCTGTCTCGATGACATAAACCTCGACAACTTCAAACCCCAAATTTCATCCAATGCCAAGTCACTAGGATTTACCCTAGACACCAACTTCCCCTTAATGAACACAAGGGCTAATCAAATAAAAATGTTAAAAAAACATACAGCTCGATACCAGCTCTCTTGTCCAAAACCCCCAAAACATTACTTTATTTCAGAAAGTAACACAAGAACTCCCGTTGCAGCCCTTCTACTCACATATCTGGACGGTGGTGCCCTGCTCAATGGCCTCCCAGAATGGAAACTGGCATCCCCTTAAGGGCATTCTGCAACCTGCAGCACCTCTCATCCAGGGCAGGTACAAATTTTATACCATCACCCCCCTCGCCCCCAATACGCCATCGGCTCTCCTTGATGGTCCGCTTCATCTTCAAAATCAGCTACATCATTTGGAAGGCCATCCCAACCAGCAAACCTCTTTCTCTTGCAGACTAACTCACCATGTCTGGTGCTTCGCGGCACAGCTGCATCCAGGACACCATTAGATTGCAAACTTAGAAGTGTAAAAATTAAATAACAAGGCAGTAAGCCCTTTCCATCTATGTACTCAAAATATGGAAAACATATAACCACCCCTGCTTCAATTCAGGAAAAACGTATGACTCACTTCTTTAAAGAAAACTACTTAAGAATGTTTCAACTGTTCACTACCCAGCTGTTTCTCCTATTACATGTAAACTGTATGCTTCTTTGTGGCCCTGCACCATGCTCCATTACCTTTTGGTTAGGTTTGGGCTATACAAATACCATAAAAGTACATACAAAAAAGATTGAGTGTGGGACATGGCTATATAACGGTTTAAGGGCGTCATGTAGAATGGGACCTGCCCACTCAGTCATGCCACAAAAGTATGATATGCGGAAGGCCAGGGAACAACCAATATAGCAGCAAGGTGTAAAAGAACCAATGTCACACAGAATATCCAATGTCGATTAATGCTAGAAATACTACACATGCCTTGGTGAAACGTCAATCTGTATCCTCCCAGGCCACAGCCGCTCCCCGAGTCACCTCTCTGATCACAATGAACGTTCGGAGCAGCCAAAACGGCAAACCCGTCTGTCACCTTTAAAACAAGGCTGTACCCTACTTCTCGCTGCTCCACCTCTTCTCCACAATCTCTTTCTTTCCTTCCATCTAGAATGGCAATCGGCAAAAACCACCTCTGGCGTATCCGGATTTAGACAGACTAAGACCTCTTGGTCCATGACTATCTCACCTCCGACCCACTTCAATCCAAATACAACCTGCCACAATCTCTGGGAGTTTCCCGGTGTAGAAAAAGCGCTTGGACAGAAAGGCATTAGGATTTCACAGCCAATCAGCACTTCGGAATTCTGTGTTGCGCAATGGGATTGGCCGAGGCGCGTCTTGTTTTCCAATCCTAGGCCATTTAACACGCTAGCAGCATCTCGTACTCACAGGGCTCTCACAACATGTTGATCCGTGGGATAGGTTGTTCTACGACCCGGAAGTGGTAAAATTATAGCCTAATGACATCCGTTAGAAGATGAACAACGGAGGACGGGCATTAAGGCTAAATGTACGGTGGTCAATGTAACTAGCGGACCTTATCTCCAAAGATGGGCGAAAGTGGTAAGAGTGGATAGCTTGGAGGTTTGAGAATGGAGAAATGTGAACAGTAGAAAGTGGAGGCCTAGGGTAATTTTGGGGAAGGATACCGGAAAGTGGAAGGTTTTACGGGCGGAGGGAGGCTTAGGGACAGAAAATGACTTTATGATGAAAATTCGTTAGTAAAGCCACAAGAAGAAAGCCTGCAGACGTGAGTGGAATTTAGGGCAGATGTGAGCTTTGCAACACCGTATATTTAGGCCTGAGGGTAGGAGGTGGGCAAAGGAAGAGTGAGCCTTTGGGAAGATGCTTAGCACTGGGGGAAGCCTAGTTGTAATGGGAGAGGACGGTTTATGGGCAGAAAGTTATGTGAAGGCTGAAGGGACTCCGATTTACTCTGTGCATGTGGAGATTGGAGATTAGGTCTGGGCGAAATTTGCATTATTTCCTTTGAGGAAATTACCTAAAATGTACCTAAAAATACGAAAAGTAAATTGTTATATTTTGAAATATTGTTTTTGGGATTTTGCACTATTTTATAGCACCCAATGCATCTTTTTTTGGCTATGAAAAAGCGCTAAACTATACTCGTCATTAACAGCAGCCACTCTTGTTTGGTTCACATTCATCCTGTGGTCCCGCGGTAAGATTTTTATCGTATTGAAGCCTCAATTACATTGCCTGGCGTAATCTCAGACATTTTCCATAACAATCCTAATCTGAAATGCTGGAAATTAGGCATGATTATGCTGATGTAAATGAACATTTTCCTGGCCTAGTGGTAATTTGACATTATTGTAGGCAGGTGAACTGTGGGTCGCGGAGCCAATATTTGGAGGTTACTTTCATAAGGCCATACTATAACTCAGGACTCTAGCCATTTTAAAAGTTATAGTTGTAACTGAATGCTGAGTTTATAGAATGTGGTTACAGTGTACCCCTTAGTGGCGTTCTCCTTGATTGCTTGCTATTCTTGTCCTTGGGGAAATAAGTGTACAAAATAAAGAGCTTGGCTAGCCAGCTTGATGAGAGTGTGTGAGCTACTGAGACACCAGTAGTAAATTACAGCATCTGTCAATCCTAGTGCCCATAAACTAGGGACTGCTCAATAACCCAGAGCAAAAATGTGTCAGTCTACTTAGAAATAGGCTCAATTCAGGCTGCTAGCGCTATTAAAAACAATTCTTGACATCATCTCGTGGGGGACCCCTCTACCAGATAAGCTCAAGCGGCTACATTTTAGCCATGGAACTATATGCATCTTATCTCATTTTTACAATTTTGCTTAAATATACTTGGAATAAACACTATATTAACAAAATTAAGCAGAACTCCCGAAGCAATGATGTTTCTCTGAGAATGGTGGACCCCTGGCCTGTCACCTTAAGAGTATCCTACAACCATTTGTATCAGCCAAATAACTGACTGGGTAGCAATCCTGGTTCTACCGACCCAGCGCTTTTGTTGAGTCAGCCCTTGTTGATATCCTTCCCTACCAACAGGGACAGGTGGGGCATGCGTCTAAAGTCCCACTTACTCCAAGGGTGCCATGCTGCTGAAAATACCTATATTTTCCTCAGTTCTGTCCCTGATACCCGTTGGGGACAGAGGTGAGGTCAGTATAGGTACTTCCAGCTTCCCAGCACCATTGGGGCATTCATAAATGCCCTTCTAGGAAACTCAGCCAAGTAGGCCTGGCATCTATGTTACATGTTGTCTTTCTTACCCTGACTCTGGCTAAGTAGGATCTAGAGACTGTGTATCACGGGGCATCTACATTTAAGTCCCGACAGATGCCTCAGACTCATTGTGGTCTAACCATAAAGGGCTGAAACATGTTTACTAAGTGGTGTGTAATAGTATGTTACACTTTTGTTTTGACGCTCAAGAATTTCCTGTTTTTAGCCATATCCGAGGCACCGGAATAAGAGGACATGTTAGTGACCTCCAGGTATTTTTATCTATACTGTAGTCAACCCGTTTAGGGTTGCATATCAGAAGTGCTCCCTGGAACATGGTATAGCCTACCCTGGTTTATAGGGACCAGAATGAGATCAGAAGATAAGGCATGACACCAATATGGTGTGTGAGGGTCAATAAGTACAACAAGGGGTTGCTCGAAGCAGGGTTGCTACCCAGTCCGTTATTTGACTGATAGCACATGGTTTAGGGTACCTTTAAGATATCCTGTATCTCCCAAAAAATCGATCACCTCTTTCCAGAGTAATTAAGGATCTAGTTATAGGTATATTTTTTGCAATACAGTCCCAACGCCTTGCCATCAGATCCATCTAAGCTTGGTTGTTGTGTAGTGGCCATGCTGGATAATGTGGAATTAAGACACCATTTTTAATCCAGGTTTACTCACATGGTGGCCAAATAGTTTGCTTTCGGGTAGATTTTTTTAAATGCATTTCTCTGCTCTCTTTTTTTGTTAGATTGGGAATACTTATAATCAGGCTAAAACCTGCACTAAATGTGAGATTAAAAAACTGAACTAGGACCCTGCACGCAGTTGATGTTACCTCGGGTAAGAGAGTATCCAATCCCAAAGTCTATCCATCAAAATGGGTTCAAGTGGGAAAGTTATGGCCTTTGGAGCAAGCAGTACAACTTTACAGTCTCGGGTCTAATGTTCAAAATGGAATGACCATGAGCAAATTAATCTCTATATGAGCCTTTGTCCCCTAATCTACCAATATGCAAGAACTTCAAAACAGGTTTAGTGTTAAATCCAGTCTTCCCTTTTATATTATAATTACATTAGAAGTGTCTGGAAGTGTGCACTGTCCAGCACATTCTCGTGTTTGAAAATGGATTCCAAAGATTACTGAATTCATACAGGTGTAGTTTCCATTTTCAGATACCACAAAATTAGTAAAACTCATTGCTTAGCTCTCTGTTCTCAGACTAGGCTTCAAGAGCCTGACTGGCAATTCAGGCTGGCTGGCGTTACAGACTCTGGAATGTGCCAGTTTTTTCCAGCCAGCTCTTCCCAATGGTTTACGGTCACTTCTCAGCAGGAGTGCACATTCCTCTTCATTAATGTTGTGTAGTACCTCTGTGCTGCCGCAGTTTTTCCTGCCAGCTATCCCGTAACCCTGCCAGGACAAACATAGCTTTCTGCTGAGTTGCTGCTGTTATACCTTCTTGCTCCTAAGCCTTTCTTTGCTATGACTTCTGTGACCGGCAAAAATTGAGACATTTGGTTTCTGTCGCTGTGGGGCTTAGAACTACCCCAAAGCAGCATAGCTGTACAAAAAACGGGACTGTAGTTTAGCCCCTGGGGGATATGTGCTGTACAATAGATGCCAAGATGCAAACAAGCATTTGCAATGCAATAGGTCTTGCATTTGCTTGAATTAGAGCTATTGGCATTGCAAATTCATACCTGGACTTTTCTTGCCACATCATAATTTTGTCTTTGTCTGTTGTATAATTCCAGTGGCCCTGCATATAACTAAAGCTCTTCCATGTACATTCTTTCTCTATCGTCAGCAAAAAAAAAAAATTGCTGCCATATATCCTAATTTAAATGTGCCATGCTAATTCCAATAGAATACCACTTTCACCACCTCCCGCGGGAGTTGCTGGGTGGCAAACACAATTCCTCCCAAAAAAGACAAAAGACAGCCACAGATGAGAAATTAACTACAAGAGTCACCCAAACATAGCAAGAGTGTTCAAACAGTCATAGTGTGATAAGGATGTTAAGTTGGCCTGAATCATGGTCCTAATTTTAATAAGGAGAGAGTATTAAAACATATACAATTATCATATACATTTTTATCAGGAATAAACCTTTGGCATTAGACTGTAATTCCCAAGACAGTCCTTAGAGGGCACCATAACAAAAATATAATTTGTAAGAAAGATGGTCGTGTAACCATATTGTTAGCCTCTAGAGGTGAAAAAAACTGGAAAAAGTGATGTAACCAAATACATAGCCCCTAGAGAGCGTTTTTAGGGCTAGCAGGCCTACTGCAATGATATTACTAACAATGCCTGTGAGACAAAACTTCGACCAGCAGTAAAATAAAAGTTCTAGCCATGAGAAAGCTTAAAAGACACTGAATGGTGGGAAGGGTTATTATTTTGGGTTCTCCACTAACCTAGTGGGGGACCAGAGATAATGTAGGCAGAGCGTTTTGAAGGTGGTCCCATTGTCCTACGACCACCACAGGCTGCGTTATGAGCCAAAATGTTTTGTAAAAGTAATGCCCTGCAAAGCATTATGTTTTCGTGCAGCGAATATTATATTATGTTGACTACAATGCTCATAACAGCCCCTAGAGGACACCACATTAATAACAGCATTTGGATGAAACATGGTCATGTGACCATACAGTCAGCCCTCAGAGAGCCTAACCACATGAAAAAAAGAATATGAAAAAGTAATGCAGTGTAATGATATATGTAATCCCTAGAGATTGTAGTGCATTACACATTTTCACGGCTAGCAGGCCTATTGCAATGATATTACAAACAATGCCCATAAAGCCTAACTTCTACCAGCTGTAAAACAAAAAGTCCAGCCATAAGAGAGTTTAAAAAGATAATGAATTGGTGGTAGGGGCTATTATTTTGGACTCCCCACTAACATAGTGTGGGGACCCAGAGATGATGTAGACCGAAGGAGCACATTGTGGTCAATGTTTTGAAGGTGATCCCATTGTCCTAGGAACCCTACAAGCTGAGTTATGAGCAAAAATGTTTCTAAAAGTAATGTCCACAAAACATTATAGGGCACATTTCTGTGCCTCAAATACTTTAGTATGTTGATATGACTAATGCTTAGAAAAGCCTGTAGAAGACACCACAATGAAAATAGCATTTATAAGATTCATGGTCATGTAATTATATAATTAGCACCTAGAGAGTATAACCACACAAAAACCGAAGGGCAATAAATAATGCAATGTACCCATATATTTAGCCACTAGAGGTCATAGTGCATTATGCGTTTCCAGGCCTAGCAGACCAATAGCAATGAAATTACAAATAAGGTCCTTAAAACACAAGCTATTCCCAGCTGTAAAACCAAAAGTTTCAGCCATGAGAGTGCTTAAAAAGACATATAATGGTAGTAGGTGTTATTATTTTGGGGTCCCCACTAAACTAGTGGGGGGGAACCCGGAGATGCTGTAGACAGAAAGAGCACGTCGCACTGAACGTTTTGTATGTGTCCCATTGTCCTTGGACCACCACAGGCTGAGTTATGAGCAAAAATGTTTTGTGAAAGTAATGGCCTGCAAAGCATTATGGGGCAAGTTTTCTGAGTGAAGTGAATCTTGTAATATCGGCTGTGCCGGGAGAGCAGTTTTCGTTTGAGGATTTCTGTTTTACGTAAAGCATTTACCAATTTCAAGTGTTTTAAGGAGAGAGCCACAAGAAATGACTCTGGTTAGGTAACTGTGAACCAATGTGGCCAGCGCTCCAATACCAGTGATCGAGTTCATGCTTTTGTGCCTGTTCGCACTGTGAGCACCATGGCTGCCATGCAGCACGAAGGGGAGAGACAAAAGGAAAAAAAATTGTTCGCCCACGCTGAAGTATATCAGCAGTTGTGCAATAATCCATGTAACAGGGGTAGTCTGCAAGGCGTGACAAAAACAGCCTCAAGGCGGGACAGACATGTAAGGCATTTACCAATGACATCAAGTGATTTTTGAAAGTCAAGCCCAGGAACGAATTAAAGTGATGGGTGTGGTTAACAGCCCACAATACTAACAACAGGTCAACGCACTTGCACGCTCCACCTGAATAAGGGTGAAGGGCAGGGTCTTGGGAGGGAGGTTTTGGGAAGAAGAGCTGAGGTCAGAATAAGGTGGCTGTGAGGGAAGATGATGCCTTGTGGTAGTGATAGAGCAGAGGACGAGTGGCTGAGAAAGTATTAGGGGGAGAGTTATCAGCTTGGGACTCAAAAGGTAACATGCGATTGGTTGAGCTGTGTTCTAGGGACCAGGCATACAGGAAGTAGAAGATTGCTGGGCAAACTTGTAGTTTTACAATGCACAAATCTTTTTCCAGTTTTTAAATAGTGACTAAAGTGCCTTTTTTATTTTTTTCTATAGAATATCTCGTTGCAAGGGCTGATGGAAACAAGTCTGTTCTGGAAGTGCATGAGCAAACGAAGAATTTGTGTTTTCACTCTTAACTTGTAAGAAAAAGAGCCATAACAGAAAAGCTAAAATGGGAATGAGGATCAAACTGCACAGCACGGATCACCCCAACAATCTGTTAAAAGAACTCAATAAATGTCGACTTTCAGAGAATATGTGTGATGTGACTATCGTTGTAGGGCAGCGCTCATTTGCTGCACACCGGGCTGTGTTGGCTTGTGCTGCAGCCTATTTCCACAACCTCTTCATGGACTCTGGTGCTAGCACCTATGTGGTGGACTTCATCACTCCAACCAACTTCGAAAAAGTCCTCAGCTTTGTCTACACTGCTGAGCTCTTTACTGACCTCATCAACGTTGGTGTCATCTATGATGCAGCTGAAAAGCTGGGTATGGCAGATTTATTGCGTGCTTGCCATGCCACCTTCCCAGACCTAGAAGTCTCGCCAGTTGTCAAGCAGTCTGCCACGTCCAGTGATGGACGCAATAGTAACTCAGTGGACCTCAACCATTCTATAGGGGATCCTCGGTGTAGCAGTTCAGACAGAAGCTATCTCTCACCTGGAGAAACAGCTGGTTGCTACAAAGGGGATGATAGGAACCCAGCCTGTGAACCTAGCCAGAGTATTGCAGTCCCATTTCTGCTCCCCACAAAGATAGAAGAGGACGACGAGGAGGCTGCAGAGCATTTTCCCACCCCTCCCCCTCCGGCATCCCAGTCCAACATCACAAACACTAATCTGGGGCTTCCGACAAGCACAACCTCTTGCCAGCCTTATAAGATCCAGAGCAATGGGGATTACAGTAAGAATTGTTTATTTGCTACTGGTGCAGCATTGGGCTATTCCACTGGTGGCAATTCCTGTTCTGGGAACACAGAGCACCTACCCGATAGGGGGTTTCGACAGATGGATGATCTTCAGTTGGAAGAGCTGGAGGAAGAAGATCTGCAATTCGAAGATGTTGCTGAAGGCTTGGGCCCACCAGAGGATGTCATTGAGCTCAGTGATGCAAGTGAAGATGAAGTAAGCATTGGCCATGGGGGACGTAAAGCCATGCCTTGTCAGGTGTGCAAGAAGGTGCTAGAACCCAACCTACAGCTGATCCGGCATCATGCCCGGGAGCACATTGACTTGCAGACAGGCAACTGCAAGGTATGTAAGACTCACTTTCAGGATCATGCATCACGGGTCACTCACGTGCTCTCACATGTTGGTATCTTTCTCTTCTCGTGCGACATGTGCGAGACCAAATTCTTCACCCAGTGGCAGTTGACGTTACACCGCAGGGATGGCATATCTGCCAATAATGTGATTGTTCACCCCAGTGACCCATTGCCAGGTGAGATCAATTCTTTTGGTGGGGGGCCAGGATCACAGCTAGCATGCAACATATGCCGGAAGACACTGGTCAGAGATTTTCACACTGTGCGGAGTCACATTCTTGAACACGTGAACCTGAAAGGCTTAACATGCGGGTTGTGTGACCAGCGCCATCCAAACCCATGCAGCCTAATGTGGCACGCCCTGTCCCATATGGGCCTTAGCATTTTTTCCTGTTCTGTCTGCGCCAACAGCTTCGTGGACAGGCTCCTACTGGAGAAACACCTGGCCGTCCACCAGGGCACAGACAGCCCTGTGTTCCGGTGCCACCTCTGTGGTCAAAGCTTTGATTCAGACGCTGCTTGCCGCCATCACATCAACCAGCACCGAAGTGGGATGGGGGATGACCATCATCAAGGCTTTGTTGAGCAGCCTGGCATTCTAAAGCGTAAGGTCCCTGAGGAGTTTCTGACCGATGATGCCTCTGTGCAGGCACAGACTGGACACAGTAAGTACAGTTGCAAAGTGTGCGGCAAAAAGTTTTCCCACACCAGCGAATTCAACTACCACCGGCGCATTCACACTGGGGAAAAGCCCTACCAGTGCAAAGTGTGCCAAAAGTTCTTCCGCGGCCGCTCAACCATCAAATGCCACCTCAAGACTCACTCTGGCGCCCTCATGTACCGCTGCACAGTGTGTGGACATTACAGTTCCACCTTAAATCTTATGAGCAAACACATCGGTGTTCACCGAGGCAACTTGCCTTTGGACTTTACTATTGAGCAAACGTTCATGTATGTTATTCACTCCAAAGAAGGGGAAAAACCCACAGACAGTGGACTTTGAGCCAGAAATGTACAGTTTTTGTATTTTAATTTAACTTTAGCATTTTAAATTTTAATCCTTGGACGTTCTGTCGTAGTTTCCTAGATATAGGAATATAACATTGTACCAAATGAATCTGTCATTGTAAAGTCTGTGTATGATTATGGTTGCAGCCACTGTAGGCCACTTTCAAGAAACCTTGATGTCTGCAATGTATCTCAAATCCCTTTCCAGTCACTCGTTTGATATCAGGAATGATTTACTTTGCAGTGGTTCTTAATGACTAGGGCTGGATAATCCTATTTGTGGACACTGCCTATATAATAACTCCTACCTCCACCAGCTCTTTTTTCCAGACTGAGGCGCTGCAGTGTTGTGTTCTGTGTACACTGGCTTCAAATTTTTTTTGGGTCCTCGTTCAGTTTGTCCAATATTATGTAATTTGAAACCAGTAACCCCACACTTTCGCTGCCAAACCTAACTTGAAATTTGGAAAACAGCTAACATTTTTTTTAGTTAGTGAATAGAGCTGTCGTTATCATTAGCTACTGAAAAGGCATGTGCAGTGAGTGAGAGAGGACAGAGGTAAGTTTTAAGGCGATACAAACTTAACATCTATGATGGGAATTGGACTTTTACTTGTTTTTGTCAAATTTGTTGCATTCAAATCCAGCTGCTTTTGAGTATGTGAACTATTTAATGTGGAAATATGTTTATAGGACAGAGGCTTATGCGTGAAAAGCAAGCCGTGACAATGTTGACACGGTTATCTAACCAACCATGAAGCCCCTTCGCATCACACTTTAACACTCCACAACTTTTAAAGAAATTTAAGAAGACACTAACATTTTTTTTAAGTGTTTCTCGCTGCCCTCATTACATTTTAGTCTGCCTGGACCAGGAAGCGTAATGTCTGTAGTCTCTGGCTTTATTTATTTAATTTATTTAGCATCTTCACAGTTTTGGTCTCTTTAGAAAAGCAATACACTCCTTGGCGAAAACAGATTCCACTGCTTTTATATTGGCCTGGCATATTCTCGGTTCTCTTTTGAACCCAGTCCTTTTAGCTACACACAACAATCTGGGAATTTGTGTGCCTTTAAACAAAGCTTTGCACAGTTATGAAGCAATTGTTCTTAAAACTGTATGCGTTCCATCCTTTTACGAAGAAAACGCTGAAATGGAATTGGTTCCTTAGGTGGGGTCCTAAAAGTTATCTTGCAATTAGTATTGCCTGTGTTTCACCCGTAAATATAGTTCTGGTTGCAACCCTTGCCTGAAAATATAGGGTTTAAAATGTGTCGTTTTTATCGGGCCAATTAATCCTTTTGGTCTTGCGGAAGTAGTGTATAGATGCCGTTAAAATAGGCTCTTTCTGAAATGGTTCAGAAAATGGTTTGTACGGTAAAAAGAGACAGGATTTTTGGAACATTGAAACTGAGCCAAGTACGTTGAAATGTTAACATTTGCACACTTTCTTTAGTGAGACTTCTTAGTGTTAGAAATGATACTTATTTGGAATATGGAGGAGGAACGGTAAACGCCTCCCTCACTCTATCTACATTGACATGCTGCTTTTTTTAGATTATGGAAAAGAGGAATAAAACAACAAAATAAGGCATCTATCTCATCGAGTACATCATTAAAGAGAATAGCGCCATCAGTTGTTTCTCTTAGATTTTACCAGTGTAGCTTGAAACAGTCCTAAATAAGAGGTTTTCTTCCTTTTCAAATCGGCCGTGCTCGTGTTTGCAGCAACTTGAATTGGCTCCCAGATGCTTGCTGATCGTGGGTACAAGTTGCTAAGACCTTGGATGAGGTGCATGTGAAAGTGAGGGCACGAAGGCGCTGTCTAAAAAGCTGTAATTTCGTGAAACAAAAAATATTGGATTGTGGCTTTATATGAAAGTGACGTACTGGAATGTCCTCACACACTGATGAAAAATAGTTTTTCTCATTCCGTGGTGGAAAATGAGGCCACACTGAGCATTAATTCAGGGACGTTAGTATCTTGCTTTTTACCATTTGCATTTGATGAATATGTGCAATTAAATAGTTTTTAAAACGTGATAATATGGGAATACTTTTCTGACCATTTTTTTCCAAGAAGGGGACCTTTCTACTGCAAATAGGTCTGATATTTCCCATATGTTATATTTATTTCGTTGCTGGACAGTATGGTACTGTGGCTAAATAAAATAAGCCACATGATTATCCTTACTTTAAAATACAGTACCATTCAGGATGTTCCAACTTGGTGGGGGTGTCTCAATTGACATTTTTAATGCAAGGAAGGTCTACTTAATTGAGCCATCCATTGGCACTTAATGTCAGGTTGCACATGATCTACTTTATGGATAAAGGGGACACTAATGCACCTTTGACCATGGCCTTTTGAAGAGCCACTTTAGTCTCTTGTTATTCTAATAACACTTTAAGGTTCTTTGTGCTTGTGATGATGCAGTTTTTTTAAATAAGTAATTTCTGTTTCTTAACCTTTCCCAGGGTAATTAGTTAGGTAAAATGTAAGGAAAGGACAAAATCCGAAGCAAGTCAAAACAAACTTTCCAAGCTTAACTGCAATGTTGAGTTTGGATGGTAAAGTTAGGAAGTTTCACAGGTTCTTCTTCCCACCCATGTTAGTATAAATGTCCACCTTTCTGTGTGGGGTGGGAAGAGTTAGAAGAAATTTTAGACACAATGATGGACTCCTTAATTTTAGATTGCAATGCTGATACGTCTAAGAAATGTTCTGCAAGGTCTGAATTTGGTCTTTATTTTTGTTTTCCATTCTATTTATTACCCACTTCAGTCAAGATTTTTTAAATATTTTATTTTTTAAGCCCACACGCCTTCCCACTGTAATGCTTCTTCCTTTTACCATGATTGCTGCTGTAGGAAAGCACAATCTGCCATTCTATGCCAGTATAAGTCTTGTTGAAAGTCGTCAGACATCTTAAATGACAAAGGGCTCTCCTGGCCGTCTATTTGGCAGCTATCCAACTGCAAAGTAAGAAGTGTCCCAAACCCCACTGTTATGAGATTACAGCTATCCACTTTAGATAGTTGGTTGTTCATTGTGGTCCTTTAATACCCCTTTGCACACTGGGTTATCCAACTCTTATTAACCTATATTGTCCCGTCCTTTACCCATAGGACTTCCGTTTGCTGATTAGATGGGCTCTCTAATACTAAATAGAAGTATCTACAGCCACCCTAGTCCACTAACTTGCTGTGAGTAGAGCTAAGGTTTGTACCTCTGGATCCTTCCTCCCCATCCCGAAATTCTGAGCTTTACACAGAGAGTGCTAAAGGACCCAAATATAGTAGTACAGCATCTGGGTGGTGCCTCACCAGGATCTTTTTACCCTTAAATGATATCTCACTTTTTCCATAACCAGACCCAGTTCACTTCAATTTGCTTTCAAGGACTTAATGACACAGCCGTTTAGTTTTTTGGGGGGGTTTTGTGTGTTTTTTTTGTGCTTAATAAATACAGTTGTTAGTTTATCTGCACAACTAAGGTGAGGGTAGTGTTCTTAAAGAGGTGTCTGCATCTTGTGGTGGTATATTGGTTTAATACACTGTACAGTGCCTTGTTTCAAAGAGTAGCAACACCTTAAAAGCACAAGACTGATAGGTGTGAGATCTGGGCTAGTGGCTAATTGTTACCTGTGAAACACTGAGTTCAGACATGGCAGCTTCCCTTGCTGACTGTGGACTGAGTACCTCCTTGTCCCCCTTTTTCTTTATATGCCAAATTTAGAAGTTCTTGTAACTGGCTAAGTACTGGCTTTAATATAACTATATAAAATGGCTGCATACGAGTGTCAGCTGGACTGGGTGGCAGCCATCTTCCGTGTGGATATAGTTAAAAAAAAATAATCCAGAACGCATTAAATTCTTTATCCTTTCTGCAGCCTCTCCCCTAACTTATAAAAATGAGAAGTGACAGATTGGTGACTGTAACTGGCCATTAAACATCGCGGATGCTGTCTTTGTTTTCTAGGTTTAAAGTGTTTGTTTCAAAGTGGTGCTTTCATGTTAATTCAATTAAGCTGGTATACCTGAAAAGAAGTATGTTTTCAATATGCGCACTTCCTCTTTGCCTCCGTGTGTTCAATCTTTATTTGTAATTTAGTGGTAGGAATTTGATTAACATTTTCAAGGCTAAGCAGTCCTTGTTAAGACCAATTTACAGATGAACTAGGTTAAGGAAAAATACTTTTTTTTCTAGGAAATGTGTTCAGCCCATTTTTGCATTATTCCTCCATTAGAAAAGTTGGGGCTTTTCCACTTTGTAATCAAGTAAGACCTACATTTGTGGGTAATGGCTCAAAATTGCTAATTTAAAACTTTAAATCCATGATTTCCCTCTGGAAGGCAGGATAAGGAGTTATGTGTATAACTTACAAACCCAATCACCGTCCTTTCATTATGGCCCATATGGTTATGTTGACATGAAAGATCTGAATTACTGTATCCATGAACTTAGTGGGCTAAATTGATTACCATATTTTTCTGGTCAGATCTTTTGATTTTTGACTCTGCTGGCACAGAAGTTAATTTTCTCAGTTGTTCATTTTAAGAAATTGGTATTCATATGTCACGTATGTAAGAATCTATAGCTTCATATTTGGCAAAACTGTTTAAAAAACTGTATGAGACGGTGCAGTGCTTCTGTTCAGCTGGGTCTGCAGGCTATGTAGTTCCTTTAAAAGTAAGTTCGAAATCTGATTGTTTTTTGGGAGCTTTGATGCAGAGTTTATTTGCAACATTGACTGGTAGAGTTCCTCTTGAGCAAAGGTTTATCATTATTTTAGGAGTTAATTTGAAGACGATAATTCCACAGAGTTTGCCAACAGAGCAGATGATTCATTAAGGCAGGACCACCACTCGGGCTAGAAATGTTGGTATAACATTGTATGTGTGTGCTATCCACGTCTGTGTTCAGTCTAGCCCTTCGCATGTTTCACTCTGTGGACCTGTCACTGTTTCCTACTGAGTGGCTAATCTTGGAGACAGGCGTTCTTAAAGTTTCTTTGGTGCCATTTCTCTTAGTGTCTGATTTCAGGGCCTTGGCACCCTTCAAAAATGTGAGTTTGAGTAATTATGGTAAACAAATGCTGATGGATTGATACCCAGTGTAAGAAAAACGTAGATAAAGTGAAATGCCCTTCTGGTTTTCTTTTCATCCCTGCATATATTTATTACTTTGAAGTTTAAACTCTGCCTACAGTTCCTGGCACCATTAGGTCTGTTTCTTCGTATCTTCAAAAAAAACTTAAATTGCTTTTCAGACAGGCAAAAATCAATTAAAAAAAATCCAGTTTTTATTAGTTTTAGAGAAACTTACAAATTGAAAGGTTTACTTTTATCTTGAATCACTTCTTGACAGAGGAAAGCGGTTTCTGGTGAAAACGCCATGTCTTTTGGTTGTTGTTGGATGAATATTGTATTTATATTTGAGAGTAAATTGTTCATGTTCCTTGATCTCGAACCTGGGCCACTTATTGGTGTCATCTGTTCGAACAAAACTGAGGCACAGGTAATCACAAAGTGGCACAACACTCATGCCTAGCTTTTGAGTTCTGCTAGATGAGTTTAGAAAGCAACGTTTTCTCTTTGCCCTCCTCTAGGTGTTGGGTTCAATGTAACTGGAGTCCAATGATGTTTGCAGCAGTGTTGAGTTTTTTTTTTTGTTAAAAAATAAAAACAAACAAGCCTTGTGCAGTCCTCCTTTTCCACCTACAAAAGATTGCAGAAACATTAGCCCCTTTAATGCCTTAAATACTTATGTTCAAGTTCTTTTTTGCAACTATAACACCAATGTTTAGGTATATGCTTGCCCATGGGCAATAGTCTATAACTGTTGGCTTTTTCTAGAGATTGAAGGTGTCTGATCTCAGTTCTTTCTTCCCCCAACCCCTTCCCCAGAGAAAGATGAAAATATTGTTTTAAAGTAAAACGTTAATATAGAAATGAAACTAGCCATGGGGTGTTGCTAGAGCAGCAACCAGGGTTTCAGTAATAGCAGCGTTTGTTTTGTGTACTGTAAATGTAATGAAGGATCAGATTAATTTTGCCTGTGCAGCGATAACTTTGACAAAACGATTGAACTCCTCCTCTCCCTGAAGTAGTCAGAAAACGAGTTTGCTAACTGTAGTATTTACAGGCTGGTACTCATGATATTGAAGGTCTGTCATTCACCTCAGAAGGTACTGTGCAGCTTGGTGGCAGATATCTGTCTTTTTTTTTTTTTGCCCCTCTCTCCAAAAGGCAAGGGCGTGCTGCACACCTGCGCTTTCTTCTATTCACCTCATTCGATCCTTTTGATTGATCACAATATCACCTGCCTTACTGGCTTATCAAATCTGCGTTCCTAAACCCCTGCCCCTCACACTGCAGCTCTGTGCACTTATTTAGGATAATGACAACACTTATCTGCTCCCTTTGTTGAAACTTAGTGAACTTTGCTATACTTGATATGTGTCCATGTTAATAGAAGGCAAGGAGGTCTTTCACTGCTTAATGTAGATTAGAGATGTGTTTAATGTGAGCGAAATGTACATAACCAGCAATGAATTACAAGATTCTTCCACTGTGATTTTTCTTCATTGTGGCCACAATGCCAGTCTAATGTATTTTCAGTTCAACACAGCAGGTTTCTTTCTGCATGCCCATGCACTGGGGAGTTTTACAACATCATGATGTTGCATTTAGCAGTAGAACACAAGGGTTCTCTGTATTCATTATTGTCTTACATTTTTCATTTCAATAATCTTCTCTCATTCACTTGCAGCACTGAGTATTGTTTTCTTAGGGCACTTCTCAGAACAAAAATGAACAGGTGTTGTGTCAGCCCCATCTAAGATGGAGTAGGTGTGGTCGAACTGTGGGATGGCTATCAGCTGGGGCATGCAGAGAAAGACAGTGGTTTAGAAAATGCATTGACGAATTGTGGGAAGGCAGGTGAATAAGCAAAGATGTTGAGTGGAGGTGGCAAGGGAATGAGGTGAGGATAGTTGTATCATTAACGGCAGCATCATTACTTTGTGCCAGTCTGTAACTTTTTTGTATACATTGTCAATTTTTTGTTCAATACTGAAGTTATCTTTTATGTGTGTAAATGTATAAAAAGTTGATTGCATACTAACACATTCTCTTGTTCTGACAAAATTGAGCCATTTTTCACTTCTTTAGAGCTCTATCTGGTGAGAAAAATAACAATCCTTCATGAGATAGGTAATGTGTTTGACAAATACGTAGCATCGCCTGATCAGATGTAGGGTGATTCAGGCCTATATACTTATTTTGAGATCCAAAAGGAGTTGAGTTGAGCATTTCCAGTCCAAAGCACCCGTCAGAAATGAAATATCAGTTCCTGTTCAGTCACGAGTAGTCTAAAATCATAATGACTAAGACTGTTTTTGTATTTTCTTTTTTTTTTTACAGTTAAATATCTGAACCAAAACTTCAAACTCCAATTCACAAGTGTGACTAGAAACAAGTTGTTTAAGCTATGTATATAAAAAAAAAAAAAAAAAAAAAACCAGTTGCTTTTTCTGGGGATTGGAGGATGCCTTAACCACAGCCAAGTGCTATTTGGCTAGCTCATTTGCCTAGATGTTAAATTTTCTTGAGTGATTAGTAAATTAACCCAGACTGCAAAACATGCAAAGTTGATAGTATTTTTTTCTGCTTTCATATAGTTTTAGAATTGTGAATCTTTTTTAGCAAAGATTTTGAACAAAACAGCCCCATGTCCAATATTTCTGGTGGCGAGCATTTAAAAAGCTTGCAACCTAACATCGCAGAGAATACTTGTATCTTCTGCCTCAGGCTCCTCTAAAATTGTCAAGCTGATCTCTGCACGGGCTCTCTGTGGAGTTGTTTCTCTGTATTTGACCCTGTTAACATGCCTGTTTCTCTTTGGAAGTTCCACTGAGGGATTTCATATACATTGTTTATTTTTTACATGCAAAATGTGTCTTATTTTATTCTTTTATTTCTTATTAAAAGTAATTTTGTACCTACAGTAGTAGACTTGGAAATCCAGCATCGCTCGACAAATGGTGGAGGTGGAGTTTAGGGGTCTGTGGGAGGTTGTGGCAGTGGTTACTTTTACTCTCATTTTTATATTTGAGACTCTGTTTGGCCCATTAGGGCCATAGATACATTTTTTTCACAGCTACTTTCCTAATTATTGGCATCCAGCTTAGTAGGAACTAACCAATGATTTGTGATCTAAGCAGTGCCTTTGCTGCCTTTTGAAAGGGGACCTGCCCATACTGCCGAATTTCCCCTTCTGAGTGTGTGAATGGGCAGAAGGCATTACATATGTTTAATGTAGCAGAACTATCACCACTTCATAATGTTGAATTGGAAATGGTAAATTTTTTATAGGTTAAATATGCGATGGTTAGGCTGTGTTATAAATTAATCCTATGCAATGCAGCTGCAAAGGAGCATGCACCGCTGTCTTTTGGTAGGTATTCTGTAGAAATAGTTAACAGTCAAAAGCCCTATTGAAGGCAAGCACACGTTAAGGTCTCATGTAATCTGCATTCAAAAGATGTGCAGATATGTAACTTGCATCTACATCAGCAGTTTTATGTATTTTGCACGTTCTACGTTCCTCAAAATACCGGCAAACTCAGAGCTATGCATGCAAACATGCTTTCCAATTTGGTTTATGCTTGTGTCTGAGTCGTCCTCACATTAACAGAACATCGCCAAATTAATGAAGACGTGTAAATATGAATATCTGCTAGGGAAAGCTTCAGAAAGGGGTTTTCTGGGACACAGAGAAAAGTGTATGAGGAAGACATACAACAAAAGAGGGTTAATACCAAGGTGTAAAAGCACTAGACACAAGGGCTCTAAACCAAAGAATCAAGAGGGTGGCACTGAAGCAGAGGTTTTAAAGGCATTGAAGAAACTTGTTTGAGGCATGAAACAGCATAAAGGAGGAAAGGTGAGTGGGAACTGTTCATGAATACATTTAAACAAGGAGCAAAGGAAATCGAAACAAATATAAAAAAAAGCCCACGCCTACAGAGTAAACTGAGATGCATGTTTTTTGAGAGGGGATAAATTAAGAGAAATTAAATAAAATAAAAAAAAACAGGCTAGATGGTAAACTGGAAGATCAATAAGTGAAATAGTCCAGATTAGGAAAATAAGAAGTGAAAGTGAGGTGTTTATGCTTATTGATGAGGAAACATGTTTCTGATCTTATTGTGTTGAAGTGCTAGAAAGGGTATAGAAACGCTGTGCTGTGAGAAAGGGAAGAAAATCAAGGTATTAAAATAATTCCAAGATCTTTACTTGATCCGGGAAGCCCTGAAATGCGACCTACTTGTGTTGTAATGCAAGCCTCAAGTTCTCCATAAGTTGCATCTCCCCAATGCTTCCATAAATAATTAGGACCAGAGTGCCCTACTGCCACTACAGAAGCTCTCAATTTGAACAGTGGCAGTCATTTTAAATGAGTTTACTAACTAGACCATGTATGAAGTTGAAGCATTTGAGTGGTTTTGTTCTATAAGATTGACTGCCTTATTTTTAAAGTTTATTGACAAAAAAATCAGTGTGTTCCCTCAAAGTTAAGAGTTTGACTTCTTGAATTCAACATATAGCTACTCTGAGAATAATTAAACATCATAAACCATGTTACTACTGGTACTTTCCTCTTCAAATTGATTTCAACTGCATACAAAAACGTTACAGATACTTTCACAAGATAGAACTTCCGCACCTTTTTAGGTCTAGCCCACAGGCAGCTTTTAATTAAAAGCTGTCTGTTTGCAAAATACATAATGTGGACAATACCAAAAACGTAGTGAGCTTTGTGCTAGCCCGTTGCTTACAGTTGGTCAGCTTTCTTGTACCTCTGTTTTGCCTTCTTCTAAGTCAGTAGTTTTCCTTCCTCTTTTTCTGTTTGTCCCTCCCCTGAAGCATAGCTTCTCTACCATTCCTTTTGAGTGGATGACTTGTATACTTTCCCTGCTCACTTTCTGGGAACTGCTTTTTAGAGCGAGCACAAGTTGTCTGTTTGCAAAAGACCTATTAGCAGCTTACCAAGCACTTACATTGGGCTTAAAACCTGTCTGTTGCTTGCGATTAGTTGGCTTTATTGTCACTCTCATTTGCTTCTTATTCAGTGGTGGCTCGCCTCGTCCATCTTGTGTTTGTCCCTTGGAGCATACCCTATTTCCGGGTGTCCTTCCCCCTGCACATGTTTTGGGATCCACTTCTTTTTGCTTAAGCACTTCATGAGACTGCATGTGTTTTCTAGCTGTCACCCTTGTGCGACTCTCTCCCCCGCCTCTTGTGTTGCACTTTCTTGCTCAAATTCTGTTCATCCACCAACGCTTCACCTTGTCGTCGTGCTTACCCCTTCATTCCATTGGCTCTTCCTTGTGTTTATCTCTCCGTCCTCCTTATTGCTACCTCCCTCATGTGCTTTGTTTCCTTTCCTCCCCAACCCACTCCTTTGATGTTGTCTCTATCTCCCACGCAATCCTTTTTATTTAAAAATATTTTAGCTTTTTTTTTTTTGGAGTGCCAAGTAGCAAATTATTGCCCTTCCACTTTATAAATAAACTTTCAGTAGTTATTTTATTTGTTGTTGCCATTAGTGCATATGTTTTTATTCCCCCTACCCTCCACCACTTCCTCCTTGACCTCAAGGTTGCTTGTTGCTTCCCATTGCTTCACCCCTGCTTCTCTATCGCTTCCCCGCCACTCATGAGCCTTAAAATTATATATATTTTTTAAAAAGTTTGGAAGGCCTGGCATCTTACATTTTGTCAAAACTAAAAATGATTCTATAAAAATTTACCGCTTTAAATGGCATCTAACCAAAAATCTTCGTAAAAATACTAAATAGGTACAGCAAGAGCTGAAGTTAATTTTATTGAGTGGCAAATCTCCTGTAGCTGCCTTCTCAGTGTTTTAAGCCAAATACAATGAATTACTCTTTCTTCACTTCACAGTTAATATCATCAGCAACATAGTTTCGTTCAACCAATCTCCACAAAAACATGGGCCACGAGGAACACGACAAACTATTCAAAAGAATAAATCAGTTCAAAGCTACTCAGTATCATCAAGATAACCTACCAGCTAAACGCAAGACGTCCAGTCATTAGTGCGCCACTCAAGGTGTTTTCCCCTCCTACTCTAAAAACGGGCCAGATCGCCCCAATTCTGCAAAAGTCAAACCTTGACCCTAGCCTGTTGCCTAGTTTCAGACTGGTTTCCAACTTACCCTGACTAGGCAAAACCACTGAATGTGGTGTGTCAAAACAGCTACTCAAATATAGAAATGGCAGCCATCTGGTGAATGAATACCAGTTGGGGTTTTCCTTCGGTTTTAGGTCCTGAAAGCCACCATAAATGTTCTTGGTAAGATTTACCACTTATTGACTGAGGATAACTGAAGCTTACTCGCTGTTAAATATATCAGCGGTGTTCAGCACAGGCTGCAAGGTTTCCTGGAAATAAAATTCTGAATTGCTTCTCCTTCTCATCCATTATAACAGTCAGGTTTTCTTAAAAACTTTCTGTATCAAAGAAATCCTCAATACCAGGTTCTCTCACAAAACTACAGCAATGATGGCAAACTACTTCCTCAGGCTGAGCACCTAGAGAGTGGGAGAAACGGTCATCCTCATGATTTCCAAACTAAAAAAAACAAATTCAAACCTTCCCTGTTTGATACGGTTGAATTGAATGGTTTCCATTGCTTACCTGTTGCCAACAATAAAATCTTTTGGTTTCATAATGAATAACATGTTATTGCTATCTTCACACACACAAAATCTAGCCAATTCGGCAAACTATTTCCTGCTCTAACTTAAAATATGCACCTTTTAATCTCTAACTGATGGAAAGCAATTGCTCATGTCTCAATCATACCCTGACTAATCTTTGGTAATGCCAATTTAGCTTCTTGGTTTCCCCAAATGATTAAGGCTACTCTTCACGCAGTAGGTCGACTTGTTTCTGAAGGAAACTAGACTGCATTGCCACGGTTGTCTGTAACCAGCATTGGCACCCAAACAAGGTCAAAGTTGCATTTAAAATATGGTGCCTTCCAGGGGCAATATTGCCAGGAATCCCTGTGGCTCATAATCAGCTCTACGTTCTTTAGGCAAGGTGCACGGCTCAGGGTGCCACAGAATCCTCCGCCATTGCTGACGAGGTGTGGGAATGTGGTGAGACCACTGAGGTGGTGTGCACAGAGACCCAATAGCAGCAGGACCCGGTGAAGGTGACTCTCGTCCTTATCCAGTCTGGCAATGGAATAGTATAGCATAGGATGCTGAAGAGAGGGTGGTGGTGTTTGTCGTTTGTCAGGTACCCAGGTGTGAAATGTTGGCTGGGCGATACATGCAGACTGAGGACAGACTGTGGTGAAACTAGGGGCCAGATGTAGCAAAGGGTTTTACCCATTCTGTCCTTATGGGAAAATGTGTTCGTACATCTGGCCCTAGGTCAGTGGCTCCATGTAGCTGCATTCCGGTTCAGTGGCTGGAAATGATCAAGAGAGACAAGGCTGTACCCTCATGGCAGGTGATAGATCGCATTATGACACTAGAGGCAGAGAATTCCGCCAAAACAAAAAGCTGGAAGTGATGCCATGTTAGCAACACCTATGTAGGCTTCTCCTGTAGCCTGGAGACTTGCATTGACGAAGAAGCCCTTTTGTGTATTTTGGTCTGTGAAGGGTAGAAGTTGAGGTTATACTCCCCCCATTGGAGCCCTGACATAGCGTGTGAGAAGAAAGGACAAACCGGCACAGAGAAGTAACAGACAGAAGGACTAGAGAAAACCCTCAGAGGACTCTTAAATGACAGAAGGTGAGACAACCCTTTTTCAATCTATCCATGTGAACTTGGAGTAAGAATGCATCAGTGGCTTCCATGGGAATACATATAGGGCAAGGTGCAGAGCTCGGCAAACTGCAAACATTGGAATGGAAAGTGGAAGCTACAGAGAATAGGATGCCTTCAATATAATCATTGATATACGCTCACTCCAGCAACTGATGAACATAGAGACTTAATTTGAAACTGATGTTTTTCGACTGACTACGCAGCCTTGATCACCTGACCAGTACAAAGTTTACACTCTGTGATATACCAATACTAAACACCAACAACAACACACAACATAAAAATGTGCATCCCCGCCATATTGGAATAGCAAAGTGTTAAGTTTTCTAGCCTGAATCTTGAATGTACAATTAGGATATGTGGAAACCTTGTCAAGAAAACACATTCATCATATAGCTTATATACTTTCTGTTGTCAGTGGATATCATGGTACATTTTTCAAACATATCACATATAAAAGTAAATACATCATTGTTCTCAAACTCATGTTTGTAATCCAGTGCCTCTATTCGGAAAGTATTCGGAAAGTATGCACATAAACATGTTATGTACCAAATAATTTATGAATGTCATAAGGCATGAGCCTAGAAAATGTGAACCATATATAAATATATACCCTCACAGGAGAAAAAAGGGGGATGCCAGGTCTCCACATATACCCAACCTAGTCTCAGATTATAATACTACAAATACCTGAGTTTTTTTTTATTCCTCTTTTTTTGTCAGAACTTTGTACAATGGAAGGCAGGTAGAACCTGTTGCATGGACTCCCTATGGGTGGCAGAATAACTGCTGCAGCCCATAGGGATCCCCTGGGACCCCAAAGTCCTGGGTACCAAGGTACCGTATACTAGGGACTTACATGGGGGGGACCAGTATGCCAATTGTGGGAAGAAAAAGGTACAATTTACAGGAGAGAACATAACTACTGGGGTCCGGGTTAGCAAGATCCCAGTGGACACAGTCAAACACACTGACAACAGGCAGGAAATGGGGGTAACCATGCCAAGAAAGAGAGTACATTCCTACAGACATCTTTTATGTAATGCTATACCCGGCCAGATTGCTGGTACCTTTGAATGGCAAAAGCTCGCATTTAAGCAGAGGGTGAGAGGGATGGGGAGTGTTCAATGGTTTTGTCCTAGCAAATATTTTGGGCAAGCTATGAGGGATGTCCTCTGTGAACCGTAGTATTTTGTTACATTTTGAAAACCTTTCTTTGTAGTGTCAATAAAGAAAATGCTTAAATACATTTAAAAAAACTTGTCGCTGGGAAACAGATTGAAAAAGGAGGCACAGGGGACACAGTGATAGTGGCAGCAATGGAATGGACAGTAGATTCTCTTAGAAGCCATCTGTAAAAGACTGTAATCGTGGGAGGTCTCCGGTTGCTGTTGTTTCGTGACTTCAACCCTACAAACTTGGTAAGAAAATTTTAGATCAAATGTGGCATGGTGGCAAAAAGACCCGCGGTTTCGATGGCTTCCATCCAAAGTGGATGTTCAAACATGATAGGTTTTTTTTCTTCTTCTTACAGGTTTAATATGTGAGTGCCTTTGAGTCCCGAACAGAGCAGTTCTTACAGAGCAGTGTTTGTTGTAGGTGGTCTGTAGGCTATGGGGACAGCGGCCTATTGGGTAGAGGTGTAGATGGGTGTGCTTGGATCAGGGGGAAGGTGTTTGTGTCACAAGGAGAGAGAGAGAGAGAGAGTGAGAGTGAGAGTGAGAGTGAGAGTGAGAGTGAGAGAGAGAGAGAGAGAGATATATATATGAATTTCTGATATTTCATACTGTTATTTTATCTCTCTGCTGTTCCTTTTCCCAACTTCCTGTGAGCAACAGGGATAGGTGTAGGGATTTATTTTGATGCATTATTTGAAACCGGGGTGCTCTGTGGTTGATTGTAGGTGGACTTGTGTAACCATGAACACATTTCATCCTAAAGTCTGTTGCCTTAATTCAAGGTATTCCAACAGGTTTACTCATCTTACCTTATCTTATATTTGGCATCTTACCAAGCCTGATGGTAATTTCTGCTGGACAGCGATGTCTTCAGTAAATAGACATATGTCCTGTAAAAAAAAACAAAATCCAAACGTTGTTTAGTCATGAAGCTGTTATCACAACCACAGCCAACCTTCAGTTCTTCTTCCCCAAACAAGAATCAAACAGATTGTTTGTAATTCAGAACACTTTTATTAATGCATCCATTCCACCTCTATCCAAACAAAAATAAACCTCTGAATGTCCTTATAATGTACTCTGCTTCAGTTGAGGTCTCACCATAGTTTAACATTTCTGTAGTCTCTATTTTGCTGATAATTTACCTGAATCATTCAGTTGTAATTCCTTATTTGATTCCACATGCTTAGCTCTACTAAGTTAGCCTGAGCCTGTGTTGTAATCTCCTTCTGCGACACTGCTATCAATTCCAGGATCTTCAATAGGGGCACACTTACTTCTAATCAAAATAGTACCTCTACCTTGCTTCACAAACAAAGAAAAGCTTCTATGAGCAAATACATAATTACCACCTCATATAATTTACTTAGAACAAAATACTGTCCACTCCATATTGGGTGTGCAGCATTGTGAGAAAATCCCTCTTTTTGCGTTTTATTTTTGTTTATTACTTGGTTTGCTCTTTTATTTTATTTTTTTCCACTCAGCAACCGGAGACGCTGCTTTCTAGGCCCTAATGTATGTGCATGGATCCCTAAAACTTGGCAAAATTATCTAATCCCCTTTTGGCATATTTAACTTTTCATTAGGACCATAGTATATGGTATAGGAAACTACACTAGTGCCAAAATACGTTAAATGTGACCTGGGGACTTTTGCACAGATTGTGCCATCCACTGGGCTGGTTATGGAAAATATGGCTTTATGCCTACATGTGTAGCCTTACTGCTGCAGCCTTAAAACATGCAAGCTAACTTGGCAAAATAACCCTTTGACAAGACAGAGCCCTACTTTTAAATGTGACCCCTAAGTACTCTTTGTAGCCCACAGGGTAGGTTGCCTAGCCTTTAAAAATGGAACATGTAAGAATGTTTATGTTGGCATGGTCCGATAGCGATTAGTTCCCAGAAGCTATTTTCATCCTAAATGCTGTAGCGAAGTGGTTCCCAACCTTTTGACTTCTGTGGACCCCCATTTTATCAATACTGGAGCCCGGGGACCCCCACTGAATCATTATTGGAACACGGGGACCCCCAAGGAGTCATTACTGATAGCTGGGACCTAATATTATTAAATTTTTTAAGCAGCTACGGACCCCCTGAGGAGGCTTCGTGGACCCCCAGGGGCCCCTGGCCCACAGGTTGGGAACCACTGCTGTAGCTGATCTTGTGCGAATAAATGTTCTAATAAATTACTTTTTTTTGCTAAATGTGATTTGGAATAAGCAACATAAGTGGTTTAAATATTGATTTTAATATGGTTTTAAAAATGAAATTCTGTTCGGAAGTTAGATTATTGATAAACATGCAGGGAAATTATGTTTTAAAAAGTTAGCTTTTGCCTGCCCAAAGTTCCACTAGATTACTTAGCATTAGCCTTCCAGCAGCTGCCCAGTCAGTGCTTTCCCATAATGAGAAATGAAAACCACTCCCACAGTAGAAACTGGGGGGGGGGGTGGGCGGGGTGTGTGTGTGTGTGTGTGTGTGTGTGTGTCTGTGTGTGTGTGTGTGTGTGGGGGGGGGGGGGGGAAGGAAGGAAGGAAGGAAGGAAGGAGAGGGAATCTGGAACTTCATTAACTTGAATGGGATCATGGCAGGACCAGCCCATTCATTAATAAGTGTAATGAGAGAGCTGGGAAGTGGAGCTCCTTGTTCCCAGAGCTTGGCACAAGCCCAGTTGGAGAGGAAACTGCCCCAGAACCATTTTGATGTGTAGCCTCCTCCAAGGTCAGACAAGCTCTGCCATGCTGAATCTCTTTCAGAATAGTGCACTGTGGGATATTGTGCACTTAAGTAATCTGGATGATCTGCAAAAGTGAGATGGTTTGCCCTTGGGAATTATTTTCTCATTGGTTAGACAGTCTACAAGAGTCACTGTCGCCCACTGACTAGCAGATCCTACAAAAGTGCCTCTTCTTCCCCAGTTCATAAGACTACTTTTACCAGTGAAAGAAGAAAGGAGGGCTGGCCTGCCTATGATTGGTGTGGTGGCCTGAACCTGCTCCCAGTTGTATTCAGTGGGACTGAGAAGTAAGATAAAAGGATCAGTTTGCAAGCTGGAAGAGATCCATTTCCTAGCGTGAACAGCTGTCCAGTATTAACAGGACCCTGCAGGTGGCCTCTCCTGGAGTGAGTGATACTGTTTCCTCCAGAATGTCTGAAGTTGTGACTTGAAAATGTTTGCATCTACAAGACCTCCAGACCTCCAGAGTTCTAGTGAGACACCTAGGCAAAAGTGTCAGATTTTGTGAGGAGTTTGTCTGGTACATCTTTCAGGCTTGCTGTTTTGAAGGATTTTGACTCTCAAAAAAGAAAAAAAAAAAGAGACTACATCCAAAGGTTGAAAGTTTGACCCGGAAAAGATGTAAAAAACATCCAGCCAATGAAAAAACCTCAGCAGGTGTAAAATGTAAATTTTTCCGCTTGCTTCTCCCACCAAACCAACAGCTGCAGAGGTAGCTCATCTATATGAATTTTAAAGGACTTCGCCAGATACCGCCTCTGACCTGAAAGATTGTGACTTCCATTACAGAGACTAAGTCAGAAGGTAAAATGTTTGACCTGAGTTATTCAACTTCCTTGTCATCATGGTCGGCCTGAAATCATGCCTAGGTCCCATTCAACTGTGGATGGATAATGGCTGATTGGCACTGTACTCCTTGGCATTTTTACCCCAAAACCTCAGATTTATAGATCTATTTCCTCTTTATTGCATTTTAATAATTTTTCTATAATTTGTCTGTTTTCATGTGTTTTTAATACAGGATTGTGGGATTGTTACTTTGTGGTGTTTTGATATTTTAATCGCTTTGTTACTGCTAAATACTTTTCACACTTTAAATTAACCCTATCTGCTGTGGGTGATAGCGACTAGAGGTTGAGCCCAGGTTTATTTATTCAACTTGTGTGTTTGACCTGTCAAGATCTTGAACTTGGTATTTGGGAAGGACTAACATCCTCCCCAACTAGTAACCCATTTTCATTCATTGTTGTCCCGTGGAGGGGTTGGGGAATCTCTATATACAACTGACACCAACGTTTGCACCTTAACCTTTTGGGAACATGGATGTGGATCTCTCTGCAATAAAGAGCTTCATTTAGTGCTGTGAACCATAGCTATGCAGAGGTGGCTGAGGTTGAGCTGGGAATCTAGGAAGAGTATTTTCACAAAGCCCTGGGCCTGGGAAGAGGTCCTTCAGATATGTATCCTCATAGGTGATAGTGAGGCAGCCCAAAAAGAAGGGGCACATGATTATCTGTCTCAAAAGTCTTCCTGTGTACGCTTTCCACGGTTGGTGAGGGCGGCCACAGCCCGAGTCGCACGTAGCTAGCAGTCCTCCAGATGAAGTATTGTGGCAAGCAGTCAGAGAGGAGGTCCTAGGCCAAGCTAACTTCCTCTGCCATGGAAAACGGGATTGCACTAGAGGAGAAAAAATTGGCCTTGGTGGAGAAGAATTCCAAACTTGTTGTACTTAAGTCCAATGGAGATGGTGTCCACAAAGTGAAGTGTCCTCAAGGGAATCGTTACTTCCTAAATTGTTTTAAGATGCTGTATCTAGATTTTTGTTGGTGAAATTACATTGACAGACTATTCACTTTTTCTAATGAGAGGAAATTGAGAATGCCAAGGATGGACAAACACGACTGAGGAGCATTTCTGTGGGGGTTGGTGCCTACACAGGGGAGGGATATGCTCGTAACTTCACAGGAGCATGTAGCTGAGTCCCATACCCACATGAAGGATGCATTAGTTTATGCGTTTGGTCTCACTCCTGATGAATACCCTAAGAAGCTTAGAGACATCCACAACGATTCACAGCAGTCCTGGGATGATTTCATAGGCATCCGATTAAAAGCACTAGAAGGCTTGATGAATGGCACTGAAGGAAATGCGTATGATGGACTGTAAAATTTGCTATAAAGGAGCACATTTTGAGTAAGTGTTCTTCAGAGTTACACCAACACCTAGTATACTCTAAGCTGATTGCTCCCAAAGAGCTTTGAAAGGCAGCCGATCTGTGAATATTAGCGGCGTAACAAAGGCCCCTCACAGCCCACAAGCTCCACGTGGACCCCTCAGCATAGTACCCTAGCCTGAGAGTTTCTGGGTAAGTTTGGAAGAGGGCCTTCCTAAGAACTTTGCAGGGGGGAGGTCCCCTCAGTCTTTGTTATGCCATTGGGGAGTATGTGCTAATCCTGCGGGGGAATATACTCAAGAAGAGAGGCCAACCCTGTAGCAGGGTATAAAGGGGAGCAACAAGTCTCAAAAAGAAACTCCTTAAGGCCCCAAAATTCTGACAAAGGGAAAGCGTGCCAAATCACTTTTAGGAAATGGGAAGGTGAGAACCCATGAAGAAAGAAGCCATGTCGGAAGGTGTTTTTGATTGAAGTAAAGGTGATTCTTCAGGTCTCAAGAAGAAAGTACTCATGTGGGCACTCTACATTTTGATAGAAAAGTTATTCACATATGCTGTCATGCAGCCTTGCTGAGCAGTTTGTTGAGATGGCAGAATTTAATCCATAAACCTTAGAATGTTTAAATATAAATGAAAGATAAGATCCATAGTGTAGAAAATGAGTTAAAAACACAGTATCTGTTTCCGATAAATGGAAAATTTGAGTCATGAATATATGTGATATTTCTATATTGCAAGCCTAGTCAAGAAGCAGTGAAGTGCTGTACACGGTCAAAGACCAGCATAAAGTCAATGAGTAATATGAGAGGTAGCTGGTTCGTGGGCGATTATTGCAATGTGGTGTAATGTTCTTTAAAAAAGGTGTGTCTTCAACTCTCTCCTAAGTTGGAGCAGCGTTGGGGCTTCCCTGATGGATATGAGGATTTTCTAGAATCTGTGTGCATGGCTGGAAAAGGCCTGCTGCCTTGTTCTTTTCTTCTATACACCTGTGTCTGCTGCCTGATGGTATCCTGGCTGCAGATGTGCAGAGAACTACCAGAAGTGGTGGACTTGTCTGCAAGATTTGGGGAATTGTTTCGTAAATGATTGAGCTGGATTTGAACATAGTGTGCGCTGCAGGGAGAGCCAAAGGAGTTCTACCAATATAATGGTGATGTAATATTTATCCAGGCCTGGGATAACACATTTATGGAGTCTGGAAGGTTATGGAGCAGGGTGGTACCACCATCCAGATAGGAGAGTATGAAGGCTTGAACTACAGTTCTGAAGTTGCTTCGTGGAAGAAACTGTTTCACCTTCAATAGATTAGAGAACCCGTACCAGGCAAGTGTTTATGTCCAAGGTGAATCCAAGTGACTTTGCATGTGGTGACAGTTGGGGTTCAGAGCTGTCAAGGTTCATGTAAGTGACTGTTTCCTCTTTGTTTTTCTTGGAAAATAACAGAAATGTTGTCTTGATTGTGTTAAACCTCAAGTAGGCGCTGGGGATCAAACTCTGGATGATGTGCAGGCAGTGTGTGAGGCGTTGGAGGTCTAAATCAGAGGGAAATTTCAAGTAGAGTTGTGCAAAGTTGGGATATTGGTGACCTTTGATGGTTATCTTAGAGCAGAGTACAAAGCAGTTACAGGTAGAGGTTGAAGCTCTCGGGGGCAGTATGAAACCATGAGGGACTTCGCAAGGGATAAGGATCTTTTGGGTTATCCTCTAAGATGTAGAAAAAAAACTGGTAGCATCTTCCAGAGAAGAACTGTGTAGGGGAAAAGCCGGATACATCATACCTAATCCTAGGTAACCGCCTAGCGAAGATGCAGAATGACTTATAATAGTGGAAAAATAGTTCCCAGGCTGCTTTGGCTTTTAGATATAGCATTATTGTAGGTTTTGTTTAGGGCAACTGTTTAGTCTAGAGTTTGTAGCTGTCCTGAGACTGTAAGGACTACTGTTGGCCCACCAGACTCAGTGCTCAATTGCTTAAATAGTCAAGAGAATATAGTTTACACTGTGGCCTACAGTAATCCTAAAGTAGAAAAGCAGCATAGCTTAAGTAAATGTATCAGTGATTTTATCTAAAATGGAGCCCCAAGCCCAAGCCCAAGCCCAAGCTTTGTGTTTGTAGATTTTCATATTGACCCTTCTGGACCTGGCCCTTTTTGCAGGGTCATCCCCAAACCTTTTGCCTTCCTTCTCCTATTTTACTGACCTCTTTCTGTTGGCTCTAGGACTCTGGGCACTTTATCACTGCTGACCAGTGCTAAAGTGCATATGCTCTCCCTTCTAAACTTGGTATGATTGGCTTACATCTGATTTGTTTATTTATTTACTTGTAAGTCCCTTAGTACAGTGGTATTTATTATACCTAGGGCCTTTAAATTAAATGCTACTAGTGGGCCTGTAGCACAGCTTGCGCTGCCCACAGAAGTAGCCTTTCAAACCTGTCTCAGGGCTGCCACCCCAGGGCCTGCGTGTGCAGTTTCCTGCCACAGGGACCTGGCATCTAAATTTACTTGCTAGGCTAGGATCTCCCCCTTTTACTACATACAGTCACCCTTAAGGTAGGCCCTAGCTAGCCCTATGGGCAGAGTGCTGTGTATGTAAAAGGTAGGATATATAGTAGTGACAAACAGCCTATTTAGTTTCTCACTATGGTGTTGGAAATGCCCCAACATATGTCTAAGTGGTATTGTCTAATCTATGAGGGGTGGCGAGGGCATGTTTGGTATGGTTTGAATGGTAGTAAGAAGTGCTGCTTACTGGTGTAGGTGGATTTTTATGACAATTCTAGAAATGCCACTTTTAGAAAGTGGTCATTTCTCTGTGCTTATAACTGCTGTTTTGCAGCTTGACTCCTATCCACGTTTGGGGAAGAGTGACAGCTGGGCTTTGTGCATACTTCTCAGATAGCCTGTACACAGGGAGGGTGGAGATGTAACCAGAGCACATCTGCATACTGAATGGTCTTCTTGGGCTGGGAGGGGTAGAGGCATCTGTAAAGGTTTGGCCAGGCCTCACACAAAGGGCTTGTTTACCCCCTACTGATGATTGGAGCCAGTGCTGGAGGAGAAGGTGACATTTCTGGAACCGGTTAGTGCTGGTTGGAGCCCTCTCCCCACCTTTATGGAAGTTGAGCAAAATGAGTATAAGTACAGGGGGTTGTCCTCCACATGAGGACAAGAAAGGGACACTGATGGACTAGACACCAGATGCTGCTGGAGGGACTTGCCAGGAAACCGCCATTAGGACTGCCATGCTGATGTGCTGACCTGCGACCTGCCAGGTCACACTAAGGATTGCCCCTGGACTTTACAGCCCCTGATGTGCTGGCCTTTTGCTTGCCTCCACTGTGTGTTCTGCAGTGACCCCAGAGGCTGTCTGGGGTATCCCTCTTTCCCCTGTTGGATCGCTGCAGCATGTATGGAGCGCTTTTATTGTGTGGTCTACCCAGCGCGTGGAGAGCGATGTGATGCCTGCACCTTGACCTCGTCCGTATCCTGTGCCTGGGGAGTGCTTCATCGTTGTGCTATCAGGCGCATGGTGAGCACTTCCTCAGTATTAAGCTCTCCTGGCGATGTCTCAACTGAGTGCGGGAAGAGCGCTGTTTTTTTTTTTATTTTTTTTACTGCCCTGGCCACTGTAGGACGTAGGGGCTGCGACCCCAACAAAGCAGGACTCCCCCAGGGCCCCAGGATCGTCTGGAGAACTGTCACCATCCTGCCTGACCCCTCCAGGAGGACAGAGTGTCCCCACCCCCCCCAGGGAGGAACACCGTGGCACAGATAAGGAGCAGTGCCATGGGAAGAGCAACACCAGCCGCGGCATACGACCACGGGCGGCTGCCCCCACACCCCAGCTACAGGGAACGTCCTGATGCCAGACTGAAGGATGCCTGCCTAACCACAGAGAAAGGGCCATATTTGTCCATGCCGCAAGCTTGCAGACAGTGGCCCTTATGGGAAGTTTGCATTGGGTGGGAGCCGAAGGGGGGTGGTTTGGGGTGTGGGTGTGTTTGTATGTGTGTGTGCGCACCCGCCCCCGCCCCATTCCTCTGTACCAAGGATAAGGGCCAGGGGACACCACCCATTGTACAGTGTTTTAGCCTAGTGGCACCGTGAGAGAAGCAGGGTTACCTCCCGTTGTAAATACACTAATAGGAGCGCAGGGGTACCTGCCCCTCCAAAGGTGGGTGTTTATTTACAGCACAGTCTAGAACAGGAGCGCCACGTGCTGTGGCCGTTATATGGATGGTACTGGGGGTGATGTTGTTACTTTTAAGAGATTCTACCCATCATGTGCGGGGGCATATTTCTTTGGGAGGCACTTGTTTAGCAATCAGCGGGACGGGATGGACGCCTTGACGAAGGCCCCGTTCTCGCTAAGGAAAAGTACAGCCCCACGTAATAGGAGCGCAGGAGCTCCTGGCCCCAGCATGGTAGGCTGTGATCCACTGTATAACTACTAGTAGGGTAGAGGCGCTGTGACCTTTGGGTAGAGGAAGTGTTGGGATAATCAGCTCTCTGAATTTCTGCTTGGGTTTTGCCCTCATTAGATATGCTGCCATTCTTTTCATGACCTGATTCAGGCTACCTATTGTGCTTGGTACATTGGGGAAGAATATTATTGTTTTCAGGGCCTATTTGGTATGCTTTGGGAGGGTTTGCCTATGATGTGCCATTTGGGAATGTTTTTCTTCTGTGTCTTCATGATAATGTCATGCCATTCACTATAATGTGTTTATAATGAGGTGCATTTTTAGTGAAAATGATGACCTGACTACTGCTGGCGTCATGTTTTGACAACTGCTTGGATAGTATGGTATTCCTAATACATGTTGTGTTTGGTCTAATTATGTTTATGCAACACAGTTTATATTTATATAATGTGTTGTAGTGTTTCCTTTGTGATGTATTTATTGTGTCATGTGTAGTACAACCACTTTACATATTACCTCTGGGATAAGCCTGACTGCTTGTGCCAAGCTACAGAGGGGATGAGCAGGGACTACCTTGGATGTGTAGCTCCCTTACGCAGACTAGAGTGGTGGGTTCTGCCTGGCTAAGGTGCATACCCTAGCCAACCAGAAACACCATTTCCAACAGGCCCTGAACTTTATGCTTTAACAGCTACCGACAAAATATCAGAATTTCATCATGTAATGGCATAGTCTGTGTGAAACATGGCGCGCCAGAGGCAAGCCCGTCTGCGCCTGGACCACGCCCAGCGCCACACCCCCTGGTCCGCGAGATCCCCGCACCTCCAGACGCCTCTACACGGCCGACCAACTCAACGCCCTCAACCCCGGCCGCATCACAACATGCTTCCAGTCCTCACCAAGGAACACCCACGGACCCTTCTAATGCCACAGCTGCAGCTTCACCTGCGACAGAACAACGAAACCTACAAAGACTGAAACAAATCACCTGCACTGCATACTCCTCAACACCTGCTCCGCACGCAAGCACGCCATCGAGCTCTGGGTCCTGCTCGAATCCACCGCTCCAGACGTAGCCTTCCTCACCGAGACCTGGTGGAACGACTCCTCGGCACCCGACATCGCTATAGCCATCCCGGACGGCTACAAGATCACCCGAAGGGACCGCATCAACGGAATCGGAGGAGGAATAGCCATCGCCCACAAATCCACCCTCAAGGTCTACACCCACACTGACGACACCCTGAAGACCGCCGAACACCTACACTTCCGCATCCACACCGACCCCAACACCACTCTCGGAGGAACGCTCATCTACAGACCTCCCGGACCACGAGCACCCTTCAGCGAATCCATTGCCGACCTCACCAACACCCACACCCTCACCTCAATGGATTACATCCTCCTCGGAGACCTAAACTTCCACCTAGAGAACAACAACACCAACTCCACTACTCTGATCGCCAACCTCACAAACCACGGCCTCAGACACCTCGTAAACACACCAACCCACATCGCCGGCCACACGCTTGATCCCATCTTCTCCTCAAGCGCCCACGTCACCTTCAACCACACCACCGTACTCCACTGGACCGACCACCACTGCATCCACTTCACCTACAAGAAACATACCGAGCACCATCGCACCCAACAACCACCCCACCGATGCTGGAGCAAAGTTACGGAAGACCAGTTTACCAACACCCTCGCCCAGAACCCACCCTCCGACCCCACCGACCCAGACACCGCCGCCCACAACCTCACTCTGTGGATCAACGATTGCGCCAACATCCTCACGCCACTCAAGAAACCCACCAACAACCAAGGCAGAAGAAAAGCAGCCTGGTTCACCGACAAGCTCCTAAACTCCAAGGGCGACTGTCGAAAACTAAAAAAGGAATGGCTCCTCAAACACACACCTGACAGCCTCACAGCCCACAAAGACGCCACCCGCAGACACCACCAACTCATCAGACAAGCCAAATGATCCCACTTCAAAGACCGCCTAGACAACAACGCTCATGACAGCAAAGAGCTCTTCAGCATCGTAAAAGAACTCTCCAACCCCAGCGCCAACGTCAACGACATCCCTCCATCCCAAGAACTCTGCAACGCTCTGTCCACCTTCTTCCACCGAAAGATCACCAACATCCACGACAGCTTCAACGCCACGCCCACACCAGCCCCCACCCCCGAAAGCCCCACCTGTACAAACCGCCTGACCTGGACCAACGTCGACGACACAGGGACACGCAAGATCATGAACTCCATCCACTCAGGATCTCCGTCAGACCCCTGCCCTCACCACGTATACAACAAGGCCGACTCCACCATCGCCCCCCAACTACAGAAGGTCATCAACATCTCCTTCGAAACAGCAACTTTCCCGGAAAGTTGGAAGCACGCCGAAATCCGCGCCCTCCTAAAGAAGCCCAAAGCAGACCCCAACGACCTCAAGAACCTCCGACCGATCTCCCTACTCCCGTTCCCAGCGAAGGTGAGTGAAAAAATAGTCAACACACAACTAACCAGCCACCTCGAAGACAGCAACATCCTGGCTCCCTCCCAATCCGGCTTCAGACGAAACCACAGCACTGAGACCACCCTTCTCGCCACCACAGACGACATCAGACGTCAAATGGACAACGGCAAAACATCAGCCCTCATCCTCCTGGACCTATCTGCCGCCTTCGACACAGTCTGCCACCACACCCTGAAAACCCGCCTCCACGAAATCGGAATCCAAGGAAAAGCCCTCGACTGGATCATCTCATTCCTCTCCGGCAGAACCCAGAGAGTCCGTCTCCTCCCCCTTCCGCTCCGAACCAACATCATCTGCGGCATCCCCCAAGGATCATCCCTCAGCCAGACGCTGTTCAACATCTAAATGGCCCCCCTCCCACAAGTAGCCCAACAACACAACCTCAACATTCTCACCTACGCCGACGACACCCAGCTCATCCTCTCGCTCACCAAAGACCCGCGCACTGCCAAAACCAACCTCCACGAGGTAATGGAATCCATTGCCGAATGGATGAAAAATAGCCGTCTGAAACTCAATTCGGACAAGACGGAGGTCCTCATCCTAGGACCCGCCCCCTCCGCCTGGGACGACTCCTGGTGGCCCACCGCACTAGGAACCCCACCGAAACCAACCAACCAACCACGCACGCAACCTGGGCTTTGTCCTCGACTCCTCCCTCACCATGTCTAAACAGGTCAACGCAGTCTCCTCTTCTTGCTACAACACTCTCCGCATGCTCCGTAGGATCTTCAAGTGGATCCCGATAGAAACAAGAAAAACGGTGGCACAGGCCCTCGTCAGCAGCAGGCTAGACTACGGCAACGCACTATACACAGGCATCCAAGCAAAAGACCTACTACGCCTCCAACGCATCCAAAACGCCTCCGCCCGGCTGATCCTCGACATACCCCGCCGCAGCCACATCTCCCACCACCTGAGACACTTTCACTGGCTCCCCGGGGACAAGAGGATCTCTTTCAAGCTTCTCAACCACGCTCACAAAGCACTCCACGACACCGGACCAACCTACCTGAACAACAGACTCAGCTTCTACACCCCCACCCGTCAGTTCCGCTCCGCAAACCTTGCCCTCGCCGTCGTCCCCCGCATCCAACAAAAAACCTCTGGCGGCAGATCCTTCTCATACCTCGCCGCCAAAACCTGGAACACGCTCCCTACCAACCTGCGACAGACCCAAGACCTTCTCACCTTCAGAAGCCTCCTCAAGACCTGGCTCTACGATCAGTAACATCAGCTCACCCCCCCCACTCCCAGCACCTTGAAACCCTCACGGGTACGTAGAGCGCTCTACAAATTCAATGATTGATTGATTGAAACATTGCTGAGGGATGTTTCCTTTTATCTGACAGTCCTCTTTTAAATGACGCTGACGGGAGTGTGGCTAAGATGGTGCACAAGTAAAACGTGCTTTGCGGCAGTTCCGTCTTTACCACCTCTACAGCTACCATCAGAGTCTCATCAGCCCAGTTACACAGCCTGTCTCTGGGTGCCTGCGATGTCCGGGAATGGCAGGGAATATAGCCCATTAACTCTCACTATGGCTCTCGGGGAGCTTTAGATTCTGGAGACCCAACCACGGAACCGCGGGCCGAAGCCAAAGAGCTCCAAAGTCTGATGCAGGTAGGGCCAGCAGATCCTATCAAAAGCCTTCTCTGCATTTATGGAGAGGAGAAGAGCTTCTTTCTGGGATTGGGCAACTTTATCCATCAAGTGGTAAAGGCATCTAGTGTCTCTGCAATGACGCGATGTTATGAATCCTGCCTAATTGGGAGAAATCCGCCCCAGCATAAGTGGGTTGAGGTGGTGGGTCAGGATACCAGTAAATATATTGGCTTCAATGTTAAGGAGAGATATGGGCCAGAGCCTGGGGTCCTTGCCTGGCTAGGGGATGACTGAAATAGAGGCTTTGAGCATTGAATTCGTGAGGGTACATACCGAAGGTTGCAAATTAGTTGAAGAGTTAAAGTGGCGTGTTAAAACCAGGGTTAATTTGTGACAGAATGTCTTGTAAAATGCAGGAGTACCCATCAGGGCTGAGGGATTTTAGTGGCTTAAGGCAGGCCACTGCAGAAAACACCTCTTTGAGGCGGATGGGGGAGTCAAGGGAGTCCGCACAATGTAAAGGGAGGGTGCAAGGATAAGTATGTCAGGGAGTCGCCGGGAGCACCTGAGTCTTCGGAATAGAGGGATTTGTAGAAGTGGTGGAAAGCTTTGGCTATTTGCGATTCTGAGTGAACTTCGGAATCAGGAGACATGCGGATGTTTCCTGCCTCCTGTGGTGGTGCTTTGGATGCGGGGGACTGTGGCTAGGGCGAGGTTGGCTGATCGGAGCTGAATAAAGGGCACTTGTTGCTCGTTGGGAGTGTAAATACATGCTATTGTGAAATGGCAGGTCCCTAGTCGAAGATGGTAGGCCGAGACCTCACCTTTTATCTCAGTGATTTTGGAAACTATGTCACCCCTAAACCAGGACGAAAGTAAGATAGCAACTCCCCCTTTCTTGGATGGGCCCGGGGACCACAGCTGTCTAGGGAACCAGGAGAAACTCATGGGTGGGGTATTCCTAGCTAGAAGGTGGGTTTCTTGTAGGAGGCAGATGTTGCTGCCTGAGCATTCTAGTAGGTATAGGACTGTCCGTCCTTTTACTGGGTTGTTAGGGCCTCTAGCGTTTAGGCTTATTATTTTGAGGTCCACAGCATATTTCAAGAGGGGTGGCAGAGGTGCAGTGCAGTACAAGCCAAGGGGGAAGGGAGCAGAGGCCTTTCACCTCCCCTGCAGACCTTCCATCCACCTGGGCTAGGCAGTGATAGTGTGTTTATGTAAGATGGGGGAATGGAACCCTGAAAACATTGAAAAACAAGCAACAGAAAACCAAAGGAAACACAATGAAAGAGCCCATCAACGATGGTAGTCGTGTAGTATAGTTGAGTTACTAGAAGTAAGGTGACAGGGCAGCGGGAGCAGATGCCAGCGGGCATGTCCGTTGCATAAGGCGTGCCCCCCCATCCCCATCTGCTCTGTGCCCCGTGGCCTGCAGTGAGAGGTCTGGGAGCCTGTGGTGTAGGCCCCTTGATCACTCGGCTTCCACAGCTAGGGTTTGGAGGATTGATTGCCGTTCTGTAGCCATGGTGGTGTGATCTGTCTTAGTGCCGGCAGGAACTCCTCTGACACTGCGCCAGCGTGTTGACTTGTGCTTCTTGTTGGCCTGGGGCCACTCCTGGCCATCTATTGAAGCTATGTTGGTAATGCCCAGGAGATTGTAGGCCTCAAAGAGGGACCTTAGTTGGACTAGCTTGCCATTGTGCCGAAAGATGATTCTTAAGGGGTGGCCACAGGAGTAAGAGATTCCTGCCTGCCGGAGGAGAGTCGTGACGGGGCAGAACTCACATCGTTTTTGGAGGGTTATAGCTACTAGGTCCTTATATAGCACTGGGTCGTGACCCCTGAACTGGATTGGGTGGGCTTCTCTGGCCTGACACAGAACGATTTCCTTCATTTGAATGCCGTGCACACACGTCAGAATGTGAGCAGAGGGGGAGTTATCTGACCTGGTGGGGTCAATCCGGTGTACACAGTCCAGTTAGATATCTGTGTCCTCCGAGGCTCCCAAGATATGACAAAACAGGGCTCTTATGTATTCCCTGAGATCCGATCACTAAGCGCGCAAAGGGACACCTCTGATTTTTATATTGTTCCCCCATGAGCAGTTCTCTAGGTCCTCAGCATGGGTCTGAAGTTCAATGTGTTGGTCTTGCAACCGTGGGACCTCCAGGTGTAACCACTTTACCTCCCCCTCGCGTCCAGCCTCACGGTACTCAATGGCAGAGACTCTGTCGCCAATTTCTTCCAGGTTCCTTTGTACCTCCCGCAGATCTACCGAAAGATCTTTCTTGACCGTTTGTATGTTGTTGTGGAGTGATGTGAAGAGCACCTCCATGAAGGATCTAGTCACCGGTCCTTCCTGGCCCTTATTGGCCAGAGATGGGCAGGGGCCTCTAGGTGGTGGCTTACCATCTTCCAGGGGCCCCATTGGCTTTGTGTGCATGTCCGTAAGTGAGCAGTTTCTTTTTGCCCTGTGGGCGCCATGGTACAGAATCGAGGACGGCAGGGTATCCGTTCAAGTCAAAGCACAGATGAGGTTGAGCGGCCGGTGCTTAGCGAAGTGTGGTGGCGACCCAGTCCCGGGAGGACGGGAATGGCAAAGTCCCATGGCCCCCCAGTGTGAGCCTCAGGCCCGCTTCCTCTACGGGACCGAGTAGGGGAGATCACCCAACCACCCCCCAAGGGCCACACAATCGTGGGACAAAATCATTGTACCAAGTCACTGTGGAGGCCACTTTTGTTGTCGCTGGGGCCCAGGCGGAAGTGGAGGGCCCCCCACCACACCAGCAACAAAGTCCAGCAGGGTGCCGCCTCCTCCCCCTGCATGGCAGGAGAAGAGAGTGGGGGTGTTCCCCAATTCCTCCAGACCCCCTCCTTCACTCTAGATCCACGGGGCCCCTAGAGTTGTAGTGCATGTGCTATGACGTCTGCTCATTGCTAAGGGTGGTGCTGTGGCTGGTGGGCCTTAAGGCTGCACTCACAGTGCGCTGCCGACTAGTGAGGCAGTTCAGGGCCCCTGGTCATAGGCCGCTCGCAGGAATTGTCACAGGGCCACGCACTTGCTGCTCCAGCTCAAGCCGCAATGCCCCTCTTACCCAGGGCCTGCACATGGGAGCCAGACGCGGGGGGCCTGCGAGTAGAACTTGCCCACCCTCACCCCCCTTCTTGGTAGTGTGGCTGTCGCAGGTCCCCACCACTTCTAGGCCCGCAGGCCGCTAATGGCGGGCAAGCAGGCCAAAGCACCCAGAAGTCTCTGGGGGTGACATCAACATCGCACTGGGCCACTCCAATGATGGTCGTCCACCGGGGGCCTCCACTGAGTCGAGCAGCAGTCAAGGTGGGTTGGAGGCCTGGTGGAGAGCGGTCCCCCCCGGGCCAGCACGGAGCTGTGCAGGCCCTCTCGCTGCCTCAGGCCCCCGTGCCCACCATGTTGCAGGGCTGCCCCCATCCCCTCTCATTTTTGCCCTATTTATGGAGCCACTGGCCCAACGCATCCAGGCGCACCCTGACATCATAGGAATAAAACAAATTCTAGCTATTGCATCAAGAATTTTAGATTATATTAAGGACACGGAGGTGATGATTATGCTTTCTCTTTCTTTTACTGACAACACAGCAGACAATGAAAGCAATACACACTAGAGTCTCTCCTCTTTCTTTGCCATAAAAAACAAGATTAAAAGTCAATCTAAAACTTGCAGAACACTGGTCCGTCCAGCGTACTCTGGAATGTGCCATCAGATCGAAAACCAGTTTGTTTGGTGACCTCAGCCATAGAACAGATCAATGTTGATCGAACATCTCAACCTGAGAAAATTCAGAAAGCATTATTACTCGGCCCTGTAGAATGAGATAAACAAAAACGAATATCTACACATATATGTATAGGGTTGGGTACTTTAATCAACTATTAACATTTATCTAATAAACAACAGGTATATCATACAAAGCATGCATAGCAAAAATTCATGAAGGTTGGGATAATCCTCGCCTCTGTGTCCTTAATAGAATCTAAAATTCTTGACGCAATAGCTAGAAAAGTTTTAATTGTATGGCAGGACCAGAGGCTTCGGTTTATGCTAGTTTAAAGTCTATTCACCACATCAGACACTACATCAACAATAGGTTCGTGATAAAATACTTTGAAAGTAGAATCGTTTGACCAGTCTGCTGCTGTCATAATATCCTCCAATCTAGCTCCTGTTGAAAATGCTTTAGAAGCCATAGCTCCCGTGACAGAATGAGCTCCAAAGACGCTTACAACTACACCTGCTTCTGCCAATAACCATTTGACCCAACAAGCCAAAGTTGCTGCAGTGACTGGTGGAAAAGGCTTCTGCAAAGAAATTAATAATTAACCAGAAACATCCTGGCTGAATTCTCGAGTACAATCCTCATAAGCCTTTATACATTGAACAAAACAGAGCTTTTTATTATGTGGAAAAGACGGATATGAAATACACCTAGATAAAGTCTTAGTACGACTGGTAATGGAAAATGATACTCCTTCCAGAGTAAGTGTTCTACTTGATAAATCCAAAGCTTTGACATCTGAAACTTTTCTACAGGAGAGTAAGCACAGTAACATTGTAAGTTTCTCTGACAATTGTTTATGGGACAGTTCCTTATTAGAAGGCCAACCTCTAAGAAATTGAAGAACAATGTTAACATCACATGAAGATGAATATTTTGGTTAAGCGGGTTTCACCCTACGAATGCCCCTAAGAATCTTACAAATTAAATGATGTTCCCCCACCTGTCTACCCTAAATATAGAGATGACCAGCCAAAATAGCCAAACGACAATTATTAAAGCCAAATCTTGTGAAGCTAAATCAGACAGAAAATTGGCTATGACATGAATGTCTGATCCTATGGGATTCAGACTCCTTTCACTGCACCAACATAACCACTTCCTCCAGGCTTGCTCATATCTTTTATTATGAGTGGAGGGGGCCCAAGACTGGGATAAGAAAAACAGCGCAGATTCCAAAACTCCTGACACTTGCCATCGTCTCTTGAAAGTCTCCAAGCCATCAGGGACAATAGGCCTCCTAGAGACAGAGGGTGCGATTTGCCCAGCGGATCCTTGAGAAGATCCTCGCACACTGGCAGCATCACTGGAAAGTCGCACGAGAGGGCCATCGCAGTTTGGAACCAAGGCAGTGCTCTCCAATACAGTCACCAAAATAACTTCCGCTTGTTGTCGAAGTACTTGGACCAGGACACGCAGAATCATAGCGAAGAGGGAAAATGCATAAAGCAGATCCCCTAGCCAAGGCTGAAGGAATGCATCCGTCCCAGTCGACTGAGGGTCCGGCCTCCAGCTGAAATAAAATGGAACCTGGTTGTTCAACCGGGTTCAAACAAGTCTATCTGACAAGTTCCCCACGTCAGTTGAAGAGCATGGAAAATCTGCGGTTTGAGCTTCCAATCGCTGCCATTCCGCAGGAAGTGCGAGTTCCAATCCACTATTATATTGGGCCGACGGAAAGAGGAGATTCCGACCACTCGGAGCTGATACGTCAGGGGTGACATGATGAGATTTGTGTTTCTTGTTTATCGGGGCGGAATCTGTATGTGAGTCGTTGGACTCGGACTTAAAAGAGGAAGATTGAGCCTGCAAATCAACTTGAGATTGTGAGGGCTTGAAAAAAGGACTTGCTGATTCTTGTGGGATCAAACCTCCATATTCGTGATCATGCAGCACTGAAGCTGCCATTTGTGCCAATATTTCAACAGAGGAAGATCCCCCAGAACATTGTAAAGGGAGGCCAGAAACCTCCAAAGGCTCAAAAATTTGGGAGGGAGCTTGCTGACTGCCTTCGCCCAAGAGCTCACTCCTGCCATAGTTGAGTAAATGGCCTTAAGGCCTTGATTAGGGCCCAATTCACGGAGTCCTGCACATGTTGTTCAAGTGTCTCCACCAGTCTTTCCTCCATTTGGTGCTCAATATGCACTTCCTGCAGTTCCTGATACTGCTCCTCCTCATCGGCATAGTACGCCATCGTGATAGTGGTGGGAGGTATGGAGAAGTTCGGGGGGGGGGGAAAGAACCCTGGAGCAGGTGAAATTAAAGAGCAAGAAAAAAAAAGAGCAGCAAAATAACTGCTTAGCCAGTCAGTATATTGTGGAGGGAGCCACCGGCTAATATTCACCACCAAAAAGTATTTTTCTCCCTGGGCAAAGCCCTAATAACACTTATTACAGCCCCGTCGGGGGGTGAGAAGATACGGATCAACGCGCATGCGTGTCCGTCGAAATAGAAAGAGTACTGCGTCCTCTAAAGCAAATACTTAATGGAGAAAAAACCTCTGTCAGCCTTTTTCTCGCTCCACACTGGCAAGGACGAGGGATCAGGGGATCCCTGTAAAGATAACAATAAAGACTGCGATAACAGTGGAAAAGAGCGCACGCGCTCGAACATTTTAAATTACACTATAAATGCCGACAAACACCACATGTACGAAAAGCACTTATCTGGCTGCTGCAGCAGCAAAGAAAGAGGACAGCCTCTAGTGTAGTGTTAAGACTATTTATATCGATAGAGAAGGGCAATGCTTAGATAGCCTAATGTTCATGGGATATGTAGTTGAAAGTTTTAATTGTTTTCATTGGCTGCTGTGTTGTAAGTAAAAGAAAGAGAAAGCACAATCCGAAGCCTCCGGTCCTGCCATAGAATACCATTTGGGGAGCTAATTAGCCTATGTTCTGACAGTGTGATCCTGGCCCTCTCAGCCCTGCTGACTTCCCTCCCTGCCTTGGTCTCAGAGCTCCAAATGTTTGGCGCCTACTCTGGCTTTAAAGTCAATATGCAAAAATCTCGTATTCTGAACCTCTTCTCCACTCAAACCCAAGCGGCCATTAAGACCCGCTTTCCGTTTGAATGAGCCCCTTCACACATAACCTATCTAGGGATCCAACTGGCTAGCTCAATTCCCAAAACAATCTTCCTTAGCTATAGCATTCTTGCTAAGCAGGTCCGACCGGATATTTCCTTGTGGGAACGCCTGGGACTCTCTTGGTTTGGCAGAATTTCGCCCATCAAGATGACCACCTTGCCACATGTCCTCTACCTTTTCCAAGTCTTACGACTGACCCTGCCTAAAAAGGCCAGATATCAACCACTTCATTGGGGGAGGTGGGGCAGCGGCCGCACCTTCATTGGCATCGCGGTTCCCTCCCTCCTGCAATACTACCAGGCTTCGCAACTCCAGTTCCCGGTGGAATGGACCAGGCCCCTTATGGAGAAACATTGGTGTTTCAATGGACCAAGCGGTGGCTGGCTCCCACATCTGGAATGAGCTGTGGCTTCCCAAAAGACACAGAGCTTGGGGACTCTGTTCTTCCCCAGTGACCAACACAGTCCTCAGAGTGTGGGATGCGTTAGTGGAGAGAGCAGGCCTAACAACCATCCCCTTCGCAATGACACCAATCCTGGGCAATTCAGCGTTTACTCCTGGGCTGGACACTACCCACTTTCGCCAATGGCTGGAGGGTGGCTGCAAGCGCATTGGTTGCCTGTTTGACCCCCAGGAGATAATCCCCTTTGTACAGACTGACAAAAACAGACAGGGTCCAATACCTTCAGGTTCACCCCTGGGTGCTCCATCCTTCCATTAGACCTCACACTGAAAGGGCCATGACGTCTCGTAAAATGGCTTATTCGGAAGACGTCCTACAGCCACCTGATTTCCGGAGCTATACACCCTCCTCTCAACTGTAAAGACCCCCACCTGCACGCTAGGGCAGAGATGCTGTGAGACTAAAATCTGTCAGTGTCGGTCCAACGACAAATGGTCCAACATCTATCACAGAGCATGGGACTTGGGCTCTAATGCTTCGAGCAAGGAGACAGCATACAAGATAATATCATATTGGTACTTTGCCTCTGCCCGGCTCAGGGCCTGGAACCCCCACTATTCCAAAGAGTGCTTGCTGGTGTACAGGCACCCTCCTTCACTTATTATGGCACTGCCCTAAACTTGCCTGGTTCTGGTCCCAAGTACTGGACGTCATCGACAAGGCCTTCGCTACCTCCAGCCTACCGTTCCCAGTATACACAATTCTAGGTCTGCGTAACCCTCTGATGTTTCCCCTAAGATCCCGCTGAGGTAAACTAATGGCATTAGCCCTAGGAGCAGCACATCAGGTGATAACCGCCCTCTGGTGTACTGAAAGAACACCCCAACACAATGCCTGGTTGCACAAATTGTGGCATATACTAGGTATGGACGCTTGTCCCTCGCCCTGGCTCAGCAACTGGAGGACTATGCTACAGACTGGGCCCCCATCACCTGCAACTTGTCATCCAAGTTCAACAAACTGACGGCCCATCTTACCTCAAACTTCTCTGACTGCTACCTATATCTGACCAGCGACTACCACGCTCACCCATGCATCTCACGTGAGCACCCCTCTTCCCACAGGGCCCTTAACCCACCAGATAGTCTGACTGCTTTAACCTGCATAAGTTTATAGGAGGATTGGGGGAAGGGGGTAGGTTTGTCTTCCCCATGTTTTGGGACACGTTTCTGGCTAACTGAAAATGTAATCACTCCTTTGCAACGCTGCCGACCCCAGGGTTGTAGGCGGACAGCTGTGTTTATTCTTCTCCTTGACTACTTTTCTGACGCCACCAGCCCACTGGGTTGTAGGTGAACAGCTGTGTACTTTCTTCATTGGTTGCTGATTTAATAAACAGAATTGATCCATAAATGATGCTGACTCCAGATTATTGGTCCTGACTCTAGGTGATGGGTTTGTTTTCCTAAGTTCATTGGGAATCTTTATCCATTGGAAACTATAAATGAGAAGCTGCCAGATACTGGTAGTATGTCTTGTGGGTAGATCCTCCACAAAATTGGAAAATATCCTGAAGGATCCAGTGGACCAAAAGTTTAGGAACGTTTATTCTGGATCAATTTTTAGCTCTAGGTACTGGGGCTTATGGAGCTTATACCTCTCATTCACTTCTTTCTAATTTTGAGCAATTCTTGAAGGCAGATCAGGAGGGACAAGTGTGTGCAAATCTTATAGAAAATATGGAGAAGCAAGTTGAGTTCCTCTCTTGATCTTTCTTTTGCTGCTGTGAGGGCTTTTGCATTTGCCTGTGGACCATTTATTGTGGCAAAACTCAATTTGCAGAATTGATGTGATGTCATAAAAAATCATTCTTCTAGCAAGTATCCATGGAGATTAGAATGTAGAGTGTTAAGATTCAAAGAAGGAGAATGAGTTGATGGGAGAGAAGAAAGCAAGGTAGCTGAGGTGATTCATTGTGTGTGAAATAAATGATTGGATTTCATAAAGTGTCTTCTTCATTTTATTGGAGACGACTGGAGACAACCCTGTGATTTCACCTCAATTCTGCTTTTCAAGTCCATCGCATGGAAAGCCTGACAAATTACTTGAGGCGGTGAGTGCATCGACGTTTGCACCACAGCGGGATAGACTGTGTTTGATTGAAAGCGAGTATCAAGCTATTCTGTTTATGTTCACGGAGTATCTGTGATCGTGCCTCATCATTCATTAACGTTTCCCCATCAAAATCACCTTGTGATCAATACTGTCATTGAGTGGCAACAGACGTTTGGATTGGGTTGTGTTCACTGAGATTTGATGTGCCTTCATACATATTAATTGTGTATCAATATAATTTTGTCAACCATTTAACATTCAAGTGTTGCCTGGTGGTAACGGCCGCTTGTTAGGCTCACCCTTGGGAGTGTGAGATCCCCTCCACTTTCTCTTTGTGTTACCCTGGATACAAGTGAGGAAGGTCTGTTTGATTGCTCATGTGGAACGGCAATGCCACATGTATGTGCTACCCTGGATACAGTTGGGTGTGTCGCTGCCTGAATTGCACATGTCAAGCCCATTGGTTTGAATGCATGTGTCTTCGTGAGAAACAGAGGCGTCACGTATACACTGTACCCTGGATATGTTTTTTAAAATATATATTTGTTTATTGGTATATCTGTGGCATCCGAGACATTAGGTAGTATCTGATCAATAATCAATAAATTGCTGCTACAAGCGGCGCATATCAGTGTACATAAAAGCAATAGATTGTCAATTATTCTTCGGATACAGTCTAAAGGAACAAGCATGTGATCGCGGTTATCAATAGAGTAACAATAAACAGGTATGTAGAGTGTTAAGATTCAAAGAAGGAGAATGAGTTGATGGGAGAGAAGCAAGCAAGGTAGCAGAGGTGATTCATTGTGTCTGAAATAAATGATTGGATTTCATAAAGTGTCTTCTTCATTTCTTTGGCGACGACTGGAGACAACCCTGTGATTTCACCTCAATTTTTCTCTTCAAGTCCATCGCATGGAAAGCCTGACAAATTACTTGAGGCGGTGAGTGCATTCACGTTTGCACCACAGCGGGATAGACTGTGTTTGATTGTAAGCGAGTATCAAGCTATTCTGTTTATGTTCACGGAGTATCTGTCATCGTGCCTCATCATTCATTAACTTTTCCCCATCAAAATCACCTTGTGATCAATACTGTCATTGAGTGGCAACAGACGTTTGGATTGGGTTGTGTTCACTGAGATTTGATGTGCCTTCATACATATTAATTGTGTATCAATATAATTTTGTCAACCATTTAACATTCAAGTGTTGCCTGGTGGTAACAGCCACTTGTTAGGCTCACCCTTGGCAGTGTGAGATCCCCTCCCCTTTCTCTTGTGTGTTACCCTGGATACAAGTGAGGAAGCTCTATTTGATTGCTCATGTGGAACGGCAATGCCACGTGTATGTGCTACCCTGGATACAGTTGGGTGTGTCGCTGCCTGAATTGCACGTCAAGTCCATTGGTTTGAATGCATGTGTCTTCTTCGTGAGAAACAGAGGCATCACGTATACACTCTACCCTGGATATTTTTTTATATATATTTGTTTATTGGTATATCTGTGGAATCCGAGACTTTAGGTAGTATCTGATCAATAATCAATAAATTGCTGCTACAAGCGGCGCATATCAGTGTACATAAAAGCAATAGATTGTCAATTATTCTTCGGATACAGTCTAAAGGAACAAGCATGTGATCGCTGTTATCAATAGAGTAACAATAAACAGGTATGTATAAAACAACAAGCTCATGGAACTATATACGGTGTAGAGGGAGGGTTTGTCTTTCACCTAGGGTTAGAGAAGATGTCTAGGAGGAGAATTCAATGGACGTGAGCAGTGGTTTAGAGCAGAATGCGCAAAGGAGAATGTTAACTTCCAGTCAAATGGAGCAAAGCAGGTGTCCTAGAGTATTCCCACTTTCATGGCGGGTGGAGATAATTCTTGGCCTTACATTTAATACCAGGTTCTCCCAGCAGTCCCCACCAAGACGAATAAATCCACGTGCACGTAGCCATTGAATAGTGTGTGTATCCACACGTGCCCAGGTTAGCAGGTCGTGCAGCCACGGCTGAAGTGATGGGGATGCCGAGACTTCCACGCCATAGTTACCCTTCGCTTAAATAATACAAAAGCAAGGTCAATAAATCTGTGGAGATATTTTTCACCTTTTTTGGGGGGAGTCAAAGGCCCAGTAGGCAAGAGACGGGTGTAGGATTTGTAGTCAATTCTGTTAGTTTCAGTGACCCTGCTCCATGTGGGTTGTAATACCGGGCACTCCCACACCATATGGTAAAATCCCGCTGATGGCAAGGGGCATCGTGACAACCAGGGGAGGGTAAGGGAAACATACTTTGGATATGATGAGGGTCTAGGTAGGCCTGATGGACATAATTAAACTGTATGAATCTAAACCTAGGATTTCGGGATACCCCTTTTACCATCTGAAGAGCTCTGGTCCATTCTACGTCAGACAGTGGCTGTGGTAACACTGCTTCCCATTTAGTGCGTACAGTCAGCATGAGAGTCAACTCAGTCACATGGCACGGCGTGTACAGGTTAGTGATGAAGTGTCGTCTGTTCCCAGCCAGAAGTATGGCATGTAGTACCTGTGTTAGGGGAAGTTCCCTGTCTGCGGCACTCCAGGAAATTCGCATGAGGGCAGTAGTGTGAGAAATTGCCCGTGTGGAATAGTGTACGTTTCACTGATATCCTGGAAAGTCATAAGGAAACCGTCTAGGTATAAATATCCCGCTCTGGTGATCCCCGCATCCATCCACATATCTTGGTCGCCAGCTCGTATCACCCCCCCCTTGACTTAGGTATATACCATATGGGAATCTCCGATGAGAATGGGATGTGGGGGTCCCTAGGGTGCACAAAATGATGCCAACATGTGTGAGCCACCCTCATCTGTTGTGAAATGTGTTGATAAGGACCGGGTAGGTCCTACAACCAAATCTACACATTGACACTCCCCTATCTTGCCTGGAACGAAGGCAATTCCGGGAAGCTGGCCTAAGATAGCCAAACCATTGCAATTGTGCTACCACATAATACAATTCAAAATTAGGGGCTCCCAACCCACCCTCTGTCATCAGTCTCGGGGGTTTGATCAGGGCCACCCTGTGGCGGCCATTGCTCCATATAAGTTTAAGGAGCAGACCATCGAGCATCCGAAAGAAGCCTTGCGGCACCACTATAGGTAATGCCGCAAAGAAGTAAAGTAGTCTGGGTAATAGCATCTTGGACACCGCAACCCGGCCCAGTGGAGACAAAGGCAACAACCACCAAAAGGGGAGGGAGCTACGGATACCCGCGACCTTCCTCTCCAGGTTGCCTTTGCAAAGATCCTGCAATGTGTGGTAAATGTTAGCTCCCAGATACTTAAAGGAGTCATAACTCCATTGAAGGCGCATATGAGTCACGATTCCCCTATTTGAGGAAGGATGTGGTGCCAGAGGGAACAAGCCCGATTTGGGCCAATTGACCAGTAATCCAGAAGCGTCACCGAACATCTCCAAGAGTTGCATAAGGTCAGGAAGTGTGGCCCTCACATCGCGAAGAAAGGAGGGCATCATCCACATACAGGGAATTGACATGGTGGGAGCCCAGTTCAGGAACTCTGCAGACCCCAGCTTGATCGCGCAGTTAGCAGGCAAGAGGTTCCATTGCCAGCACGAAGATAAGCAGCGACAATGGACACCCCTGACGGGTTCCCTTTTGAGCAGCACAGCTCTCCAATAATACCTGGCCTGTTCTTACTCTTTTCAGCGGCTCTGCATACAATGTGGGAACCCATTTCAGGAATGGAGGTCTGAATCGCATAGCTACGAGGGCTGAGAAGAGGAAGTCCCGACCTGAAGTGTAAAAGGCCTTCTCCGTGTCACTGGACCTGATCAAGGGTGTCCGGTGAAGTATTATGGATTTATCGCAAAAAGCGTCATATGTTAAAGAAAGTGCTATGGCCTGGTATAAAACCCGACTGATCAGTACGGATTAGCTTATGTATTACAGGAAGCAGTCCGTTAGCCAGAATCTTCCCTAGTATCTTACAATCGAGATTCAATAATGAAAGGGGACCGTCCGACTTAACATCTGTAGTATTGCAACCCGATTTGGGTAAGACCACTATTAAGGCCTCACAAAGTGAGTCTGGTAATCAACCTCAATCATGTGCCTCCTGAAATACCTCAGAGAGGCACTGTGCAACGGCAGAGGAAAAGGTAGCATAGTATTCAATCAGTAGGCCATCCGTGCTCAGAGTTTTGTTGGGGGCAATTTGGGAGATGGCCACACGAATCTCCTCTGCTTGAACAGGTTCCTCAAGGGCATCCCATTGAGAGGTTGAGAGTTTGGGAAGAGTTGCCCCAGCTAGAAACTCAAGAATGCAGTTTGGATGTGGGGTAGCAGGGTTTGCATATAGCCCCAGATAATAATCCCTGAATACGTCATTGATTGCTACTTGAGAAGTGGCCACAATGCCATCGGCAAGGTGAATCACCATTGCAGGGGCACTGCGTTGTTCCTCCTGGAGAAGCCAGGCAATTAGTTTACCGGAACGATCTCTGTGGGCAAGCTGCATAGCCATCCATTTCCGAAAATCATGGCGACTCAAGATGGATTCCGCTGCATTACGACGTTTACGTAGTTGCCGAAGGCGGAAAGGTGATTCCAGCCGGTTTGTAACCTGTGTCTCCATCATCCATAAATTGCATTCTAAATTATTAGAGATGACCTTCACTAACTACAGTCAAATGCATCAAGAGGCCGCCATAAATACCTTGGATACAGTTAAGCGTGTCTCTGCTTGTTATGTGATAAGCCTTTTGGTTTGCATCCGCGTGTCTCCTGCTGCAGGTGACATGCAATTACAAGCTCTAGTTCATGTGAAAGCACGTAGGATAGAGTAATGGATCAGGAATGATGACAGGCACATATGTACAAGTCTGCTTGTCTTAAAACGGTGATAGGCACACCAAGTGAAAACATGAAAATAAATTATTTTGAACAGTGGCGAAGCACATCTTGAATGCCTATTACCATACATTGATAGCACACCTGATTGCATCAAAGAGGATGATTGGTTTTAATGTGTTTTGGTGACTAACTACAGGCAAAGTAGAATTATTATATATCTTGAGGAATTATAAACAGATGTATAGGCGATAAAAGTAATTTTGTTTGTAATAATATAAGCACAGTTTTAGAAAAACTAGAGTTCGTCAGAATGCATTTTTTCTTAATGAATCCGACGGAACCTCCTATAAAGTGGACTAATGTGTTTGCTCACTATGCTAAAGTAGGTGGTATGTCGTTAAAGGCTGAACAGGAAACAGATTAATGCATTGTGTAAGATCTGAGGGCCAAAACTTATTAAAAAATCTACCTGAGTTGTTAGAAGAACACAGCCTGGATTTAAATGAGTATGATATTTGTTTGAAAAGATAAGACTTACACTATTTGCCAAAGGTTTCAACAGTACTTCGGAGGTATAATTTTGGCACATGGCTGCAGAGGCTTGATGAATCATTAGAGGAATACATGACTGTTTTGCACAAATTTGCTTCTACTTGTAATTTTGGTGGAAGTAATGAGGAAAGACCTAGAGATCAATTCATGCTTGCTTGTAGTCTAGAGAAAGATAATTCATTGCAAACAGAAGTGGTAACAGTGGCGAAAACATTTGAACACAGTGTGTAAAGGTAATGAAAAAGGGTGAAGCAAGCATTGGTAATAATAGCAATGTGCAGTCAATAAATACAAATATACAACACAAAAATAAAGACTTGATAGATAGCCAGAGAATCAGGAAGGGTAGTGTCGTTGATCAAAAATTGAGGAAGGCGTCTGAATTCAAAAGAAATTTTGAGAAGGAGAATACAAAAGATCAAGCTGTATGCTTTGGATGTGGTGAAAGTGGTCACTATGATGATTGTAAGTGTTCTGTTGGGTGGAAAACCATATGTAAAAATTTTGGGGAAAATGGAAATGTTGCAGACTGTTGTAGAAGAACAAGTATGTCCAAGACAAAGATTAAGGAAGTGATAATTTGATTAAGAAGAGGATTATTGGGTGGAAAACAGTAAGCAAGTCATCTTACAAGCAAAGGAAGGTAGTGGTGGTCCCATTGAAGTAGTACAAATAGAGTGGAAGACAGTTTCTATGTTGTTTGATTCTAGGGCAAAATTGACCTTAATCCGCAGCAATTGCTTCCCAAAAAATCCTTGGCTGGTATAGTTAAACTGTGCAAACCAGACATACGCCTTAGAAGGTATGGGGAGAACCTATCAAACTATTGGATTATTGTAATGGATCTATACAGTCTAAAGACATGCTAATGGCAGGAAAGGTTTACGTTTCAATGAAGGGAGATTCTTTCACTAGTTGGTTTCATCAATGAGACTTGATGGTATACTTAGACTTGAATGAGAGTCCAGCGGTAGGACTAAAACAGATGAGACAAGATAAGGAATTATTTAGTATTGGTTCAGGAACGATTAAAGAGAGACCCATTTGTGAACAAGTATTTCCGGAAGTGTTCATAGAAGAACTGGGTTGTTTAAAAGAGTATGTGCACAAGATCAAAATAGAGGGGCAACTCCTGTGGTGAGCAGAGTAATTAGCGTACCCCTTATGGTGAAAGATAAGATGAGGATCGAATTGGAGAGATTAAAAGAAACAGGGATAATGGAAGAAGTGGAAGTGACTGAATGGTTGGCTTGGGTAGTCATGGCAAAAAAAAAAATAATTGTGATGTCAGACTGTGTGTGTACTTGTAAGGATTAAATAAATGTGTTGGAGTTGACCATTAACCCTTTCCCAAAGTTAATGAGATATTATCCATGTTGAATGGGGCAAATGTTTTGTCAATGGATTTAACCTCAGCTTACCATCAGATAAGGTTACATGAAGAGTCACAAGATCTACCAGCCTTTGCCACACCATTTGGTGCATTCAAGTATGTAAGGATGCCTTTTGGGCTCTTCTCAGTGGCAGCTGTGTTCCAACGTATAATGGAGAAGGTGTTGAAAGGGGTCACTGGTGTTAAAATCTATCAGGATGATTTATTAGTAAATGCTAATGGCATAGAAGAACACACCAAAATAATGCAAGAAGTACTGCGGAGGTTGAGAGAATGTGGGTTGTCTTCGAAGGCCAAGAAATGCAAGTTTAATTTGGATGAAATAAACTACCTAGACACAAAATAACGTCCAAGGGTATCGAGCATAAGAAAGAGTTACTGGATCCGGTTGGGAATGTGGCGAGTCCTAAAGCAAAAGAAGAAGTAGTCAACTTTCTAGGTATGGGGGAATGTTACACTAAATTTGTGATGAATTTTGCAGAAAAAATGAAGAATATGACACAGCTGTTAAAGAAGGGTTCAAATTTTCTGTGGAATACCGTGTGTGAATCGGAATGTAAGGCAATGAAAAGGTGTCTTGGAAAAGCGGCTTCTTTGCGGAGTTTTGAACCTGGTCATGAAACCATCATAATGTCAGATGCAAGTGCAAAGGGTCTCGGTGCTATTTTGTTATAAAAACATAATGGGGTAGAAAGAAGAATTGTGTTTATTTCGAGAGGATTAAAAGGAGCAGAATTAAATTATTCAGTCATAGAGAAAGAAGTTTTAGCTGTCTATTGGGCAATTCAAAGTTGAGAAAATTTGTATGGGGTGACAAAATTCAAATAAAAACAGATCAAAAGCCTCTCAAAGACATATTTGGAGAAAAAAAGGTTTGGATACTGTATCTGCCAGAATATGATGGTGGGTAATAGCTTGGCAAGAATCCCAGTTTGATATCACATATGTTCCAGGCATGAGCAATAACTTGGCTGGTTGCTGTTCATGGCTGGTGGATATAAAGGACAGCATGGAAAGTGAAGATGTGATTAGTGATGATGATCAGGATGTATGTGTGATCAGAGAATGGATAATAAAGGAAGATGAATGGAAATATGAAATGAGTAAGGATGAGATACTGCAACAAGTAATGGAAAAAAATACAAATTGAATCGAGTTATCAAGAAAAAGGTAATGATCAATTAAAAGGTTTCTGGAGAACCAAGGATGAGCTATCTATGCAAGATGGTTTGTTGTTGAGAGGTACCAGGTTAATTCCACCAGCTTCACCGAGGGAGGATTTGATACTATTCGCTCATGAGAGCCATCCGGGCATATCCAAAACGAAGGTGTGCCTCAGACCAAGGTATAGGTCGCCAGGGATGGATATTCAAGTAGAGAGATTTGCGAGAAAGTGCAGTGAGTGTATAAATGTTGATAAAATACTCAAATGTAGAGTTCAACAAATTGGGGTGAGAGAGGTACCAAAAGAACCATGGGAGGAGGTAACCATGGATATAATAGGACCTATTAGATATTCATGAGTGGACAGTACCTCATTTTTCAAATAAATATGTACTCAAGTTGGCCAGAAATGGGGATAACCAACCAACTCAGTAGAAACAAGTGATATAATTAAGTTTTTAGAACAAATATTTGAAAGAGAAGGATTTCCCTCTCCCATACTAACAGACAATGGGTGCAACTGGTGTCACGTGAAATGAAGAAGTAGTTGAAGGACAGGGGTATTAAACACAAGAATGCAGCACTTTACCATCCCAAAACCAATGGAATGTTGGAGAGACTCAACAAAGCGTAGAAGGAAACAATACAGAGAGCATTAGCTAATAACATGTGTTGGAAAAATAAATACTTAGTGAAAGTAAAAAACTATAGAATTACACCACACACAACAACTGGAATTTCACCTTTCGAGCTATTTTGGAAGCAAAAGGAAAATACATTAGTCTGACCATCATGGATAAACAGTAAGTCAGAGGGAGGCTTGGCGGTTATATGTGATGCTGAAATAAATCATGCATTTGCAATGCAATAGGTCTTGCATTTGCTTGAGTTAGAGCTATTGGCTTTGTAAATTCATGACTGGACTTTTCTTGCCACTTAAATTGGCCAACCTGCCTCATTATTTCTTATTTTACTGCCATATAATTCCGGTGGCCCTGCATCTAACTAAAGCACTTCCATTTACCTTCTTCCTCTGTCTGCAGCAAAGATTGAAAATGTTGCTATTTAGCATCTCAATTTAAATCTGCCATGCTAATTCCAATAGAATACAACTTTCACCACCCCACTATCAGAGTTGCTGGCTGGCTCACACAATTCCCCCCAAAAAGACACAGGACAGCCATAGAGGAGAAATAAAATAGAAAGGTCACCCAAACATATCAAGAGTGTTCAAACAGTCATAATGTAATAAGGATGTTAAGTTGGCCTGACTCATTGTCATAATTGTAATAAGGATAGATTATTAAAACATATACAATTATCATATAAAGCTTTATCAGAAAATAAACTTTTGGCATTAGACTGTAATGCTCAAAACAGCCCCTAGAGGGCACCACAATAAATAGCTTTTGTCAAAAACATGGTCATGTAACCATATTGTTTGTCTCTAGAAGGCATAACCTCATGGAAAAAATAGGAGGAAGTAATGCAGTGTAACCATATACTTAGCCGCTAGGGGGCATGTTTAGGGCTAGCAGGCCTACTGCAATGATATTACAAACAAGGCCTTGAAAATAAAACTTTTCCCAACTGTAAAATAAAAGTTCTAGCCAAGAGAACGCTGAAAACACACTGAATGGTGGGAGGGGTTATTATTCTGGGGTCCCGATACCGTGTTTTGGAGGTGATCCCATTGTCGTATGACAACCACAGGCTGAGTTATGAGCAAAAATGTTTTGTAAAAGTAATGCCCTGCAAAGCATTATGGAGAGAGTTTTCATGCTGCAAATATTATAGTACGTTGACTGCAATGCTCAGAACAGCTCATGGAGGACCCCACAGTAAAAATAGCATTTATAAAAACATGGTCATGTAACCATATAGTCAGACTTTAGAGATCATAACCACATGAATGAAAAATGAGAAAAAATAATACAGCGTAACCATATATATAGCTCTTAGAGAATATAGTACATTACACATTTTCAAGACTAGAATATCATTTGCAATGATATTACAAACAAGGCCCCTAAAACATAACATCTCCCACCTATAAAACAAAAGTTCTAGCCATAAGAGAGATTAAAAAGATCATCAATGGTGGTAGAGGTTATTATTTTGGAGTCCTCATCAACATATTGCGGGGACCCAGAGATGATGTAGACAGAAAGAGCAGATTGTGGTCAATGTTTTGAAGGTGGTCCCATTGTCATAGGACCACCCCAGACTGAGTTATGAGCAAAAATGTCTTGTTCAAGAAATACCCTGCAAAGCATTATGGGGCAAGTTGCGTACCATGAATATTTTAGTATGTTGATATGATTGTAATGCTTAGACCAGCCCGTAGAGGAAACCACAATGAAAATAGCATTTGTTAGAAACATGGTCATGTAACTATATAGTTAACCCCTAGAGAGCATAACCACACAAAAAGAAAATGGTAATAAACGATGCACAGTAACTGTATATTCATCCCCTGTAGTTCATTACACATTTTATGGGGTAGCAGGCCTATAGCAATGATATTACAAACAAGGCCCTTAAAACACAAGCTATTCCTAGCTTTAAAGCAAAAGGTCCAGCCATGAGAGCACTCAAAAAGACATTGAATGGTGGGTGGGGTTATTATTTTGGGGTCCACATTAATGTAGTGTAGGGACCCAGAGATGACCTAGACAGAAAGAGTGTGTCATGCTGAACGTTTTGATGGTGGCCCCATTGTCCTACGACTACCACAGGCTGAGTTTTGAGGAAAAATGTTTAGTAAAAGTAATGCCCTGCAAAGCATTATAGGGCAGGTTTAGCAAGTGCAGTGAATATTGTAGTTTCGGCTCTCCTGCCATGCCAGAAGAGCTGCTTTCACTTTGAGGATTTCTGTTTCATGTAAAGCATTTACCAATTTCAATTGTTTTAAGGGGAGAGCCAACAGAAATAACTCTGATTAGGTAACTGTGAACAATGTGGCCAGCACTCCAGTAATGCCAATCGAGTTCATGCTGTTGTGCCCGTTAGCGCTGAGAGCGCCATGGCCGCCATGCAGCACGAACGGGAGAGACAAAAGAAAAAAATAGTTCGCCCACAGTGAGGTATATCGGCACTTGTGCAATAACCCATGTAAAAGGGGCAGTCTGCAAGGCGTGACAAAACAGCCTCAGGGCGGGACAAACTTAAAACATTTACTAATGACATCAAGTGATTTTTGGAAGGCAAGCCTAGGAACTAATGAAAGTGATGGGCGTGAGATGGGCGTTGTTAAAACCTCACAATACTTACAACGTGTCAAATTGCTTGTCCACTCGGCCTAATGACAAGAGAGTTGGAGAAAATGGCAGAAAGAAAAGTTTGATTTGACACTAGGAAAGCTGTTAAGAAAACTAAGGTACAAGTGGGAGACATGGTTAAAATCAGAAGTCCCCATTGTTAGTTTCAAAGATCCTTGCCTAAATTTTCTTCTCCAATGAACGTGATCAAGGTGTTTGGTAATGCCATAAGAACTGAAGATCACAAGATTTGGAATCTTAATAGAATGGTGAAAACAAGTGTTATGTTTAATTTGTCGAAGGTGAAAGATGAACAAAATCGTAAAACCGTTGTAGAAGAAGTACAAGGTCATGTGAGAAACCTAAATATCTGGAAGATTATGTATAGTAGGTTACAGATAGGTATGGGACTAAAATAATGTGTGTTACAGGTATATATAGTCACATTATTTATTTGTGGTAGTTGATATAGTATAGCATAGGTTCTTATACTGAAATCTAGGTATATTAAAATTAGTAATTTTCAAACGCTCACATTTCTATGTATATTCAAAAGGGAGAGATGTGTGGTATCTGCTTGTATTCATAAATGCACCATGCTACCCAAGCCGCTTCTCCTCATTGAATAGTGGAGGATTGATGTTGTAAAGAATCAGTCTCCTATCAAGTATCCGTGGAGATTAGAATGTAGAGTGTTAAGATTCAAAGAAGGAGTTGATGGGGAGAAGCAAGCAAGGTGGCCGAGGTGAGTCATTGTTCCTGAAATTAATGATTGTATTTCATAAAGTGTCTTCTCCACTTCATTTCAGGTAGCTTATGCTTTTACAAGACAGTGGGCAAGACATCACCTAGATCCAATGCTGTGGCACCTCCGCAGTCATTGGTCATCATCAGCACAGGATTCCTGTCACACAGGACAGAGCGCTTCAGTGGTATCTGATGTCATACAATGTTGTCAAAAAATGTCTTGTGTAACTAGAACCACCAGCCATATTAACTACGGATATCATCACAGTAGATTGAGGTCTAATGCTGGGGAATTTGACTTATCAAGCAAGATGCCACTTTCTAGAGTCATTGAGCTCCTCAACTGGAGCTAACAGCAGAGTACAGAGCTCTACTCTATTCCAAACATCATATACTTCTCTCCAGTGTGTTGGTAAGGATGGGCAATACAATGATGGTGGCTTATCAAGGCAGTACACACTCACAATTCTTGAATGAGGTGCCCTGTTCCCTGAGTCTTGGGCGGGGGAACATCTCAGTTGTGGCAATCCACACAAGGGGTTAGACAATGTAGAAGCAGTTCATTTGACCTGAATGTTTGCTTCTTCGCGGAATCTGCAAAAAGAACAGATGACAGACATTCACCCCCATTCAAAAAGATCTTGGTTTAATACATCATCTTTTGCTCACCACACCACCCCAGTTTGGACCCAGCCATATGCAAATCAGTCTTGACCCTGTTCCTTGTGGGAACAGTCCAGCCCAAACTGCCATGCCAGGTCCTCCCTGAACCGGAAACAAGCAACCTAGGACCAGTTTCAGGGTATCACCCTTCATCAGCTAGGCTAGCTTGAATCAGTGGTGCAGTGAGCACGGGACCCACGTTTTGGTATACCCTTCCCTCTTGAGGCGACAAATGCAAAATAGAACAGATGATGGGCGGAATGAAGAACAATGCAGACATTCACCCACAGTCACAAAGATCTGGATTTAATTCATCATGTTTTTGCTCACCACGCCACCCCAGTTTGGACCCAGCCATATGCAAATCAGTCTTGACCCTGTTCCTCATGGGAACAGTCCAGCCCTAACTGCCAATCCAGGTCCTCCCTGGACTGGAAACAAGCATCCTAGGACTGGTTTCAGGGTATCACCCTTCATCAGCTAGGCTAGCTTTAATCCAGTGGCATATTGAGCACGGGACTCACGTCTGGGCATACCCTTCCCACCTGGGGCGACAAATGCAATCTTCACAGCATCTGGTACTCTCCAGGAAAAGCTTTCTACAAATATGCTCAAGGGCTGGCATCCACTACATAGACATTAATGCATCCATGATACATTTCCACCCGCAAAGGTGTTGCTCAAGATTGCCAGGGAAGGATGTATGGGGAGTAGGTGCTTTACTCCTTAAGTGGACCTAGAGATTACTGTTCTCCTTCCCTCCATTTCCTATAATTCAGAGACTGTTGTTGAAGATCAAAAACAGGAAGGCACTAGTAGTTGTGGTGATACCATGTTGGCCACAAAGGACTTAGGGCCTGATTTATGAGAAGTGGTGCTGCACTAAGTGCTGCACCACTTTTCTAGTACCCCTTAGAACCTCCCTAACGCCACCATATGTACACCGTATTTAATATATGGCGCACCATGGCGTGCGTTAGAGAGCTAGTGTCACAATCTTTTACGCTAGTTCGGCACTTTGCAGTATTAGCATCAAAAATGATGACGCTAATCCTACAAAGCATCCAGAAGCAATGGTGTGCTCCTTTTAACGCCTGACCTGAGCCGGCATTAAAGGTGCCGAAAAAATGGTGCAAAGAAATCTCTAACGCGGGGCAGCCACCTTTTTATACATTATGCCTGCCCCAGGGATAATTCCGCACAAAGGGTTGCAAAGCGGCACAATCCATGCATTACGCCACTTTGTAAATTTGATGCAGGGATTTTGGCCTTATTAGACCACATTACTGTAAAAAATAAATTACGCTAATGTGGAGCCAGGAGGCGCTAGGGGCTCTTAAATCTGCCCCTAACTCTTTTAGGACAGACCACCTACTGTAAAGTCTTAGTTTAGACATTGGGGCAGTCTTTTCTTGTATTTCTCTTATTCTACAATTCTTGGTGGTTAACTTTCATAAGAATTTGGCTTTTATCCACATTTAAATTACAGTGGTTTTCTATCAAGGTGTTTTTTGAAGCAGATTCCTCTTTTCACAAAGCTAAGCCATTAGTGGATAGATTATTTAAGAGTCCTACTTTCACGCCCACTTTATCGCTCCCCTGCACCTCTCTTGGATCTTCCATTATGCCTTCCATTTTAACCTCTGGAGACAGTAAACATCAAGTTTATTTCCTTCAAAGTTTGTGGCAGTCGCTGTAACAAGAAAGTTTGGGGAACTCTGCTCTCTTTTGTCATCAAACTTTTCTGAGACTTTGGAGGATGATGGAGTAATTTTGAGAACTGATTTTACTTTTCACCTAAACCCCTTTCTATATTTATTCCTTTTAGGAAATTATTCTTCCAGCTTTTTTCACATCTCCATTTTCTTCTGAAGAAAGATTGTTAAGGTTGATGGATGCTAAACATGCTATATCTGTTTATCTTGATTGATCAAGTATGCTCAGGAAGACAAACTACCTGTTTGTAACATTTAGCCCTTCTGGTCAGGGTAAAAAGGCTGCTTAAAAAACTTTGAGTCGATGTTTCAAAGACACTATTAGATTGGCTTATTTTAAGTCAAACTTAGACAATCTCAGAAGATGTACAAGGTCTTTCATCCATATCAATGGCCGCCTCTCAGGCTAAAGTTCAAGGAGTATTATTGGAGGGGATTTGTAGGGTTGGTACCTGTGGTCAGACCACACCTTCATCAAACATTGTAGCTTGTAGAATTTACAAGCAGAATAGAAGAACTGATGCGTAGGAGAACTTCAATCACCAATGATGCAATTGTTACTAGTTTAGATTATGGTTTATTGATTTATTATTTACTAGAAAGCGATTAAAGATCGTTGTGACTTGCATTACATTGTTGTTTGTGGAGATGTTTGAATCAAAGGCCTGTGGGTGCTTTGGTATGCCTCATGTATTGATGACTGAGATGAGGATCATAGAGTTAATGACCTGATTATTTGCTATCTTCCTTGCTCTTAGTCCAACACACAATCTTCCCTGTCATTACAGTCATCTCACTCTCCCTGGTCCAGGTCTTTGATGAAGCTTTGAATTACAGGAAGTGTTAGGTGATACTAACCTTTTTGTAGTACCCAGCTGAGGGTTGGTGGGGTTATAGTTAGCATTTCCTGTTTTGTTTCCTGTTCCTTGTAAATGGTTACATTGATGACTGGGACAAGGATGAGTTGAACTAGGAGAAATAAAGGTTATTGGTAAGTAATGGGATAATTCTGCTGCTACAAGAATGTATACCACCACCAACCACATGCTCAAGGCGGAATGAAATTAGCAGGCCAGGCCTATAGGGGACTCTGGCATCTGGAAGGGGCAGGCTGCTTACTTCGCAGGCCTTGAAAAATCTATTCCCCCACTTGCAATGGTGAGTCATATTTGATCAGGTCTAGCTATTTTTACGACCTACTCGCCCATTCTGGCTAGTTGGCAAAGAACAGGATTTCTGTTCACTCTGAAAGTGAAGGAGCAGTAAAAGCGCCTTTCAAACTTCTTTTTATTTTGACACTTTTGCTCTGTGTATAGAGACAAAGGTCAAAAGTCAGTTACTCTTCTTACAATTACTTTACCTTTTCTGACTGCAGAATTCCAGGATTTCCTAAGCGAACTGTCTGACCTTCTGTACAAAGAGTGTGAATGTAAAGCTGAAGGTTGTCTGATTTTTCCTAACACACATTTAAATAGCTAATAAGTCAACTGTACAAACATTTGAAAATATATTTCAGTAGTTGTGAAGGCCAATTTACATAAACTGAGAAATGCCCCTGCCCCTTTCCTGATGGCAATGCTATTAGTAAACTAAGAGACAAGCCAGGGATCATGTGTAAACTATGTGTGGGCTAGATTCTTAGGGCCTCTTTTATGAAGAGGTCACGCAGTGCAGCGCACTACACTCCCTGAGAAGGAACTGGCAGAAATGCACCATATTTAGATGTCCTTTCCCATCCTGCTGGCGCACAGTGGACTGTCTGGCACCAACACAGGCACCCTTGCATCATGGTGTACGGGTACCTGTGTTGCCGGAAGGATGTTTTTTGTGCAGGGAGGAACACTTTCCTGCAAAAACAATCCTAGGAGTCATATTCCTTTTTCTACGTGCTTCCGAAAGCAGCACAGATAGAAAAAGGAAGAAGGAGAAATAGAGATATTTCTCTTTGTTATGCATCACATGGGAAGGTGTAAGATTTTGAGGCATCCCCAGGTTTACAAATTCCTGTAAATCTGGGGATGCATCAAAATACATGAGAGATGCATGGCAACACCCACACAACACCCGTGGAACGTCTTCCCAGGGCAGAGGAACGCAATGCTGCAATTTGCCCTGCATTGGGTTACTCCAGATTTTTGGAGCCACTCAGAACCAAGCAAAGTGGCTTTGCGTGGCTTCAAAAACCTGTCTTAAGGCTTCATTACTCTTGCACCACATTGCAAGGTGCAAGAGCAATGCAAACAGCATCATAGATAGGCCCCCACATTATACATGGAACAAACATTTAGGGGGGTTATTACAACTTTGGAGGAGGTGTTAATCCGTCCCAAAAGTGACGGTAAAGTGACGGATATACCACCAGCCGTATTACGAGTCCATTATATCCTATTGAACTCGTAATACGGCTGGTGGTATATCCGTCACTTTACCGTCACTTTTGGCACGGATTGACACCTCCTCCAAAGTTGTAATAACCCCCTTAGTCTATTTAATCAAACAAAATAATTTTTTTGTACAGCGGAAATGCTGAACTCACATATTTGAAGATGCACTCAGATATGAGAATGAAGAAAAAGGCAACTGTAAAATAAAAAATATTTGCCTAGGATCACACAATTAGAGGCCCTTTTTACAGGTCAGGTACATTACAGTTAGGTCGAGTAGATTATTCAAGTTACTCAACCTGCAGGTCTAGTAACATTTTTATGATTTTTCAAGGCTTGCCTCGTGCAGCTGTAGTAGCAATGAGAGGCCCCAGGGGCAACATCACATGGCACAAGGGGAACAGGCAATAGAAAGGAACACATAGGGGGGCATTCCGACCCTGGCGGTCCATGACCGCCAGGGCCGGGGACCGCGGAAGCACCGCCAACAGGCTGGCGGTGCTTCCTGGGCCATTCTGACCGCGGCGGTAAAGCCGCAGTCAGAAAAGGGCAACCGGCGGTTTCCCGCCGGTTTACCCCTGGCCCAAGGAATCCGCCATGGCGGCGCTGCTTGCAGCACCGCCATGGGGATTCCGACCCCCTTCCCACCATCCTGGTCCTGGCGGTAAATACCGCCAGGAACAGGATGGTGGGAACGGGTGTCGTGGGGCCCCTGGGGGCCCCTGCACTGCCCATGCCACTGGCATGGGCAGTGCAGGGGCCCCCTCACAGGGCCCCATAATGATTTTCAGTGTCTGCAAAGCAGACACTGAAAATCGCGACGGGTGCCACTGCACCCGTCGCACCCCTTCAACTCCGCCGGCTCCATTCGGAGCCGGCTTCATTGTTGAAGGGGCTTTCCCGCTGGGCCGGCGGGCGGCCTTCTGGCGGTCGCCCGCCGGCCCAGCGGGAAAGTCAGAATGACCGCCGCGGTCATTTGACCGCGGTACGGTCTTTTGGCGGTTCCCGCCAGGCGGACGGTTTCCGCCGCCCGCCGGGGTCGGAATGACCCCCATAGAAGGTAGACAACAGGGCTGCAGCAGCAGGAACAGCTTCAGCAGTAGATTTAGGGTCAGGCACAGACCATGAAGAAGTGGCAGGAGCACCATTGTCTCTAGGTGCAGCAACTCATTTGCAGTGGGAAGAATGGATCCGGGTCTCCAGACTATAACATTTGACTGCTGTATTTGTGATGAGCAAGATATGCTAGGGTCCACAGCTGTAGTTACATCTTCCTCTGGTACACCCAAATACAGACCCAGCCATTGGGCTGGAGAGGAAGGCAGGCCTCGTTTGGACACTCAGGCATGGTTGCATGCCTGAAATGAACCAGAAAAGACATTGTATAAGCTTTCTGCAATTTTGAAAGACAGCATTATCATTTAACTGTAAATCCAACTTAGCAGTGGAGATGGGGGTCTGAGGGAAGTATCATGGGTAAGGGTGGGCGGAGCTCATGGAGTTCTACGTAGTGGATTTCCGCAGAGTTAACTATAAGCCCCTAGAGGTCTGCGCAGAATGGTGCCTGCCCATGTGACATATGCATCTAAATAATGTCCATGCCCAGTGCCCCAACCCCCGTGTCCATAGACAAGACCCTCATCTCAGTTTCTCATCTATGGGCGCAGGGGCGAAAAGCCTGGACATTATTTATTGGCTTGGAGGGGGGTGGGTGTGCTCGGAAAAAACTACCTGGATACAGAACTGGCACCGGTGCAGCCTCTCAGCAGCAGCTTGAAGCAGCTCCACGTGGACCGGCAGAAACCGAAGCCTAGCGGAAATGTTGCCTTTGTTTTGGACTGAGTGTAAAGTGCAGCCCAGCTACAGGTTACAGAGCGGCAGTGGAGTGCGCAGACTGGTGCGTTCTGCTCCGCTGCCGGGCTAGTGGAGTTTTTTTGCCGAACTCTATGCTCCATGCGTAGCGCGGAATGCCAACAACTGCATTAACTCCACCAGCGAAGCAGAGCTTACCGCCCACCCCTAATCATGGGTCGGCCTGTGTGTTTCATGTAGGCTGAAATTGGTTTCCTGGGAAGGAATCACTCTGAGGGATCATAATGCTAATGGCAGAGCACAGGACCATTTTAACTGTGTCTCCCAGCATATCTTCACCATCTTCTTAAAGGTACCATTGCTTCTTTCTACTTTGTCTGCAAACTCTGGGTGATGGGCACAATGAAATTGTTAATCTACCACCAGGGCCTTACAAACTGACACTAAGGTCCTCATTACGAACATGACAGTTCAGACCGCCAATCTGGCGGTGGCGGAAAATACCACCACCGGCATGATGGTCTGAACCTCCATCTTCGGAACAAGGGAGGGCCGCCACAGGCAGCCCTCCGCCACCGCCAGGCTACCGCCGACAGGCAGCCTGACAACAGTGGATTACTTTATCTAACAGGGCAGCGCTGCAAGCAGTGCTGTCCTCCGGATAAAGAACCGTTGTTCTTCTAGCCTTTCCCTGGTGGGTTCCCCTGCCAGGGAAAGGCTGGCGGAAGGGGTGCTCTGGGGGCCCCTGCACTGCCCATGCACTTGGCATGGGCAGTGCAAGGGCCCCCGTGCAGTGCCCCATTGCGCAGGTGTGATCTGCACAACTGGTGCTGCTGCACCTGCCACACAGCAGCATTGCTGATGGCTCCATGTGGAGCCGTCAGCAATGTCCCTGCCCTGCATTCTGCTGGGCCGGCGGGTGTAAACACTGTTTCTGCCCGCCGACCCAGCAGAATGTATATTATTCGGCTGGCAGGGTCTCAAGGGGTCTGGTGGTCTGTGATAAGACCGCCAGCAGGAACACAGCGGGGTTTCCCGCCATGTTCATAATGACCCCCTAAGTGTGTTTTGTGGATAATGCTAATTTGGCATGCTAGCCCAAACAGGGCTAAAATCTCAGGGTATCCTCTTAGCTACTGTGACAGTGACTGCAAGGTCGCAGGGATACACTTCCACAAATCCTGAAAATATACACGTGATGACAAAAACATAAGAGTAATTTCCATATTTGGCATCATTATAAAATGTATCTGGATTTGCACCAAGGAGGAATGGGTGAGCATTGGGGAAGCCCTTGATCCCTTTTCAGACATTCTCTGACATGGCAGATTGTACAGCACTGGCGATAACTCTGGGCTATGTCCGAAAAGAAAGGTCCATATCAGTGGGTTGCAGTGACATATCATGCCATTCCTACTAACATCGGCTGTTCAGTTATGCAATCTGAGGTGGGAGAGTAGAAGTTTGAGTGTGATTACTCTCCCAGTAATGTCTTCCAAATACTCTCACTTTCTTACTCAAGAACTATTTTTTCACTTTCAGTGGCTCACTCCTGCAATTTAGACTGACCTTTTAATGTTGGTATGAGAAATAGATCAGTTCTCATAGCAACATTAGCTGTTTTAGACAGTGTGGCATTTGTAGCAGCAGTCCAATAGGCTAGGGTACTGTCCCTTGAAACATCATCATGAGAATGCTGGTGTGCAGCACACTTCACCACTGCCACATTTTCTGGTAATTGCAAATCATTTAAAAAGTTTTGAGCGTGTTGTCCATATTTGTTAGGAGTTCCGGCAGAGGTTGGGAAATCCCTGTGCATCCAGAGGAGTCCAAAGTTAACCATCACTCCAAATGCATACTTTGAGTCCATGTATACAGGAACAGTATTTTCCTGAACTAAGACGAATGCTTGAGGTACAGCGGGAAGCTCTACAACTGATTTCACAGTTGGTAAATGACAACTCTCCACACACAGCATACCCAGATACTAATACACCTTCACAGTTTTTGAAGCATGATCCATTAATAAAATATGCTACCTCACTGTCAATAATGGGCACATCAGCCAAATCAGTACAGGGTTTAGTGATGTGGGCTGTAACTTGAACATTGGCATGGATATCTCCATCCTAACTAGAGGGCTTTAGAGAAGCTGTGTTCATAGCTGGACAATGGATCAAGGTGATATGGGAAGCAGACAACAATAATATTTTGTATCAAGACAGGCAGTGGAGAGGGACTGGGTATTTGTAGTGCAGAGGAGCGTAACCATAAAATGGAGCACAGCAACAGTTAAAAGGAACTCAACACATTATTGTCAGATAGTTCTACAAGATTTGCGGCTGCCACCACAGACTGTAAACATGTTGGGAGTCCATCAACAACTTGGTCCAGAATTGAAATGCAATAAGGCATGGGCTTTTTCTGATCCCCATGTTTTTGTACCAACACACCATATGTATGTTCATGACAATACAAAGTAAAAGGTTTGACATATGTAAGGAGCCCTACAGTGGGTACAGAAGTCTGCGCTTGTTTAATTTCTCAAAATGTATTTTCAACTTCACTAGGTAATCAGTCGACGTGTAGAGCCTGACTTGTCACCCGTGAGGGTATCCAGGCACTGGCAGGGTCTCAGTCGAAGAGACAGGTTTTCAGAGTCCTACTGAATTCCTATAGAGTAAGGGAGATCCTGAGGTGTAGGGAGAGGCTGTACCAGGCTGTGGCTGCAAGGTAGGAGAAGGACATTGCTTCATTGTATGCAGGGAAGCGGAGCAGAGGTGTCTAGAGGGTTTGCGGAATCTCAGGTGGTGGTTGATGGAGGTGGGTCTGGAGTCGTCCAGGGCTTTGATTGTGTGGGTGTGAAACTTGAACTGGGAGCCAGTGGAGTTTGTGCGATTAGGGAGATCCAGAATGAGTCTTGCTGCAGCTTTCTGGATGTCTGTGGTCTAGCATTAGGTGGCCCTCGATTCTCACATGGAAGGTGGTTCCATCGTCCAATCGACTGGTGACAAGGGCTTGGGTGATGGTGCGTCTCACTTTTTGGGGAGGTCACTTGAAAATCTTATGTAACATGCGCAGGATGAAGAAGGAGGAGGATGACAGTGCATTGATTTGTGACCTCATGGTGCGTTTGCTGTGCAGGATGATACTGAGATTCCTGACGTGCTCAGCTTGGGTTGGAGTGGGCCCAGGTTCTGTGGGCCACCGGGAGGCATATCAGGGGGAGTTGTTGCTGCTCAAGATCAAAACTTCTGTCTTTTATGTGTTTAACTTGAGGCAGTTATTCCTCATCCAATTGGTGACACTGGTCCTGCTTTAGGGGAAGTTGGTTCTGGTGGTGGTGGAGAGAGAGGGACAGGGTGAGTTGCGTGTCATTGACATAGGATATATTGTTGAGTCCGTGGGATCTGACAATGTTGGCAAGGGGGGACATGTAGATGTTGAAGCATGTTGGGCTGAGTGATGAGACTTGAGGGACTCCACAGAAGATTGGTTTGGGTTTGGAGATAAAGGGTGGAAGGTGGACTTATTCTGTCTGTGAGAAAGTAGGCAATCCATCTGAGGATGGCTCATTGAATGTCTATATTGTGAAGTCTGGAGATGAGTATCTGGTGGGAGACGGTGTAGATGTCTGCTGAGAGATCGAGGAGGATAAGTGTGGCTGTCTCTCCTTGGTTGAGGAGGGCCCGGATGTCCTCTGTGGCTGCGATCAGGGCAGGGTTAGGCTGTGGTTGCTGCAGAATCCATATTGGAAGTTGTCCAGCAGGTGACTGTGTTCGAGGTAGATGGTAAGTTGTTGGTTGATGGCTTTTTCAGTGACTTTGGCTGGGAAAGGGAGCAAGGGGATGGGTCTATAGTTGGTGAGTTTGTTAGGGTCCGCTGAAGATTTTTTCAGCTGGGGTTTGATTTCTTCAAGCTTCCAGTCTTCTGGGAAGGTGATAGAATCAAGTGAGATGTTGAGTAAGGTGCAAGTATTTAAGGTTATCTTTCCAAATGTTCTCTTGCAGAGGCTTTATCATTTCAGTGTATCCCAGAATCAACCTTCTACAGTATCCAACCATTCCCAATTTAATGCGTACCTGGGAGGCAGTTATAGGGCAGGGCAATTACAGATGGCTTCATCTCATGCAGAGAACAGGTGGTGCTCACCAGCAAAGATTTCATAACCAAGGTATTGCACTTGAGAAAGGCTGAACTGCAATTTTTCTTTTGAAGCCTTGCGTTTTTTAGTAGCCAATTTAGTGAGAAGATAGATTGAGTACTCCTTGAAATGATAATGAATAACAGATGCCAGCAATAAGTCATCTACATATTAGTATGTGAATGAGAATAGATACCTACTCTCCTCATGTAAGGAGATGGAGAAGAAAGCAGAACAAAGATCAACCACAGTGAATCATTGGGCATTTGTAGGGATACAAGAAAGGATGGTGGTTGGCATTGGGGACCACAGGGCAACCTGGGTTAACCACATTATTTATAGCTCTAGGGTCATCTTGGACAAACATTTACATTTCAGTTTGCCTGTCTTGTATATAAGAGAATTGGAGTATTACATCTGCTGACAATAGGTATCAAAACCCCTTGCTTAATCAATTCTGGTATTATAGGGTAGATATTTTCCTCCACCTCCGGTTTCAGTGGCTACTGAGGTGTTCTGGGTAACTTCATCTGAGGTGACCGTCAACTTTACTGGGTCCATCAAGGAAATAAATCCTACATCTCTGGTCCCATGGATCACAATGTGCATGGCACCTGGAAAGCAGTTCTCATAAATCAGGAGATAGGGCAACTTTGCCTACTTTCTCTGGACAACTTAAGCTCTCACATAATAGTGCAAGCAGCTTATTCTGTTGTTGTTGAGGTATAGTCAAGGGTTGTTTGTGTTCCAATTCATGGAGGACTTAGCCTGGCAGTTTGGGCTGAACTATTCTTATTGGTGCGAGGTCAAGACTACTTTACATATGGCTGGGTCTAACCTTTGGTAGCATTGTGAGCAAAAGAATGATGGGCTGGAATGCTACCCTAAACTATTGCCAGTGGTTAGATGTATTGCAAGCATTCCTCCTATCACCTTTTGTGTGTTTGATGTACCTGCCTAAGCGGCAAGGGGATACCCAGACGTGGGTCCCATTCTCACTGTGCCACTGGACCCAAGCTACACCAGATTGATGAGCTCCAATGAGGGTGAACACAATCTTGGGTTACTTGTGTTTTAGTTCAGGGAGGACCTGGCCTTGCAGTTTTGGCTGGACTGTTCCTATAGGAATAGGATCATATCTGATTTGCATAGTACTGGGTCCAAAAAGGTGGCATGGTGGGCTAAAGAACCACGGGTACCCCGAATAGTTAGACTTTTTCCAAGTATCTCAGCCATCATCTTTTGTGTGTTTGATATTCAAGAATGGACCTTCCTGGGTACAAAACACAATACAATTGTGCTCACACAAAATACCCATGTATTACAGATTTGTTGAGGAGACTGGGCTAAGTAAAAAGGAATGCTTATAACGAATAGAGGCTACAATATAGACACAGGATCAGGAAAATAGTGGGGAACTCACTAGTTCGGAGTACCAACTGTGTCTATGGGCATGACTAAGACATGGGAATTCAGATATTTTTAGAGCGCACCAACCTAAACCTGTGTCAATAAGGCATCAATGACGCAACTCACTAGTTGGGAGTACCAACTGTGTCTATGGGCATGACTAAGACATGAGAATTCAGATATTTTTAGAGCCCAGCAACCTAAACCTGTGTCAATAAGGCATCAATGACGCAATTCACCTAAGGGCTTTTCTGATCTTTTGGAATTAGGGTATACATAACACATCCTGAACCTCATAGGCTGTCCTAGAATTCAGGGTCAGGATTTTGAGCAATTTGATGATAACCAGACCGGTCAGGGAGACCTGCTGCATTAGACTGTTTTGGGACAATCTTGTTTCCAGTGCCCCTTGTGAAACCAGGACCTTCTTCCTCCTACCAGGCTTCTACCTGGCCCTTCTTGTTACATCTCTCAATTCTTCCCCCTCAGTGCCTTCTTTACCTTTCCTTCTTTCAGGGGCTCCCCATCCCCTTATTTCCTCTGCATGTTCTGCAACTTCAAAGGTATTAGTTTTGATTCACATCCACCCAATTGGGTCTGTGTACCCCAAATAAAGTGTAGTTCTTCTCGGAACTGAGTGGAAGTTTTCTGAATATTAGAGAATTGTTTCTTTATACTTACCAAATAAGAGGGAGTCTATGGAAGATGAATCTAAACTCTATCACTGGCTGCTGGGTACGCCATCAAGGGGAGGATGGTGGAGAAAGAACAGTTTGCATTGTTGGCATCACTAAGATGGAGTGAAGGAAGATGACTTCTAGATCGCTGTCTTGCAGTCTGTCTCAAGCTTTCTAACATAATAGAGAGGATTTGTTCTTGTTAGTCTGTATGTCCTGGGGCAGAATGTGCATGCACTTTAGACCAATACACAATCCCCATCAGTTGGCGTGAGGAACGTCTTTCAATTCCTCCTCCAATTTCTTCTTGCTTTCTTTCTTCATCTCTTGTGATTCAGTGTTCTGGGTGAATAAATATGGAGGAGGCGCAGCAGTTTGGGCATAAGCCTTAAGGTAGCTAATTTGGTATTCCAATTTCTCCTGAGTATCTTTGATACCCCAGACTTGAAATTCATGTTTACATTTGTATGCCTCCTCATGCCATTGAATGAAGGGTGGCCATTCCTCGGTACCTGTCCTATTTTGAGGATCCTTCATTCTTTTCTATAAATTAGCTCATCTTTCTATGTCAAAGGTACCATATTCTGGAAAGGACTTCTTCCTATCCTCTTTAGTGTGCCCCCTCACTCTCGTAAAAATATTTGCTTGTGCATTTAACACATTGTTAGTGCATCATACGGACAGAAGTCCCTTTTGGTGGGGGCTCCCTACATTTAAACTGAGGGTCCCCATCACCATTCTTCACAGTTCACTCATACTCTGGTAATGGGGAAAAAGTCTGCAGATTTTGTGCCCACAACTCATCCAATGGTGGAAGGGAGCAAAGGTAACAGAAAAGGGTATAGGGTTCCCTTCAATTATTATTTAATCTTACTGATCTTGTGCTAGGGAAGAGGGGAGGTATTGTGCCAAACATCTACTTGCATTCGATGGGCCTTCAATTAACACCTGGATGGGCTTGTTAAAGGGTCAAGGCAGCAAGATCAGAGGATCACATTCATCCTTATCAAATTAGTGCTCCAGGTCCAGGCTCTCTTGCCCCCACCGCCACACTATTTCTAGAGCCCCACCCCCTCACGCTGTACCATGGATTTGCACTTGTACTCCTGTTTTTGTCTGTACTCGTCTCAGTCCTTCCTACCTAACCATTTTTGCTTTTATATTTTCCTATCGTCACATACCCAGACCACGTTGATGCACACCTTTTTAAATAATAAATTAGCCACAAAACAGTATAAGCCATGCAAGCAAGCAGCAAACTGTAAGTGCAGTTAGACTTTAGATAAACAGTTTTGGTTTGAGTCACACTCATACTTTTACCCAATACACCAGGTCCAGTGCTACCTGTTCCCCATCTAAGTTCCTTTGGAGAACATTCTCCCTTCCCGCTTGCATCTGGAGTCATTGGGTGGAGCTCAATCAACATCTCGCCTACCTTCTTTTGGTTGACACGTTTTGTGACGCGAAATGCACCATCTATGAAAATTAAAACACAATTTGTATGGAAGCCTAAGTCTAACTACTGTTTAGTTCAAAATAGGAAGCTGCCCAGAAAATAATTAAAAGACAACTGTCATTTTAGCTGACTGGTGCTAGCGCTAGAAACAGGTAAGTTTGAGCATAATGCTAAAATACGTAAAATTTAGGCAAAGATATATATGTGTTCTCACAGTATAAGACTATGGAACCTAATCGGGTGACAGCAACTTGCTACATAATGACCAGGTGGGTGGAGTTTCTTCTAGTGGAAGCCCAAGATGTTCTTGAGGAGAAGCTATCATTCATAAGTACAATGCTAAACTCATTATTCTCCTAAAATCCTACTTCTAGTTGCCAGGCTTGAAAGTGAGATTATGCTTGCAAGAAATATGCAAAAGTACCATGAATATCGTGGCTTATGGGCCTACTAAAGCGTGAAAATTAAGAAGCATACTCGAAGCTAAAGGATGTTTTAAATAAACAAAAACGACATCCATATTTGATAAATAAAATATTGATACATTCCTGGCCTTATATGTGAAAAACAACAATACTGAAATGCATAGGAATATACGAGTATAACGCAATAGGACTATATAACTAGGTTTCACAGTGTCCAGTTTGCTGCTCAATGATTTGACCATTCATTCTCCCCAGATCACATGAAGGACTACCCAGTGATGTTTGGCAAAGACACTTTTAGCTGATTTCTTTATAATTAGTGTGAGCTCAAAAAAAGGACGAATCAGAGCTGGACACAGGACAATAATACATTAATGTATTATGTGATCAGCAGTCACTGTGAAATGTGCATGCACTGATGTACTTGGCACAGGTCATGGATGAAGGCCGGGCACCGTATTCACACTTCAGCCAGCACTAACGCGACCTGTAACCTGTGAGAACTGAGTGCCTGGGACTATCCACACTGTGCACTTCTTAGTTACTCAGTCATGTTTATTCACTTTAACAAAAAAGGAATGCATTAAAAGTGTTTTGAATGGGGCTTAAAGTTTACATATGATCTATATCACAGAACCTAAAAAAGTCTCTGAAGTACTGAAGTGTGTAAGTTTCCATGCTTTACAAAAATAATGTTGCTAGATACATACTTAACTTACCTGAAAACCAGTGCACTATTCATTATGAGCTAAGGCTTTGTGTAACCCTAGGACTTGTTGGGTTTGTTTGCTTTTAATTTACCGTAACTAGCTGTTCTTCATTCAGGTTCTGCCTCTAAGACATATTTGACTAGATGAAAATCAAGCACCTGAAGTTGAACACTGGAAAGACTGGAATCCTCTCCTGTAGATTATTGACTCACGTGGGGCCTACAATCTGGTAGATCAGATAACCTGGCATCCATTCCTCTCTAGCATCTACAAACCCTAGCTCAAAACAGTCATCTAAACATCCTTGAACTGTGAACCCAAAGAAGACTCTATTTTCTGATGCATTGATTGAGGCCACCCTGCCCTTGCCCTTCTGCATCTGAATTATACAAAAGCTATCTACCATGGTGCACCCACATATCTACTATATAGGTTCTAAAGTACTGAAAACAGTGTAATAAGATCTTTCATATCTGCAACCACAGGACCACATCAGCTCAAAAAACATGAAACATGCCTTACACCAACTTCACTGTGCAAAGAGAATTTCCCTCAAAGTCACCTGCATTGCCCAAAGTGCATTACATGGACTGAGACCATTCGTCCACAGGACAATTTGCATTGACCTCTGGAAAACATATTCTTGGCTCAAACTGAAATACCAGCATAGTACACATTGTGAATTGGGGATAACTTTCTCAGTAAAGGGTGCCGAAACATTCCTTGCTCTAAAACAATATCCAGACCCACATAGCTTTACTTAAAGCAGTGAAAACGGGGCAGTTTCTATTCACCTAAGGCACGTTTTCATTCTGTTGCATAATGAGGGCAAAATAAAAGCCGATGAACTAAGAGGACTAACATGAAAATTATAACCTGCTCTCTAAATGCATTGTTCATGACCTCATACATGATGTGACAGGTCAAATGACAAATGAAATCTCTGGTGACAGAATATAACACTTTCACCTTAACGTTACAGGTGATATCCCTTCAGATATTGTAGAATGTCTTTAATTGGATCAATTTGTTACTTAACAATGTTAGGTTAGCTAATAACAGCCAAGGACCTGCGCCAAACCCCTGTGACATTCAAACCTGCTCCCAGGCCACAGGTCAGCAGTGCTCACTGTAGGCGTCCTCTTTCCTTTATCTTCTTCCTTCTTCTTTTTCTTTTTTTTTACAATTCAGAATTACGCACCTGAGATACGTTAACTCACGGCTTCACATCAGTGGCGGTTTCTGTATAAGGGCGTCGGGGTTCCGCCCTCCTTACATTTACAGTAAAAATGTGGCAAACAGAGGAATGCAAAATCTGCATTTTAAATTGCTTTGGGGCACTGTCTGTCCCACTCGATGTGTTACTGCTATGATTGTTGATAATCGTACTGGGGACACTTACTCACGCTCTTTCACAGCGTTTCTCCAAAAGTATTTGCTAGGCTGACAGTCTCACAGCCCTGAGGCCTGTGAGGTCATCAGCTCAGCAAAGACTGAGTATCAAGGCCCAGCCTCCACCCCCTGATGATGTGGAGGTAAAGTTAGCCACAGGCGTTTCATATGCAAGCCCTGTAGCTCTAAGCCTCCACGTCAATCAGGGTCTGAAAAACATTGTCACCCCACCCTTTCCCAACTTGTCACATGGTGGGGTGGGAACCACACCCTGTGACGAGATGGGAATGGGTGTGGTAGACTGGCTGCAGGCTAGAAGGCAAGAAATCGAGTCTGCGCAGACTTGAGTCAATTTGTGGTGTGAGTGAGAAACACTGCTTTGCGCACATGATTTGGAGCTGGATGCCTTTTAGCTCCGGTGTGCGGCTGAGTGTTCAGACACATGGCTGGATATTTACTGCAGTTTGCAGAGTCAGCAGTGTCCTTGTATAAAGCACTGTAAGTTTGTGTGGTGAATCTACTTCGACTCCGATGTTGTGTGTCGTGTCTGTGAAGGAATTGACAGACCGGGAACTGCGGCAGAGTAAGGTAAAACAAAGTGACACCTTCCGGGCCCAGGCCCATTTTGTTTGTTGTAACTGGGACAGTTTCAGGGTCTGGTTCTGCTGTTGGCATAGCGCAGCTGAGTGAAAGCGCTGCGCAGAGACAACCCTAATGAATGTTTCCTGCTTCCTTCATATGAGGCACAAATTTGGGCTCTCAGGCATATTTAAAAACGTCCTGACATCCATCTTAGTTCTCAGGTATATAAATATGGTTTTTTAATCTTATGGGCATGGAGGAGCCACCCAAGAGGCAGAGCAGCTGCACTGGCGGCAGGTTTGGTGTAATACAGCCCGGTCTGAGACTGCAGGGGGCAGGGACATGTGCCCAGACTAGCAAGGCTACCAGACAGGCTGCCCTGCTCTGGTTGAATGCTGACGCACAGACACAGGATGGAAAAGGATGTGTGCCTCATCTTGGCCCAGTTGCCCAGAGTGTGAAGCGAGATGCCCAGCTGGGGTTCGTTCCAGCGAAGTCCATGAAGGGGACATGTTGGCAGTGCCAGGGACGGAACAGGCCCTCTGTCACAAGGAGCTCTGGTGATGATGAGGAGCTCAGCTCGGACACTGGGAGATTGCACTGGGCAGTGCTGAGAACCCCATGTGGAGATGGCAAGAGTGGCTCCAGGGGATGTTACACACATCATAGAATGGTTCCCTTTAGCAGAATGTATACAAATTACAAAAGCTGTGGGTGCCACACTTGGCACCGGTCAACTAGCCTCTCAACCATCATTGTGGCTACACTACTGACTGTACAAAACTGTTCCCTGCTGCTTAAACACACGCACATCCACTCATACATGCACAAGCACACACATCTGTGTAAATGTTAACATGTCACCAGAACTAATAAATGATTTCCAGCACTTTACTCTTTAATTAATTAAACCCGCAGATCTGCGTTTAATATGAGAAAAACAAAAACTACAAGTACCAGAATGCAAACTAAACAATAGCTAGGATTGAATGGCAACATGGAGGAACTTGAGATCCTTGGCACTGGCATCTCTGGCAATTTATAAGATACTTTTGTCACATTCAGGCCTCCGCTAACATGGCTGGAATGATGGTCTGAGGTTATTTCCAAAGGTTTGATGTGGCTTAATGATTTGTTTGAACCAATTCTGTGCCTGCCATGAAATGGGTGTGATCTTAAACTGGCAGTAAAAAGATATTAGCTTGGCAGTAAAAACATATTAACTTGTATTAAACTAACTTAAATAACTTGAAAGGGATGGCAAGTACCCTTCCCATTCCATTTCACTGGAGGGACTATTTTGTTTTTGCTGTGCCCCATGTGTCTCTTTGTTCTTTAGTACTTTCTTTTCCACTTGTTTGCTCCTCGCATTTCCCATGGTTTGCCTCTCTCCACTTCTCTTGATTCCTCTCTCCCCTTTCACGTCTCATTCATTTTCCATGAACTTTCTTTCGATCTCCTGTCTTTTCTGTCCTTTCCCATGTCCCTTAACTCGTTCCCAGTACCTAATGAACGAACACACTTCTCGCTCATATGTCCCTCACCAGGTTGTCCCCTGAATCTCACTCTCCTGTATCACTTCCTAATTCCTGTCCTATATCCTGTCACTCTTCCTCCCCTGCCAGGCCTCTTTCTCTCACATCCCTCTCTCCTTCATCTCTCACGTACGTCATGTGCACGAGGAGTCAGGGGCACTTAGAGGGGCAGCACACTGGAGGCAGTGACCCCAAAAGGGCAGTATTGGGACAGAGTGCAGGGAGCATGAAGAAGGAGAGTGCTGAACCCACATATCCTGCTTGTGGGTTATGCTGCCGTGCTCCCCTACTCTGAGGTCAGGGGGTTAGAGGGTAGGCGCCAAATTCACAGCATCTTTAACCCTGTTACTCTTTTTGCCCCAAGTCCACCCCCTTCATTCCACTCCCGGTGGACCTACATGGAGGTAATCTATCTGGTGGTGCTGACCAGGTCATGTTCCTGTCCTGTTGCACCCAGGGGTGGATGAGGTAGGGGTGGACTTGGAGCATAACAGAGCATACAAGAGGGAGACAGAAGCTACCGCTAGTAAAGCTGTAAACCTGCTGACAGAGTTAGGGGAACCAAGTCGGGGGTTGGGGTTGGTTGACTGGCTTCACGCATCATCTTTGAGTTTCCTGCTGTTCTCTGTTAAGCCAGTATTTTCTCTTCCCGCTGTAGTTCCTTTGGTGTCTTGGCTGTCGCCCTCTGGCCGCTTCTATGGTGTGCTTTTGTTCTCTATTGCACTTTGTCCCCTCTGCCTTTCACCTTTATACTCTATTTCACTGTGTTTTCCATACACACTGGATATTTGGTGATGCCATTTAAATGTGACATTGACATCATTTTAATAGAAGTTATATTGCTATTTGCAGAAATTGTGACAAAAGCTGATGCCAATCACAACGGATCACAACGAAAGAGGAGCCACTGTGCATTTTTCAATGGAATGTATTAGTCACTGTTGCACTCATAACTGCAAGTGCACACTGCTGGGCTACATGTGTTGTAGGCATAGTTTGCAGCAGCCTCATGCTTCACAAGAAAGTGCACAAGGGGTGCTGGTACATGGGTGGAGGCGGTCGCAGACATGACTGGTGCAGGAGCATAGTTATGTTGATCCTCCACAGTAGTCGGTGTGGCAGCAAGGCTGGCATGGACCCCAATACAAAGAAGTGGCTAGGCAGTAAAAAAGCAGAAATCCCCCCTAATGCCCTTATACCCCTCCCCGTGGGACCAAGTCCAGCCCCACCACTCTCAAACCTCACCAGCCACCACTGCTTCACATCCATGATGCTGGACTTGGAACCCAAAGCAGCCCTGGCAAATTTAGTTAGACCAGCCCCCATAGGGTGCATAGCAAGGAGCCTGACCACTACAGTCGAGCCTAGGGAGCGGGTGAGGGGGGGAGGGGGGGGCCTGGGAAAAAATGGCAAAAACGATTCATTTCTACAACACATTTTTTATTATATATTCAATTCTATTAGATTTTAAAGCATAGTAAATGATGACCTTGCAGTGCACCAGGATATGGAAATCTTTTTAGGGGGTCTTCATTATTCCCTCACCATCACCCTTTAACAGTGCCTCTCATCTCTTTATAGCCCCTCTCTCACATGTATTTAATTTGTTTTATAGCGCCTCTCTTACCAGTGTAGGGTGATAGACAATGTTTAAGAGTGTTTGGTCTGGGGAAGCATAAACTCAGGAGTCGGAACTTAACACAGTGGTTAGGGTTGACTTCACTAATAACAACTTCTGCCCAAACAAACCATTTACAGCAAAAATAGGATAATCTAAGACTGTGAAAAAACATAGGCCCTCATTACAGCCCTGGTGGTAAATCCCACTTTCCGCCGTGCAGAACACCGCCAACATACTGCTGTGGCCGCGGAATTCCGGTACAGGTATTACGACCCACAGCTCGGAATCCACCACAATACAGACACCCACACAGGTCTGCCCCACCAAAGGTCAGTGATAAACTGGCGATAGCAAAACCTACACCGTCACGCCAACAAGAATACGCCCTCAGTATCACGACCCACGAATCAACGCAGCGGTCATTCAACTGCGGTAAACCATTGGCGGTACACACCGCCGTGCTCAAAATACACACACACTAACAAAACACAACCACATTGGACAATTCAAAATACACACACCTGATACACATACACACACCACACCCTCACACCCAATCCAATATAAAGCACACAACCACATCACCCACAAACCCTTACAATCAAACATTTGAAAGAAGGCCAGCTAGAGAGACTACCTAAAACAACACCAGCATCCACAGACACACAACACCATCATTTACACAACATCCACGCACCTCAAACAACACACACCAACACATCCCCTCACACATCACAACAGACACCACCTCACACATCACCCACACCACATCATGGCACCTCAAAGACACCCCAGGTTCTCTGAGGAGGAGCCTAGGGTCATGGTGGAGGAAATCGTCCGGGTAGAGCCACAGCTATTCGGATCACAGGTGCAGCAGACATCCATTCAAGGAAGATGGAGCTATGGCCCAGAATTGTCAACAGGGTTAACGCAGTGGGACAGCATCCAAGAACATGGGATGACATCAGGAAGAGGTGGAACGACCTACGGGGACGGTACGTTCCGTGGTATCCAGACACCAGATTGCTGTACAGAGGACTGGCAGTGGACCCCCACCTCCTCCCCCACAACTAACAACATGGGAGGAGCAAGACTTGGCGATCATGCATCCTGAGGGCCTTGCAGGAGTAGCAGGAGGACTGGACTCTGGTAAGGCAAATCTTTACTACTTTATTCCCCCCACCCCACCTGCATGCCATCACATCCCGCCACTCTTACCCTCACACCCAGCACCCCAACCAACCCACAGATACCCCACTAACAACCCACACATCCCAAAACCAAGCCCTGCATGTAACACCAATGCATGGACACCCATCACCAAAGCATGTCCAGTAGAGAGACTCACTCATGCCCCAAAATCACCAATCACACAAAGGCCATGGCAATAATGCAAGCACAGGAGTAGAGGGTCACTCACCCATTGCACAAGATGGCACACACAGATGCAATAACTATGCATATACACCCCAACAGGACCCCTACCCAATGTCACCAGACAGGAGGTGCCAGACATATCCAGTCCCCCCACAGAAGAGGCCCACAGTGACGACAGCAGCTCTGCACGCCTGGATCAAGATGACCAGCCCGGCCCATCAGGGACCTCAGGACAGTCGGTTCCCCTGACACAGTCACAAACCACCACTGAACCCCCTCAGGAAACACCACCACAGCACCCACCCAGCGGGCCCATCCCTCTGTCCCCAGAACATGTCAATCAGCAGTGTGTCCACCACTACAGGGAACCCAGGCAACCCCACTAACACAGGACGATCAGGGACCTGGGGGCAGTGGCAGTGGGCACACGGTTCAGGGGACAGAGGCACAGGATAACAGGGAAGCTGGGAGGACTGCTGTGCGACAGGGGGAGGACAGGCCCAGGGAACCGACACTCCACGAGGCACTCTCCAACATCATGGGAGCTTACCACCATTCCCAGGAGACCATGGGCACAGTACTGGCCAAGTTTCAGGAGACCCAGCGGATGCAGGAGGAATACTACCTGTGCATCAGGGAGGACTTGAAGTCCATCAACACCAACCTGATCACCATTGCAGGGGTGCTGGGAGACCTTGTCAACACCATGAGGGACACAGTGGCACACCAACGGGCCCCTGCCATTAGCCTGGACGATGAACAGCCCTCCACCTCCGCCGGCGCTAGTGGACAGGAGGTACTGCCACAGGAACAACAAGCCACCAGCACCCCACCCCCTGCAGATGGAGAACCACCCCACAAACGGTCCCTGAGTTCCAGGAATAAGACCGAGAACATTGCCAAGACCCCCGTCAGGAAATAAGACCCCCCTGAATGGCACCCTTCTGTCCCACTTTGTCACTCTGTCCACCTTAAACTGCCATTGCTCTACTTCCTATGCCCCTTTGGACAATGCACCCATGAAACAAATAGACTGTACTCTGCCATGGACATTCCTCCACCATCACCCCAACCCATTTTACACCCCCTCCACTTATTTGCACAGAAATAAACACACTTCGATGACAAAACAATCTGGAGTCAGTCTGTGCTTTCACAAATGTGTAATTGCAATATCTATGGATAATAGCAATGTCAATGTACTTGTTCACATACCAATGTAACACAGCTGTAGGCCAGCAGTAAGCATAGCAGAGGGCACAAAGTGGGACCCAGATCTGTTAAATGGAAAGTCAAAGTGACAAGTCAGTGTCCATACAGTGAATGAAAATGACAGACTTATGCTAGCTCCAACAATAGTATGAGATGTGTGAAGCAGTTCCATCCTCTTACCTGTGTCTCACTGGAAGTATTGCATGATGATGTTGTTTCGGTTGTCGATATCCTATTCTTCTGTCTCCTCTTCTTCACTGTCCACAGCTGCCACAAGACCACCATCTGGCCCATCCTGCAGAAAAGCCACCTGCCGTCGCAAAGCCAGGTTGTGCAGCATACAGCAGGCCACGATTATCTGGCACACCTTCTTCGGTGAGTAGTATAGGGATCCACCTGTCAGATGGAGGCACCGGAATTTGGCCTTCAGGAGGTCGAAGGTGCGTTCTACAATCCTCCTAGTTCGCCCATGTGCCTCATTGTAGCGTTCCTCTGCCCTTGTCCTGGGATTCCTCACTGGGGTCAGTAGCCATAACAGGTTGGGGTAATCAGAGTCACCTGCAAATGTCGAGGGACAACTGTTAGACACACACTAACCCTTAGGGACAACCCCAGACACCTATGTCAACTGTATTGGGACCTTGGCCTCACCTATTAGCGCCACACGGTGCCTCTGGAGTTGCCCCATCACATAAGGGATGCTGCTATTCCTCAAAATGTAAGCGTCATGCACAGAGCCAGGATACTTGGCATTGACATGGGAGATGTACTGGTCTGCCAAACACACCATCTGCACATTCATCGTTGGTAGCTTTTCCGGTTTCTGTACATCTGTTCGTTCGTGCGGGGGGGTACAAATGCCACATGTGTACCATCAATGGCACCAATGATGTTGGGGATATGTCCCAGGGCATAGAAGTCACCTTTCACTGTGGGCAAATCCTCCACCTGAGGGAAAACGATGTAGCTGCGCATGTGTTTCAGCAGGTCAGATCACTCTCTGGACAACACGTTAGAGAACATTGGCTGGGACATCCCTGATGCCATGGCCACTGTAGTTTGAAAAGACCCTCTGGCCAGAAAATGGAGTACAGATAGGACCTGCACTAGATGGGGGATTCCTGTGGGATGGCGGATAGCTGAAATCAGGTCTGGCTCCAACTGGGCACAGTTCCAGGATTGTTGCAGGATCAAGTCTGTATGTGATTATGATGTGTCTCTCTTCCATTGTCGACAGGTCCACCAGGGGTCTGTACACCGGAGGATGCCGCCATCTCATCACCTGCCCCAGCAGACGTGCCCTATGGAGGAGAACAGCGAGCAGAGGGTCATCCAACACTGAGGTATCACAATGTGTTATTTGCAGAAACGCTTGTAATTCGCAATGTGGCAGTATCTGTCTGTATTTCCGGCCTAAATAGGTGTGACGCAGTTTTTATCCATCCCATGTAGCCCCCTGAGATGGCGGCTGCCTGACCTGTAAGGTGGGACTAGGGGAAATGAGATAACTGCACTGGTGTTGTACACCGTCGCAGTGGGCGGTCGAAGACCGCGGCACAATTCTGCATTGGTTAACATTGGGCCCTATGGTCCCAGGAGCCAATGACGATCTACGCCGGCGGTGACGGTACGCACCGCCGCGGACGTGACCACCATTTTCTGTCTGTTCACTCACTTGATACCTGACCTTGAACAGGAGAGGACCTACACTGCAAGTGCTGCTGTGACCTGTGTCTGGAAGCGACGATGGCTAAAGTGTCTGGGGAAAGGGCCCCTGCCTTCACTTCGGAGGATTTGGAGAAACTAGTGGATGGGGTCCTCCCCCAGTACACGCAATTGTACGGTCCTCCAGACAAACAGGTGAGTACACTGTGAGCATGCTGCGTGGGCAATGCCTGTTTTGAGTGGTGTGGATGGATGATACATGGGGGGGCTGAGGCCTTCATGTGCAGATGGTGAGTGTATGTGTGTCAGGGCATCGGTGGGAACCGGTGGGCAATGAGTATGATGGTCTGGACGGGTGAGTAATTTCCTTTCCCCATGTACCATTCCTCTAGGTCAGCGCCCACCAGAAGAAGGGTATTTGGCGTGCCATCACCAAGGACGTCTGAACCCTGGGGGTCTACCACAGACGGAGCACCCACTGCCGTAAAAGATGGGAGGACCTGCACTGCTGGAGCAAGAAGACGGCGGAGGCCCAGCTGGGGATGGCCTCCCAACATGGAAGGGGTGCCCGTCTCACCATGACCCCCCTGATGTACCGGATCCTGACGGTGGCCTATCCGGAGTTGGATGGGCGCTTGAGGGCATCACAGCAACCACAAGGAGGTGAGTACACTCTCATTCAGCTGACTCTGCGCGCATTACGAGGTGTCTGGGTGGGGGGTGGGTAGTGGGTTCCCCTAGGCCAGGGCGAACTTGGTAGGTGTAAGGAAATGCCTCCTTGGCATGGTTGCCCCCTGACTTTTTGCCTTTGCTGATGCTATGTTTACAATTGAAAGTGTGCTGAGGCCTGCTAACCAGGCCCCAGCACCAGTGTTCTTTCCCTAACCTGTACTTTTGTATCCACAATTGGCAGACCCTGGCATCCAGATAAGTCCCTTGTAACTGGTACTTCTAGTACCAAGGGCCCTGATGCCAAGGAAGGTCTCTAAGGGCTGCAGCATGTCTTATGCCACCCTGGAGACCTCTCACTCAGCACAGACACACTGCTTGCCAGCTTGTGTGTGCTAGTGAGGACAAAACGAGTAAGTCGACATGGCACTCCCCTCAGGGTGCCATGCCAGCCTCTCACTGCCTATGCAGTATAGGTAAGACACCCCTCTAGCAGGCCTTACAGCCCTAAGGCAGGGTGCACTATACCACAGGTGAGGGTACCAGTGCATGAGCATGGTACCCCTACAGTGTCTAACCAAAACCTTAGACATTGTAAGTGCAGGGTAGCCATAAGAGTATATGGTCTGGGAGCCTGTCAAACACGAACTCCACAGCACCATAATGGCTACACTGAAAACTGGGAAGTTTGGTATCAAACTTCTCAGCACAATAAATGCACACTGATGCCAGTGTACATTTTATTGTAAAATACACCCCAGAGGGCACCTTAGAGGTGCCCCCTGAAACTTAACCGACTATCTGTGTAGGCTGACTAGTTTTAGCAGCCTGCCACAAACCGAGACATGTTGCTGGCCCCATGGGGAGAGTGCCTTTGTCACTCTGAGGCCAGTAACAAAGCCTGCACTGGGTGGAGATGCTAACACCTCTCCCAGGCAGGAATTGTCACACCTGGCGGTGAGCCTCAAAGGCTCACCTCCTTTGTGCCAACCCAGCAGGACACTCCAGCTAGTGGAGTTGCCCGCCCCCTCCGGCCAGGCCCCACTTTTGGCGGCAAGGCCGGAGAAAATAATGAGAATAACAAGGAGGAGTCACTGGCCAGTCAGGACAGCCCCTAAGGTGTCCTGAGCTGAGGTGACTCTAACTTTTAGAAATCCTCCATCTTGCAGATGGAGGATTCCCCCAATAGGGTTAGGATTGTGACCCCCTCCCCTTGGGAGGAGGCACAAAGAGGGTGTACCCACCCTCAGGGCTAGTAGCCATTGGCTACTAACCCCCCAGACCTAAACACGCCCTTAAATTTAGTATTTAAGGGCTACCCTGAACCCTAGAAAATTAGATTCCTGCAACAAGAAGAAGGACTGCCCAGCTGAAAACCCCTGCAGCGGAAGACCAGAAGACGACAACTGCCTTGGCTCCAGAAACTCACCGGCCTGTCTCCTGCCTTCCAAAGATCCTGCTCCAGCGACGCCTTCCGAAGGGACCAGCGACCTCGACATCCTCTGAGGACTGCCCCTGCTTCGAAAAGACAAGAAACTCCCGAGGACAGCGGACCTGCTCCAAGAAAAGCTGCAACTTTGTTTCCAGCAGCTTTAAAGAACCCTGCAAGCTCCCCGCAAGAAGCGTGAGACTTGCAACACTGCACCCGGCGACCCCGACTCGGCTGGTGGAGATCCGACGCCTCAGGAGGGACCCCAGGACTACTCTGATACTGTGAGTACCAAAACCTGTCCCCCCTGAGCCCCCACAGCGCCGCCTGCAGAGGGAATCCCGAGGCTTCCCCTGACCGCGACTCCTTGAATCCAAAGTCCCGACACCTGGGAGAGACCCTGCACCCGCAGCCCCCAGGACCTGAAGGACCGGACTTTCACTGGAGGAGTGACCCCCAGGAGTCCCTCTCCCTTGACCAAGTGGAGGTTTCCCCGAGGAACCCCCCCCTTGCCTGCCTGCAGCGCTGAAGAGATCCCGAGATCTCTCATAGACTAACATTGCGAACCCGACGCTTGTTTCTACACTGCACCCGGCCGCCCCCGCGCCGCTGAGGGTGAAATTTCTGTGTGGACTCGTGTCCCCCCCGGTGCCCTACAAAACCCCCCTGGTCTGCCCTCCGAAGACGCGGGTACTTACCTGCAAGCAGACCGGAACCGGGGCACCCCCTTCTCTCCATTCTAGCCTATGTGTTTTGGGCACCACTTTGAACTCTGCACCTGACCGGCCCTGAGCTGCTGGTGTGGTGACTTTGGGGTTGCTCTGAACCCCCAACGGTGGGCTACCTTGGACCAAGAACTGAACCCTGTAAGTGTCTTACTTACCTGGTAAAACTAACAAATACTTACCTCCCCTAGGAACTGTGAAAATTGCACTAAGTGTCCACTTTTAAAACAGCTATTTGTGAATAACTTGAAAAGTATACATGCAATTTTGATGATTTGAAGTTCCTAAAGTACTTACCTGCAATACCTTTCGAATGAGCTATTACATGTAGAATTTGAACCTGTGGTTCTTAAAATAAACTAAGAAAAGATATTTTTCTATATAAAACCTATTGGCTGGATTTGTCTCTGAGTGTGTGTACCTCATTTATTGTCTATGTGTATGTACAACAAATGCTTAACACTACTCCTTGGATAAGCCTACTGCTCGACCACACTACCACAAAATAGAGCATTAGTATTATCTATTTTTACCACTATTTTACCTCTAAGGGGAACCCTTGGACTCTGTGCATGCTATTCCTTACTTTGAAATAGCACATACAGAGCCAACTTCCTACATTGGTGGATCAGCGGTGGGGTACAAGACTTTGCATTTGCTGGACTACTCAGCCAATACCTGATCACACGACAAATTCCAAAATTGTCATTAGAAATTGATTTTTGCAATTTGAAAAGTTTTCTAAATTCTTAAAAGACCTGCTAGGGCCTTGTGTTAGATCCTGTTTAGCATTTCTTTTAGAGTTTAAAAGTTTGTTAAAAGTTTGAATTAGATTCTAGAACCAGTTTTAGTTTCTTAAAAAGTATTCCAACTTTTAGAAGCATAATGTCTAGCACAGATGTGAATGTGGTGGAACTCGACACCACACCTTACCTCCATCTACAGATGAGAGAGCTAAGGTCACTCTGTAAACTAAAGAAAATAGCAATGGGCCCCAAACCTACCAAAGTACAGCTCCAGGAGCTTTTGGCAGAGTTTGAAAAGGCCAACCCCTCTGAGGATGGCAACTCAGAGGATGAAGATAGTGACTTGGAGGGAAATTCCCCCCCTCCAGTCCTACTTAGGGAGAGCAGGGCTTCTCAAGCCCTGACTCCACAAATAATAGTCAGAGATGCTGGTTCCCTCACAGGAGGGACCAACAACTCTGAAATCACTGAGGATAACTCCAGTGAAGAGGACATCCAGTTAGCCAGGATGGCCAAAAGATTGGCTTTGGAAAGACAGATCCTAGCCATAGAGAGGGAAAGACAAGAGATGGGCCTAGGACCCATCAATGGTGGCAGCAACATAAATAGGGTCAGAGATTCTCCTGACATGTTGAAAATCCCCAAAGGGATTGTAACTAAATATGAAGATGGTGATGACATCACCAAATGGTTCACAGCTTTTGAGAGGGCTTGTGTAACCAGAAAAGTGAACAGATCTCACTGGGGTGCTCTCCTTTGGGAAATGTTCACAGGAAAGTGTAGGGATAGACTCCTCACACTCTCTGGACAAGATGCAGAATCTTATGACCTCATGAAGGGTACCCTGATTGAGGGCTTTGGATTCTCCACTGAGGAGTACAGGATTAGGTTCAGGGGGGCTCAAAAATCCTCGAGCCAGACCTGGGTTGACTTTGTAGACTACTCAGTGAAAACACTAGATGGTTGGATTCAAGGCAGTGGTGTAAGTAATTATGATGGGCTGTACAATTTATTTGTGAAAGAACACCTATTGAGTAATTGTTTCAATGATAAACTGCATCAGCATCTGGTAGACCTAGGACCAATTTCTCCCCAAGAATTGGGAAAGAAGGCGGACCATTGGGTCAAGACAAGGGTGTCCAAGACTTCAACAGGGGGTGACCAAAAGAAAGGGGTCACAAAGACTCCCCAGGGGAAGGGTGATGAGACAACCAAAACTAAAAATAGTAAAGAGTCTTCTACAGGCCCCCAAAAACCTGCACAGGAGGGTGGGCCCAGAGCCTCTTCACAAAACAATGGGTACAAGGGTAAAAACTTTGATCCCAAAAAGGCCTGGTGTCATAGCTGTAAACAGCATGGACACCAAACTGGAGACAAGGCCTGTCCCAAGAAAGGTTCCACTCCAAACTCCCATCCAGGTAACACTGGTATGGCTAGTCTCCAAGTGGGATCAACAGTGTGCCCAGAGCAAATCAGGGTCCACACTGAAGCTACTCTAGTTTCTGAGGGTGGGGTGGATTTAGCCACACTAGCTGTCTGGCCGCCTAACATGCAAAAATACAGACAGCAACTCTTAATTAATGGGACTAGAATAGAGGGCCTGAGGGATACAGGTGCCAGTGTCACCATGGTGACAGAGAAACTGGTTTCCCCTGGCCAATACCTGACTGGAAAAACTTACACAGTCACCAACGCTGACAATCAGAGAAAAGTACATCCCATGGCAATGGTTACTTTAGAATGGGGAGGGGTCAATGGCCTGAAACAGGTGGTGGTCTCCTCAAATATCCCAGTGGACTGTCTGCTTGGAAATGACCTGGAGTCCTCAGCATGGGCTGAGGTAGAGCTAAAAACCCATGCAGCAATGCTGGGTATCCCTGAACTGGTGTGTGTGAAAACAAGAGCACAATGCAAGGCACAGGGTGAAAAAGTAGAGCTGGAGTCTGGAAAAATGGCCCAGCCTACCAAGAGAACAGGAAAGTCAGTTGGGAAACCAACTGCAACACAGCCAAAGAAAGGGAACCTCTCTTCTCAGGAAGAAGTTCTGCCCTCTGAGGGAACTGAGCCTTTGGAGCTTGAACCTTATCAGGTTGAGCTCTTAGGCCCAGGGGGACCCTCAAGGGAAGAGCTGTGTAAGGGACAAGAAACCTGTCCCTCTCTTGAAGGCCTTAGGCAGCAAGCTGCTGAAGAGTCCAAAGGCAAGAAAAATGGAACACATAGGGTCTATTGGGAGGATGGGCTCCTGTACACTGAGGCCAGAGACCCCAAACCTGGTGCCACTAGGAGAGTGGTAGTGCCTCAGCTGTTCAGAGAGTTCATCCTAACATTGGCCCATGACATTCCCCTTGCTGGACATTTGGGACAAACCAAGACGTGGGAGAGGTTAGTCAACCACTTCTACTGGCCCAATATGTCCAACATGGTTAAGGAGTTTTGCCTCTCCTGCCCCACCTGTCAAGCCAGTGGTAAGACAGGTGGGCATCCAAAGGCCCCCCTCATTCCACTTCCAGTGGTGGGGGTGCCCTTTGAAAGAGTGGGTGTGGACATAGTTGGTCCACTGGAACCTCCCACAGCCTCAGGAAATATGTATATCCTGGTAGTAGTGGATCATGCTACCAGGTATCCTGAAGCTATTCCCCTTAGGTCGACTACTGCCCCTGCAGTAGCCAAGGCCCTCATTGGTATCTTTACCAGAGTGGGTTTCCCTAAGGAGGTGGTGTCTGACAGAGGTACCAACTTCATGTCAGCATACCTGAAGCACATGTGGAATGAGTGTGGAGTGACTTATAAATTCACTACACCTTACCATCCACAAACTAATGGCTTAGTTGAGAGATTCAACAAGACATTAAAGGGCATGATCATGGGGCTCCCAGAAAAACTCAAAAGGAGATGGGATGTCCTCCTGCCATGTCTGCTTTTCGCTTACAGGGAGGTACCCCAGAAGGGAGTAGGGTTCTCACCCTTTGAACTTCTGTTTGGTCATCCTGTAAGGGGACCACTTGCCCTTGTTAAAGAAGGCTGGGAGAGACCTCTCCATGAGCCTAAACAGGACATAGTGGACTATGTACTTGGCCTTCGCTCTAGAATGGCAGAGTACATGGAAAAGGCAACCAAAAACCTTGAGGCCAGCCAACAGCTCCAGAAGTTTTGGTATGACCAAAAGGCTGCACTGGTTGAGTTCCAACCAGGGCAGAAAGTCTGGGTTCTGGAGCCTGTGGCTCCCAGGGCACTCCAGGACAAATGGAGTGGCCCTTACCCAGTACTAGAGAGGAAGAGTCAGGTCACCTACTTGGTGGACCTGGGCACAAGCAGGAGCCCCAAGAGGGTGATCCATGTGAACCGCCTTAAGCTCTTCCACGACAGGGCTGATGTCAATCTGTTGATGGTAACAGATGAGGATCAGGAGGCAGAGAGTGAACCTCTCCCTGATCTTCTGTCATCAGACCCAAAAGATGGTACAGTAGATGGAGTGATCTACTCAGACACCCTCTCTGGCCAACAGCAAGCTGATTGTAGGAGAGTCCTACAACAGTTTCCTGAACTCTTCTCCTTAACCCCTGGTCAGACACACCTGTGTACCCATGATGTGGACACAGGAGACAGCATGCCTGTCAAGAACAAAATCTTTAGACAGTCTGACCATGTTAAGGAAAGCATCAAGGTGGAAGTCCACAAGATGCTGGAATTGGGAGTGATTGAGCGCTCTGACAGCCCCTGGGCTAGCCCAGTGGTCTTAGTCCCCAAACCTCACACCAAAGATGGAAAGAAAGAGATGAGGTTTTGTGTGGACTACAGAGGGCTCAATTCTGTCACCAAGACAGATGCCCATCCAATTCCAAGAGCTGATGAGCTCATTGATAAATTAGGTGCTGCCAAATTTCTAAGTACCTTTGACTTGACAGCAGGGTACTGGCAAATAAAAATGGCACCTGGAGCAAAAGAAAAGACAGCATTCTCCACACCTGATGGGCATTATCAGTTTACTGTTATGCCCTTTGGTTTAAAGAATGCCCCTGCCACCTTCCAAAGGTTGGTGAATCAAGTCCTTGCTGGCTTGGAGTCCTTTAGCACAGCTTATCTTGATGATATTGCTGTCTTTAGCTCCACCTGGCAGGATCACCTGGTCCACCTGAGGAAGGTTTTGAAGGCTCTGCAATCTGCAGGCCTCTCTATCAAGGCATCCAAATGCCAGATAGGGCAGGGAACTGTGGTTTACTTGGGACACCTTGTAGGTGGAGGCCAAGTTCAGCCACTCCAACCCAAGATCCAGACTATTCTGGACTGGGTAGCTCCAAAAACCCAGACTCAAGTCAGGGCATTCCTTGGCTTGACTGGGTATTACAGGAGGTTTGTGAAGGGATATGGATCCATTGTGACAGCCCTCACTGAACTCACCTCCAAGAAAATGCCCAAGAAAGTAAACTGGACTGTGGACTGCCAACAGGCCTTTGACACCCTGAAACAGGCAATGTGCTCAGCACCAGTTCTCAAAGCTCCAGATTATTCTAAGCAGTTCATTGTGCAGACTGATGCCTCTGAACATGGGATAGGGGCAGTTTTGTCCCAAACAAATGATGATGGCCTTGACCAGCCTGTTGCTTTCATTAGCAGGAGGTTACTCCCCAGGGAGCAGCGTTGGAGTGCCATTGAGAGGGAGGCCTTTGCTGTGGTTTGGTCCCTGAAGAAGCTGAGACCATACCTCTTTGGGACTCACTTCCTAGTTCAAACTGACCACAGACCTCTCAAATGGCTGATGCAAATGAAAGGTGAAAATCCTAAACTGTTGAGGTGGTCCATCTCCCTACAGGGAATGGACTTTATAGTGGAACACAGACCTGGGACTGCCCATGCCAATGCAGATGGCCTTTCCAGGTTCTTCCACTTAGAAAATGAAGACTCTCTTGGGAAAGGTTAGTCTCATCCTCTTTCGTTTGGGGGGGGGTTGTGTAAGGAAATGCCTCCTTGGCATGGTTGCCCCCTGACTTTTTGCCTTTGCTGATGCTATGTTTACAATTGAAAGTGTGCTGAGGCCTGCTAACCAGGCCCCAGCACCAGTGTTCTTTCCCTAACCTGTACTTTTGTATCCACAATTGGCAGACCCTGGCATCCAGATAAGTCCCTTGTAACTGGTACTTCTAGTACCAAGGGCCCTGATGCCAAGGAAGGTCTCTAAGGGCTGCAGCATGTCTTATGCCACCCTGGAGACCTCTCACTCAGCACAGACACACTGCTTGCCAGCTTGTGTGTGCTAGTGAGGACAAAACGAGTAAGTCGACATGGCACTCCCCTCAGGGTGCCATGCCAGCCTCTCACTGCCTATGCAGTATAGGTAAGACACCCCTCTAGCAGGCCTTACAGCCCTAAGGCAGGGTGCACTATACCACAGGTGAGGGTACCAGTGCATGAGCATGGTACCCCTACAGTGTCTAACCAAAACCTTAGACATTGTAAGTGCAGGGTAGCCATAAGAGTATATGGTCTGGGAGCCTGTCAAACACGAACTCCACAGCACCATAATGGCTACACTGAAAACTGGGAAGTTTGGTATCAAACTTCTCAGCACAATAAATGCACACTGATGCCAGTGTACATTTTATTGTAAAATACACCCCAGAGGGCACCTTAGAGGTGCCCCCTGAAACTTAACCGACTATCTGTGTAGGCTGACTAGTTTTAGCAGCCTGCCACAAACCGAGACATGTTGCTGGCCCCATGGGGAGAGTGCCTTTGTCACTCTGAGGCCAGTAACAAAGCCTGCACTGGGTGGAGATGCTAACACCTCTCCCAGGCAGGAATTGTCACACCTGGCGGTGAGCCTCAAAGGCTCACCTCCTTTGTGCCAACCCAGCAGGACACTCCAGCTAGTGGAGTTGCCCGCCCCCTCCGGCCAGGCCCCACTTTTGGCGGCAAGGCCGGAGAAAATAATGAGAATAACAAGGAGGAGTCACTGGCCAGTCAGGACAGCCCCTAAGGTGTCCTGAGCTGAGGTGACTCTAACTTTTAGAAATCCTCCATCTTGCAGATGGAGGATTCCCCCAATAGGGTTAGGATTGTGACCCCCTCCCCTTGGGAGGAGGCACAAAGAGGGTGTACCCACCCTCAGGGCTAGTAGCCATTGGCTACTAACCCCCCAGACCTAAACACGCCCTTAAATTTAGTATTTAAGGGCTACCCTGAACCCTAGAAAATTAGATTCCTGCAACAAGAAGAAGGACTGCCCAGCTGAAAACCCCTGCAGCGGAAGACCAGAAGACGACAACTGCCTTGGCTCCAGAAACTCACCGGCCTGTCTCCTGCCTTCCAAAGATCCTGCTCCAGCGACGCCTTCCGAAGGGACCAGCGACCTCGACATCCTCTGAGGACTGCCCCTGCTTCGAAAAGACAAGAAACTCCCGAGGACAGCGGACCTGCTCCAAGAAAAGCTGCAACTTTGTTTCCAGCAGCTTTAAAGAACCCTGCAAGCTCCCCGCAAGAAGCGTGAGACTTGCAACACTGCACCCGGCGACCCCGACTCGGCTGGTGGAGATCCGACGCCTCAGGAGGGACCCCAGGACTACTCTGATACTGTGAGTACCAAAACCTGTCCCCCCTGAGCCCCCACAGCGCCGCCTGCAGAGGGAATCCCGAGGCTTCCCCTGACCGCGACTCCTTGAATCCAAAGTCCCGACACCTGGGAGAGACCCTGCACCCGCAGCCCCCAGGACCTGAAGGACCGGACTTTCACTGGAGGAGTGACCCCCAGGAGTCCCTCTCCCTTGACCAAGTGGAGGTTTCCCCGAGGAACCCCCCCCTTGCCTGCCTGCAGCGCTGAAGAGATCCCGAGATCTCTCATAGACTAACATTGCGAACCCGACGCTTGTTTCTACACTGCACCCGGCCGCCCCCGCGCCGCTGAGGGTGAAATTTCTGTGTGGACTCGTGTCCCCCCCGGTGCCCTACAAAACCCCCCTGGTCTGCCCTCCGAAGACGCGGGTACTTACCTGCAAGCAGACCGGAACCGGGGCACCCCCTTCTCTCCATTCTAGCCTATGTGTTTTGGGCACCACTTTGAACTCTGCACCTGACCGGCCCTGAGCTGCTGGTGTGGTGACTTTGGGGTTGCTCTGAACCCCCAACGGTGGGCTACCTTGGACCAAGAACTGAACCCTGTAAGTGTCTTACTTACCTGGTAAAACTAACAAATACTTACCTCCCCTAGGAACTGTGAAAATTGCACTAAGTGTCCACTTTTAAAACAGCTATTTGTGAATAACTTGAAAAGTATACATGCAATTTTGATGATTTGAAGTTCCTAAAGTACTTACCTGCAATACCTTTCGAATGAGCTATTACATGTAGAATTTGAACCTGTGGTTCTTAAAATAAACTAAGAAAAGATATTTTTCTATATAAAACCTATTGGCTGGATTTGTCTCTGAGTGTGTGTACCTCATTTATTGTCTATGTGTATGTACAACAAATGCTTAACACTACTCCTTGGATAAGCCTACTGCTCGACCACACTACCACAAAATAGAGCATTAGTATTATCTATTTTTACCACTATTTTACCTCTAAGGGGAACCCTTGGACTCTGTGCATGCTATTCCTTACTTTGAAATAGCACATACAGAGCCAACTTCCTACAGTAGGCAAGGTCCCTTGTGAGGCAGGCTCTGTGGCACCTCAACCCCACTAGTGGTAAGAGCCATCTACACCTCGTCAGGCTCCTGTGCCTTCCAGGTGTGCAGCAATTGGGCTTAGGCCTTGTACCCCAAGGGCATGTGAATTTGCTAGGAACTGTTAGTGCATGGCGTAGTGCTGAGGGCTGCTCCCTGTGTGTTGTGTCCGCCAACGGTAGTGGTGTTGCATGCACTGAACATGTTTTTCTTCTGTCTCTCCCCCCTTTTGTTGTCTCCCTGTTCTTGTGTGCAATAGCATCATCAGGTGGAGGAGCAGTGGCACCGGAACAGGAGGGAGCTGCAACCCACTTGGCCCTGGAGGGTGAAGCAATGGAGTCTGAAGCCACCAGTGGGACGGAGGGCGAGGGGAGCTCCACAACGGGGACAGGAGCATACACCAGTGACAGCGACTCCTCCTCTGATGGGAGCTCCCTTGCGGTGGCGGGCACCTCTGTGCCCACCGCATCAACAGGTACAGCCGCCATCCCCCCACCAGCACCGCCCTCCCAGCAGCCCCTCAGTGTGTGTCCCGTGCCCGCTCACCCAGGAGGGTGGGCATCTCCTTCACCCCAGGCACCTCAGACCCTGCCCCAGTCAGCCCTGCTGCCCTCAGTGAGGAGGCTATTGACCTCCTGAGATCCATCGCTGTTGGGCAATCTACCATTTTGAATGCCATCCAGGGTGTTGAGAGGCATTTACAACAAACAAATGCATACCTGGAGGGCATTCATTCTGGGCAGGCGGCCCAACAGAGAGCATTCCAGGTTCTGGCCTCAGCACTGATGGCAGCCATTGTTCCTGCGTCCAGCCTCCCCCCTCCAACTTCCAGTACCCAGACCCAATCCCCTCTACCTCAGCACACCATCAGACCAGCATGCACACTCATCAACACACAAGAGTGGACATGGCAAACATAAGCACCGCACATCCCACAAGCACTCACACAAGCACCATACCCATGCAGACACAGCAACATCCACTGCCTCCACTGTGTCCCCCTCCTCCACATCCTCCTCCTCCCTCCCTGTCTCGTCTCCACTCACACCTGCATGCACTACATCTTCATCCACTGACTCCATCACCAGCACGCCCATCACCACACACCGCTCACGTGCAATCACCACCCCCACTACCATGCACACATTCGATGTGTCCCCTCCCAGTGTGTCTGTGAGCCCTCCTCCTAAAGTACACAAATGCAGGCACACACCCACCAAACAGCCATCCACCTCACAACAGCCTCCGGCCCATGCACCTTAACCCAAATTCAGAAACGAACACCTCCTACAACCACTACCTCTTCCTCCACTCCCAAACCCACTCCATCTTCCCGTCCCAGTGTGTCTAAAAAACTTTTCCTGGCAAACCTTGACCTCTTCCCTTGACCTCCCCCCCTCCCGTCCTTCCCCTAGGGCCAGGCATTCCAGGTCCCCGCCCAGCACCTCAGCCACCAATTCCCCCGGCACAGTGGTGCCAGCAACTGCGGGGTCATCGAGTGCGCCACCCATCAGGGCTGCCAGTGTGCCACGTGCGAGAGCAAGGACATTCCGCCACCTGCCAAGGTGAAGAAGGTGCCCACATCCTGGAGGGAGAAGCCGCACCTACCAGCCACCAAGGGCTCCGCAAAAACAAAAGGGGATAGTGGCAAGACACCTGCGGCGCCATCAAAGATGGCACAGGAAGGGACAAAAGCAGAAGAGCAGGTCAGGATAGGGCACGGTGGCACCGACTGAGGGACCAGTGTCACCCCTTCTGTCCATGACAACACCAACCTGTACGACACTGCAAGCTGCCCCGCCACCAGCACCGCCACCTGCACCGCCACCTGCACAGCCACCTGCACAGCCACCTGCACAGCCACCGGCACGTCTGCAGCGTCAGCGACAGTCACCAGCATCTTCCCCAGTGGGCAGCCGTCCGAGGCTGGAGGAGACGTCCTGCTGTGTCTCTCAGCAGGTGCTGACCTATGCACCACCGCCAGCACCGCCGCCACAGACACCGCCCCAAGCACCGCCACCAGCCACGCGACGTGCTCGGACTGTAGCACCACCGCTGACATGGCTACCATCCCCAGTGGTCAGTCGTCCAAGGCTGGAGGAGACTTCCTGGACCCTGGCCAGCTTCCATGAGGCATGACTTCCATCACTGTTTGCACCTGCAGGTGGAAGGCGAAGCCGCAGCAGTGTGGTGTATGTCGCTGCCTCCATGGCGTATCATGCTTACCTGTTCCTCGGCAATCTCGTGGACACACACCCAGATGAGGGAATGGCACCGGCCACACTGCACGTGGAGCACTCTGGGCACCATGCCCCCTCCGGAACCAGTGGAGATTGACATCCACTACCTCAGTCCTTGGCAGGATGAAGCACTCTGGGCACCTTTCCCCCTCCAGAACCAGTGGAGATTGACATCCACTACCTCAGTCCTTGGCAGGATGAAGCACTCTGGGCACCAGGCCCCCTCCAGAACGAGTGGAGATTGACATCCACTACCTCAGTCCTTGGCAGGATGAAGCACTCTGGGCACCAGGCCCCCTCCAGAACCAGTGGAGAATGATATCCACTTGAGAGACTGTGGCTTTGCACTCCCCAGGATAAAGCAGTGGGCAAACCACCCACTTGAGAGACTGTGGCTTTGCACTCCCCAGGATAAAGCAGTGGGCAAACCACCCACTGGAGGGACATGAGAGACTGTGGCTTTGCACTCCCGAGGATAAAGCAGTGGGCAAACCACCCACTGGAGAAACTAGAGAGACTGTGGCTTTGCACTCCACAGGATAAAGCAGTGGGCAAACCACCGACTTGAGAGACTGTGGCTTTGCACTCCACAGGATAAAGCAGTCGGCAATCCACCCACTGGAGAGACATGAGAGACTGTGGCTTTGCACTCCCCAGGATAAAGCAGTGGGCAAACCACCCACTGGAGAGACTAGAGAGACTGTGGCTTTGCACTCCCCAGGATAAAGCAGTGGGCAAACCACCCACTGGAGAGACTTGAGAGACGGTGGCTTTACACTCCCCAGGGTAGAGCAGTGGGCAAACCACCCACTGGAGAGACTAGAGAGACTGTGGTTTTGCACTCCCGAGGATAAAGCAGTGGGCATGGAGCCCCCTTGTGCAGCAGTGGTGTTGTGCGTTCATCTGGCTGAGGTGCTCCCCCTCCCCCTGAGGAGCCTGTTTATTTCCGATCTGATGCCCCAGCAGTGTTCTTTCCATTTCCAATCAGGTATCTTGTGTTGGCTTCGCCCATGCATTTTGGGACCAGTGGTCCACAGACAATGATTAGTACACTATCCGGACTTGTGTAGTTGGTGTACATATTTGTATATACTGAATTTTGAACTTTGACTATCAGATTTTTTATGATTACAATCGTTAAAATTATTTAATTTTGTCCTTGCGTTCTTCAGGGGGGTGGGAGGAGGGTATATGTAATGTTGCTGCATGTATTTGTGTGTATGGTGTTGTGGGTGGGGGTATTGCGTGTTGCGTGTGTCTGTCACTCTCTTTTCCCTCTCCCTCCCCTGTGTTGTAGGTGCAGTACTCACCGTGGTTGTCGACGGCGTCTGTCCTGCTCCTGATTGAGCAGGAGGAAGAGCAGCATAGGCAGGACCTGTAGTTCTGGCTCCATGGCGTCCTTGTTCCTTGTTGGGTGTCGAGGGGTGAGTGGTTTCCCTTCTGAGTACTGTTTCCGCAGTGCTTTTGATAGCGTTGGTTCCGCCCCGGAAAAGGTGGCGGATAGGCCTGTTGTGATAGGGTGGGCGGTACTTTGTCCCCGCCTGCCTGTTGGCGTTTACCACCACGGTGTTTGTTTCTACCGCCGTGGCAGTCGGAGGGTTAAAGTGGCTGTCTATGTTGCCGTTTTCCGCCATAGTCGTGATTCCATTTTTTTTTCCGCCAGCCTGTTGGCGGTATTACTGCCACTTTAACACTGACCGCCAGGATTGTAATGAGGGCCATAGCTTTCTAATTTGTACCATGCAGTTCACATGCAGCCCTTCGATAACAGTTCATAGCTCACTGTGCTAGATTATGATTGTAACTCATGAACTGCACAGTAACAAAAGGAGCTACGTGACAAAAATAGTATCCCACTGAGCTATGCGCATAAAATGCTGTGATCTGCATAATACACGTTCTTTGCAGCAGGCATATTAACCTTCTGGACTAAGGAATACACATTTTCTATCGTCCTTCATTTTTTTACTGTTCAGAATTTGATTGACACTTATAAATTCAACACAGAAGCAAAACATTCTGCACATCCATAATTCCTTTTACTTCATTTAACTGGTAGTTTTTAGGCTTTTATAATAAACATAATTGAATTGTCACCAACGCATAAAGGGGGTCCCAGCTTTGACCACCCACTTCATTTTGTCCAGGTCTGCCAAAAATCTATTTTTTACATGGGTTTTTAGCACTTTCAAGACCCTTAGAACTTTTTGCCCACTTGACAGGCCTTCACAAAATCCCCTGGGAATGATTCAAGCTTTAGTAATTTTGTTTCTCTTTAACAAATCTTCCCTAAAGATTGAAACTTTGCCATTGCTGTAGGAAGGGTAATGTAACCCTAGAACTGTTATTGCTGATTATAATATTACATATACATATTACACACTAGCAATAAACAGTGTCTAGCTGTAGTTGGGTGTAACTTTCCTGTGATAACATGACTCGATTTGTTTGTAAGCTTGACACTATTTGATGAATATGCATGAAATGTTCCATTCCAATTGCCTGTCTGAGTATGTTTAAGTATGCCAAGTTTAGTTCAGGTCCACCCAAGTGGAGTAACAATGTGTTTTCTATTTTGCTTTCCTTAGAAAACGTTGTTCTCTACTACAACAAACACTATTAACAGAATTGCACAGCATGTAATAAAAGTAAGTCTTTATTCACATGTGCTTTTGCTTGGTTTGATGTAATCACATTAAGTAGTTTTTGAGAAATTTGGCACTACAAAATATTGCTGGTGAGCGTCACATGGTAAATTATAGCAATCTTGACAGATCTATTGAGTCACTAATATCTTTACCATTGTTTAATGGATTTGCACACAATTTAGCAGACACTATGTTTCACTTACTCAATGTATTCTCTGTTTCATGCAGATCTATCAAAGGGGGCTCCACTCTAAGGGAGGGGTGTCCAAACCATACAATATGTGGCAAGCATTTAAACATTTTAGATTCTTGTCCAGTTTCAACATTGGTCCATCAAGGATGAAAACAGTTAAAGAAGGGGGGGGCACAAATATGCAAATATTACTCTTGCTAATAGTTTTTTGAAGCTATCTGACAAACGTGCATAAACGTTTCAGTCAAATAGTGTAAGTAGTTACATTTTGGAATTTCAAGTTTTGTGCAGATCGCTCTTGGGGAGAAAATTTTAAGGGAGGGTGTTACACCATTAGTGTTTTTACTGTTGATTCCCATAGTACTTTTTGCTGTTGTCGACAGCCAAAACTGCTGTTCGAAATTTACTAAAGGTGGCATGAAACTAGAGTTTTACCTAAGTGTGTGCCTCTACATGGTTTGGTGTAAATCTGTTTATTAGTATTTCAGATATTTGCATTACAAAATGAGGTTGGCGGGCTTTGAAATGAGTATTCTGTTGGCCAACTCCCTGCTGCACTTTGGACACTAGCAGTTGGACATAAGAGGTATGCTGAATATCATTAAAAAAAACTAAATTCCCTAAAAAAAATGCAAAGTGGCATTTATGGTGTCTTCTACCCTGAGGACATTAACATATTTTTGAAAAACAATCCTAAAGAAGCACAGTAATCCTAAAGTACCTTTATTGCTACAAACAATATATATTTAAGGCCTGATTAAGTAACTGAAACAAATAAAGGAGGAACTGATTTGGTGCGTTTGTTTTGATTAGGTTGTTTTTGCAAGCATTTGTTGTAAGTGTGGAAAGGGAATTTGCTGCCTTTAGGATGTCTCTACAATTATCGTTCTAGGAAATCCACATTTTCTGCCTGGTCAACCCATATTTTTGCCTTTTGCTGAACCCTATAGTCTTGCTGGCGTCAGACCTCTGTGCACTTTAACCCTGCTAACCATTGGTAAAGTGCTTGTGCTCAGTGATTACACATGGTCAAATTGGTATATTTGTACACAGGGCCTGTAAGTCACTGCCAGTAGTGGACTACAGTACCTACTGTGCGATCTGCTACTGTGACAGAGTAAATCATGGCTTCAGGCCTCTCATTGTAGCCTGACTGCGGCAGTTTAAACACTGTATTTCAGCTTGTCAAAATAAACTCTTTTGACAGGTAAAAACCTCCCTTTTGAATATTAATAAGTCACACATACATATACCTCGAAAGGCTGTGTGCATGGCATTTAAAAGTAGGACATGGAGCAATGTAATGTTAATGTCCTTACAGTGACTAGCAAACCCAAAGTTGTTTCTCACTCTAACAGTCCTAGCTGTTGTATGTAGAAAGCCAGAGTATCGATTAAAATCCTAATACTGTTTCTTGGAAATGGGACTAGCAAGAAAAACAAACAACTATTTTTAGTAGTTATTAAAAATCTAAATCAATGGTGAAATCAGAGTTGTAATAAATATTAAGGGAAAGTGACATTTAGATAGTTACCTTTACCTTGACTGAAGTTCATTGAGGCTAATTTACATTTGCTCTCCAACTTCTCTCAGCCAGTAATTGGCATTTGAATAGATGTGAATAAGGTGTGACATTCCTCCCAGAAGCTATAAGATAGGTCACTATGATTGACAGGTTGACCTGAATGAACAGGGATAACTCCTTTTAGCTCAATAGAAGGGTGGGGGCTAGGAACATCCTTTTTGACATTGCAGTGTTGAATCATGCCAGAGTTTCAAATCCTGCTTAACTGGTCTGCTCGGTTTACATATAACACTGAGGGGTGGGGTGCACTTGAAAGGACAGGAACCATATGCTGAGGCAGTTCCTGCGTATCTGCTGTCTGGTTACTGGAAAACCCTGCTTTCGTGCTACTAGACATATGTATCTGGGTTAATCAGGGGTACAGTGACTGCTTCAAACTGGAGTTTGGTGTTAGATGTGGGAGGCACTAGGATTACCATAGTACACTTAGCACACACACACAGCTAGGTCTAGGTCCCATTCTACCCCGACTATTGACTATCATTAGCACTTGGTATTCTTGGTGTTATTTCTGCTTAAAACCTTACAAATTCATATCTCCTGTTCTCCTTATGGGATTTTTATTATTGTGGTATAATTTTGTTTATTAAATTGCACTCTATTTTTCTAATTCATTTTGGGATTGTTATTGTTATTGTTTTGCATTTCGACTTTATTACTGTTTTAGTATTGGATAACTACATTACACCTTGCCTCTAAGTTAAGCCTTCTCTATGCCAGAGCTACCAGGGAGTTGAACTTAGGTTAATTTGGGGACTTCAAGGCTTCACCCTGACAAGGCTTTTGGTATACTGGAGGTGGGTACTTACACCCCTCTACTAATAACCCAATTTCTTACAGCCATAAATTGGACTGGCATCACTACTGGTAAAAGGAAGTTGTCAAAGTTGAAATGATGGCAACACAGTTGATGAGAGGTCCTTTGTTGGCACCAGCATGCACACCATTGTCAACATGACCTGCTGCTGAGGGGGCAGACGAGTGTCTACTTATTCCATAATTGACTGCTGACAGGCCTTCGTACACAATATACTTGACAATATATTCATAACTGTGTCTACAGTAAAAATCTCAACTGTCATCATCGGAGGGATGTGCACCGTTGGGTGAATTTTTTCTTCATCAGTGTCTTTAGCACAAGCCATCTATCAGCTATGTGGGAACAGATGGTGTCACTGTTGGGGCAACAACTGTTATAGTCTTCATTGGCAAACAGCCTGTAATAATGTTGTTGTTGATGTGTAGCATACCTTCTTTGCAGCTGAGAGATATGATTTGTAATTTTAATGGGATTTCGGTGGCAGGCATGGATCAGCTGTCCTGTCAGTCTTTTTTATATGTTTTCCGGCTCTGAAGTGCCCTTGAAATGTGAAGAATGCTGACACTCTTTGTGTCATTCTCAGATCTGATGTTGGGGGTTGACCAGGTGATGGAACCTTAGCAGAAGGCTCAGTGGGTCGCTTCTTTTATCTTGGTGCTTACTTTTTAAGCTTTGAAAACTCAAAATTTAATTTCGTTTTTGTTATTGGGCTTTAAGGTGTTAAATTATCCTCACCCATACATGGCATCACAAAATAATCACTTGGCATATTGCTTATATTTAAAACTGTCAATAAAGAAAAATTTAACAAAAAATGTCCTCACCCATCAGACGTAGCACGAGGTGCCTGTCGCAATCCAACAAGATCTTCTTTGGAAATGTGCTACACATATCAATTTGTTTGGGCTCCTAGTCAGGGTGAAGACAAGGTGTGCATAGCATGTGTCTGTCCTTCACATAAATGTCTTTTGTCACAAGCAGGACTCTTTTTTAAAAAGAGATTCATTTTTATTGTTCTCAGACATTGTTGCTTTTTAATTTTAGTAATAAAAATAGAGTAATGCTAGCTTTAGTTAAGAAATCACAAAAAAATATAAAAATTGGAGTAGAGCTTCGGAGAATTTCCTCACACATATGTGCAGCAGAAAATCCAACAGTTGGCGCCTCTTGACAGAAAACATTATTTCTTTTGTCACTCTACCTCATTGGTGAAGAATTGGGTCACATAATGAGGTGGATAGACTGTAAGGAGTCAATGGAGTTGTTTAATATTGGTTGATGCAGTAGAAAGACCACTATTTAACATTATTGTTCCAAGCCTGACAAGGAATATTCAAACATATGAATCTATGAAAGATCCAACTCTGCAGAATAACCGTGACCTGCGGTAATGGTAATTCTGAGGCAGAGAAATAACAAGAATTACTATGGGCCAATCACAGTGAGAGCCTTAGTGATAAGGTAATTCAGGTGAATTTACAATGGGGTCTAGTTTACACAGAGAAATATGAATGTGTTACCATGCCTCTTTCTTAATTCACAGAACGTGGGGAAATTGAGGGAGCCTCGGATACATATTATTTGGACTTAATTGAGAGTTTTCCCTGAAGAAGTCATAATATTGGATTGTAAAAGACATGTTGGCATTTGACTAATAAAAGATGCTAGGAATCTGCCTTAAAAACAACTAGAAAAGAGGGTTAATGTAGTTACATGTTTTATTGACGCAATTGATATCTGGTTAAGTGCAACCAATTCAGTATCTTGGAAAACTTGTAAGTGCAACATGATTCACATATAGGGTGGTAAAAGTCACTGATCTTATTCACCGTTGCCCTTAATAGTATTGAACAACCTACTTATCTTCAGTAATGCCTTATCTGGTAGAAACTCTATCTAGCTGAAGATTCCTTACCTTAGAGTATTCCCCGGCATCACATTGGAACCTGAAACTTTTGAAGAGCAATATCTCTGCATACAGTTAGGTGGCATCGTTCGTTTCTGCGTGACGTCCTCTGTGCCGGAAATGACGTGCGTGGTGCCTATGTAAGCACCACCACAGCTCGTTAACGTCAGTCTCTCTTCACGACTTTCCACACCAGAGCGCAGAGCCACAGAGAGCACTGACCACTTATGTCGAAAGCTCAGGCCTTTAAAAGGATTAACCCTTTCAACTATAATCCATTAGCAGAGCTGGGAGGATAGGAGGGTCAGTAAGGAATTTGCATCTAGATTGAGTCTCTACCAGAAAAGGCGTTACCAAAGGTATGTAACTTGTTCATGTGATAGAGACTTTTAGCCAGAGATTCCTTCCTTTAGAATAGATACCCTAGCAATACCTCCCCAGAGTTGGGGCTGCGATATAGATTAGACTAAAACAATCTGTAGGACCAAACAGTCAAATGACCATCACACAAAGACCTGACTGTCCAGACTGTAGTGTTTCATAAACATGTGCAAGGAAGCCAACATTGCTGCCTGACAGATATCCGGGACCGGGACTCTGTGAGCTAACACAGTAGTTACAGCCTTGGCTTTGGTAGAATGAGCAAACAAACCCTCAGGGGGTTGACCTTTAGTCAGGGCATAATAGATTTTGATGCTGTACACTATCCATTGGAAGATGGTCCTCTTCAGCACTGCTTTCCCTTTCGTGGGCGCAACCTACCCAACAAAGAGTTGATTGTCCTCCCAGAACAAATACGATCAAAGTAGAATGACAATGCTTTTTTTGGATCCAGCTGGTGGAGTTTCTCTTCTTCTTTAAAGGGATGAGGCGTAGCATAAAAACTAGGCAGAGTGATGGACTGGCCTATGTGGAAAGGAGTAACCACCTTCCGTAAAAAGGATGCTCAAGTCCAAAGGACCAGCTTGTGTGTGAAGAAGGTGAGGTATGGACGATTTGCTGACAGTGCCGGTAAGTCACTGACCCTCCTGGCATATGTTATCCCCTCTAGAAAGGCTGTTTTGATGGTGAGAAGTCTGAATGAGCAGTAGTGGAGTGGCTTAAAGGGAGCACACATCTGGAATGTAAGAACCAGATATGGTCCCACTGTAGCGTAGTAAAAGACATTGGTGGGAACATATACTGGAGACCTTTTAGGAACCTTTTTACACTAGGGGATTTGAAAAGGAATGGTTGGTCTGGCAATCGTAGAAACATCAAAATGGCAGAAAGATAACCTTTTAGTGTGCCCAAAGCAGAGCCCACCTAGGCTGAGAAAGAATAAACAGAAGAACCTAGGAAATGGTGCAGATAGAGGATCAACATGTTTATGCATACACCATGTCACAAACTTGCTCCAAAAGCAGGTGTATACCATTTTGGTGGAAGGGCGCCTGGTTGTCAAAATAACATTGCAGACTTCGGGCTGAACGTCGAAAGCTGTCAGTTGCCGCAGCTTAATCTCCACACATGAAGGCAAAGCATTTTCAGGCTCGGGTGCAGAACCCTATCCTGTTGCTGCAACAGAAGATCCTCCTGAAGGTGCAGCCTGATCTGAGGACTGATGTTCATGCTCAACAGCTCAGGATACCAGACTCTCCGTGTCCAATCCATAGCCACAAAAACGACTCGGGCGCAGTCGTTGCTGATCTTCCTAAGAACTCTGGGCAGGAATGGTATTGGCAGAAAGGCATACAGGAGGCTGGAGCTCCACTCGAGATGAAAGATGTTTCTGAGTGAGAGCTGCCTTGTCAACTCCAGAACACAAAACTGCTGACTATACATGTTCTCAGTGGTGGAAAACAGATCTAACTAAGGCTCTCCCCACTCTTGAAAGAGGCCTTGTGTCACCTACGGATGGAGATGCCATTCGTGATCCACTAGGCATTCATGACTGAGCTCATCCACTCTGGCATTCAGAGACCCCGCCAAGTGTTTAACCACTAGGGATATGCCCTGGTGTTCCAGCCACATACAGGAGGGCATTACCTGTTAACAAAGGTTCCACGACCCCACCCTTCCCTGATTGTTGTAGTACCACATGGCAATGATGTTGTCTATGAAAACCTTTACCAGCCTTTCCCTGATTGAAGGAAGAAAGGCATTCAATGCCAAACAGATCCCTGAAGCTCCACCAGGTTGATGTGGAGCCTGGAGTTTGCAAGGGACCACAGCTGTTTGATCTCCACCTCTTCCAGATGGCTGCCCCAGCCCTGGAGTGAAGCATGTCACTACAGTCAGCTCTGGGAAGGGAGAGAGGTCAGCCACTGACCCAATTGCGGTTTGTCAGCCACCACTGCAGGTCTTTTGCAGTTCCCTCTGAGATCTGAACCATGTCCCAGAGGTTCCCCTGATGCTGCGTTCACTGGAATTTCAGGTCCCACTGCAGAGCCAACATATGCCAACAGGCGTGTGTCACAAGCAGAATGCAGGAGGCCATGAGACCCAGCAGCCTCAAAGTCAGTCTCACTGAAATCCAGGATGGAGGCTGAAACATCGGTGCCATAACCTGAATAGGCTAGACCTGCCTTTCTGGAGGAACTGCACTGTGTCTACAACAGCTCCAATGAAAGAAAGCGTCTGAGCAGGAGCCTGGTGGGACTTCAGCACATTGATAGTGAACCCAAGTGAATACAGGTGGTAAGCCGTAGTCAGGAGGTGGGAGACAACTCCTTGGGGCAAACTCACCTCCAACAGCCAATCATTGAGATAAGAGAAAACTGCCACCCCTGAGCTCTGCAGATGTGCTGCAACCACTTCCATCCCCTGGCGAACACCCAAGTGGCATTGGTAATGCCAAAGAGGAACATGGCAAGCAAAGTGCTCTTGGCCCACCGCGAACTGTAGGTAAGTCCTGAGGACAGGCAGGATGTGGATGTGAAAATATGGGTCTTGCAAGTCTAACACTACCATCAGTCTCCTGAGTCAAAGGCAAACAGAACATGAGTGAGCATGAGCATTTTGAATTTCTCCTTCTTGAGAAAGAGAATGACAATGAGAAGGTCTAGTATAGGACGGAGGCTCCATCCTTCTTTGACACCAGAAAGCAGCACTAATAGCAACCACAACCTACTTCTGATGAGGACACCCTCTCTAGGGCTCCCTTGGCCATGTTATCTCAGATGAGATTGCCCTGAGATACCCCATCATAAACATAGCAACTCAACTTCCAAAAAACCCTGTGTCAGGCATTCTGCATAAGAAAATGTACCCTGTGTGTAATCAATAATGACTCCATTACTCCTTCCTCTGAGGCCCTTATTCAGGGCTGGCATCACCGCGGCGTGGGACGCGCCTTGCAGCAGGAACAGAGGGGCAGAGGACTACAGCCCCCAGTACTCCTTCCTCTGAGGCCCTTATCCAGGGCCGGCATCACTGCGGCGCGCGGACGCACCTTGCAGCAGGAACAGAGGGGCAGAGGACTACAGCCCCCAGCACTCCTTCCTCTGAGGCCCTTATCCAGGGCTGGTATCATCGTGGTGCGGGACGAGCCTTGCAGCAGGAACAAAGGGGCAGAGGACTACAGCCCCCAGTACTCCTTCCTCTGAGGCCCTTATCCAGGGCCGGCATCACCATGGTGCGGGACGCGCCTTGCAGCAGGAACAGAGGAGCAGAGGACTACAGCCCCCAGTACTCCTTCCTCTGAGGCCCTTATCCAGGGCCGGTACCACCACGGCGCGGGACGCGCCTTGCAGCAGGAACTGAGGGGCAGAGGACTGCAGCCCCCAGCACTCCTTCCTCTGAGGCCCTTATCCAGGGCTGGTATCACCGCGGCGCGGGACGCGCCTTGCAGCAGGAACAGAGGGGCAGAGGACTACAGCCCCCAGCACTCCTTCCTCTGAGGCCCTTATCCAGAGCCGATATCACCGCAGCGTAGGACGTGCCTTGCAGCAGGAACAGAGGGGCAGAGGACTACAGCCCCCAGTACTCCTTCCTCTGAGGCCCTTATCCAGGGCCGGCATCACCGCGGCGTGGGACGCGCCCGGGCGAAGACCGGGCCAAGACGGGCCCATCTCGCCCGTCATTGCCTGTAGGAGACTGGGCTGGGCCAGCACTCTTGGGTTGGATTGCAAGCGCCCAGGTAAGGAGTTCTATAGGCTGGTCCTTGATATTTATTTGCTGTCCTTTTTTTTTTTTTTTTTTACCCTTTCCCTAATTGGGTCACTGCACACGTGATATGGGGACGCGGAAGGCTTATGACACGCCAGTGCTCCATTCTGGCATCAAGAAACATAAAAAGCGGCCGACTGGGAAAGTGGATAGACGTCCTGCTATCAGCAGGAACCAATTTAAAACCATTGACTCACTGTTTGAGGAGGTCGAGGCAATATTGAGGAGTCCCTCCAGTTCTGCCCTTCCTAGCTCTGCTATCCCCTTACCCAAGAAGATCCCTGATCTTTTCGGAAAAAAAAGCCCAGAGGCCCAGATTGGACGCAAAGGTCGATCTTCATTCCCCCTAAACATTTATGACGTAATCTCATCACCACCGAAGGGATCTCCTCTGCATGTGGAATCCGTTGAACGTATTCTAGTCGAGAACCTTTTACTTCCAAGGCATAATGCCCTAGCTTCCATTGACATTCCTTGTTCAAATAGATTCTCAGTCTTGTCTTCCTCAAATGAAAGCCCAGAATGTCCTCAAGCTCATGTTTTAGATGAATTTGAGGAGGGGAACCAGGGTGGGAAGTTGGAAAGCAATGAAGCTTCCAAATTGGCAATCATTTCTCACAAACTGGATGACCTAAAGCTTTTGCTGGTAACACTTTTGAATAAGATTTCAACACTCACTGAACAGAGGGCCACATGTAAACCATTTAATGAGGCTGTCTATAATTCCAAACTGATTGCGGGACCAAGCATGACTATTACACCTAATACTGTCTGCAAAGTGACCACCTCCTCTCCACGTAAAGGGTCTAGGGCCTTATCTGGAAGCAAAGCAGCGAATGACAGGCCGATTTGCCCGACTGTACTGGTAACTAACGGGCGAGCTTCCAAATTCAACACAAATAAACATGGACATATCCCTGAGCTGCGGGATCTAGGTAGTGTTCGTCAAACAGCTTCTAACAAGGTCCCCGGGGCAGCTTCGGATGTGCATGCAGCTGCTAGTTACCCTAGAATTTCACCCTCTGGCCAACCGAGATTAATAAAGTCACATGATATGAAGGGGAGACCTGGTTGGAGAAGAGAAGGTGCCCATTTATTTTTTACAGGGGTTCCCAGGCTGCCTTCTGGTCATAGAGAGTCAAATGACTCTCTCACCAACAAAGTTATATACTGGATAGGCTCACAGAGGAATTGTCTCTCTGTTATTTGATCCGATATTTAAGAGGTGCGTAGATATATTCAAGCGGGGCAGAATTTGACTACGTCTCTATCCTTTTTACTGATAGTACCATGGTGAACAATCTTATATCTTTCAATACCCGAATTGGCTCCTTAAGAGCTGGCAGGAAAACTGGTATTCATCTTTGCATACATCCACCTGGAGAAAATATACGCAGATGTTGCTGTCCATTTAATGATCATGCAGGTGGGGTTGAAGTTTCACCTGAGAACGATCTACCACTTCTGGTAGAGAATTCTTCCCCCTCGTTATCTGACTTGGACTGACTAACTGATGACCCTTATGTAGGGATGTTAAAAGTAGCAACAGAGGTGTGTCAAGTAGAATGCCCAGGGAACTTAGAAATGGCTCCCCAAATGAGAACCAAGGCAGGAATTACATCCCCAAAACTTATCATGTCTTGGACCGTAGCAGGAATAGAGCAAAAGCTAGAGGATCCCGAGTGGGTCTTTTTTTTCTTAATAACTATGATGTATGCTTATTCCAGGAAACTTGGGCTGCAGAATCAATCCATCTAGCGGGCTTTACAACCTACTTCTCTGCGGGTCAACCAGCTTCTGGGGGCTTGGGTAGACGGATAGGGGGGCTTATGATTTTGTTGAATAACAGATTGAAATGCGATCACTCCATAATATGGTTTAATTCTCATGACCTGTTGGGTGTACAACTCACATTTCGGCCTGGTTTCAAGGTGATCATGATAAATGTGTATGCAAGATCTGTCCCGCGTGGTAGCGAATCTAATGTTCTCACTCAGTTAGCTGACTATTTGGAGCTCCTACATCCATCGGATTATCTGATGGTTGCGGGTGATTTTAATTGTTCCTTTGCATTAATGAACATTATTAGTAGCCTGACAATTGAGGAAGATGAGCAATGGGGTATTCCCCAATCCAAAGAGACTGTCTATACCTCTATTTCTCGCGTCGCAATGCAGATGGCCACTTTATGCTTAAAATTTGGGCTAAGAGAATGCAATGGTCACATAAGATCCGATCCCATCCGTGCTTCCACCTTTAAGCGAGGGCTTTCCTCTAGTACCATTGACTATCTCTTGGTGGATATTAGACTATGGACAAGTACCTTAGATATGGAAATAATATTCCGCCATGATGGCGATCATAATCCCTTGTGCCTTACCTTAACTAATCATGCATTTGCAAGAGCCCAGCATCTAGAGACCACTGATGTTCCGACTCCCCAGTTGAATCTTGGACAAACTTGTGTCAGCTGGCCAAAAGTGATGTCAAACCCATACTTGATTAGGGAAATCTACTTATCATTTTTAGAATTTTTTTCTAGTTTTGGGGAACAAGAGGCTGTTATTATTCCAATCATGGCTATTCATACAGAAATGGTAGGCACCCTTCAGGGTATCTTTTATAAGGAATCCTCTTCTAGACAGACACCCGATAATATTTCAAGTAGGGAATGGTATAATAAGGATTGTGCTTGTGCAAGATCCAATTTAAAAGTAGCTTTAAAAAATCACTCACAGGGGGAGATTAGGAACGCCAGACTCAGGTATATTAGGTCCCTGGAACAAGCTAAAAAAAGCTGGGAACATGAGATTTGGCAGAGGTTGTTGGATGCAGTTAAGAACCGAGATGATGGTTCCTTTTGGAGGTTGTTGGCTTGTAGATCAAGAGGGGGCAATGATAATATAAGCATGTACATTGAGCCTGAAAGATGGGTGACTTACTTTTCTGAGATTTATGTTTCTCCTGCTCAACAGGACCCTGTAGATATTGGGTGCGTCGACTACAGTGCTTCTGATTAAAGTTCAGCGGAGGACATTGTTTTTACAATAGATGAAACAACAGCAGCCATCAATTCCATGAGACTAGCGAAAGCTCCTGACCCTGACAAGATACCGGGGGACCTGTTTAAATCTGAACCCACCATATGGGCATGGTACATAAATACACTGTCAAATGCTATAGAAGCAGGTAGTTCCATCCCAGACTCGTGGCATGGGGCAGAAATAATTCCTGTACATAAGAAAGGTGATGTGGGTTTGCCAGCTAATTATCGGCCAATCAGCCTTATTGATAACCTGCAAAAGATCTTTGCAAAGCAAGTCTTAGACAGGCTCACGGAATGGGTTCAGGATAACCAGGTTTTATCCCCTCTTCAGGCCGGCTTTCGCCCAAAAATCAGTACCATGGACCAAGTTTTTAAGCTTTCATTGCTATTTTGGAAATATGTCACCTTAGCCAAGCAAAAATTGTACGTTGCTTTTATAGATTTAAGATCTGCTTTCGACCTTGTTCCGAGAGAGAAGCTATGGGAAGTCTTAAACAAAACTGGTACCCCAGGAAACCTAGTGCACTTTATCCAAAGGCTGCATGAGAATACATATGCACGAGTAAGATGGGGTAGCCAGGGGGAACTTACTGATAGAATAGACATTAGGCGAGGGGTACGCCAGGGCTGCGTCCTTGCCCCGACTCTTTTCACCCTGTTTATCAACGAGGCAGTGCAAGTCATATCTGATTGCTGTAATGACGTGCCCTCCTTGAACAATCAAAAAATCCCAATGTTATTATTTGCTGATGACTCCCTTTTGATTTCCAAAACTCCTATGGGTCTTCGGGTCCTAATGGACAGGTTTAGCTCATTCTGTGTCAATTACGGATTGGAGCTTAATCGCAATAAAACCAAACTTATGACCTGGTGTTGTGGTAATACTAAGAGATATACCAATACACAACCGGACCCCTTTAAGTAAGCTATGTTCCATCGATTACCTGGGGGTAAGAATCAGCAATAATATGCATTGGGAGGCTCAGATTGATAAAAGCATAGCCCTTCTATCGCACAGATCTGGGGCCATTTTGCGTTTTCATAAATCCACCACAGAGAGAGCGGTCCCTCCAGCCATCAAAATCTGTTTGGTGAAGGCCAAGGGTGCTGTGGTTTATGGGGCAGAAATTTGGGAATTTTCTAATGTAAGCAAACTCTCTGTGGGGGAAAATAGGTTTATAAGATCGCTTCTGGCATGTCCTCTGAATACCCCTCTGATCCCAATGTTTTGGGACCTTGGTCTTTTCCGTATCTCAGATGTAATTGTCCTAAGACCCCTGCTTTTTTGGGTTCAAATCTGGACTACTCCTGAACTAATTGTATATAAGGAGTCCCTCCAAGATATTCTAGATAGACCCAATGCACTTTCTATTCCTTTGCTTAAGCATGTCTCAAATTGGCTTCATATTTTGGGTCTTAAAAACTTTTGGAGTCAACCTTACACTCTAAGGAGGGACCACAAGAAACACTTGAAAATAGTTTATTGGACTTATGTCAGGGGAAACTACCTGCTACATATGTCACATGGCAGACTGACATCCCAATTTCTTGATCTCAACCATTTATGGATTCAATTTCTGACCCGCTAAGCAAAAGTTTATATATTCAGTTTAGGTATGGATGCTTACCTCTTAAATCTTTTAACAGTACGTGGAGTTCTACTACAATAACTGATTTATGTCCCAACTGTAATTGCACTCCAGAATCCGTAGTACATTTTGGGGCATATTTATACTCCGTTTGCGCCGGATTTGCGTCGTTTTTTTTGGCGCAAATTCGACGCAAAACAAACTCCATATTTATACTCTGGCGTTAGACGCTTCTAGTGCCAAAGTCCATGGAGTTTGCGTCATTTTTTAGCGTGGACACCTACTTTGCGTTAATGATACGCAAGGTAGGCGTTCCCGTCTAAAAAAGTGACTCCGAGGCATGTGCGCCGTATTTACACTCCCGGGCAAAAATGACGCCCGGGAGTGGGCGGGTCAAAAAAAATGACGTCCAGCCGCTTTTGCGTCGTTTTTTAGCGCCTGGTCAGGGCAGGCGTTAAGGGACCTGTGGGCTCGGAAGGAGACCAGAGGTGCCCTCCCATGCCCCCAGGGACCCCCCCATGTCACCCTTGCCCACCCCAGGAGGACGCCTAAGGATGGAGGGACCCATCCCAGGGAACATAAGGTAAGTTCAGGTAAGTAATTTTTATTTTATTTTTTTGTGGCATAGGGGGGCCTGATTTGTGCCCCCCTACATGCCACTATGCCCAATGACCATGCCCAGGGGACAGAAGTCCCCTGGGTATGGCCATTGGGCAAGGGGGCATAACTCCTGTCTTTGCTAAGACAGGAGTCATTTCAATGGGGGTTGGGAGTAAAAAAAAATGGCGCAAATCGGGTTGAGGCGAAAATTTTGCCTCAGCCTGACTTGCCCCATTTTTTGGTGCCCAAGCTCCATATTCCCCTACGCCGGCGCTGCCTGGTGTACGTCATTTTTTTTCACGCACACCAGGCAGCTCCGCCGGCTAACGCCGGCTAACGTCATTGAATAAATACGGCGCCCGCATGGCGCTTCAGAATGGCGTTAGCCGGCGTTAGGTTTTTTGACGCACAACTGCGTTGGCGCAGTTGTGCGTCGAAAAGTATAAATATGGCCCTTTATGTTTATATGCTGCGCATATAGGACTGCACGGCGGAAGTGGCTACGCCCAATTTGTAGGAATATGGGCATAAGACATTGCAAAGATGCCCTAAGGATTATGATGAGGGATACCTCCACTTCCCTGTTCTCTGCGTACATATGCACACGCTATCTAAAAACTATATTGACTAGTTCTAAGCTTTATAGTTTTAATTATTTATTTCTGACTAATATATGTCTTTTAAGATTACTGTGATTGTTCACCAGCTGTTAATGAGACTGTTAAGAGAAATAGGCTTTCAGGTGGTTAAATACAACTTACGGGGAAGTATGTTTATGATTTTAAATATTTATGCTTTTATTCTCCTCCTAAGTTATTTCTGATAGCATGATAGTTGTGTCCTCTCTTTTTGAAATTGATTTTATCTCTGTATTTTTTATGACGTTATTGCTTTGATGGCTGAATACAACCGAATAAAGCTGTGTATGATGATGATGACTTATGATAACCTAGAGTGCACTATTTTTGGGTAATAGATTTAACTTGGGATAGGGTGCAGCCCAAAAGTCCCTATGTGACTCTGCTGAATTCTTCAATAACTAGCACCTCTTCTGTACTGCTAATCAACATAACCAGTCATAGTCACATTAATCTGCATCTAGGTTGCGAACCATGAGAGACCAACATACTTGAGCCAAAACCTCTCCCAGAAGTACATAGTATGCATCTGGTGCCATGACTCAAGTCCTAGAAAATAAAGCAAGTAGGACTGAACTGAACTGCAGAATACAATGCTCCTCCTGCACCCCACTAATCCAACAAACACTGCACAGCCTAGAAGAGGGTAAACAGAGTCTAAAAGCCTCTCTAATTAGTAACCCACATATCTTTGATAGTGAACTACCCCATGTTACTGTACAACATTATCTTGATGTAAATATGTTTTTTTTTACATGCACAGCTTAGGCTCTATATTTAAATGATTTTTCATGTCGCCCTCCAGATACCTACATATTCAGAACAAGTACAAAATTCTTCTATTCAATTTACTGTTTTTGGCATGGATTCAACTAGATTTACCAAAGACGTTTGCAAGTCGAAAAATGGGAACCAATGTTAAATGTTTATTATTTTGACAAAATGCACTCGCATCCATGCCAGTACAGATCAGTCCATGGCCCAACTGCAGCCACACAGATGCAAGCATGAGAAACAATGACACACAGAACCCATGTACATTTGTCACACGTAATTAGTTTTTAATCTTTTCAATACAATTGCACAACTCTGGAATATTCAATCCAAACACCTCAATACAGCATCATCATGATATATAAAATCATAAATATAGAATAAACTATGTTCACATCATTGAAGTGGTAACAAATGACTCCCACAATGTGCTTTCTCCGCTGGTCTTTTTTTGGGAGCTTCTTCATTTCCATTCATGCAGCAGGCGAGGCTTTTATTGACTATGGAGTGACCGGGAAAAAACGTCTATCAGCCCCAAACTGTCCTCAAAACTGTGACTGTTGGAATGTTAGATCACCAAAATACGCAGAGTAAAAGTGGCTTCATACATCCTTTGATCCTTCCCAATGACATCACAGCATAGTCCCCATGTCTCACCCTTAGCACCTCAACGAGCTTCTATTTGCTGCTGAGCAGCTGGGAAAAGGGTTGTGACTGGAAAGTACAGAAAGCAGGTAGGTGTCTTAAAACCTTGATCGCTTCCTCACAGGGTCAAGAGGTTGCAAGGGCAGAGATAATGGGACCAAGCAGCAAGCCAGATGTGCTACACCTAATTTTACTCCAATGTGCCTCTGAAATGCAGCTGTTCACACCTGTCCTTCCCAATACACGTTGACGAACCACTGTAGGCATGCAAGTCCATCATGGATGCTGAAGGTGAATTCACACAGCTGCAAGAAATCATGTGTAGGGTACAGGGGCAGAAAAATAATGTTAAAAGTCTACCAAAACAGGGAATGAATTTCACATAGTTTGTGAGTTTGTCCAGTTCCTCGACTGGCCACCATTGATGCCAATGGTCTGAAGAGAGGATTAGGCAGCCGGCAATCTTCTGTTACATGCACCTGCTTACAGTCTGAAGATACTGGCCCATACCTTGTGTCTACACCTGCAATCTTCATGATCTTTTGATAAAAACCTCATGGCTTTGACCTAGAAAGTTTTGTTAGGTAAGAGATCCAAAGCAGTCTAAGTGACCTACTCATTCAATCGTGAGTGGAGCCAGGTCTTTACTGAGAGACAAAATTAAGGTTTATGATGTCTTGGAGAAGATTTGGGTACCATTTTATGTGGCTTTAAAAGATCTGTGCTTCCCAGGCTAAGGTACAGCCTAGTGGATAAGCTGGTGGCTATGAAACCAAGTGATAGAGTAATAATCCTGGATCCTAACTTCACCAGCCAAATTGTATGATCCTCTACAAATCATTTAATCTTCCTTTGCCTTGATTCCTTTATCTAGCAAAACTGGGAGCACCTCGCAACAGGCTAAACTCCAGTACTGACCCCTGTATAAAAATACATGTATGTATATATACATTTTGGACAGCTGTGAATTTAGGCATGGGGTTTACCTGGATTTCAACAAGATGGAGGTATTTTTCTTTGCATTGCCACTGTTCCATTTTTTTTTATTTAAATCCCCCTTGCAGCTGTGGAAAAAGGAGAAGAGTAGTTTGTTTACAATAATATTATGGCTATGAAGCTCAGACCCTTAGTCTACCTCATTCTTACAAAATGTCTCTCACAAACATGAGCAGACCTAGTGTACTACAGTTGAAAATGTGTTCTAGACTATTGAATTATTGTAGCAAAACCCCATTGCAAAGCTGAAAAGATAGAATATGATATTTTGACTTTGCCACTGATTTTGTAAATCATAAATGCTTCCTCCTCTATTTCATTGTCCTTCAAATGGTACTTAAATTGTTTAATTTATAATCTAGACTATTTGGCAATCATTAGGGTGGTGATGTGAGTCTTAGCAGGACCATCTTCTGATTGGATGGGATGTTAATCATATGTTCTGATCAATTTATATATTGTCCAGTTCAGTTTCAGTGCATGTAGCCGTTGAGTGCCTTGGATGTTCAATGGGTTTATAATGTTGAGTAAATTTTCCAGTCAGTGAATACACTCTTTCTGAAATTTTAAAGTCAATGGCTGTAGATTCTGATGAAGCATAAGGTTGCCTTCAAGGCTTATTAGAAACCTGTCCTGCCTACCCCCACTTCTCAGAATTACTTTGGAGGTTTTCCTTGGTGATGACAATGGAGTGGCCTGTGGTGGATGTGGAAGCCTCTCCTTCCTTTTTGGTCATGTGCTCCTTGGGGATGTACTTGACCACTGCGGTGATGAGTTTCCCCCGAAAGTTCTTACTGAGAAAATTGTATAGGATAGGGTTTGCCAGACAATGGAGAAGGGAGAAGCAGTCTATGAGGTCATAAAAGAAGTAAAGGAGGTGCACAAAGTAGCAGTTGAGGAAGATGTGGGACCCCTGCAGGGTAAGGAGGGTTAGTGTCACATGGTAAGGTAGCCAGCTGATGAGGAACACCAGTATATAGGCATATATCAAACGGCAATGTCTCCTGCTCTCTGGCTTGTTAGAAGACTTGATGTACCTTGCAGTTAAGATATTGAAAATGGCGATGACTGGGAAAGGGATCAGAAATCCAATTATAGTAGTAAGTAGGCTGACAGCAAGGGCCCACTCATCATATGTTTCAAATGGGGCCAAGAAGAGACATATTGGGTCGCTTGTGTCCACTATCTGCATGTGTACCACCTCTGGCAAAGGAAGGAGGACAGCCAAGACCCAAATGGTTGCACAGATGGCCCAGCGGATTTTTTTTTGGTTTTGTCGCCAGAAGAGCGATGTAGAGACCGTGGATAGGTAGCGGTCTACACTGAGGCCTGTCAGGAAAAATATGCTTGCATACATGTTGGCGAAATAGAAGTAGTGGGTGAACCGGCAGAGGAACCCACCCCAGAGCCAGGTGTAGTCCAGCACAACCTCCAGCATCCAGATAGGCAGGGAAAGCACCACCCCAAGGTCTGCTAGAGCCATGTTCAAGATATATATGTTGATGGTACTCCGACTCCTCCAGGACTGCCAGTTGACCCACACCACCAGCAGGTTTGCCACCAACCCTCCAACAAAGATTATCAGATAGAGGATGAAGATTACTACCCTCTTGGCATTTTCATCCAAGTCCACGTCACAGAAGGCAAAAGTGTGGTTGAGGAACTCGAGAAGGTCTGTCCAGTTGTGAATATCTGCAAACTCTGCAAAGTATGTGTGGCTCTCCGGAGCCACTGTCGTCAGTCCTTCCATCTGGAGCTGCCGTCTGCAGGTAAGCAATAGAAATCTATGAAGTCAAGGAAACAAAGATACAATATGTTTATCAGTTTGGTCTATAAAACACCCCACTCTATTCAATCATTAGGCCACAGTAATCTTTATGAACATAGCTCCATGTAAACAAAATGCTTAATACCTGTTGGATAATAGTCATAAAGCACAAAGAGTTCCCCCATGCCTGTTCCGTATCTAGTACATATATAAATGGGATATCCCAGTAAGCAAAACGCATTAAAATGTGTGTGCAAACTGATTTATGTAAATAGTCAAGTGAATTAATGTGTCAATGTTACTGTTGCATAATTTTCACATGTGATTGACACATCAACCATCTGGCTAATGGAACTAAAACATTTATCATTCCCTGATGGGATCATAAAATATCATATACAACTGGAATTGGTAATTCTATAACCATTGTCTCTCAGTGAGGTCTTTAAGCCTTATAGTCTATCTGGATTGTGAGCTGCTGCACACGTCTGCATAGGCCTCACAAATCCAGTCTGTTTGTGGAAACCCTAGCAGTGCTAACATAAATACATATTAAAGAGTCGCAGTAGTGACTAGATGTATGCTGGTGTTTACAAAGAAAATGTCACTTATACTTTTGCTAACAACATTGCCGACGTTTGATTATTTTCCACAAGTTAAATAAGCATGAGGCATTTTAAGTTCCCTAAGAATCTTTGCTTTCCCCTACTGTAAAAATTAACGTGGCATGAAGAATTAATTTCAACAAGAATAGGTCCTTATTTTGGTATGGTGTTAATAACTTGAGATATCTGAGTTACAAGAAAGGGTGCCAGTAAGATTTAAAATGTTTGTAAAAGGTTTGGAAATAGTTTGAAAATGTCTGATTTGCGATACAGTTTTGAAGTATAGTTAAACTTCCAAACAAATCTGATTACCTAAAAAAGCATTTTTTTTGTCGACCACTATGGGCTGGGCAGAATTTTCAAAAGTCACTGACACCTGATTTCTGGCACAATTAGAAAATGGTTGCTATTGCCACCATTTTCTTAATGCAGCGTTTTGAAACCCTGGGACAGGGTTTGAGATCACCGCAAGATAAACAAGTTAATTACTCCTGGTAACTCCTTATCTGACAGAGACCCCATCTAGCTGCAGATCCCTTACCTTGGAGTTATCCCCAGGCGTCAGATCCAAACTTTTTTTGTGAGCATTAACCCTGCAGGTGGCATCGTTAGGGTCTGCATGGCGTTATTCGCTCCAGAAGTGACATGCATGGTGCCTATATAGGCCTCACCCAGCGAGCTGACGTCAGCTTCTTTTCACAATTTTCTGTGCAAGAAGCACAGAGCCACAAAGAGTACTGACCACTTGTGTGTGAAAATAGAGCCCTAAATGAAGAACAGCCCCGAATCTAAAATCTGTCCTCAGAGTAGGGAGGATGGGTGGTTGGTATGGAATCTGTAGCAAGATTCTCTACCAGATAAGGCATTACAAGTTAATTACTTCTGGTAACTCCTTATCTGACAGAGACCCCATCTAGCTGCAGATCCCTTACCTTGGAGTTATCCCCAGGCGTCAGATCCAACATTGTTGTGATAAAACACCTTCATCTTTATCGTATAAAACGAAACGTAGTTCATGACCTTGGGCTGGACCATTCTGTTGCCACTGGGGATTTCAATGAGTTGAATCCAGACAGCTTATGTGTTACTTCTGCCTTTGTAGGGTGATCCTGCTAATGTTCGCACTGTTCAGCTTTGTCAGCTGCCTTCACAGTAATCATGGCCAGTCCAACCATGGAAAAGTTGCTAGTGCCCTCTTTCTTTCAGGTTTGACCCACTCGCCCTCCTCCTCTCCATCCCTCAGGAGCCCTCCTGACTTAGCTCCCTTGTTTGAAAGGAGCAGGAAATGGTTCTCTGCTGCCTGCGAATTCCTGTCAATCCAGCCCCTCCCCTGCCATCTGGCCGAGCCCCCCCTGCAGGAGCAGTGCATACACAGAGCAAGAGACTCTTTGGAGATCGGAGCTCTCTGTGTACAGATCACAAACTCACACCTTTGATGCCTTAAAGGTAATTTTTCATAAATAGTTCTGCAAGAACCAGGCACCACGAGTGCAAAAAATGAGAACAACTAAAAGCATTTATTTGGCACACTAAAGACACTTACTCTGACGTCCATATTTCGAATGCATCTGATATTTCTTAAGGTGCATCTAAAAATATCCTAGAGGAGAAACGCTTGCTGTTGTGGGTTAATCTTGCTAGGTTCATTTGTGTGCCCTTCTAACAGGCTGTTTATCCCCCCCCCCCCCACCCCCCCACCCACACCACCCCCCTCCACTGCTCCAAAGCGGTCAGTTGATAGAGTATTAGCGGTATACCGATAAGTAAATAAATATGAATGCAGCCTTCAAGTCTCTTGACAGAAACATGCAAGGATTCATTTGGCATAGTGTGCAATAACAAGTTTTTAATAGTCCTTCAATAAATAATTTATCTGTGTATTTAAAGTGCAAAAATCCTGCTTTCCAGCCACTTCCAAGCGCTTGCACGTCCTTGTCTTCCTTGTAGTGCATGTGGCCCTGGGAGCATCCGTTCAGGCTGACGGGAGAATCTCTGTTACTTTTGTTAATGGGTGTGTCGCCTTCCCCCTGTGGCTCCCCCAGCTCTTACGCACACCCCTGCGATTGGCACCGGTTACATGTTTTCCTACCATTGTCCACTCTTAACTCGTTTCATTGCTGCTCACTGTGAAAAATAACATTTCTTAAAGTGAAATACCAAATGTTCCACAAACACACTGTAAATTAATTCTCTAGATGTAGATTGTCTCTTGAAAACTGTACATTTTCTTGTGTTCTGATCATGGTGCATGTGATTTACGGTAAAACAAGTGATTTCTGTATCACTCACCAGCATTGAATTTCAACAGTCTATTTTTTGTTGTTATGTGACTAGAGGCAGCGAGGCTGACAAGTCTGCTCAGGCTCTGATTTAAAACACCCCAGTCCTGTCTTGTAGATGGGTGAGGGAGGGCTGCCTTTTCTCATTTCTACTTCATTTCACTACACCCATCTCAGGCTCTCATTTAAAACACCCCTGTCCTGTTTTACAGATGGGTGGGGGAGCGCTGCATTTTCTAATTTCTACTTAATTTCACTAATCCCAGTTTTGCCAGCTGCAGAAGAGAATATACATATTTCACACCCATGAATAATACCACAAGTCTCTAACTCTTTGGTAGACATTATTATTTTGTTGTTTTCATAGAAGAAAAGCTTATTGCAATCCTAGAGGGAGAACTAGTATGTCTTCCAATGTTTTCTAAAAGCAGGATCTGTACTGCACTTGTTCTATGTTCGAAAAGGTGGTGTGTCATGTTTGACTCTTATGTTCTCTGTCGGTTAACTGTTACTTAGAATAGCAATTCTCAGATTAACATGAAAGGAGAATCAGGATTTCATGAAAGACAGGGAGGCTAACATTATGCATCAACCCTTTTAATTGCCACTCCTGCAACACGTTTAATGAATTGAGCAACTAAAATAGCAGAATAGAAACTTAACAAGCCATAAATAACACTGCAGCACAAATCTCTTCCTCTTTTAAAACTGAGACTGTGAAAAAAACTGGCTCGAAATCTGTAATGTAAATCCTTCATTCGTCCTTCTGTTGTTAAAGTGTTTCTGAAAAATAAAATTCAGATTACTCACCATGATCAGTAATTTTAAATATGTCACCAACAAAAATGCAACTTAAAAACTGTAATACTATTAAAACATACAACATATAAACTGTAATTGAACTGTAATCAAAGAAAAAATCGACATGTTTCTCTCTCATATCCTCTCTATGTTTATTTATTTATTTATTTTGTACAACCATGGGAGTGGAGAACGGGATGTTAGCCTCCGTGCCTTTAATGAAATCCTATTTCTCTTTTAATGTTAATCTGAAAATCTCTATTTCATTACAAGACCGAAGACTACCATTATGCTGTTGAAAGCCCTTCAACACTACCTCCGACGTGTTCAATGGGTCTAAGATAGTGTATTGCAAAACTTCCTACATTTGACCAATCAGCTGCCTTCATAATACTCTCCGGTTTTCCACCTGACCAACATGCCTTGCCTGTCATAACTCCTCCTAAAGAACGCGCTTTAAATCCTTCCACATTTACCCCAGCTTATTTCATGACATCCACATTCCATCTTGCAATTGTAGCAGTACGTACCGCTCTGAAGGGTTCCGAGTATAAAATTATCAATTGGTGATCACCATCTCTTCTGTTCTCCTGTACCCTACAATCATATTCTTTCACACTGTGTACCACACACAATTTTTTACGCTCCTCAAATTTCGCATAAAACAAAGATGTGGGCATTGACATTTTCTGAATCTCAAAGAAAACTCTATCTCGCCTAAAAGTCCTGTGTCTTACCACCAAGCATTTCACATCCAACACCCTTCTGCACGAGATCAAACACACAAGACATGTTAATTTGTTGGGAGGTTTTTTTAGACTCGAGTATTTGTTTTTTGGCCAAGACAATAACTGCTTCAAAACTAAATCTACATTAAATAACACATCATATCTAACTCTTGGAGGTCTCCTAAGTCTCATGCCCTTTATCACTCTGCAAATCACACATCACGCCCTACTGATTTTCCTCCAACTGGTATACGCCTTGCAGAAATTGATGATCTATAACAATTTACCATGCAGTAACTTAAATCTCTATTAAGCTGCTCTACTAAGAAATGAACTATCTCTACCACAGGTGCCTCCATGGGATTCAAATTCCTTTCCACGCACCAACAATTGCTTTGTCTAGTCCCTGGTGCCCAAGATTCTTCGAGTAATTCTGCAGCTCATTGTGAAAGACCTTCGAATGCTATAGATCCCCTAACAACTTCCAAACAAAAAGGTCCAAACTCTAGTTCATTACCAAAGGATGCTCTTCTCCTACCTTGTTTGTTATCAAACCTTCCTCTGCCATAATCTACAACAGTATTTCGCAAGCTCATTCCGTAACTGTTGGAAACCATGCTTGCGACACCCAAAAATGAGTTATCAATACTAACTGACATTTCTCTCTCCTCACCTCCGAGCTCCCCAACCATAAAGGCTGGCATCTGTCTCCAGTTGTAACCTGGGACACACTCAAATATTGCTATGCCATTCCACGCCTCTAGGTTTTGCATCCACCAACTCAACTCCTCCTACGCTTCCATAATGAACACACCTTGTCGGCATAAAATAATCTTTTTATCAAAGCCTCTGCCTTCACTCACTGCAAAGCCCGATACTGTAAGAGCCCTGGAACAATATCTTGGATTGATGATGAAAACAATCCTGTTATTCTTGCTAAGTCCCTCAATGTTATGCTCTCTCTTCTCAACACTCGTGCATCTTCCTTTCTTATCATTTGTATCTTCTTTTTTGGTAACAATAAATTCAATTGCACTGTGTCTATCTGGAAACCAGAAAATTCCATAGTTTGAAATGAATTCTCAATGGACTTTTCATCATTTATAAGACAACCTACTCCCTCCAAAACACTTCTCACCTTTTCCAATTGTGCCACCAACTCCACCTTTTCTTGTGATATGACCAGAACATTATCCAAATAAATAATCAGATGAATTCCCTTTTCTTGCAAATGAGCTACTACAGCCCGCATCACTTTTGTAAAGCACCATGGTGCTGACGATAGGCCAAACGGAAGACAGTGAAACTGATATTGCTGAGTTCCCCACATGTGTACTGCAATAATTTCTGACTTCCCTCCTTCATTGGCACTCTAAAGTAAGCGTCTTCCAATCCAAAGAGTCCTTTAGAAGAAGCATATCCCTTAACAAATGGATTCCTTCCATTTTGAATTGCATGTAAACAAGAAATCGATACAGTACTCTTAGGTTTATTACTGACCTCCATCCTTTGTCCTTTTTTTCTACTAAAAACAAATGCCCATATTTAAGGGAAAATGACGGAGCACGATGCTGCGCCAAAATTGGCAGTGCTGCACTCTGTCATTTTGACAACGCAGGGATGTGCATTATTTAATTGAATATGGGGCACCCTTGTGTTGTCCCCTGGGCTGGTGCTAAATTTGCAACCGAGCGCCAACGCAGCCACCTGTAGGAGGCTGGCCTGGTTTGTAGTGGATACCTAAGGTACTTACACCTTATACCAGGTCCAGTTATCCCTTATTAGTGAAATGTAGTCAGTGTCTAGAAGCCAGGCTGTCTAGAGGTAGCTGTAGGCAGAGCAGCCAAGGCTGAACTAGGAGACATGCAAAGCTCTTGCCATACCACTGTAGTCACACAGTACTTACACACATGAAAGACAATACTCAGTGTTACAAAAAAAATGGTACTTTATTTTAGTCACACAATGCCAAAAATACTTTGTAGGCTATACTACTGTAAGAGGTAAGTAAATCACACAACATATAAACTAGTAACCAGAAACAGGTAAGTGCACAGTAGTAAAACATTGCAACTAGTGAAAATCACAATAGGTTGCAATGGGCATAAGGGGAACACACACCATATACTAAAATAGTGGAATGTGAAAGTCGGTTTCCCACCTAGGCAAGTGTAGTGTGTAGAGGGGCACTAGGAGTGTAAGAAAACACCAAAGGTAAGCAATGTACCCCACCCCAGAGCCCCGGAAAGCAGGAGTAAAACACAGCAGGTTTCCTAAAACACACTAGAAGTCGTGATAGAAGATAATGCAAGAACCAGAAGAGGCTGCAAGACACCAACAATGGATTCCTGGACCTGAAGACCTGTGAAAGAAGGAGGCCAAGTTCAAGAAGCACTGAAGAGTCCCGGGAGAACAGAAGCCCCTGCTAACTCAGATGAATGTGTAAAAGTGGAACCACTGGTAAGAGGACAAAGTCAGTTTTGCACCAAAGAAGACAGATGCGGGTTCCTGGTTGGTGCAGAAGATGTCCCACGCCGGATGGATGAATGTAGTCTGGTTTGCGTCACTGGATTCTGCCAACAAGCCTTGGTAAACGCAAAGCTCGCGGTTAGTGGAAAATGGCACTTCCCAGGACCAGGAGAGACCTGGTGGCCTCTACCCAGGAAGGGGAGACAGAGGGGGCTCTCACCAACTCAGAGAGTCCTCGGAAGACCAGGCAGCATGCACAGGAGTCCCATAGCATGGTGACAAAGAAGGTGCAAATGGAGGCCCACGCAGCATGACACAAAAGATTCCCACGCCGCCGAAGAACCACTCAGGAAGCTGTGCGTTGCACAGTGGAGTGCTGGGGACCTAAGCTGTGCCGTGCTTGAAGAACTTCTTGGAAGGGCGCACACAAGCCTTGGCAACTGCAAGTCATGCAGTGCATGGGGGTACTGTTTTGCGTGGGGAGGCAAGCTCTTACCTCCACCAAAATTGGACAGCAGGACATTGGGAGTGCAGGAGTCATTTAGGCCACCGACAGTGTCGCTGGATCCACACCTGTCATCTGGAGAGCGGACCCAAGCCACTGGTCGTCGATGCAGATAGGTGCCTGCTGAAGCAGGGAAGTGACTCCATCACTCCACGGGAGATTCCTTCGGTTCTTCTGGTGCAGGCTGAAGACAGGCAGTCCTCGGGGGATGCATGACCTGGAAACTGTTGCAGTTGCTGTCAAGAGATGAAGATACAATGTTGCAGAAGTCATCCTAGCTTCTTTGTTGCAGTTTTGTAGAGTTCCTGGAGCGGTCAGCGGTTGATCCGTTAGTAGAAGATGAAGTAAAGGATGCAGAGGATTCCTGCTGGAGTCTTGCAATCCGAATCTGAAGAAACACCCAGATGAGAGACCCGGGTACCTGAACAGGTGCAGACTGGATTATGCAAGGAGGGCACCATCTTTGCCCTTCAAAGCATTTCCAGAGGCTCTGGGAGGATACCCATCCCATGCCTGTAACACCTATTTCCAAAGGGAGAGGGTGTAACACCCATCTCCTAAAGGAACTGCCTTGCTCTGCCTTCCTGGGATTGAGCTGCCCAAGCCCCAGGAGGGCAGAAGCCTGTCTGTGAGGTGGCAGCAGCTGGGGCTGCAGTGAAAACCTCGGAAGACCGGTATGGTAGTACTGGGGGCACATGGTGGAGCCCCCAGGGTTTCTGGATTTGTAAAACCAATGCTGAAATCATCATTGGGGTACGATTTCCAGTTGTTAGACACCTTACAAGGACCATATTCGGAGTTACCATTGTGAAGCTGTACATAGGTACTGACCTATGTGCAGTGCACACTTACAATAGCGTCCCCGCACTCACGAAGTCTGGGAAATTAGGGCTGGACAATGTGGGGGCACCTCTGCTAGTGCTGCAGTGCCCTCACACACAGGTACTGTCACCCAGCCTTCAGGGTTTGAAGGTTTGATATTTAGGTGACTTATAAGTGACCTGGTGCAGTGAAAATGGCTGTGAAGTATTGCATGCACTATTTCACATGGGCTGCAGTGGCAATCCTGAAGAAGCCTTTGTATGGTTTTATGGGTGGCAAAGAAATGCTGAAGCCCATAAGGATCCCCTGGAACCTCAATGCCCTGGGTACCTAGGTACCATATACTAGTGACTTACAAGGGGGGTCCACTAGGTCGTCCGCATATAGTGAGCAGGAAATATATACCCCATCCATTTTTGGGCATAGGCCTTTAGCCTCCTTCAACAACCCTGGTAAGTATGACAGAAATATAGTAAATAATAATGGAGCCAGAACACATCCTTGACGTAAGCCATTCCTTATTTGGATCTGCTTTGATAGTGAACCACTCGTGTCTAAAATTACTTGGGCCCAGTTTTGTGAATGCAGACCCTGAAAGAGAAATAATAGATCTGAATCAATCCCTAACTGTTTTAACATGTCCCATAGTAATTTTCTATCTACCAAATCAAATGTGGCGCTAAAGAAAAAAAAAAAACAGCAAAACAAACTTCCTTGCATTTCATTTGATTTTTTTGCTAATGACCACAGGCTGAAACAGTGGTGTCCTTCTTTAAAACTGCCTTGCTCTACTGGTATCAAGTCATTTTTCACTGCCCATGATTTAATTAACCCCAGTAATAACTTTGTAAATACCTTTTCGCCTACGTCTAATAGACTTATTAGGCGATAGTTATTTGGTTATATAGGGTCATCTTTTTTTATAAATCGGTCTTATGATGGCACCCTTCCAATTCTCAGGGAAACAGCCATAATCAAAGATTTTATAAAACGTAGCATAAAAGAATTTAGTCCACCAATCAATATTATTTTTTATTATTATTGCTGGAAGATTGTCTGGGCCCGCAGCTTTGGTTCGCTTAAGTGATACAATAATTTATTTTATCTTTTGTAGGGCAAAAGCTGATCTCATGTCCCTACCTATCTTCCTAGTAACTCTCCCTCTGCATCAGTTCCTTTATATACATTACACAGATGTTTATTCTAATCCTCTTCTCCAACCAAACACTGCATGGTTCCTGTAGTTTTCCCCTCCCTTATTAACAGCCAAAAAAAACAAATATTATGTGTTCTTATCACCTCAGTCATTGTCTCCCAATTCCTATTTATATATGCCCATTTCCTCTGTCTTATAATTATTTTATAAATTTGCTTTGCCTGGCGAAGCTTCTCTTCTATTTCAATAGAGGGTCTTTTCTTATATTCCCTTTCCAATTTCCACACCTTCCGCCTCTGGCTCCTACAGTCCTGGTTGAACCATATATTATTCTTGTTGATCTTAAATGCTTATCCCTTCATCTTTTCTCTTGCATTGTTTTTAACTTTACTTTTAACCAGTCAACTATTAGCGCAATTCCCCTGTTGTAACCCTTAAACGTGTCTTTTGGATCTTCCTCCATTCTGATGTTTGTATAATTTACTATCAATTCATTAAGCGCTTTTAAACTACTTTCTGTAATTCGGGTAGTTGTCCTACAAGGGTACTCTACCTGCACTATCAGCGCTTTTTCTCTTTCTTTTTGGGCTTTATTTGCTGGCCGAATTGTTAACCGTAGGGGCCAATGTTCGCTGCCCTCCATATGCGCAACTCCAAAGTCCAATACTGCTCCAAAATGCCAAGTATTTATAAAGGCATAGTCAATAGGGCATGTCTGATTGCCTATACAAAAGGTCTGTTTTGCCTGGCCATCCGTATTCATAGCTACAAGCAGCTCCTTATGCAATTTATCACTGCTATTGGGGTCAAGTCTATGGTTAAAATCTCCCAGCATTAAAATCAAGCGCCCTGCTTTACCTATAAATATTGCTCCCAAGTCTTCCTCAAACAAACCCCACTGGATGGCATAATCATGCGTATTCCCCGGTTGTATGTATACATTACTTATCATAAGCTGTCTGGAACCTCCAATTATATTGTAAAGATCTATCTGGCCTGTGAGTAACCAGCGACATTTAGTTTTTACCTCTGTAAGCCTGTTCGCTATTCTAGTTGAGGCCAAAGTTATTAGGCCTCCTGAACCTTGCCGAGTTGCTCCCCTAAAGAGCCTCATAAAACCATCTACTGGTCCAGGTTCGTCACTCAACCAGGTTTCCTGGAGACACATTATATCGCATTTTCCCAGCTCTCCTTTAAATGAATCTTGTTTTAATTGTTTTTTATAGCCTCCTAAATTCCAGGAAAAAATCTGATGGCTGTACAAAGAGCTTAATTCCTAGTCCACATCCCTCAATTCCCCCCGCTGTAATTATCATGGGAGTTTACAAGGGACTCAAAGCGGTTCCTCAACTGTGGGTCATTATACTCAATAACTATAGTTACACTTAATCTGCCCTTATTTCCATCCACACACCTTCTTTGGTTTTTATTATGTGCCAAGTTACACTGCACTTGATTTGGGAGCAGGTGTGCATGACACCTAAGGGCCCTTCTTTTTCTTTCCTCTACCTCTGGCTCAGTCTGGGAAATTGGGCCTGGACAACATGGGGGCAACTCTGCTAGCGTGGGGGTGCCCTCACACATAGGTACTGTGCACCCAGCCTTCAGGGTCTGAAGGTATGATATATAAGTGACCTGGTGCAGTGAAAATGGCTGTAAAATGGTGAATGCACTATTTCACACGGGCTGAAATGGCAGTCCTGAAGAAGCCTTTGGCTGGTCTCCTTATGGGTGGGAAAAGAAATGCTGCATCCCATAAGGATCCCCTGGAACCCCAATGCCCTGGGTACCTATAGACCATATAATAGGGTCTTATTCAGGGGGTCCAGTATGCCAATTTGTAGTGCAATACTGGGTTACCAGTATGTAAGTACAAATTTGGAACCAGAGAGAGCATAAACACTGGAGTTCTGGTTAGCAGGACTCCAGTGACACAGTTAAGCACACTGACAAAAACAGTGAAACAGACTGACAGGTAGGCCACAAACCATGAGCACTGGGGTCCTGGCTAGCAGGATCCCAGTGACACAGTTAAAACACATAGACAAACAGGCCGAAAATGGGGGTAAACATGATGGAAAGAGGCTACTTTCTCACACCACTCTTGCGCCAAAGTGCAAGGGTGGCTGCGTTGAGGGGGAGATTGTTTTTTGTGCAGGAAGGGACACCTTCCTACACAAAAAACAATCTTCAAAGGCGATTTGCTCTTTCTAGGAGTGCTGCAGAATGCAGCACGCCTAGAAAGAGCAAAAAATGAGGAGAACTAAAAGTATTTCTCCTAGTTGTACCCTGGTAACAACATTCCTGGGGTGACTTTAGATTTTGGGGCTGCCTCAGGTTTATGAAAACTTGTAAATCTGGGGTAGCTTAAAAATGCAATGGGTGTTGCTATGGCACGCCCACAGCAACACCCATTGCACACCCCTTCCACGCAAAAAAGTGCTGTGCGTGAAGGGGCCGTATTTGCAAGGTGGTGCTAAACCACAAAAAGTGACTTAACGCCACCTTGTAAATACAGTCCAGGGCATAGTACCACTACAGCGTCACGAAAAGTGACGCTCCGGTGACACTAGGGCTCTTAACTGTACCCCAACGTATTTATAAAGCCTTTCAAATGAGCTTCTACTGGATGTATTGGCGTAAGGGATTATTTTTTTCTTTCCTTAGTTTTTTTGTGTTGGAGGTGTGGCCCCTTGGGCAAGGGTCACCCCCAAGGGGCAAAAAGCACTATTTGGCGGTTCTGCCCTGCTTGAGGGCAGATCGGCCTATTTTTTTTTAGGCCCTTCTGCCCCCGGGGGGGGGGGGGGGCCAAGCCATAAAGACGCCAAGGATTTTTTTTTTTCCTTTGTTTTTTTTGGTGTTGGCAGATCAGCCTATTTTATTTAGGCCTATCTGCCACCAACGGGGGCAGAATCCACATAGCTCCACGACTCATGTGTGTGTGTGTGCTTTGTGTGGGGGGGTGGCCCCTTGGGCAAGGGTCACCGCCCAAAAGGGGCAGTATATTCTATGCCATTTCGGCTTATTTGTTTTAGGCCCATCTGCCCCCAAGAGGGGCAGAGAACACTAGACACCAGGGAGAATTTATAAATGTTTGGTGGCGGGATGTTTGTCAACTGGCGAAGTATTTGCATTTGTGAATATAACAGTTTATTTCTCCTTTTTGTTCTAGTTCAAAGCTTTTGCTTCCTTTGCTGTGGCTTGTTGCGGCATTGGCAGTAGTTGTCCTGCGGTTGGCGTAATTGCATGTTTTAGGTAAGTAAATAAATGCAGGATTGTGTGTGAAATTGTCCTTAGATTTCTGCACAATGATTTTTGTGTTGTCTTATGTCTAATTTGCTTTTCATTTTTCTTTTTAGTCGGCCATCATTGGTGATTACTGTGGCTGTGCAGAGTAGTTGCTGGTGAGTCAAGCTTTTTTAGGAAAGTGAGCGGAATAGTTTTTGAGTTTATAACTCTTAGTGATAAAGCTACAGTTTGTTTATTACTTATCTTACATAGTGCTGGTTGTTGGTGGTGCCTTTGTCCAGTTACTTTTTGTAGGAAGGATCATGGCTAGCCATAGGATGATCGCTCAGCAGGTTGTTGGTGTGCTTTTTGAGTCGTCTTCTGACCATGATTATGAGACTGACTCTGCATCTGAGGCAGAGGAGGAAGTGCAAGATTCTGGAAGTTAATTTTCTGTCAGAGAGGAATCATCTGATGATGAAGCCACTCTCAGTGCTGATGAAGTGCCTGTTTTAGAGGAGGACACTAATGTGCCAATGGTGCAGCAGCCAGCGGCTGAAAGGCTTTCCACTGGAAGACCTGACACGTGGGTTGCACCAAACATGGAGCAGCCACAGTTAACTGCATTTACTGGTTTCCCAGGGTGTAGAGTAAATACAGAAAACACTTTGCCTGTCAACTTCTTTTAGTTGTTTATGGATGATATATTTTTGGAAGAGATTGTTGAGCAGACTAATTTATATGCAGAGCAGTATTTGAGGGACAATGTTGCCAGACTTAGGCCACACTCTAGAACTAGCCGGTGGAGTCCCACAAATCTGGAAGAGTTGAAAAAGTTCTTGGGTTTAACTTTTTTGATGGGGCTGATCAGGAAGCCATCACTGTCTTCATATTGGTCTACTATTCCCTTGATGGCAACTGCAATATTTCATGCAATCATGAGTCGTAACCGGTATGAGCTTCTTCATTGGATGTTGCATTTTGTAGATAATGCTCTAGCCTTGCCACAATATCACCCTTATTCTGACAGTCTTTTTAAGATTAGACCTGTCTTTGATCATTTGGTAGATCGTTTTTCAGAGATCTATGTTCCAGGCAAAGAAATATCTAGGTAAGTCGTTGGTACTGTTCAAGGGTTGTTTGATTTTTAGACAGTACATTCCTAGCAAAAGGGCACGGTATGGAATTAAATTGTATATGCTGTCTGAAAGTAGTATAGGATATGTTTATAATTTCTGGGTCTACACTGATAGGGATTCCAGTATTGACCCCCCTGGTTGTTTGCCCACTTTTGGAGTTAGTGAGAAAATTGTATGGGAACTTGGTAGACGACTGTTTAACAAAGGTCACCATTTATATGTAGATAATTTCAACACTGGAGTTCAGTTATTCAAGGAATTGTTCAGAGTGTACACTGTTGCTTGTGGCACAATCCGCTCTAATTGGAAAGGCTATCCAAGAGAGCTTGCTGTAAAAAACTTGAGAAGGGACAGTGCAGTGCCTTGCAGAATCTTGAGCTGCTAGCTCTGAAATTTGTAGACAGGAGGGATGTGTACATGCTAACTATCATCCATGATGAGAGTACTTCACCTGTAGCTGTTTGGGGTCAAGTTGCTGAAGTGCGCAAACCTGTGTGCATTTTAGACTACAATAAGCACATGGGTTGTGTTGATAGAGTAGATCAGAGGTTGAAACCTTACACTGCTGCTCGTAAGGCTTATGTTTGCTATAAGAAGTTAGCGGTTCACCTGTTCCACTTGGCAACTTTTATTGCTTTTGTTGTGTTCAAGGATAATTCTTTCAGAGTCAAAGATGACATTTGTGAAATTTCAGGAGTCTATCATAGCAAGCCTGTTGTGCTGGAACAGGCAAGAGTTCCTAGAGAAGCAGTGGTGGAGGATGTGGGTAGATTGAAAGATCATCACTTTGCTGAGCACATTCCTCCCACGGCCAAAAAAGACTTTCCTGCTAAGAGATGTAGAGTCTGTGCTCGAATGGGTATCAGGAAGGAGACTAGGATGTACTGCCATGATTGTCCTTCAAAGTCTGGGCTGTGTGTGGGTGGCTGTTTCAGGAGCTACCACACACAGAAGAATTATTGGAAAATACAGTGAGCATAAACTGCTGTTTTATATTTTCATATGTTCAGTTTCACGGTTGGCATTACTGTGATGTATGCAGTTAGAGCTTTTGTGTTTGTAGCTTTGTACTTATTTATAATTTGTGGTTTCTTTGTTGTTTAAAAACAAAAAAAGTGATGATGTGCATGGACTAGTGCTTGGCTAGTGGTGTGTGTGGGGTGGCACTTGGCTGGCGGTGTGTGTGGGGTGGGGCTTGGCTGGCGGTGTTCGTGGGGTAGCGCTTGGCTGGCGGTGTGTGTGGGGTGGCGCTTGGCTGGCGGTGTGTGTGGATGGTGCTTGGCTGGTGGTGTGCGTGGAGTGGCGCTTGGCTGGTGGTGCCAGCCAAACGCCAGTCCGCACACTCCCATCAGCTGGTGTGATTGCTGTATCAGGCATGTGGGCGTATGAAAGTGATGGGCCCTTGAATGGCGCTGTCTGTTGATGCCAGTGTTGTAATGTGCTGGGCCCGTGGCTGGCGGTGTGAATGGTCTTGTGCATGTCATGTATGAAAGGTGTGTGAATGGACTGTAAAGCGGTTGGTGCCTTGACGCGGCTTTACAGCTCACGAGCTGTGAGCCATTGGTTCAGTTTTTTGGCCTTTCAGTTATTAACAGTGCATTTCACTTTTGTCAAATCTCTTGTTAATAAAATTTGATTTCCTGAACCATCACTCACCCTCGTGCCAAATCCAACTAGTATGTGTGGTAAAAATGACAAAACCTGCTCCGCTGTAATCAGACATCGCAGCACACCCTTGACACGCTAGGTGTCTCGGGTGGGACTCCGATGATGAAGCATGCTACCAACTTGGTTGGTGGGTGAGGGGTCTGCTGACGCAGATATGCTAATTAGAAATTATTAATGAATGTTTATGTGTTTTGATTATCAAGAAAACTAAACATAGAGAAATTAATGTGCACGTTTGAAAATGTGCCCATGGAGAGTGACAGCCAAATGTATACAAACTTGTACTAAAATGATTAAAAATGCATAAAATATTGAAAATGTACCAAAATAATGTAGTAGTATGTCATATTGAGATGTATAATATGTGTTTTGCATTATATTGTAGCATTAACTTAGCTGAAGTTGTGGCCTAGTTACCAGGCCTCATGCAGAAGCTGAATGCATTGAACTGTCCATGAACTGCATATGTTAATAAAATCTGCTTAGCTAGAATTTTCTGCAACGTACTGACGAACAGGAGACGAGGGACTAGAGTATGTAACAATTTTGGTGTAAGACAGACTCAATGTACTTTCCCAGGACTTGAACAATAGAAGCACTAACTGGAGAAGAAGATGCAACATTTTCGATAACTGATGAGCCGGATGATGAGGACATCGTACAGTGAACCAATCAACAAACTGAGAACGACGTAATATTAGAATTCATTGATTTGAAAAATTAAAGTTATTGGTTAGAGTAATAACGGGTGATTGACTGACCAATTAGGAATTAGGGGGATGGACTGGAAAACCTTAATAAAAAGTCACGACAAAGGGTAAAAACGTCAGAAGATGCGAGGGGAGAACTGATGCAGATATTAGATGTCAGAAGATGCGATTCGAGATTCTGTCACTGGGCTCATGCTTTTGAGAGCCTGATGCGTTGCTGATCGAGTGATGCCTGAAGATGAAGACTGACTTTGTTGCTGATTCATTCTGTGTATAGGTAGCTATGACACTGTGACTGTTAACTTTGTGCATTTCTTTCTAAGTACCAACTGCGCTGTTTGAATAAGTTTTTCTTTTAGCTAGATGTTTTCTAAATTTGTGTTCTAAATTTGTTTTCGCATGAAGTCCCACATCCTAATGAAAATCTTGGTTAGGTAAGGTTCCTTTGGGTGACGTTGACAGTGACAAATGATTGACAAACTGATTGCTGAACTCTGCTATTAATGATTAATGTTGTTATATTCATCTTTGTTGGCTTATACTGAAGCATTCAAGCATATGTTTTCTCAAGTTCTTATTAGATTATGTTATTGGTGGTCATTAATGAACTAATTCTGAGCTGAATGAATAAAGTTTGAATTAACCAATGGACTAGTATTGTAACTAATAGGGAAATAAAATTGATAAAACGCATAATTGAGTTGTGGTTATTCATGAAATGTTGATGTTACCGGTTGATGAGTAGTGTTTTGCTTATTGATTATTGATACGTACATTGATTATTGATGGTCATCAGTTACTACATAACTAGGATACTCCATGCGATCCAATAGGTTCATCGGCCTATACGCGTCCCCCTGTAAGTTTACTTACTAAGGACCAGGCGCACTAGCAGTTTTTGGTAGCAGCTTAATGGTTAGTTTCTTTGGAGGACTAGTTATGTGGTGATTGGTGGTTCTGGTGGTAGTTTAAGTTAGGGTTAGTTGTTCATTTTATGAGGTTTGTATTTTTATTTTTGTAATGGTAATTGTAGCATAGATGATGTCCCCTTAAGCCCAGAAATGACTTTCCCAGATCCTGGATCCCGCTAGTAAAGATGGGTATGTTCTCAGCGTTTTAGTGATGGTATGAAAGTAGTAGGTTGCGCTTACAGAGGCTTATGCAAACCGGAGGTGAATTGTGATGTATGTGAGGGAAGTAGGGAGTCTGCTTACTCCAGTTGAGGTTTAGAAGGAGTGTGCATACTCCGCATTATGAGAGTAGGGAAGTTGTCGAACTTCATATGTGTGTGGCGCTTTGTGCTCAAAAATTGTCCACGTGGTTGTTGGTGATGTACGGACCCTGCATGGTATAAGACTCTGGAGTATTTTGACAAGTGTAGGAGACCCTTTGTGATATGTTGTAAACTGTCTGGTTTAGTAGGTTGATCGGGCCTGGTGTACAAGTCGGTGTGTAAGTTAAGTGAGTAAGGGAAATTTTCGACCGAGATTTGGCGAGTCCTATGTGCACCAGGACAGTCCCATTGATCAGTTGAGAGTGAAATTCGCAGGTCAAATTTTGCTTGCGAATGTGGGAGACTGAGAAAGAAGAATAACTGCATGAGCGAAAGTGAAAATCTGTAAGATCTCTGAAGCGACTGTGTACCTTCCTGCAGTAAACCAGCTGATTTGTTTTGGTTATTGGTTTTTGGTTAGTGCTCGCAATATTTTTGTATTAGTTTTGGGTGAAGATTTGGAGGACAAGCCGCAAGACTTTGTCAGCCACAGTGTGTGAGTGTGACGTCAGAGTGTGCCACGCTGGGATAGGTTGGTTAGTGAGGAGAGTCGCAAGCAGATTGGCAGCCGTCCGTAAGAGGCAATTGGTTGAGTAAGCGGGTGAAAGGAATCTCAGGAGTAAAAGTCATTTCCGCATTGAATCGAATAAATACAGAAAAGAAAATTACGTTTTTCAAAGTGTTTAGGAGTGCCATGAAGGGCGATAGCTACATTAAGGTGACAGTTGGGGAACCGACCCCACCGGAAAATTCTCCGCCATATATTGTGATGGAGGAGCGTGGAGTTGCGCCATGTCTTTGGTTAAAGCAGTGGTGCAAATTGACAGAGAAACAGGGAGCTTTAGCGTTTCCAGAGAATGGAACGTTCAATTTGAGAATTTTGGATCAGTTGTGAATGACATTATATGAAACAAAGCCACTTCCAAGACCAGCACAGTTTGAGGCCTTAGTGGTTTGGAAGCTCATAGCAAGACTGTTGTAACAGCAAGAAATGAAATTCCAGAGGAGAATAAGGAAGGTAGATAAGTCTCTAGCAGAGGCAAGATGGGATTGGGAACAGAAGAAGTGGAGAACTGAGACATTGCAAGGTGTAAAGTTGTTTCCTGCTAGCACAGAGGAAGATGAGTCAGAAGAGAAAGAGGTGGCTAGTAAGAGTGAAAAGAGTTCAGGGGGCAAGAAAAAGACCTATGTAGAAGAAGAAGATTCAGATGTTGAGGATCTTATTACTCAGGTGTTGAGAGTCCAACCTCCACCATATGCAGTGCAGGAGTGGGGTCCAAGTACTAGTTCTGTTCCAACTGCCCCAGCCCAAGTGTCAGGGACAGCAGGACCAGTACAGATAGAAAATGGACAGGCACAATAGGTAGTGCAGAGTACTCCTAATGCTGTAACTACTTTGGTTGTTTAAGCGCAGATGCACCCTCCACAGATAAAGAGAATGTATCCAGAGGTACCAATTCTTGAGACAACTTCGAACTTAGTGGTGCCGATGGAGCAAGTGGTTCTGAGGCCAATGTTAGTTCAGATTGAGCTGACTCCAATGTTGTTGCCTCAGGCACAGCCACAAGTTTTGCCGAAGTTCACATCAGTGACAGGGACACTGTCAGACATGACACCAGTGATGAATCAGAGCATGGGAGTAGCCCTTCCACAAAATGCAGGTGTTAGAGCGGCACCAGATTCAATATCGTTGCCAATTACTGTTGGTCCAGCGGTACCATTATTTGCACAGAATAAGCCGATTGCAGGAGAACAGGGTGAAATGTCACAAAGCCTCGTGGGGAGGGAGATGAGAGATCATGTGCAGGTAATATCATATATGGGTCAGACCTTTGATGGATCTAGACCATTAATGGATCTTAGTCCACTTGTTGCACTTCCAGATACGGTAAATGGCCTGAGTGCAAGTCAGAGCTTGAAGCTTTTGACACCGCAAACTCCAGGTGCAATGGTACAACAGGCGCCATTGCTGAATGCAAGTAACATCTCATTACAGGGATTGACAGCACAGCAATTGAATTAGTGCTCGGATAGTCTGAATACTCCCCGAAACACAACTAAGGGTGAAGAGCAGATTAATTGTGTAGGGTTGGCTACAAAGATAATGGAGCTAATTGAAGGAACGATGGGAGTGAAGAGGTTAGAATCCTATACAGAAGAAGAGCTGAGATACTTGTGTCCAAAAGAAGTGGCAAGATACATCAGAAATTGGCAGATCTGGCAGATAAACATGACAAAGAAATTGAGAAAACGAAGCATTTGAAATGAAGTTACAGATTAGATTTTGAGGCAAAAGATTTTAAACACATGAGGTCAGCAGGGATGAAAGCGCACCTCAGAGAATTATTGCAGAGTGCTCAGATTTGCGAAGCATTAGAGAAGTGGGAAGGCAGATGGGCGAAGAAGAAGGTTAAACGGAAACGAGATTCACAAGAAGAGTCTGAGAGTGCTCAGAAAAGGATCGAGTAAAACATTTACCAATGAGGGAAATTCCAGGAGGGCAATTTGTTCATGTACCTTGGCACAGGAGTGATATTTTGTCATTCACAAATGATTATCCAAAATTGAGAGAGAAACCAGTTGAGTGGTACCAGAAGACAGATAGATTTGTGAAGCTCTCGAAATGCCTGAGGGAAGACTTTAATATTCTGTTGGAGGTAGTGGTTCTAGCTGATTTGTGGGTTGAGTGCATGAGAGCAGTGGACTGGCTGAGGAGTGAACCAGAAAGGGATAGAGTTACAGGTGCCCCATCACCTGAAGTGATGAAACATTATTATAAAGTGATTGAGTTCCTGAAGACGAGAATCTCACCTAAAAATATTGATTGGCAGAGGATTGACAGGACAGTGCAGGAAGTAAAGGAGTCGATACATACCTATTATGAGAGATTGCTGAATGTGGTAAAGGAGTACAGTGGTAAGGAAGCAATTGAGCCGAAGGATATGTTGCACTTTTTGTTCAGGTTTGTAGAAGGGTTGAGACCTGAAATAGGTCACATGATTAAAAGTCTTGCTGGCAAGTAAAACCGATTGATGAGGTGTTGCAGTATGCGAAATACTGTAGTCATGAGACTGAGTTGAAGCAGAAAAAGCTGAAGGAGAAAGCAATGGTGATGCAAATCAAGGCAGCTCAAACAGGAGTGCAGGGAGCTTTAGTGCAGCAGATACCGCAGCAGCATGGAACTGTTATATTCCAACCTCAGGTGAGAGGTAGGGGTCGTGGAGTCAACATGAATCGTGGTCCGGATTTGAGTACTGTAGTGGTTCAGAATGATGTGCAAGGGATGAAGAAGATGTTAGTGTGTCATCAGTGCAGAAACGTTGGACACTGGAAGCGGGAGTGTCCATTGATGGTGCAGGATGGTGTTGTTCAGCAAAGTGGTGATGTCAATACATTTCAAACTGTGAAAGTCCCTAGAATGAGAGGACTTAATCTGAATTTTCAGAATCACGTGCAGAATTTTCAACCCAGGTGCAAATGCTGCGTGCACAAGTGACACAGATGCAACCAATGCAGCAGCAGGTTCCCATGGTACCTAGACAGCAAATGCAGATACCTCAAGCCCGATGGAACAGCAATAGGTGATGTTTACTCAGCAGGTCACAGGTCAGAGTCAAGAAAGAAGTAGTGACACACTGCACCAATTCCCATTACATAGTGAGAATGAAATAAACGATGAATGTATGAGTGTTAGTTCAGATGAAGAGCCATGCATGCTTGCAGCGTCCTTAGAGGTAGATCAGAGAGGACCCTTTGTAAAAGGAAAGGTGATGGGTCATAGGGTCTCATTTGTAGTAGACACAGGAGCTACGTGCTCTACAGTGAGACGTGCAGAAGTTCCAAACTTACCTCTATCAGGCAGAACAGTTCAGGTTATGGGGGTAGCAAACAGACAGCTGATAAATCCGATCACAGATCCAGTACAGGTTGAGATTGGCAACTTCCAGGGACTGCATAAGTTTGTAGACTGCTACTCAAGTTCAGTATCCCTATTGGGAAGGGACTTATTGTGCAAAACCAGATGTTCGATTAGTTGTTTGACTGCTGGAATAGCAGTTCAGACGAATAGTGAAGATAAGGAAGAACAAACTCCTGAAACTGAGACTGAATGCATTAATGAAGAATACCCATTGATTGAGTTTTTCCCAATGTTTACTGTGAAAGAATTGCATGCAGATTTACAAGGAATAGTACAGGAAAATGTGTGGGATCTGACAGGTAAACAAGTGGGTTTGATCAAGGGAGTGGAACCGATTAAGATCACTCTGAAGCCAAATGTAGTGTTTCCGCAGCTTCCACAGTATAACATGGCACAAGATGTTCTGATGAAAGTGGCGCAAATAATTGGAGATTTTCTGAAACAGGAGTTTTGAAAGAAGTGTTGCGAGGTCCATGTAATTCACTGATAATGGCCTTAAAGAAGCCGTGTGGGAAAGTGCACATTGTGCAGGATTTGCGAAAAGTGAATGATATGGTAGTCAGGTGTTGTCCTGTAGTGCTAAACACAGCAGTAATATAGTTTCAGATTCCATGCGATGCTGGGTGGTTCATGGTGGTTGATTTGTCACAAGCTTTCTTTTCTGTGCCTCTCCACGAGGATAGTCAGTTTTGTAGTGAATCCTAGTTTTTTTAACGGGATAACAGGAGTTAGCTTAGCCGTAGGCTTGTAAACTCATGCCCCCGTCACCCAGTGACTTTTAACCTACTTAGCTTGCTCTGTCTTAGTCCATTTAATTATTTATTTCCTTTAAGATGGCGGCCTCGTTTATAGTTAGGCCACTTGTTATGAGTTCTATTATCAGTGTCACTGCGCCAAGGCATCAAGATCAAGCACGAAAGACAAACATACAGTAGGTATTCACACTTAGGGATTTTCCCTCTCTATACTTTTGAGGGATTGTTGATATGAATTGCCGTCCCAAGCATGCCTGTTATCTATTGTTATGAATAACACTTATGTCAGGGGACCTTGTAGATCTGTATAAATACATCACACTTTAGACAGATAATCAGAGGGATTCCGACCAGAGGGCATCGCCACCATCGCTGATACCGATGCTGCAGTCATATTGACGCTGACCCAGACTTCGTGTCCCTGCGGAGTCTGAGATAGAGAACTCATTCCAAGGTAACGAGGGTTGGGGGCTCCTCTCATGGACACGGCTTTGGCAGATTAGGTTTAACAAACCCAGCTCTCCTTTTAGGTAGGAGGTTAGACCTATTCTTCTTGGGGTATTAGGTCTTATTCCATCTTATACATATACAAATATTTCTTTCATATATTGCACAATGGTGGGAGTCTTTATAACAATGACTCTCTTCTTCACAATACTGTTGCTTGGTATATTCATTATCCTAATCATTGCAGTTCATGCAACTTATCACAAATTGCAGTTATGTTGAATAAAAACTATTATAACTTCACTGCATCTGTGTTATTGCTTTTTTTTCAATGAGACATAATAAATCTGTGAGAAAAGGGTCATTTCCGTTTAACCACGACAACCCTGAGATATTATACTTTGAGTCCATGCGTAAGCGACTGCTACAAATCACCTTTTACTATTGTGTTTCTGGTGAGGTACTGCTATTAAGCCGGTAAGGTTTGGACAACAGTTACAACTAGTTGTAGGAAGAGACTTAGGGGGTTATTACATCTTTGGAGGAGGTGTTAATCCGTCCCAAAAGTGACGGTAAAGTGACGGATATACCACCAGCCGTATTACGAGTCCATTATATCCTATGGAACTCGTAATACGGCTGGTGGTATATCCGTCACTTTACCGCCACTTTTGGGACGGATTAACACCTCCTCCAAAGTTGTAATAACCCCCATAGTCACCTACAAACGAAAGTACTGTCATCCTGAGACCAGCAGTCTTGCTCAGAGCAAGAGTCCAAACTACGACAGTTTCTTTTTAAGTTTCAAATTCCTAGACAGTCTACAGCTGGTGCAGGCTTCCTCAAGGGTACACGGATTCATGTTTCTGTTCAATCAAATTTGGAAAAGAATCTGGAGTCATTGGACTTACCGTACCAATCGACTCTAGTGCAGTAGATTGAGGATTTGCTGTTCACATCTAAGACAAGGGATGAGTGTAAGTACGGCGCGATTGCCCTGTTGAATCATTTAGGAAAATTTGGACATAAAGGGGGTTATTACAACTTTGGAGGAAGTGTTAATCCGTCCCAAAAGTGACGGTAAAGTGACGGATATACCACCAGCCGTATTACGAGTCCATTATATCCTATGGAACTCGTAATACGGCTGGTGGTATATCCGTCACATTTGGGACGGATTAACACCTCCTCCAAAGTTGTAATAACCCCCAAAGTGTCACCTTTGAAATTGCAGTATTGTCAGAAGTCAGTAAAATTCTTGGGACATCAAATTGAGAAAGGGTCGAGGAGAATCTCCAGGTAGAGGATTACAATGATATTGCAGAAAAGTCTACCGACTTCACAGAGAGATGTCAGGATGTTTCTGGGAATGGTAGGTTATTGTCATCAGTGGATTCCAAATTTTGCTGAGATTGCCAAACCATTGCAGCAGCTGACACATAAGGAGGTCACAGATCCCATTACACTAGACCAGGATCAGATGAAAGCGTTCACTGAGTTGAGAGAGAGCTTGTGCAGAGCTCCAGCGTTGGGAATGCCTGATTACACGAAGCCATTCACATTGTTCTGTCATGCACGTGATGCTTTTTCTTTGTCTGTCTTGACACAGGTCAATGGAGGTGCTTATCGCCCAGTAGCCTATTTTTCAGCTACCTTGGACCCAGTCGCAGCAGCATTAGCAGGTTGTTTGCGGGCAGTTGCTGTAGTTGGTCAAAGCCTTTCTCAATGTGAGGGAGTAGTGATGGGATACCCTCTAACAGTAATGGTTCCTCACTCTGTTGAGATTTTACTGACAAGGACGAAAACACAGTATTTGGCTGGTGCCGGATTGACAAGGTATGAGACGAGCATTCTAGGTGCTCCAAATGTAACACTGAAAAGACGTACAGTGCTGAATCCAGCAACGTTACTTCCAAGTGATACTGTTGAGATTGAAAAAGAGGAAGACATTGAGCATGATTGTCTTGAGTTAACTGAATTGTGCACAAAACCAAGACCTGATATTAGGGATACACGATTGGAAGAAAATGACCAAATTGTCTTTGTTGATGGCTCATGTCTTAGAGATGGTACAGGAACATTGAGAGCAGGATATGCTGTATGCACAATCACAGGTACATTAGAAGATTCCTGGCTTCGAGGTGTATATTCTGTACAAGTGGCAGAATTGGTAACTCCTACTAGGGTGTGCCATGTTTCTGCAAGACTGAGAGTCACTATCTATACTGACAGCCAATATAGATTTGGAATTGTTCATGATCTTGGTCAGTTGTGGGCGCAAGGAGGTTTCCTGACCTCTACTGGTTCACCAGTAATAAATGGCGACAGAATAAAAGAATTGCTGTATGCAATACAGTTACCTGAAGAAATTACTGTGGTAAAATGCAGTAAACATAAAAAAACACAGGACTACATCTCACTAGGAAATGGATATGCGGATCAAGTCGCAAGGTTTTGCGTATTGAACTGTATATCGTTCACAGATGAGTAGGAACTGATGGCTGAAGAAGATAACTCATGTACAAGTTTTGCATTGAAAGTTATCGATACTTTGGAAGAATTGAAAACATTTCAAGATAATGTTGACAAAGAAGAGAAACGTCTCTGGTCCAAATTAAAATGTGTCCAACCTCCCAATGAGATTGGGGTTTCTGAGGAAGGTCAGATGGTCCTGACCTATAGGTTATTGTCACAAATGGCCAGGTATTACCATGGTCAGGCACACATTGGTAGGGATGCCATGGTTCGGTTGTTCAAAATCGACTGGTTTAATCCCAAGTTTAGGCAGGCAGCAGAGGCAGTATGTCATCGCTGTATAATTTGTCAGCAGCTAAACGTGGGAAAAAGGACAGTGGTGAACTTGAGCCACATTGGAAGAGCAGGAGGTCCTTTCAGCAGAATGCAATTGGATTTCATTTAAATGCCTGCGTGTGGAGGTTTGAAGTATGTATTGGTGATTGTGTGTGTTTTTAGTCACTGGATTGAAGTATACCCTACAAGAAGGAATGACAGTCTCACAGTAGTAAAGCTGTTACTTAGGGAGTTGATACCACGTTTCGGGTTTCCGATCTCTTTAGAATCAGATAGGGGAACTCACTTCAACAACGAGGTGATTAAACTCTTATTTGCAGCACTAAACATTGAGTACAAGTTGCATTGTAGTTACCGCCCTGAAGCATCAGGACCAGTGGAACAGATGAATGGTACCTTGAAATCAAGAATTGCAAAGATGTGTGAAGCTACGAATCTGAAATGGCCAGATGCATTGCCTTTGGTGTTGATATTGATGAGAAATAGACCTGACAGGAAGACAGGGCTGTTTCCCCACGAGATTCTCATGGGCCGAGCAATGAGACTGCCAGCAGTTCCAGCAAATGCACTTGTAAACATTACAGATGATATGGTGTTGGACTACTGCAAGGGTCTGGCTGATGTGGTTCGCTCTTTCTCTCAGCAGGTGCAGGCCACCACCCTGCCACCCATCCACGATCCAGGGCAGAATCTTAGAGCCTGTGACTGGGTCGTTGTCCGGAAACATGTGCGCAAGACGTGTTTAGAGCCACGCTGGAGAAGGCCTTACCAGGTGGTCCTAACAACCACAACAGCTTTGAAGTGTGCAGGACTTCCATACTGGATACACGCGAGCCATACCAAGAGAGTGGTATGTCCACAGGATCATGAAGAGGTATTGTTGAGAGCACCAACAACAGCAAAACAGGTTGCTGCACCTGAATCAGAAAAGGAGCCAGGAGAGCCTGAAGTAAAGACAGAGCTTGTCGAAGATGGTTCTAATACCCCTGTAAGAGACGATAGTGAAGAATTACAGGAAGTTGCAGAAGAATCAATCTCACTAGCTACAGCAGAAAAGCCAAGCTCAGAAGATGTTCTCCCAGAAGCAGATGGTGCTGAAAAGCAGACAGAGCAAGTGCCAGACCAAGAGGGGGAAAGAGTTGAGATGGATCAAAGTCAAGGTGAACCAACTCCTCCTGAGTCTGTTGCAGGTCCATCAAGAGAAAACACCATCGAGAAAGAGAAGGAGAAGAGTCCAAACCTGAGAAGAATACTAACAGAAGGATCGAGACAAGGATATAATTGGCCTGAGTTGCAAGTAGGGAGAAGAAATGAATTGGTCAAAAATGAAACAATAGAGGAAGAAATAGATACTACGAGAAAAGACAAATTGAGTGAAGGAGAACTAAAGGGTGATCGAAAGTTGAAAAGAAGGAGAATAGCAAGTCAGCGTGAACGCAGGTCCTGAATGGGTGTATGCAACAACAAATGAATGGCAACACGAGTTTATGTCCTTTTGTTTTGGTAGAGAAAGTCAGTACTTTGATGTAACCTGAAGGTGCACAGAGAGCTGATTTGTTGAGCTAATCTGGAAAACCTTAAAAGAGACTGTTGAAAATAAACTAGAAAAGACATTGATAACCTGATTTGACATAAAACCCGGATGTGACAAGCTGCTAATCGATTTTGACAAAGTAAAAGGGTTCCAGGATGTGAAACAACTGTGAGAGAAGAATTGTTCTTTATTTTTGATTTTTTCTACTGCACCTTATAAAAGAAGTTACTTCTGCTTTCTGATTCTTTAACAGATCATGGCTGAGCTAAATAATCATGGTAGAAATACTAGACGCTTTAGATATTTGAGTGTTGGATTGGCAATTATATGTGGAATCTTGTTCATTGTGATGATTGTGGGAATGTCTGTTCTTGATATGAAATGAGCTGATCATATTTCTGCTCCTGAAACTACTACACTAATGGCTTTGGAGAAGTTTAAGTTAGATGAGAAGTACTTGCATGACTATACTAATGCTCAAGGAGAGCTTTCTTCTAATGTCTTCTATCGCTTGTTGAGTGAGTATGTTGAAACGATGGATGCAAGGGATTGTCTTGTGTGTACGCAAATTCCTTCATCAGTAGAGGAAGGAGTTACGTACCACAGCTTATCTTTAACCTATTAAATAAGCTGTAGCTTGCTACTAACAAGGTTCTATAATCAAGAGTACATACAGTATTTTTATTCTAACTATGACTTGGTGTTTTCATTTGTTCCTATAATTAGTAGAGTAGAGTAGCTAAAGAGCATGATATAGTATTAGTTAGAGGATTCTTTGAGCCTACACTAATATTTGGAACAGCCTACGTGCATACAAATAACCTAACATGCTTGCTTACACCTTTAGAGAAGAGCTTCATAGGGCATACTGATGATAGGAGAAAAGCATTAAAAGAAAAATTAGAAAAAGGTTTAGAGAAAAGGACTTACAAAAATGATTATGCTTATACTGCTATTAAAATGCAAGGGAAATTAGCATTAGATGCATTACACGTAGGGCAGTTTCGTATATATAGGCCAAAATCATGCACTGACACTTTATTTGTGGGAACGACTGAATGTAGGCATGTGTTTTTGTTTCAGAGTAAGTGGACTTTCATGCTGAATGGTCAGGACCCTGCGATCCCTAGGATTTATTATATTTGTGGACTAAATGCTTATTACCGTCTTCCAAGAGGATGGTAAGGGACATGTTATTTGGGGATAGTTTTCCCAAAGATTTATCAGATAGATGATTTGAAGAAGTTTCCAAAATTGACTGAATTACATCATAAATGACAGAGGAGGGAAACCTCTTCTGCAGTTGTGGGAGATATCTTTGGTGCAGTGATTCCTTCAGTGGGAGTCATCCTGAATTCGATCAAGATACGAAGTTGTCTACTATTGTGGATAACATGCTGACAAATTTTACAGGAGCAATACTCCTGATAGATACTGAATTAGGCGCGGATAGAGCTTTGATGCTCCACAATAGGCTTGCTTTAGACATTCTTTTAGCGAAAGACGGCAGAGTCTGTGAGATGATTAATTCTAGACATTGTTGTTCTTACATTCCTAACAATAGTAAGGAGATAAGAGATTTGCTTACTAACCTGATTAACTCAAGTAAGGATTTAAAGGAATTGAAAGAACCGGGTGTTTGGGAAAAGGATGGAAAAGGATTTGCTTCAGTGGGAAATTGGCTTAGTCAAATTTGGAATGGGGTATTATTAAAAATCGTACAGGGAATATTAATTATGATTGCTTGCATATTAGGATTATGGGGTCCATGTAAATTGTGTCAAAAGGTTAAATTGAAAGGTCTAAAAACAATCAGAGAAGGGAAGAACGAAACAGGAAAAGAATCTATAGAGAAGACTAGAGGAGGAGACAGAATACAGAAGAAACCGAATTGTGAAATGTGAGAAAGAATAGTGTGATGACATACTTAGTCATCAGAGGAGGGCTTGCTGACACAGATATGCTAATTAGAAATTATTAATTAATGTTTATGTGTTTTGATTAACAAGAAATCTAAACGTAGAGAAATTTATGTGCACGTTTGAAAATGTGCCCACGGAGAGTGACAGCCAAATTTATACGAACTTGTACTAAAATGATTAAAAATGCATAAAATATTGAAAATGTACCAAAATAATGTAGTGGTGTGTCATATTGAGATGTATAACGTGTGTTTTGCATTATATTGTAGAGTTAACTTAGCTTAAGTTGTGGTCTAGTTACCAGGCCTCATACAGGAGCTGAATTTCTAGCGCACTGCAGAGAAGCTGGTGCGTTGAACTGTCCATGAACTGCGTATGTTAATAAAATCTGCTCAGCTAGAATTTTCTGCAACGTGATGAGCCGGATGATGAGGACATCGTACAGTGAACCAATCAACGAACTGAGAACGGCTAATATTAGAATTCATTGATTTGAAAAATTAGAGTTATTGGTTAGAGTAATAACTGGTGATTGGGTGACCAACTAGGAATTAAGGGGATGGACTGGAAAACCTTAATAAAAAGTCATGACAAAGGGTATAAACTTCAGACGATGCGAGGGGAGAACTGATGCAGATATTAGATGTCACAAGATGCGATTCGAGATTCTGTCATTGGGCTCATGCTCTTGAGAGTCTGATGCGTTGCTGATCGAGTGATGACCCGAAGACAAAGACTGACTTTGTTGTTGATCCATTCTGTGGATAGGTAGCTATGACAATGTGACTGTTAACTTTGTGCCTTTCTTTCTGAGTACCAACTGCGCTGTTTGAATACGTTTTTCTTTTAGCTAGATGTTTTCTAAATTCATGTTCTAAATTGTTTTCGCATGAAGTCCCACATGCTAATGCTAATCTTGGTTAGGTAAGGTTTCTTTGGGTGACTTTGACAGTGACAAATCATTGACAAACTGATTGCTGAACTCTGCTATTAATGTTGTTATATTCATCTTTGTTGGCTTATGCTGAAGCATTCGATCATATGTTTTCTCAGGTTCTGATTAGATTATGTTATTGGTGGTCATTAATGGACTAATTCTGAGCTGATTGAATAAAATTTGAATTAACCAATGGACTAGTATTGTAACTAATAGGGAAAAGAAATGATAGAACGCATAATTGAGTTGTGGTTATTCATGAAATGTTGAGGTTACCGATTGATGAGTAGTGTTTTGATTATTGATAAGTACATTGATTATTGATGGTCATCAGTTACTACATAGCTAGGATACTCCATGAGATCCAAAAGGTTCATCGGCCTATACGAGTCCCCTTGTAAGTTTACTTACTAAGGACCAGGCGCACTAGCAGGTCTTTTTAACATAACCTAAGTGTGTTTCTTTTCACACTTTTAGTGTTTGGAACATCACAGAAGTACGTGAACACATCAAAATGATCAATTGCAAAACTACCTGTGTTTGGGGGGGTGGGGAGGGCAACCTATGTTTTTGGTCCCAGGTGCGGCCTTCATCTAGGGAAACCTACCAAATCCAGACATGTTTTACAACTAGACACCCCAAGGAGTCCATGGAGGTGTGGTTTGCCTGGATCCCCCAACATTTTCTCACCCAGACTCCTCTGCAAACCACATAATTTGCTTAAAAAAGCATTTTTTCCTCACTTGTCTTTGTAGGATCACCCCTCCAGCACAATTTTCCTACCACCCAGCGTTCCCCTCAGTTTCCCAAGTAAAATGATACCTCACTTGTGTGGGTCCTCAAAGCAGAGTCAGCCTAAAGATTTATAAAAGAAAAGTATGTGCTTATCAACTCGGTGTGCTATCCCCTCAATCTCTACAGGTTTTTGGCCTTTTTCTGGTGCAGGCACCTGAGCCACCCACACAAGTGAGGTATCATTTTTATCGGAAGACTTGGGGGAACGCTATGTGTAAGGAAATTTGTGGCACCTCTCAGATTCCAGACCTTTCTGTCAACGAAATATGAGGAAAAAGTGTTTTTTTAGCCAAATTTTGAGGTTTGCAAAGGATTCTGGGTAACATAACCTGGTGAGAGCCCCACAAGTCACCCCATCCTGGATTCTCCTAGGTGTCTAGTTTAAAAAAATGCACAGGTTTGGTAGGTTTCCCTATGTGCCGGATGAGATAGAGGCCAAAATCTACAGCTAGGGACTGTGCAAAAAACACGTCAGATTTCAATGTAAAAATGTGATGTGTCCATGTTGCGTTTGTTGTCGCGAGCATTAGGCTTACCCATGCAAGTGAGGTACCATTTTTATCGGGAGACTTGGGGGAACACAGAATAGCAAAACAAGTATTATTGCCCCTTCTCTTTCTCTACATGTTTTCCTTCCAAATGTAAGACAATGTGTAAAAAAGATGTCTATTTGAGAAATGCCCTGTAATTCACATGCTAGTATGGGCACCCCGGAATTCAGAGATCTGCAAATAACCACTGCTTCTCAACACCTTATCCTGTGCCCATTTTGGAAATACCAAGGTTTTCTTGGTACCTATTTTTCACTCTTTATATTTCAGCAAATGAATGGCTGTATACTTGGTACAGAATGAATACACATTGCAAGGTGCAGCTCATATATTGGCTCTGGGTAGCTAGGGTTCTTGATTAACCTGCAAGCCCTATATATATCCCCACAACCAGAGGAGTAAAGCAGACGTAATGGTATATTGCTTTAAAATATCTGACATCGCAGGAAAAGGTTACAGAGAAAAACGTGGAGAAAAATTGCAGTTTTTTACCTCAATTTCAATATTTTTTTATCTCAGCTGTTGTTTTCTGTAGCAAAACCTTGTAGGATCTACACAAATTACCCCTTGCTGAATTCAGAATTATATCTACTTTTAAAAAATGTTTAGCTTTCTGGGATCCAGCATTGGTTTCATACCCATTTGTCACTAACTGGAAGGACGCTTAAAGTACAAAAAAATAGTAAAAATGAGGTATGTCCCAGTAAAATGCCAAAATTGTGTTGAAAATTTACTTTTCTGATTCAAGTCTGCCTGTTACTGAAAGCTGGGAAGATGGTGATTTTAGCATTGCAAACCCTTGGTTGATGCCATTTTCAGGGGTAAAAATCACAAGCTGCATTCTGCAGCCCTTTTTTCCCATTTTTGGGGGGGAAAAACGAAATCATTTCTGTATTTTGGCTAATTTCTTGGTCTCCTTCAGGGAAACCCACAAAGTCTGGGGACCTCTAGAATCCCTACGATGTTGGAAAAAAAAGGACACAAATTTGGCGTGGGTAGCTTATGTGGAGAAAAAGTTATGAGGGCCTAAACGCGAACTGCCCCAAATAGCAAAAAAAAGGCTTGGCAGCTGAGGGGGAAAAGGCCTGGCAGCGAAGGGGTTAAGCTTCAAAGCTCTTTAAATGCCCACAAATGTTATTAACCTATACAAAGTCGCTACAATAAAAAAACACATTAAAAATTAAACCCTTATAAATCAAATTAATAGGAAAATATTATAATAAACATATATACTACTCAAACTAATCAGACACAGTGCTTCTGAAAATTAGAAGCTTGACCCTGATACCAATACATCCTTTACTACTAACAGCAAAAAATATAAGGTAAAGTGTAAGGCAGGAGCAGCATTTAAAAGAGGAAGAGTGTTCTGCAGCAGTGTTATTCATGGATTGTTAAGATTCGATTCTGCCGTTTGAGTTGTTGGTAAATTCTTTAAAGGTGCTGCAGGAATAGCAATTAAGAGGGTTGATGCATAATGGTAGCCTCTGGTCTTGTAATGAAATAATGTGTTCCTGCACCCATCTGGCTGTCTTTGGGACCAGTTGACTCCCTTTCCTTCTTGTAAATGCCATGGTACCTCCTGGTTTCCTCCAGGACTCTTCATCTTTCTGCCAGTTCTCCTAGTTGCACAAGTTTGTGCAGCTTAAGTAATATAGCTGTATGTTGTCTGCTGCCAGTTTGCAGGCCTATACTTACTGTTGCTCAAATGTTTCAGCAGTATCTGTGTAAGTGCGTTGTACATGCGCCTAATCAGATGTCCACCTTATTAGGGGTGCAATTACCGGCAGAACATCTAAAGTGGAGCGCCCCACATCAGGATTTCAGTAGTCATATGTACATAGCTACTTCGCAGTGACTTTGTGTGACAACCTGAGACCCATTGGTCCCCAGGAGTCTTGTTGTCAGGTTCTGGGTAAAACCTGCATAAAATATCAAGGATACTCCTTCCCGTGCAGGTGAAAATGTAGGTGACATCTATTTCTGAAAGGACTTGTAAAAGCAGTGTAATATAAACTTGTGTTCTTGTGTAATGTAACTGGTGCTCATGTAAAGCGATACAATACCTTTGGGTCACGTTTGTGCTGTGTAAAACTGCAAAAAGAAGCTGCTTAACTGTCCATTAGCAAGGTTAAAGGCTGCATGTGGGTCTGTGCAAACAGGATCCATAGCCAGTCTTACACTTATCTGAGCATTAACACTTAAGGAATGTCTCTATAAAAAACTTAGGCCCATATTTATACTTTTTGATGGAAACCAGCGCCGGCGCTGGTTTGCGTCAAAAAATTTACCGCCGGCTAACACCATTCCAACGCGCCAGGCGGGTGCCTTATTTATGGATTGACGTTAGTCGCCGCTGCGGGCTGGTCAGAGTAAAACAAAATGACTCTAACCAGGCAGAGCCGGCGTAGGGAAAAATGAAGGTTGTGCGTCAATAAATAGAGCAAGTCAGGTTAGATTAAAAAATCATGGCTCTAACTGGACTTGCGCCATTTTTTGACGTACAACTCTCATTGAAATGACTCCTGTCTTGGCAAAGACAGGAGTCATGCCCCCTTGCCCAATGGCCATGCCCAGGGGACTTCTGTCCCCTGGGCATGGCCACTGGGCACAGTGACATGTAGGAGGGCCCAAGTTAGGCCCCCCTATGCCACCTTAAAAAATAAAAAATGTATCCTTACCTCTTCTTAGCTCTACTTACCTGGGATGGGTCCCCCATCCATAGGTGTCCTCCAGGAGTGGGCGAGGGTGGCAGGGGGTGTCCCGGGGGGCAGGGAAGGGCACCTGTGGACTGCTTCCATGGTCAGAGACCATTGAAGTAAGGCCACAGGCCCCTTAATGCCTGCCTTCACTCAGGCGTTAAAAAAACAGCGCACATCAGGCTGTGCGCCATTTTTTAAAGTCCACCCCCTCCTGTGCGTCAAAATGATGTGGCAGTATTAATAAGCCACACAGGCCTTAAAGTAATTTTTTGGACGAGAACGCCTACCTTGCATGTGATTAACGCAAGGCAGTTTCCCGCATCCAGAAAATGACGCACACAGAGGAATTTTGACGTTCGTGGGGTCGGGCGTCATAGTATAAATATGGTGATAGGTTTGCGACAAATTTGCATCAACGTTTTTGATGCAAATTCGGCGCAAACAGAGTATAAATATGCCCCTTAGACCCTGTGTTAGAGTTTGGCAGAGGGGGTTACTCCATCACAGACATGACGGTTGTTCCGTCCGCCGTATTATGATCCCATTATAGCCAATGGAGATCATAATATGGCAGAAGGGATATCCGTCACGTTTGTGAAAGAGTAACCCATTTGCCAAACTCTAAATCAGCCCTTAGTCTCCAAAGCATGTCATGAAACAGCACATTTTAAAGAGAACAACAAACCGTGCCACTGGTTCACTTTCAGATTTCACTCTGAGTCGTTTTTAAGTTCAAGTGCATGGGATTTACAACAATTAGAACAAATTTAAGTATTGTTTTCCCCTCTCTTTGTGTGATAATATTTGATGGATTGTCTTGCAATTGTATGGCGCTCACGAAATCAGGACACCTCTTTAGAGCGCTAATAAAAACTTCATGCCAATCCTCGTGTACATTGCCGCACATTTTTTAATGTTTTACCACAGCTCTCTTCGACATGATTCGTCATGCCTGATAACTAAAGCATTTCTAATAGAAATGATGATAGCACAGCAGGGCACAGCTCCCTGAATCAGTCATGGCATTCAGTACGCTGTGTTGTATTGTGGGCAGCTCTCGGTAGAGCAGTAAGTGTAACAGATGCCCTGGTGCAAGCAGTCAAAATGGACACCCGCACTTCTGGTGGACTATAAAAATAAAGCCGTAGCTGGAGTTCAGATGCCACCTAAGACTCCTGGTACCTGGTGCCACTGCTCCTGATGCACTAAATATAGCTCCACGGCAACATGTAAGCACACTTGTTCATTACTTTATGATCTGCAACTGATTGAATGTTTCTAAATGCTTGTATTCTTTTTTTTAAGTAGCATTTGCATTGAGTGAGATCGTTAGTAAATTTCTTTAGCACCTATCTGAAACAAGTGACCTTTAGGCACTGGTCATCCGAGTAAAGATGCTGCTCAGCGTTTGTCCCAATGCTATATGGTCCCACAAAAAGCAATTGCCAATACGTCCTAAAGGAGAGACCTATTGGCTATGCCAATGCTTGGTTTGATTTGGGCCAGGAACCCAAAATGACATCTGTGAGGGGCTCATTAAATGGGAGGAGTGGTTCAGATGGGGAGACTCCTGGTTGAAGCACCTCTGTCATGACAGTGATCTTGACTGCTACTGACGGCAACTGAAGGTTGAGGACCTCCACAGCCCTCTCTTCCTCTGTAACCACAGTAGAGGAGAAAGCATGCCAGCATCTGGGAAAGTATCCAGGCCGTAAGCTTCTCCCGATTCCTCAAACTAGTCCATATCTTGCTCATAGCGCTGTACTTCTTCAGAGTCCAGCAGCCCCTTCCCATTACTCCACCAGTCCAAGCCCATAGGAATAGGCCTCAGGATCCTGATTGCGCCAGCTATGGCATCGAGTGACGCCCCTCTAGCTCCGTATCGGAGTTGGGGATTAAACTGGAGCTGCCAGTGGGCGCTGGAGGTGGCATCGGGACCAGCATCAGGTAAGGTCTAAATGGTATAACCAGCGTTGGTCCAGATCCAGAAGTGGATCCTGGGGGCCCCAATGGCACTGGGGCAGGAGCTGCCAGCGCTGACCTCACGGGTCCTGAATACACACTGGAGGGGTTAACTCACCCATAGGGGAAAATTAAATTGGAACATTGATAAGGTCATAAACATTGAAATTAGGAGAGTGCCACAGGTATGCTAACCCAGACACTGGAATACTGGCATAGGGGCACCAGCAATAACACGGCAACATTGCTAAATGGAAACAGATACAGGAACACCAACACTGACATGGGGGCATTGGCTTGGAAACAGTGATAATGAAATGGCTAAAGGGTGCACACACGTCCATGCTGGGATATGGAAAGGGGAAGTGACACTGGGAGATTGAATCAGAGACACTAGGATACTCAATCTAATGTATTTATGCTTGGACACAATACCAGGACAGTGAAATGGCACAGGGACCTTAGGAAAGGTGCACTGGCTGGAAAGACAAAACACTGGGTTCTGGCTTGTTTTTACTGACATAGGTCACTGAACTTGGATACTGACACGGGTACACTGACCTGGGGACCCAAGGACTGATACCGGGACACTGACATGGACACTGGGCAGGGAAACACTGCCAAGGGTTACTGCCACAGTGACAATGGCTGGGAATACTGATGGTGGATTAAAGAGACATGAGGTATGCAATCCAGATTATTCAGCCTTGGTATTTGGCAGCCTTGTCATCCAGTAGCACAGACAGCAGGCTTTTCATCAAATCCTAGGGCCCCAATACATATTCTGTTACAAATGAAGCAACTTCAGTATTAATTTCTGTGTTTTGGTTTGGGCACAATCTGATGATGAAAATGAGGTCTAGCTCCCCGAAAATAAATGTTGGTGCCTACCACCTCCAACCACCTGCACAAATTAGGCACTGGGTTTAGGCTCTTAATCGATGGATGTATGACAGCCTGGCTCGTTCTATGTCCTTTGACTAGTGGACGTGGCTACATTGCTTCACTCACTCCCATAGATTTGTGCATGCTCCCCCAACAATTTATTCCTAGCTTAATTTCCTAACAGACAATCTGAATAAGTTAAATCAATTAACGTATCCTGACACTACGATTTCCACAAGAATTCTTAACCAAGAGTAAACTCTGGATACTTAGTAACTTAAGAGACCGGAACTATTGATACATTTAAGAAGGGTTTTTTCATCTTCTGCATAATAGAGTAACGCTGGTTGTTTGTGCAGACTGTGATTTATGTACGCAGGGCTGCTTTTCAGAATTTTGGAGACGTACTGTGCAAGAGGTAGGAGAGTTCCCATTAGACGAGGAGCCGGCTGGCCTTTGTCGTAGTAACTCATTCATCTATCGCCACACTGGAGGTTAAATGGCTCCAGGTTGCTCCTCCATTTCATTATTTTATCTGGTCCTGATGAAGACCCGTGCTTAAGGTCCTACCTGGCCTTTTGTGCTTTTTTCGGGTTGAAACTTCAACAATTTCCTGCTTTCACAGACTGGATTGTGCACACCATCCAAAAGGGGACATCATTCACTCAAGCAAAAACCTCTTAAGTGTGGAATAGAATTGAAGTGCTTGATTGGATACATGGACAGGCATTGTTTCAAAGAAAGAGTGATTCTGTTATGGGTTTTCCCCTTTCTCTTTTCTCCTTCTTAATATTTACACATACACTTCTTCTGAGCTCTATGTTATACTGAATGGAGCAACCATGTGTATGTGAATAATGTATAAATACTATTGTTTTGTAATACAATTCAAAGAATTTGCATTCACTTTGCAGTTGTCTTTTTGTGATGTGTGTGTTTGTGTTTACTCTTCCCCTCTGAGAAATGAGACATGTCTATTACTTGTGGAAACTGTACTGTGTACGGATAACTTCATTGATTTAGGTTATCCAGATTGTCCGTTTGGACCATTTTTGTTGTATGTATGGCACTATACCCAGGTCCGTTGGCTTTGAGGGTAACCCCATTAGTGTGTAATGGTAGCTTCATTTCCTATGCTGCCGACTGTCCCAGAGCTGTCTCTCCCGCAGGAACAAGGCAAGTCAATGTTTTTAAGCATCATGTCCCTGCACTCATAACTGCGCAAACATATTTTAAATTGCCTTAAAACACATTCAATTATTATCAATGGTCGTTATTAAAATATGGATAGAAATGCAGCATCTGCCACAGAGTTCACCCAAAGTGCAACCCCATATAGAATTGCTTTTAAATTCTAGTCATCAATCTTAGTGCCCGGAAGTGCCTTCAAACCACCATTTGACGCTCATTTACTGAACATGCCCAATGTTCTTTTTTGATTTTGCTTTTAATAGCACCATTTAATGCTACTTAGAAAGAGCGGCCAATGTCCAATACCTTAAAAATACTGCCGGTTTTAAAATCGGACTGTAGAGTTTCTCTTTTTTGAAGCTATTGTCGGGGAGCCACATCCACGCTGAGGCCCGTTTATGATATAGATATGCTCCCCAAAACCGTCTAGCCTTGACTTCTTCTCTTGTACCCCATAAGTTGGATCAGAAACCATGACTTCCAGGCAGCATTGCCATCACTGTGAGATGTAAGAACCAGTACTTGTGTATTGTTCTTATCAGTGAAAAGCATCCATCACGGCTTCCTCTCCCATGCCGGGCCTGTCATCGGAGGGGAGGTTTGTTTTCTCCAGAATCTCATTTCAGCAGTGGTTTTATGCCTGTACTCATTTTGTTATCTTTGTTTTTTTAGGCACAGCTCTCAGTTTTAAATTTGCGGAAAGGGGATTACATGCTGACTTTCGTGGAAAAATATCCACATTCCTAGAGTCACAATTTAACAGCTCTGGGAATGGAAAAAATAGCAGGAAAAAGTGAGTTTGGTGTTACGGACTGCAAAGAACATGATGCGAGTGACGTTATGATCTTTATTATAAGAAAGGTGAGTGTGAATATCGTTTGCACTCAGGTGCCGTTTACAAGCGGAGTAAATAGTAGATAAAGTCCTGCCCGACTTATTTCTATTTTATTTACGGATTTCAGCCTGATCACGTGGCCTTGCTCGGATTTAAACCTCAGACCTGTAGGTCACAGCGGGTGACTGTTGAACTCGTGGAGCCATCTCGCCAGCTGGCGACGCGATGAGCACCGGAGAACTGAAATGCCCCCAGCCTGAACAGTACTGAAGTGTTCCCATCAACTCCCGCACCTTTTGTTTAGAAAAGTGAAAGGAGACCGAGGATGATAAGGATTTTATTAGGGTTACACATTTTTTTGAGATTGTTTAAAGTGTGACTAGATTTCGGGTCTCTTGTTTTCTATCTCTAAGACCAAATCGCCTCAATGGAACCTGAAGAATGCAGCGAACAAAACTAAGTGGCGTAACGAAAGATTATCCCCCCCCCATTCCCCCCCCCCACACACACACACCCCTCCAGACTCAGGAGCTCTCATGCCGGAGGACAGTGATGAGTGGGCCCCCTGGAGCTTGCCCCCCTGTGAGGGCCTCTGTTACCTCACTGAAACAAGTGCACTCCTGTTACATTTAGGACGATAGAACATCAGACAGACTCCGTATCTGGGAAGATGCACAGTAGTTTTTTCAGTTTATTTTGAAACCAATAATTTGTAGCAATATCCACTAGTAAATGCTATATAAATACAATTAGATTTACTTGTAGGTGAGCAATGTAAATGATGCAATAGGTAGTACATTAATATGGCAGGCTTTACGAACTGACTGATTTCTATGAGCTGATGAGTGGTGTTATCGACCTGAAAGGATGAGATGCTGTATGGGCTAGTCCAGAATCCAGACATGCGACATAAATCTGCACATATATCTCTCCCATGGATGCATTAGTTCAGGGGACAGAGGCTCACAATTCTGTTTAAAGCTTAAAGGGGCCCTCCTTTGAATGTTGTCACAATTGTGTCATGTTGTCAGGCTGTGCAGCATATGATCTCGAGGACAGGCAAGGCAAGCCACACAACACCACTCCTTTTGTGGAGAGGAAACACACGAAGCAGAGGAGTAGCTGGGGATGGAGACCTGAAACAGATCACAGCTGGTGGAAACTACTCCCCAGCCATGTGTCATTCCAATGTAGTAGTGAGGACAGCAGTAGGTGTAAGGAAAAGCCTGCTTGTGCATAATCACCCTCAGCAAATTTGAATGATGTTGCTGGTTTTTCAACTCAGAAAGTGCACTCAGTTCTGCTAACCATACCTCAGTGAGCCCAAAAGGCAAGCTTAAGATGGAAAGCCACCTTTGATGAGCAAATGGTGGTCCACACAAGAACTACACCTTGACCTAGATATATTTTATTACTACTGGTAGCTACAATTGATTGATTATTCCTGACTGCAGAATTGCAGCCCAGGAGACGAAGTCTTCACACTGAAAAATTGCACCCAAGTCTGCTGGACCCAGGAGAGTCATCAGAGTGTACTTTGGTTGCCCAAGATGGACAATAACCTCAGTGAAAGGGCACTGCTGGTTCCGCTCTGACGAGAGACCGGTAAGTGTTTTTTGGCTGGACTTCATCAGGACCTTGAGGAATATCAATCCTTGTGGCCCAAGTCACCCAACCATGTTTGTGGACTGAGGGGTGGCCTCACCCCGGTCACCAGATCAGCCTCCTCAGCATCCTTCAGCATTCTGTATCCCTTGCATCAGGACCACTCCATTGAAGTCTATGACGGTTCGCCCATAAAACCTGGAACTGGACTGCAGACTGCTTTGACTGCAAGGTAACTGAACTACCAAGCCCTAATGTCCAGTGTGACTTGCTCCCTGTTGGAGTCTGTTGCCCAAAGTGGGTAAGAATAGCTGAACACAACTGTATATGTTTCCAAATGTTTTCAAAGTAACCGCTAACTGTCGTAGTTACAAGTGCTTGTTTGTGATTTGATTGGAAAGCAGTGATTTACAATTTGCTTAAAAATGTATATCTTCAGGACTCTGTGGTGGATTTTGCTCATTTTGGTCTCCAAAAATTCATAAAAATAAGATCTATTTTTTAAAAGTGGTGGCAGATTTTATTTGTGTTGTGTTTCTTTCTTGTTCAGCTGTTTTGATACTTCTAAATGATTTACACTTGTTAAGCCTGACTGTTGGAAGCCAGAGCTACTCAGAGTTGAGCTAAGGTTTTACAAACAAGCCTGACTAGAGTTTACTTCATGGTAAAGTTGCTCAACCACATCATGTAATAAACCTCTTTCCTCACATTGGTGCGTGCCTAGCACTGGGATCGAGAAATTGTGTTTGACAGTACCATACTTTTTTTTAAATGGCCAAAAATGCACCAAGTGTCCACCTAACAATAAGTTCCTGTGATTAAGTTCTAACTTCTCGTAAGTAACTGTTTACTGAAAATGTATAGATTTTTTTTTTTAATTGAGAAAGTTTAGAAAGCTTTGTGAAAAGTTTGTCCACATTTTTGCAAAGTTTCTACAAGTCGTAAGAAGGACTAGGAAACATGGAGATCGACATTGCCACCCTGTCCACCCTCAGAATCAAGAATTGAGGGCCATGTGCAAGGACAGGAAGATCAGCTTGGGAGCCTCATCAAAGAAGGAGGATCTATAGCACTGGTTCCCAACATTTTGACTTCTGTGGACCCCTACTTTATCTTTACTGGAACCCGTGGACCCCCACTGAATCCTTATTGGAATCAGGGGACCCCCCACCAAGTCTTTATTGAAAGCTGAGGACCTAATCTGTTAAGATTTTTTTATTTTCTAAGCAGTTTTGGACACCCTGAGAAGGCTTCGCGGACCCCCAGGTGTCCCCGGACCAGAGGTTGGGAACCACTGATCTAGAGAAAGCCCTCAGACCTGGGAAACAGCCTGCACAGACCCAACCCTTATGGATAATGAGATTACTCTAGTCAGTAGGGAAGAAGATGATGATGATGATGACAGAGGTCATCAATGGTGAGTATCAGGGGATCAATAATACCCTGACCCTAGCAGTACCCAGAGGCTTCCCTCAATATTGGGTTCTCCTACATCGCTCCTAAAGTGTGCAATGGCCTCCGACTCCACATCAGAGCCTCCTGCTCTCAATTTATATTCCACAACAAGCTGAAGACCTGGTTTGTCAATTAACCAACCCACCATAGGTAGGACTAGGCACACACACCTGTTTAGTGCTAGGATGCCACCCCTGGTGATAGTGCGCTTTACAAATGCACATAACATCTATTAAACAGCTATACTGAAATCAGGCAGTCCACACTAATATCAATTAAGACACCTGAAATACCTTCATATTTAAAAATCTGCATCAAAATAGATAAACTATATGAATAAACAAACAAATAGTAAAAATAGAGAAGAAAATCCAGACAAAAAGAAATATGTCTATTGCCAGAAAATCAAAGAAGAGGTGAGCTACCTACGTTGGCGCCAGTGAGCTCCCCAAAATCACTGCCAGCAACATGGGGAATAAATAGATAGAATGGTTAGATAACTTTTATGACTTCATAGAGGCATTCTAGAAAAAGATGAAAATCAAAAATTGCTGACAATGAAGAACCTAATAGGCAGAGATTTTAAAAATATACCTAAGGAACTATCGCCTTCTCAATCTGCAACATACAAAAAGATGCAAGACACACTAAAGGCAACATTTTTACCCACAAGAATTATGTACTATAAATAGTACATGTTCAACTTTGTATCACAGAAGAAAGGGGAACCTGTGAGTGAATTATTCGCCTGCCTTCATCAACTCGTTTAACTGTGCAATTCAGCACGTTCTGGTGAACATACCATCACACTGCTAATCATTGAGAGATATCAGTCAGAACCAGGCAGGTCCTGACTGTTAATAAAAAGCTACACAAAAAAATCAAGCAGCTGACACATATCAGTTATGAAGCGGAAGATTTAGCAGAAAAATGAAAGCAAGTTAAGCAGAGGAGTGAAAACAAGCATTTTGGTTACAAACTCCCATACCAAAGAACCAACACAAGGGACATACCCAACAATCCAGATCAAAAGACAGTCATAGATGGCCCGTTAGCTGCTAAGAGGCAGGAATGTCAACAATGTGGCAAAGGCAATCACTTTAAGAGAATCTACTAAGAATCAGATAAAGGAATTCAACCAAAAGAACAAATCACAACAAGGTGGCATTATGCAAGGGTTATAAGAGACAAGAGTAGAGGTTCTTCCATGTCTCACATAATGTCAAATGAAGTATCACAATCACAATCACATAGATCACCATCCAAGACTCATACAGAAGCTCACTGTTGTTATATTCCCAGGTGAATAATGACTTTCTATTTGTGGTGTCTGATAAATAAAGTACAAAAACATGTCTGTTTAAATGATCTAATTGGGAGTCATTCCACTTGTTTTGCTCCAGAAAGTGGAGCTCCTTTAAATTATGTCTGTGCTGCTGAGAACAAGAAGATAAACCCCAGGCCAAGGCTAAAGCAAACAGATGTTCAGTTATGCATATGGACGTCGAAAGAACCACTAACATGCCTTAGCAAATTCAAGGCAACACTTCTTTACAAAGATCATTCAGTTGAGGGTGAGATACATGTGATGAACGTATCTATCTTGGCTGATTGTCTTCTCATCCTGCCCACGGCTAAACAACAAAAATTAATTTTCCATATTATACATGATGGACAAAGATCCTCCCTAATTATAATGAAACCCAAAATTATTCACAGGGCTAAGAAAGATCAGCGTCTTGAAAGTACACTTGCACATAGATAAGGACATCAACCCGTGGCTCATCATCAAAGGAGAGTGCCATTTTATGTACAAAAAACAATCAGCGAACTACAGTGAATATCACTGAGAAACAGAAATATATAACTAAAAAAATACTGAAAAATATACTGTACATCACTGAAAATAGAACAGTAGATCAGGAACTCCAGCTGGTACCACTGAAAATCTTGAGGGCCGATTCAATGGAAATAACCACGAGTGTCTAGAGAACTCTAGAGGGCATACGTTGTTTGCTGAAGGCTCTCAGCCCTCATGCAAACAGTACAAGAAAATATCTCCAGCAGAGCCCTACTTCAGGAGCCCACTTGGCATTCTAACGCCCTCCCAATGAGGAGCATGGCCCGAAGATGCGGCATGCCCCCTCAGTGGGTGGCTGCTTGTGCATCCTGAAAGGGGTGCTGTGTGACCAGTAACAAGCTCTTAGAGCCTTAGTGTGGACGGTGAAGCTTCCCATGTTCATCAGAGCTGCACACTTGATTTATATAGATAACCACTAGTGATCCTGCCCCAAGGCAGCATAGCTGGTAAGCTATGCCTTTCCGTTGACATGAGAATACCCAACATCGCCATATGAGAACAACACCCAGAATCTCTTTAACGGACTTGATCTCACTCCTGTGTGAGGCCCAAGTAGTCTCTAATTTGGACTTAACAAAAAGGGTTGCCATCAATCAAGTAGCACAGATTCCGATACATCACAACATCCACCATGCTTCTTGGTCTGTTCTTGAACAAAAGAGAATGCTTTGGAAAATTATCAGCCTCAGAGATGTTCACATCAGTATAATGATTAGCCACATCATCAATGCACTGAACTACAATTATGAAATCCTAGTATTTTGGAGCCTTCGTTGACAAACACAATGACGCTCCAGTGCAAGTGTGTCAATCTTTACTACATACAAACCTAACTCAGAATACTGCAACATGTGGACTTCTCACAGACCACAAAAATGGTATGTATGCGCATTCTCAGGCAAAGGACCGTGACTGGACCTGACCACGTTGTATCCTAAGCCAGCAGCTGTCATTCTGACATTGTGAGGGAATATTCACAAGCAGAGACAAGCAGTAGTATGGGTGTGCAAACACGAACACATTTTCATTTATGGGAAAAAGTTCATCTTAGTCTCAGGCCATTTTTAACAATATTTGGAAATGTGATAGCCAAGATGCTTCTGTGAATTGAACGATGGGGAATCTGCCAGCAAGAATACTCGCACATCATCACACTGAAGCCAGGAAAGGCAGCAGCCCTGCAGGCTGCTTGTCTGGACACCTTCTAACCACAATACGAAAAAACACCACATCAGCAGAACAATACGTTAACTTCGTTGCAAGTCAAACAGCACCCCGGTCCATGTGTCTTCAGGCTATCTTAAAAGCCATTGAAACTGACCCCACCTTCGTGGTGGTCGAGCAAAGGACACAAACTAACCTGGCGGAACATTGACAATGAATACCTACCAGTAGGTGTAGATGCCAAAGAATGATCTCTCTTCTTGCATACATACAACGAGTTAGCTGCGACCTCATGAGGCATCCTACTGCAAAATACAATAATTGTGATTCACATTGCTCTTGGAAAACATGTCGTCAATCTGGCACACGAAGGACACAGAGGAATTGTGGCAATTTGATAATTAGTGCCCCCACAGTTTTTCTTCGGACTTGTGCCCTAGGCAGCAGTATGGGAAGATATGGAGTGCAGCATTACTCAGTTGAGAGGCACTGGCAGAGCTGGGGGTACACCTCTGTTTCAATAGTCGCAGGTGCTGTAGGCCAGAACTGGTTTACAAGTAGAGCTTTGCGAGTGTTTTAGTTATGAAGTGGCACAGAATGCTGAAGGTCAAGTTTGATGGGCATTGAAAGAGCTAGCATGTGCAGTTTTGGGAGAGCAGGGCGTGCTGCATATTAATATTGAAGTCCTTAGGCTTTACCATGTCTTTTGTTTTGAGTATTGGAATCTCTGAGGTTGTTGCAGGTGAGGACTGGGGTTCAATGACAGATATCTGCATGGTCCGAGAACTGGAAAAGCAGGGGGTGCTGATAGTCAAGGTGGACGTGGATAGGAAGGGCTGTGATAGCTGGAGAGATCCTTGGAATTATTTTTGTTATTAAAGAAATATAGTCTGCTGTGGAGGGCTATAACTGTTGTTAAAGGCCCTGAACCCAAGTTGTGGTGAGGAACTATAACGAGGGAGAGTGCCCTTAATAACTGGTATAGCCTGAGGCAAAAGGGCCATAAGACCATGAGAGCATTCTACCCACTAAGGGTAAAATTTTGAAAATTAAAAAGGGAGAACTATGAAGACAAACATTGAAATGTTTGAGCTCCAACTTTATACCAACCATTATAAGCCCGGAGCTGCTCCACGGTCTTCAATGGGGCTCTCAACATTCCAATGTCCTAATGCACATTAAGAACAACAATGTTGTACAGATTGCACCTTACTGCCTTAAAGAGCTGCAGACTAGTGAAGGTAAGGTAGTGAAAAAGAACAGGGCAACTTCAATATGCTTGTTGAAAAGTTGTGACTTAAATTTGGGATAAAAATTAATTTGAGAAGGAAAGCACAGGAGAGTTCACTTTATAACTCAGTAACACATATATATCGAAGAAAAAACTCAAGCCTTAGCTTATTTACTTTCAGTAAAAGTGGTATGGGCATTGCAGAATATACGCTGCGAATCCCCTAACCACCAAAACCAGAACTTTCAAATTGGCGTTTTTTGTTTCGTAATGCAGAAGAGAAAAACACTGGTAAAGACTCAATGTCCACGTCTGGGAAAAGGGGATGAAATGAACTGATGCCTTTATTGCTTTTTTCAGAACAATTTATTGAGAGATATTAATAAAATACAGAGTAGTAAAAGACAGCACATTCATACCTTGACGAAAATCTGTTTGGCATAGAGCTCAACTAAAGCAATAGTAGAACACAACCAGACCAGACATAAAACACTGAAAAAACACACAATGAATTATCACAGCCCTGGCAATACAGGGTACAGTAATAATGTGATTATGTAACCAGCTGTACTGTGTCAAGTAGAAGAGCAGGTTAAACACATAACGTGACTCAAATAAATACATTAACAACAGCCACTCCGTGTAGAACAGAAGTAAGAAATAGATCAGAGACAAAGAAACAAAAAGAGTGGGAGAGAAGAGAAAAAAGAAACTGTGAAAAGCAGACAACAGTCTGGGATGAAGCATTTATTGCTGATATGTTCTATTGCAATACAAGAAAGGGAAAAATATGTTTTTGAAGTTTTTATTTCCAGGAACCTTCAGTAGAACAGTCGTAGTGGATTTTAATTATTAATCAGTATTACGAACTGATAAAAGTAGAAGTTGCAATTGTGCATTTTTTTAAAGAGTGAAGCAATGGAATATTTAACTAATGATTTTAAGGAACACGCATGTAAATGTTTATTTAAACAACGTAAAGATTTTACATGTTTAAGATTATGTTTAAATTAACTTATAAGTTTTAACAAATTATTTTTGGTAATGACCTGTGCATGCCAGATAATGCCGCATATCCAAGTCCTTCATGTTGGTCCTTTCAACTGAAAAGAATGGGGCGGGGTTTGCAGGTCACGAAGAGGGACATTAGAAGAGTTAAAGTGGGGGTCAGCACTAGGGAACCTGGCGCTGCAGGTCAGCATTGAGGATCATTGGCAGAGCTGTGTGTGGGCCACTTTTGGAGAAGCAAAGTGCATCGGGTGTGCGTTCAGGGGCATCGGCGGCGATGCCAATGAGTGCCAGTTCTGCAATGGCAGAGGGCGCTGCTCGTCAGGACCGAGGTGCGTTGCATTGCCACAGCGGAGTGCAGGCCCGGGTACATGAATATGTCGGGTGAGTCCCCAGAGGTGCACGTGTGACCCACTGCTAGAACGGTACAGGATGCTGCAGGTCACCGCGGAGATGCGTCAGTGTACTGTACACCGCGTCTGCCCGGAAACTGCATTTTTAAAAATTTCTCCCCACACCTTTAGGCGTGGTATACAGGGACTGCTTCGATGTATGAATTGCTTTCCCGTATTGCTACATCATATACAAAGCCGAAGATGTTCGTTTTAGTTTCCAGAAAAAAATGAGAACATTGGTGAAAGAAAAAGTGCTCACCTGAGGCTGCGGGTGTGTAGAGCGGGGCGCTCAAGGCGCTACTTCTGCTCGCTGGGTTCAGTCTCCAGGGCGGACCGGTACAGCCGCCCCCGCGCTCAGTGCCAGCCTTCCAAGATCTGAGGCTGGAGTTGCTCGGACTTTCTGTTTTCCCACTCCCTGCGAAGAGGCTCTTCCGTCCCGGAAACGTGACATCCTGCTAGAATGGAGCTGAGCTGACCGCGCTCTCAGCGAGTCGCTCTTCGCATGGTTCTCCGTTCATGCATTTCCCCGGGCTCTTACTAGGAGTGACTTCTCAACGGATCTTCCTTTCCAGCTGCACCTATATCACTATATCAGGACTTGGCGTTAGAATTCGGTGGGCACAGGGACGAGGCAAATGATGTGACTTTCCACAAAGTTTGCTGTGGGGCCTCAAGGTAAGGGGTTTGCGGCCTCTCACATGCAGAAGGGCTTCGGGCCGAGCAAGGGCTCTCTGTAACGTGTTGGTGAGATGTTTGACAACGTGGTTCTAACTAGACCCCCCATCTTTTATATAAAATGTAAAAGTGGTTATCAGAACTGAGTGCTTGTTTTGACACAAGTTCGTACACATAAACCCTGCGCTCCCCAGTAGAAGGTCGAACTCCAACGCGGATCTGCAGCCCTGTTCTGATTGCTGATGGAGCAGGTCAGGGAATTCATGCTCTGGTTACACAAATATGAGAGTCCCCAATTCGCTTCTTGGGAACACCGACTCTGACGTACATTTTAGCGCAAAATAAAGAGAGGAGTACCATTGAGCTGAGTGACAGCAGGGGCGCATCTAGACCGTACTTTGGTGGGGGGCTAACACTTTGCATAATGAGGGCGGAGCCATCGTCTGAGCTCCAGTCAAAATTATTTGTGGGCATCCCTTCATTGTGCCCATGTAGTACGTAACATGAATTGGATTTGTCAATACAATATGTAGCGTTTATTTATTTTTTAAGTGCTCTAGACCAGTAACATTAGTCTCAACATCACAAAAAAATTAAGTTTACAGTGAGTTTAGGAATCTTGCTCAATCATTTTTCACAGAATAAATTACAAATGTTGCATCCTAAGGCATCGATCCTGTAGACCTGGTTAAAGGTGAACTTTTGGGTTTATGTTTTGTGGCTGACAGTGTCAAATGGTGAATTTTAAAGCATAGTGGGACAAATATGACTTCATATAAAATATTTTAGACAATGTTTAGGTGCCTTAACTCAAATCAGATTTTGGAAAAACTGCAGGTTACTCACTGTTCTTCAGTTGTTATTCCATTCACACTGCATTTACCAGCCTGCGACAACATTATATTGTTTGCAGGATAGAATGTTAGTACAGTAGACAACTCTCTTACACACAGATTAAGCAAAATGTGTGTTGTTCCCTCACAGCACACAATATATTCCAAAGATAGCAGCATATTTACCATTTAAAAAAATATTTGGCAATAGTCCGTAAAGAACTAAGCTACAACTTAAGCCTATGGAATTTTTGCAAATGCCTTAATAAGAACATTTCTGTGGAATTTTTGTGTGAGGTGAGTTAGCAGCAGAACAAGGTTCTTGCTTAAAGAATTTCCGAATTCATTAATCTGACTTTTTGTAAGAGTGGTGGAGCTAAATAGAAACAGAATTTAAAACGGTTTTGGACAAACATGAGTAATTACGAAGTGAGGGAGGGAGACAGATTGCTACATACATTTATTGGTTTACCATGTTGTAGCAGGCAGGGATAAGGCGTAAGGTATAGTTTTGGTAATCCTAATCCCGACTTGAGTTGAATTTAAGAGGCAGAGTACACAATTTTCTGGATAGGAAATAGATATTCCAAGAGAGTAAAAACCTACATTTGATATTTTTAATTTAATTCCGCGCTCTTCCTGCTAACTGAACCCTCTGCTTCCCACCTTCTTAAACCACGGTTAAGGACCTTATATTTCTAAACTTGATGGTCCCTGTCCTCCTATTGGTTCTCCCTTTAACGCTCACCATATTCAGGTATGGGTACACTGCTAAATTGAAACGTCATACTGTAGATACTGTGAAGAGGGGGGCAGAGTGCTGTCCATGAAGGGCTCATCTGGCCTTCTCTAGTATGTGAAGCAGAACTCAACTCTCTAATTATGGTTCCTGTCCTATCAACTCCTGCTTTAGAACTCTCACAGGAAACCTGGTAGCTTTATGATCCACTAGCTCAGGACCCCTCCATTTTGTAGGACCTCCGATTGTATAAAAATCTGCAGGGTGGCTGCTATAGCTTCAACTTCATTCAGGGGAACAAAGCCCAACACTCGGCTTCTATTATCTCTTAGTCGGGTTTTTAGGCCCTCAGTCTCAGAATCCATATGTGTTATAACCACACGACATTGTCTAGGAGAGTGTGATTTAGTTGAGATTCATAATGGCAAACGTGTCCAAAGCACTCCACTGCAGTCACTGTCTTTCGAGGGTTCCAACTCTGGTTTTGGTGCCTGCAAACTTTGAGACGATGTTCCATTTTCACCATCTCTTGTCATTGACACATTCAAGCATTTCAAATAGTTCATAGTGAGTGCCTGACTTTGGGTCAAATGGACAGTCCTTGTGCTGCCCTCATCCTCTGTTCTGTCATGTGAGGCCTTTAGTAATGAGGATTTCTGCTGAAAGAAATCATGTTTGTCCTAATAGTTTTAGGTATTTGCTCATTGGGGTGCATAATGTCTTGTTGCTAGGAATGACAACAGTTTTAGAAGTGGTCCTAAATGATAGCTCTGGGCCAAGCAGGCACCTAGTTTAATATATGGGCTCAAATGACCCCCTATCTCAATTTATTTCAGCTTTCTGAAAATCCTGGGCTTTTCACCTCTTAGCTTGTCTCATTCGGTATCACTAAAGTCGCCCCCTGGGTGCTGCATGTAGCAATTTCTGCTGCCATACCGGTTGATGGAATGAAGGAATCCAGTCAGGCTTGGTCATTGAAGAGACTCAGGAGCACCGGCCTGGAACCCGCCCACACAGTTCTGTAATTGGGTGATAAGCATCCCCAGCCTCTTCTGGATCAGTGCATAGTTGGGCACCCAACTAGGGTGCTGCTGTTTACTTGTGCACCTCCTCTGCACCATCTTGATTGTTCTTCAGTGGGCCGGCGCCCACCTCCTCTCAAATTCAGGCCCAGGTCGGCAGAATCCATTGTAATAAATTATTCATTTGTGCTACCCTTTGTTTCTGTGCTCAGTCTCATCCTCTGTCAAGTAATCTCAGGCCTGCTTCTGCCAGATTTGGTCCCAAAGTGGGAGCATCATGAGAGACTCAGAAACACAGCCATTGGGCCTCACAGTAAGCCTTGCCCTGGCATACTAATTGAGCTTGTTCAACCAATGCAAATTTGTACCAGCAAAGTAAATTTAAAAACGTAAATGTACAACTGCAGGAATGCATGTACATCTTTACCTATTAATGTACATTTAGACACCCAAATGTATATTTGCAGTGTGCACACACTACCTTACATTTATTGGAGTCAACTAAACATGTTCAAAGTGACCATATAATAAAAAAGCTGGATTCATTCAGAAAAAAATGCAATATTGCATGCATATTCACCCTGCTAAAAACACCGAATGGACACATCTATACACAGGATAACACCTTACGAAGTGACACATAACTCAGCCACTATCACTGACAGAATTTGAAGGTTTCAGAGGGACTTAATGGTACAGAAAGAAATGGTACAAAGATTATCAACACACCACACAAAACATGTAATTTTGATGTTGCTTCCTCCATTACCTTCCACTACCCCAGGAACATGGTCAAATGTGTCTCTCCCATGTGCAATATGGTATACTTTTGTGCCCATTGCTGATGATTCAGTAAGGTGGCTTTATATCAGTCATGGTGTGTTTCAATAAAATACATTATCGTTACATCATTAACTAATTCTGAATGATCACAAAAACTCCACAAAGACCATATATGCATTGTTGAGAATAAATTAAGACATTTGTTTAACACTTCTAATTTACCAAATGCCCTATTGTCATCTCAGTGGTACTCATTTTGTCACTTTCAAAAGGATGAACGGCTGAGATGCCCCTGCTGAAATTGAAGCTGTGGCCTGCAGTTTGAACATAGGTTCCAGCAGAAGGTGCAGTACTGGTGCATGAGTACATATACCCACATATACGGCACGTGACATTCCAGAGAATTATGTACTATGATGGATAACTGTTAGTAAAATCCTTTGCTGCCGAAGCATGATGTGAGCTGTAGGTCACACATTTGAATCTGGTAAGGAAGCCTTTACACTGTGCAATAATAACTCATGAAGTTTCCAGCACTTAGTAATGCCAGAAGTGGCGTATTAAGCTCTGAACAGAAAAAGGGCAGCAAGAAAAATTATTTTGATTTGATGTCAGAATGCAACATTTTGTTTATATGACATTGCTGTTGCAGTTTCTTTATTTGCATTTGTTTGGAATGTAACGTCCTTGTCAAATAGTTTCTTCCAAATCAATGTGTGGATCGCTTGTTTACATATCATGCATGAGGTGAGAACTCAATCTTTTTGTAGATGGTGTGTGTGTGTGTGTGTGTGTGTAATTCTCCTGCAGTATTTTGTGTGTCTGGGACTAGGATGGGCTGTGAAAACATCAGCTTTCACACCTAACCCCAGACACTCAGCTTTGACAAAGAGGGAACGATCAAAGCTGCAGCAATTAAGATATAATGAAATAGTGCATGCTCTCTTTGAACGAGGGCACATATGACTGTAAAAGGCTTTCAGACCCATCAAGGTGCTTTAATCAGCAATCTGGCCTGCAGCATTAGCCCAGCACACAGCACAATGGGTGGTGGGCGCAACTAAAGCCCTTTCAGCCTAAGGGCGTTGTACGCCTGAGTTACAGTAGCACATAATAACAGTTATGACAGTTACATTTGAGTTGCATACAATGAGAACAAGTTGCTTACCTTTGGTAACATCCTTTCTGATGTATACTCTATCCAACCACAGATTCCTCAATTTAAGAATATCTCCATGTGTCTTACTAGGTCCAGAGAATTTTCTCAACCATGTTCCGTGCTGGCTCAGTACTTCCCTAAGCCGCAAATACGTGTCACCCCTGCTTGCTGACATCAGTCACTTTTAGCTCCTTCAGACATGAAGTGCTATGAAAAACTGCAGGAGACAGCGTACTAAAATCTAACTTGGAACCTTTTTATGATGTTCAGGAGTCTGGAAACTTTTTTATGATGTTTATGAGTCTACTCTAATGAAATGGAAGGTGACAGGGCAGTTAGGCATCTGTAATTCCACCAGAAAGATTGTTACCTCAAGTAAGTAACTTTTCTTCTGATGGAGACTTCTACCCGTAGAAGCCGCTCCCTGAAATAGATACATAGAAGTACCTCTGAAAGGTGGAGGGCTTGGGTAGTTGACTTCCGTAAGATGGTTGTTTATGCAGTCAGTGTGAAAGCTCACAGCAATTTTGGCATCAAATCAGTGGAGTCTCACCTCCGTCAAAGGATGAGGTGGAGTGAAAAAAGTTGGCAGAGTGACAGATTGGCTGACAATGAAAAGCGTCACTTCTTTGGGTAAGAAGGCTGTGCAAGTCACTCATGCAGAAGTGATGGAAATTAGGAAGACCATTTTTAGAATCAGAAGTCTCAGTTAACAGCTGTGCATTGTCTTGAAAGGCATGCATATAAGAAATATAAATACTAAGTTCAAGTCCCATTGTGGCATGATGTTTTGACTGGGATGTGGCACAAGAAATTACCAGTGGCTGAGATTATTCAAGCATTCCACCCATAACCTTTTTTTATACTTCAGTTTGTCACCCTAGATGGGACTAGTATACTCTGACGCAGGTCCCAAATACACTGTGTGACTGTAACCAAGCTATACCCGGCTGATGAGCCCATAACAAGTGCAAAACAGGCCATGGAACGCTTGTTTTCTGGTTCAGGGGGGACCTGACTTGATAATTTAGGCTTGACTGTGCCCATTAGCGCAAGGTCAAGCCTGATTTGCATATAGCTGGGTCTGAACTGAGGTGGCATGGTGTGCAAAACTACGATGGACTGGGATGCGGGCCAAGCATTTACAAGGGTTAAGATTAATTCAAGCATCCCATCCATCACTTTTTCTATACTTCAGAGGAGACAGAAAGACCTGCAGTATAGCCTCCCTGAAGGCTGAAATATTCTTTGGGGGTCATTGATAGCCCAGGGAATTCAGAGAGCACCGGAATCAACTTTGGGACTGGCTGACAGTCAGAAAAGCTTATGGGGAACATTCTTTAGGTTAAGGCGGTGATTCCAACCGCGGCGGGCGGCGGTCGCCGCCCGCCATGCGGCTACCGCTGAATGACCGCACCGCGGTCAAAAGACCGCGGCGGCCATTCTGGCTTTCCCGCTGGGCCGGCGGGCGACCGCCAAAAGCCGGCCCGCCGGCCCAGCGGGAAAGCCCCAGCAACGATAAAGCCGGCTCCGAATGGAGCCGGCGGAGTTGCTGGAGTGCGACGGGTGCAGTGGCACCCGTCGCGATTTTCAGTGTCTGCTAGGCAGACACTGAAAATCTTGGTGGGGCCCTGTTACGGGGGCCCATGCAGTGCCCATGCCATTGGCATGGGCACTGCTGGGGCCCCCAGGGGCCCCACGACACCCCTTACCGCCATCCTGTTCCTGGCGACCACGACCGCCAGGAACAGGATGGCGGTAATGGGGGTCGGAATCACCATGGCAGCGGGAAACCGGCGGTACACCGCCGGTTTTCCGTTTCTGACCGCGGCTGTACCGCCGTGGTCAGAATGCCCATGGGAACACCGCCAGCCTGTTGGCGGTGCTCCCACGGTCGTTGGCCCTGGCGGATTTTACCGCCAGGGTCAGAATGACCCCCTAAGTCCCTCGCTCCTTCCTGCTTGATTTCAAGTGGCGGGAATGGGTAAAGTCCCCCTTGGTCTTTTTGCACTAACAGTCCATCTGTGACTTACCAGAAGATTTCAGGCAGGCACTAAACTTTGCATGGTACCAACTCTTTGAAAGGGATCGTGGAGGGGCCCATGACTTGGAGTGGGAGTGATTTCTATGTTCAACCGTGCCTTCTTATGTTCAACAATGTAGTTTTGCCTTCCGCTCCCAGATCACCTTCATGCGCCCAAGGGTGTATTTATCACACAACTTCTATTTGCAACTGGCGTCTAAGCACCAAATCCATATATGGTGAAGGTTTGCAACCAATTCCTGCTTCTGCAGTCCTGTAGTTTTCAGGGGACGCAACCTGGCACACTTTCTGACATAATTTAGAAGTCATCATAAAATCAACAAAGTTGGAAGCAGAGCTCCAGATGAATGTCGAAGTGTACAGAAAGAAAGGTAATGACATTAGTGTGACAGGGTGGCTCTAATATGCAGTTTTTTCTCCTTCCCTTCCAGAGAAGTACAGAGTCAATCGGGTGCTAAGTGGTGCCCCCTATTGGCCCACAAGAGAACTGTGAAGAAATTTCTCTGCATCCAGTCTGGTGCCTGGGCATATTCTTACGGTGAGGAATCTGTGGTTAGACGTATCCAGTTGTATGACATTACAAAGGAAGCATTCACCACGCATGCCTGCGCCTGTTATTTTTTACAACAAATGCATTTACCACAACTGCTCACATATATATATCTTTCAAATAAATTTGGCGCCACTTGACGAATCTTCACTAAATTTTCCAAGAAAATACGACGCTCACTTGAGCTGCTGTCTGGAAAGTTTCAGGGTGATCCGTTTGGTGGTGGGATGGTTTGGGGGAGGGGAGGTAAGATGGAGGGAGAGTCCCAAAACACTTAGGCCCATATTTATACTTTTTTAGCACCGCATTTGCGGCACTTTTTGATGCAAAAATGACGCAAACTTACAAAATTCGATTGTATTTTGGAAGTTTGCGCCGCTCTTGCGTAAAAAAATTACGCAAATGCGGCACTAAAAAAGTATAAATATGGGCCTTACACTTTGTCCCCATTCATTTTTCCATAGGTATTTCGAACAGCAATAGCGCAAAAACTACTGAACGGAATGACACCAAATTTGGCAGAAAGGTCAATCATGTTCAGAAAGCGACCTTTTTTCGTTTTGATGTAAATTCGTTGAGTAGTTTTTGAGAAAATAACACGAAAATAAATGTTCATATCCAGGGACGCGGAACCGTTGCAGCTCATATGCAGAGCACCGCAAATATACAAGCCACACAGAGCAGTGTGATTGGCTGATCGCAAGCTTTTCAGAAAGTTGCATTTCATCGACCGGCAACAGTCCTGGGGGATGGATTTCTCCTAAAAAATGAATACAAATGATCAGATTAAAAGTACTCTGACCACAAGGGTGGAATGAATAGGTTGGTGAAGGATTTTTTGTAAGGTTAGAAAGGTGAAAACACCTTTTGTTTGATGATCGTGGAGTTGCAACTCCGTCGCAGCACTCAGTGGGACCCCCCAGACGCGAATCTTGTTGATAAAAGAAACAAAAATATATATATATATACACAAACTCATTGTTACACACAATGTGACAGCCACTCAGACCCTCAAGTGCCCACTCACAGACCAACTGACACTTATAGACACACCCAGAGACCCACTCAGACACTAAATACCCACTCACAGACCCACTCAGACCCTTGTGCATCCACTCACAGCCTCACTCAAACCCTCATGCACCCACTCACAGACCCACTCAGACACTCACGCACCCACTCACAGACACACTCAGACACTCACGCACTCACTCACAGACCCACTGATACCCTCATATACCCTCTCACAGACCTGAACAGACACTGACACACCCACTAAGACACTGATACACACGCTGTCACACCCAGAGACTCTCACAGCCACTCTCAACCCCAGATACACCCTTTTACACCTTACACCTATTCCCACACCCAGAGACACAGGCTGTGGCCAGCTTCCACCATGCAGTGCCAAAGGGCCATGTGCTGAGTAGGGGTGGTGGTTAGGGGGGTTGACTGCAGGAACTGGCTGCAGGCCAGGCCTTATGGACAACCATTGCTGCACATAGGTGAAGGTCATGCACAGTGAAAGTTTGAGTACTTATAGGGGGTTGGCCTCGTTCCTGGTCAAAGGCCATGTGCAGCAGTGGTTGGAAATGAAATTAAAATTACTATACGTTAAAAACACCATAGAAATTCACTGAAAAAAACAAAGGTTACAGGGACATTATAGTTAGGAAATAGAGTGTAAAAAAACATAGAAATTCACAGAAAAAAACGAAAGGTTACAGGGACTTTAGAGTTAGGCTCACATTTTAAATGTACAAAACCATAGAAATCCATCTGTTATAGTTAGAGTTATCTCAAGTAACTATAACCCGTGCCCTAAGGTAACTATAACTCACGCCATCGCCATTCACTGCTAATTACCCTACAAATGACGGCACTCATGACATCTTTTATAACATCATTGATAATATCAATGTAATACTTGCAGTGTAATTTCTGATGAAAAAACTGAGCATGGCACGGGCACACGTTATAGTTACCTTAGGGCACTGAAAAACAATGATTAGAGGGACGATATAGTTAGATAAATCTGAAAGTTAGAACAATAAAGTTTTCAACTAAAAATAACACAGAAGTTCAGCAGTTATAGTTAACATAGCCAACTATGCACTGTTTATGACCTCACATTTTACATCACTCATGACATGTCCTATGACATAATTTATGACATCACTGATGACATCTAAATTGACATCATTGATGACATCACATCATCAAATGAGTGTGTTAATTGTATAGTTCACATAGTGGTGGATAACAATGATATTACTTTTTTAGCTACTTTTGTACAGCCTGTGTCCACATAATCAGTATAAGTGTTTACAAAACGCATATACTAGTAATACATCACAGGCGTGTGGAGGTATTGAACATGTTATAAATGTTTGCATTGAAGAGAAACTCTTTGTAATTTTCAGTCATTATGGTCCACACAAGATTTTTGATTCTGCTAAAAACTTTGGAACAGTAGACAAGACTTTACATAGTAGATACAAACCTTTGTGAGCATCCTGGAGTTATTAGAGAGAATTGTGTCAGCATAATCATTTGTATTTAACATGGAAGAGTATGTGAACCAGATACTAACCTATGTATGTTTGCTTGTTATGCTTCAGAAGATGCCCTGTCTGTACGTTTGTCTCCACAGTATGGTGGGTGCAAGTAGTATGATCTTTTGCACATTCAGATCTTTTTTTATTTTTTTTAATTCTGTCTTGTTTGAGAACTGGTGCCTAGACTGTACATTTTTCTTAGTATATTTTTATAAATACTACGTGGTGTATTTCTACTGAGACTTTCACTGTTTGCAAACATCGTGGTGTATATTCGACTGTATTTATAGAGTAAAGACTGTTTATAGTATTCGATTTTCTACTGATTTCAACTTTATTTTTTAATGTAGGTTCGGTGTGTCTGAGGTTAGATACAGATAAAATCAATCCCTTGTAGGGCATTTGTTTTGAAATATATACATTCATAATTTTAGGTTTCACTGAAGAGTCTATAGAGTTTGTGCAATGAGAGTTTCTCATATATCTGTGGTTGTTGGTTAATGGGAACTATCCTTCCTGTAAACTGTATGGTATAGGTTCAATGCTGCATATAATCTTTGCTTTCAACACCTAAGGGAGTACTTTCTGTGTTGGTAGTAATGATGTCTAATCACCTATTGAGCTATTTTTTACTTACTGTGAGACCTCTAATGCCACAGTAATTTAGGCACATATATGCGGGAAAACAAAGTTTGGATTATGTTATCAGTGATATCATCAATGATGTGTTTTGAGATGTCATCAGTGATGTCATCAAAGATGTCATCAATGATGTAATTTGAGATATTAATAGTGATGTCATTAATGTTGTCATAGAAGATGTCATGAGTGATGTAATGTGTGAGGTCATAAGCAGTGCATGGCGGGGTCTCGTGTTGTAGTTAGCTATGTTAACTGTAACTGCTGAATTTCTGTCATTTATCTAACTATAATGTCCCTGTAACCTTTGATTTTTTTCATTGAATTTGTAAGGTTTTGTTTCACAAAGAAAAATACATATTTTTTCTAATTATAATGTGACTTTAACATTTATGTTTTTTCGGTGAATCTAACTATAACGTCCCTGAAACATCTGTTTTTTTCTGTAAATTTCGAAGGTTTTTGTATACAAAGAAAAATACATCTTTATATTACACCTAACCGTAATGTGACTTTAATCTTTGTTTTTTCCAGTGAATTTATAAGGGTTTTTTAACAAAGAAAAATACATCATTTTACCACACCTAACTTTAACGTTACTTTAACCTTTGTTTTTTTCAGTGAATTTCTAAGGTTCTTTTTTTTTACAAACAACATGTATGTCCTAAGCACACCTAATTATAACATTACTTTAACCTTGTTTTTTTATGGTGATTTTAATCTGCCAATGTTTTTGGTAAAACAAATAAACTATATAAACATATCTAACTACATTAATTTAATTTATTTCAAAACAAAAATTGTGTTTTTTAAAAATGTTTCCTGGGATTCGCAGATCTGCCGTGAGCCCATCCCACGCATATTTCCTATTCTGGACTTTGCGGGGGAACCATGGATACTGCGTGATTGTTAACAACATTTAAGAACATAAATGTACACTACTAAGTTGATGTTTGAGGTAAGTGGTTTAGTAAAATAACATATAAACTTATATTGCAATAAGTAATTCTAGCTTACAAGGTTGCTTAATACATATTTTCAGATTTGTGGTGACATTGCGGTGCTGCCACGATAAATCCGCAAATCCCATGTGACACAGCAAGAAATATATTTGAATGGTTGGAACGCTTGCCAACCTCTCATACAGGATGTTCCTTCCCACTTCCTCTTCTTTGAGCGGGACTCCGTACTCTTGACACCTCTGCACCTCAGCTGCCATAGAAACTGGCATCAACAGAACAAAGACAGCAGGAGGAAGAGCAGCAGCAAGCTGAAGAAGAAGTATAGGCACCCAAAAAAGAATCCATCTCATGTCAGTTTTTCTCTTTGCCATCAGTAGAAAAAAAGTGGTAGCAAAGGTTGTCAAATGAAACCTTGGTAACAAAAAACTTTTGAGAGGAACATCTAGGAAATACTCTTAAGGGATAATTGCCATGTTGAAGCACCTCCCTATCCTCCACCCAACAACTGACGTGAGCAGAGAGCCAGAGAGATGGATTACATTTGTCAGCATCGAGTGGTCAACCTCAACTTGCTCCCTTAGACCCAGTTCCTGCTACAGTAACTGCCAATATTCTTTTGGTGGTTCCCCAGATTCTGAAAATCACATCTTATTGCACAGTGTGCAATAAAATAGTTAGTGTGGGAGAGCAGTCCATGCCAGCTTTTATTCAGGCTGTCATCAACCACCAATGTCATTTGTGTTTTTTTAATTTGAGAACACTATTTGAACAAGTCCTATGCATTTTTCCACTTTATTGTTTTCTAGTTCTAGTTTGTTGTTTTAAAAAATAAAACAAAACTCCCCAAAAAGTTCAAAAAACTCAAAAAAATTATTCTTTTTAGAACCATCTATTTTGTTTTAAAGAAAGAAAAACGATGGTCCTCATTACAACATTGGCTGTATTGACCGCCTACCGCCACAGCTACGGCTGCCAACATACCACCGCCGTGGCTACCAGCCGGCAACGCGTATTATGACAGCCGACGGTATTCCACCAGAAATCCGGCGGAACACCGCCGACAGTCATGGCAGCGGATGGCGGTAAGGCGGCGCTGCTGACAGCAGCACCGCCACGCCAGCAAAACACCGCCGACCTTATCATGAGCAATGATACGGCCTGGCGGTGTTTTGCTGGCAGACGCTGCTGCTGACAGCAGCGCCACGGACCATCTCCAGCCGGAGGACCCCCTGCAAGCAGGTAAGTCGGGTTCTCTGATCGGAGAGGGGATTGTGGGGTGTTGTGTGTATGTGGGGGTGGTGGTGTATGTTTTGGAATGCGTGCATGCAGGCGTGAGTCGCGTTGGATGCATGCGTGAATGAGTGATTGTGAGTGTTGTGTGTTGTGGATGCATGTGTGTGACAAGGTATGTTGGTGTGTGTTGTGGTGTGTGGGTATGTATGTGTGCATGCGTGGGTGGAGGTGGGTATACGTGTGTGCATGTGTGTATATGGGTGCACGTGTGGGTGTGTATATGTGCGGGGGCAGGAGCGGGTGGGGGAGGACTCTGGGGAAGGGGTGGGGGGCGGGGGAGACCCCTATCAGTGCAAGGGAAGGAATTCCCTGGCACTGATAGTGCCTACCGCCATGGTTTTCGTGGCATTACAAAAACCACAAAAACCAAGGCGGTAGGTTGGGTCGTAATCCCGAGGGTGGGAATGTGACGGCCGCCGGGCTGGAGACCAAAGTCTCCAGACCAGCGGCTGTTACCACCCTGGCGGTCAGTGTGTTAAACTGGCGGTGTTGAATGGCGGTAACCACCAGGGTCCAAATCCCATTTTTTTTACCACCGGCCTTTTGGCGGTATTACTGCCACTTTAACACCGACCGCCAGGGTTGTAATGAGGGCCTATATGTTATATGTTAGTTTGTCAACGTATAAATGACTGTTGCCATATGTCTACATGTATGCCACTGTGAGTGGGTGGGTGAGTGTCTGTATGGGCGTGTGAGTGAGTGTGTGAATGGCTGTGTATGAGTTTAAGCAGCTGTGTGGCTCTGTGAGTGTGTGAATGGGTGTGTGAGCGGGTATGTGAATGGTTGTGTGGGTCTGACAGTGGGTCTGTGAGTGAGTGTGTGAGTGGGTGTGTGAGTGTGTGAGTGGGTGTGTGAGTGTGTGAATGGGTATGTGAGTGAGTGTTTGAGTGGCTGAGTTGGTCTGTCAGTGGGTGTTCTAGTGGGTTGCTGGGTCTGTCAGTCAGTGTATGAGTTGGTAAGTGTGTGGATGCATCTGTGAGTGGGTGTATGAGTGTGTGAATGGGTGTGTGAGTGTGTAAATGGGTGCGTGAGTGTGTGAATGGGTCTGTAAGTGGAGTTGTGAGTATGTAAAAGGCGCCAGCGCTGGTTTGCGTCAAAAAATGTACCGCTGGCTAACGCCATTCCTACGCACCATGCAGGCACCTTATTTAAGGATTGACGTGAGCCGGCGTAGGGGAAAATGGGGGTTGTGCGTCAAAAAATGGTGCAAGTCAGGTTTGAGTAAAAAATCGTGGCTCAAACCGGACTTGCGCCATTTTTTTACGCACAACCCCCATTGAAATGACTCCTGTCTTAGCAAAGACAGGAGTCATGCCCCCTTGCCCAATGGCCATGCCCAGGGGACTTCTGTCCCCTGGGCATGCTCATTGGGCACATTGGCATGTGGGGGGGGGGCAAATTAGGCCCCCCATGCCACTTAAAAAAATTGAAAAATAATACTTACCTCAACTTACCTGTACTTACCTGGGATGGGTCCCTCCCATCCATGGGTGTCCTCCTGGGGTGGGCAAAGTGGCCGGGGGTGTCCCTGGGGGCAGGGAAGGGCACCTCTGGACTGCTTCCATGGTCTGTGACCATGGAAGTGAGCCCACAGGTCCCTTAACGCCTGCCCTCACCCAGGCGTTAAAAAACGGCGCACATCAGGCTGTGTGCTGTTTTTTAAGACCCGCCCCCTCCTGTGCGTCAAAATGACGCAGGAGTATAAATAAGGCGCACAGGCCTTAAAGTCATTTTTTGGACGAGAACACCTACCTTGCATGTCATGAACACAAGGCAGTTTCACGCATCCAAAATATGACGCAAACTGAGGTTTTTTGACGTCCGTGGGGTCGGGCGTCATAATTTAAATATAGGGCAAGGTTTGCGCCGAATGTGCGTCAAAATCTTTGACGCAGAATCGGCGCAAACAGAGTATAAATATGCCCTTTGGTGTGTAAGTGACTGTGTGGGTGTGTGAGTAACTGTGTGAGTGTCTGTATGGGTGTGTGAGTGGGTGTTTCCGTGGCTGTATGGGACTGTAAGTGGATGTCTGACTGTGTAAATGGGTGTATGCTTTTTTTAATTGTAGTCCGGAACACCCTCACAATGTAATCCAATGCAGCATCACTGGAAGAACTAATTTGTAAACCACATTACTCCAATAGATAGTGCCATTCATCTGTATAAAAAAAAAGAAAAAAAAAACAAATATAAATCAGTGTTAACATCTATAAAAATATAAATTAAAATTATAAATTTTAACAATGCATAACTTTATAACAGCAAACAAATCACTTATCACTTCCCATGCTCTAATGCTATGTTATAATAACATTTAATTTCCCCTTTTTTTTTACTGTTCTCAGACTTTGTACTTATACAACATAAATAATGTGCTGTATAAAGAACTATCATTGAACACTGGGGGAAAAACAATCATATAGACTGTGTAAAAAGCCCACAACTGCACAGTATGTCACTGCAAATAAGAAATTTCAGTCCACAACATGTGGTTTGATGAACAGCAACCATTTGAAATTATACATGGAAAAAACAGAAGTCCTAATCACTAAAAATAAGCTTGAATATTAGACTGACTCATTTTGGCTGCTCGAGCTGGGAGAGCCCCCTATTCCAAAAACAGTGGTAAAAAGTCTCAGGATAACCACTGATGCTGATCTATCCATGAAGCCACAAATTGGCTCAGTAATTTTCTCTTCCTTCTTAATGCTCTGCAGAATCAAAAACAAATTGCCAAATTTCTCACTTCCCAGGCCTCATTGCTCTTGTCCTCTCACAGAATTGATTATGCCAACTCTCTTTATGTCGGCTTACCCAAAGACCTCATTAAAAGACTTCAAATTGTCCAGAACCAGGCAGCCCGACTAATTCATAACCAACTCAAACATTGCCACATCACCCCCTGATGATGCCCCCCACTGGCTGCCTTTAGAACAGAGAATCACCTGCAAAGTCAGTTGAATTATTTATTAATTCACTTCACAGTAAAAGCCCCCTCTTCATCAACTCTCGAATCTGGAAATACATTCCTACACGCCCACTACGTTCTGCTCACTTGAACTTTTATCAGCTACTAACTTTAAGAAGAAGAGACTGGATGATGCCAGATTTTAGGTTATCCCGCCCAAACTGGGGAACTCTGTTACCCTTGAGATAGGATCTGCATCTTGCTACCAAACATTCAGGAAATCATCAAAAACTTGGTTATTCAGACAAGCATATAAGTAATATTCTGAATACTCTATATCTCACTTCCGTGTTCCCTCTATAGGGCCAGGAAACCCTTTGGTGTACACAGGTTTTACAAACTCAGTAACATAACATAACATAACATAACATAACATAACATAACATAACATTGCACACACTACAATTTCAAAACAATCATTTTATCTATACCTGCAGTACTAATCCAAAGAAACATATGCTGAAAATGAGAACTTTATCTTTAGAAGTGCTACAGTAGCACTACTAGAAATATAAGGCACACCTGCATAGGCAAAGCCTTATAAAAATATCACCCTTGGAAGGCAGCATGATGTCATAAATCCTGATAATGTATCTACAATAACTAGGCTATTCCACTGATACAACTTTGACCATCATTAGAACTTTGGTTCCAAAAACAAAAGATAGGAATTTGGTAACTTCCAGGGCAACCTTTGCTTGAATTTAAGGTTCCTATAATTACATTCTGTCCATCCACTTCTACTTTTTAGATAGACAGTATAATGACCAGATCTAATACTAACTCCTTCATGAAAAATTATAGCAATAGCAGTGTATGTTTTACCAGATATACATATTTTCCTGCTTTAAAGTTAGTAATCTAAATATCAAATTTACTGCCAGATGCTCTGCATTATTGCAGCATTAAAATTACATAGTTGCCCGTTGTTGCTACACATCAAGTTGACAGAATATCTGTTGAACAATTTGGACATACATTATTTTGTGTAGCTTTTCTCACTAGTCTCTCAAAAGGCACAGTTTTGGAATATGTTAATGTTAAAGAAATAAAACACTCCGATCCTATTTGTGTAGTTGATGTGTATGAGCAGTCTTCACATTCATGGTGCAACGAGTAACTAATTCAAAATAATTCATTGACAGGTATCTCATCTTCTTCTAAAACACCAAACATCACCATTAAATACTCCCCTGCATTCTCCTGAGTATTTTGAGTAAGCTGTACAGATCCAGTAGTTACATCCAGTGTCTCAAATTACTGATGCAGAATGTATTTTAGTTCTGTCACAATGCAGATGGTACAACAAGACATAAAGTGCAGAACACAATACCTTCTGTTGTTTCTCTTCAATTGCATCTACAACACGAGGTAATGCAAACAATACATTTACCATCACCTTAGCATAGCAGTTTACACCAAAGGGGTATGATAATTGATAACCAACAATAATTCCCTCATTTTCCTTTTTTTGATTATTAACAAGTTCCTTCTCTTTCATTTCCTTCTTTGCAACAGTATACCTACACTGCTTTGAAACTTTCTGCTTTAGACAGATGAAACGTTTCTCATAAGTTGGATATTGTCCTAAATGAGGAGCCTACAGACATCTTAATCTGTTGTATTCTTTAACACAGCTTGAGTCTGCGTTTACTCTGCCTGCGTTTACTCTGCTCTTCTCAAATAAAAGTAGATACAAACCAGACAATGTATTAACTTGAGACAAAGCTACATATGATATACCTTTCCTAAACACTGTACTACCAATATTAATAAATGCTGCATCTAAATTTAAATCTGGTGATTTATGACTAGTGACAGAATATGCTAGACAAACTGGGAACTGTCTCCATTGAAAATATAGATCTTTCAAAAGCAAGAAACATGCAGTACGTTGTCCAAATTGTTTGTGTTCTCAATTTGGTCAAATTTATTCACAAGGTATTCCACCTCATTTCTATTAGGAAAATTATTAAAATCAACAACTCTAACCATTAAACAAACCTTCAAATCTACATTTTGGTGCAAAATCACCCTACAGTTTTCGCATAAACTTAAGAATTTCTCCAATCCTGCAGTTTGTGAAACAGAATTTTTCTAATGAATCTATTGTTGCTTCTAACTTTTCATTTAGAAATACAGTGACACCCTCATGTTCCATTTTAACTATTGTCTTCAGCTGCAGAATTTCTTCTTTCTCTAATTCCAGCAATTCATTGTGTATACATGCACACTTCTCTAATGTAGGCATTAAGCACACAATATGTTTACCAGCTTGTATAATACTGATAATTTGTACTGCTGCTGTCTTCATTGTTGGATACAGTCTTTTAACATGACGACTTTCTAAAACACTTAATCTAATATCTTTCAAAATATAACCATATTCAATATCAGGTCCTTGTCACATACTCCTGATTAGTTTTTTTTTTCATAATTTAACCAACTATTCACTTTTCCAATGCTTCCTAAAGAATTCCTAGTTTCATCATGCAGCAGTGTTTTGAACACAGTCTGACCCTTCTTATGAGTAATTGCAGTAGATCTTCAACACAAAGAAAGTTTTCCTACTAATAGGACTTCACAATTTGTTCTCATGAACTCTTGCATTTTGAAATGCACAAAGTCAAGCATTAAGTCTGACACCCTGCTCACCTCATCAATGAATACACTTTCAACTTTTTTAACACTCTTGACACTTCATGACAAGCTTCACCAGATAATGTTTGGTATTCCAGTTTGTTGCTATGTTCCACATGCAGCATCAAAAGTCAATGCAAAGTAATACCTTTGATCTTATGTATAGCTAACCCAGGTGCTGAAGTCTTTTGTACAAACGCAGTAGGAACTTGTATTAGGAAACGTTTACCAGTGCCATCTTGACCACTGACTTACAACAGAATACATTTAAATTTTGAGCATGCACACTCTTTCATGTCATGAAGCAATCCATGCTCAACTGTAGCTTTCACCTTCATAAATATTTGCATTTGCCCATCATTTAGCTGTGCAACTAAATCTGCCAAATCAATTGTTTCCTGTCATGCTTGCTTCATTGCAGTCTGCACCTCATTCATTGCAAAAGCAGCCTCATTTTCAATTATTGGCTGTCCATATGGGTCGTGACTTTGAGAAGCTGAACTTTGGCTGCTTTGTGAACTCTCTTTAGCCACCTCAGCAGCAATTGTATCTTCCTGTTGAATTTCAGCATTCAACATTTTCAAGTTGTTTGCAAACACTGAGCACTAAATGTCATCCTTTGCAGCATTGAAAGAATCTTCATAAACAGTCAAACTTTCTTGGTGATTCTTTTCACAAAGACAAGGTTTAAACAGCTGCAAAAGTGCCAAATAGAAAAATTCTTTTTTCAGCAACCTGGCTACTCAGGTTTTATGGTTAATTAGACGGCCTTTGCTATGTTGTATCAAACACCCTTTGCACCAATCGCACTGCATCTTCTGCAAATTTACCTTCATCTATATTTTCGGTCAAACTGTTCCTATTTTTGTAATACTGGAGTACTTCATATAGGCACAGATTTTCGAGATGTACACTCTTTTTTTGCTAGTATGTGTCCAACATGATTGTTTTTACAATGTCTGTAACACAAATTCAGCAAGCTATTGAATTTCTGGAAAAGAGTTCAAAACTCTTTTTCGAGTTGATGCTACATCTAGACCAACCCAAATAATTCCTTTTAACTTTGAATATAAACTAGCAGAACTCAATCGCAACATTCATATTATCCGATTTCCCTGTCTTAAAGCATCTTCAAACTGTAGCTGTACAATTTTTTCATTAGAGACTTTTCTGCAGGGATCTCGTCCCACAGATCTTTAATATCTGTCTTCTCAGATTTTGTTATGTATGAAGTAACATGCTGAGCAACAGCTATAGAGTTGTCTATCACAAATTGAATATCCACATTAGCATTCCGCATTTCAAAATGACACGATTGTAAGCATTCATATATTTGGAAGCCTCTGTTCTCCTGAGGTTGTAGGCGTTTTTTTTGGTGATTTTATGAGTAAGTGTATGTCTCACTGCAAACATAAAACTGTTCACTCTTCCTTTTGAAATAACAGGTATTGGAAATCCAAAATAACATTTTGTGTAAAATGTATCTTTTGCTCTATATTTCCGGTGACAGTACTTTCCACATCTATGTAATTTTAAACACAGTATTTGCTGCTTTAGGCTTTTTTCCTCAGTCTCTTTTGGAATGCTACATGCAATATACTGTTCTATAAGAGAAGGTACAGACTCATCTGTGTCTGTTCCAAATGTAGGTGCATTTGTTACCCACAACAGCAAATGAATATGAGGAACATCTCTTGCTTGGTAATCGTTTTGCCAAAATAAATCAGTAATTTCCCCAACAGGTAGATTTTCTTGTTGCAGATGAAGGACAATATAGCTTGGAATCTGTGGTTAAAGTAACTGCAAACATTTGCAGGATCTAAAGAGCAAAGTTCACCTGCTGTCTTCAATTCAATACCTCTAATGTTAGAGTTTATTTCTCTCAAAAACTCATGTAAATCATCCCATGCATACTCTACACAACCTTGTGTTACAAACTAACTTGGTGCACTTGAATTTCACAAAATACAAGCCAGATCACCATGACATCGAAACCAGTACTCTCATTAGTTCCATGCTGGAATGATATCATATTCATCAAATTATATTCACACTTTCATCTTTCCTATGAATGTTTGCAAGAAACTCTTTTGCAGACATATTTTGTACATTAACTCCTGTCCTAAGAATATGGTTCACAGCATATGACAAACCAGAAAAATCACTTTCAAACAAGAGACAGAATAAATATATAACAGTTTGTTGAAATCTAGGGTCCTCAGAATTTAATATTGTTGATCTATACTCTGCTGCAGGTATTTGCACATGGCGGTCATCATACCATCTGCCTAAACCAGTTAGAAATATTTGCGGAACACATGAAGCCTCCAAGACTTTCTTCCACACACTTATTGGTGCTCCTTTAGCTTGTTTCATCTGTCTGATACAGTTCAATAGCATCCCCCATAACCTCTTTTGAATGTAGTGGATGGACACTGTAATGCTCATATATTTCTTCAGATCTACATGAAAAGACTGGGGGAAAGGCAATGCTGGGGGCCACGGGGGGCTTGCACTACAGATGACTATGTCATTGGCAGTGCAGGGCCATCCTGTCAGCACCCTCGAAGTGCGCACTGTCTGCTATGCAGATAGTGCGCATTCCAAGGGTGCTGTGTGCAATGGCATTGGCCTCGGCTCTCTAAGGGAGCCAAGGCCAATGCTGCTGCACTGTTTCTACCAAACTGATCAGTGGAAACGTCATAATACAACGGTTTCAGTCAGTCAGCCAGGTAGAAACTTCGTAATACGGCGATGGTGAGGTCGCTGGCTTGACCACCGCCACAACACCGCCATATTGGGGTTGTGGTGGTCCAACTGCCCAACTTGTAATGAGGCCAATAGTTAGTTTTTTCTCTAGAAACTGCATTAAACTTTTATCAGTACTAATATCAATACTTTCTTGCTCTGCACCTGAACATACCAACTCGTCATTTTGGCAAAACTGCACTTCATGATCCAAAAAAACATAAATGAATATCTTCACAAACATTTTCAACCTGTTGTACTGTATCATACAGAAGTGCTTTATTCATTTCTCCTAAACACAGTGCAGGACTTGTCACAAAGTAAAGTCTTCTAATTAAAGTTTGCATTTTTTGAATGATGAACAGCCAACATTAAAAATGATGAAAGGTGCTTGTGCACATGTGCCCGAATAGACACGCCAATGAGTGTCCTTGTAAATTAGTGTATTTCCTCACTTTCCATGGACCTAATGCTTGGAACATTCCAATTTTCCCCTTTACACTTGTATTTGTAAATTGACGTAGAAAAGTTATTTTTGCATCATATGATTCCTGGTGAATATTACAAATGCTACTACACTCCCATTTATACACAGGACCATGCTTACTCCTTTCTTGTATCTCTTTTGCAATGGGTGTACCTTGTTCACCTCATAGCATCTTTCAGTTGTTTCAACTGCATGCACTAAAGCATTCTGTTATAAATAGCTTTCTTCACTAAAGAAAGCCTCAGTATAAGACGAATGCTTCCATCACTCTCCTTGGAAAATTCAGTAAAAATTACTTTTATTAATAAGCCTTTGTTTGGCTTCTTTTCTTCATAGCCAATACTGTGTTATCCAGTGTTCTCATTCTGTTTAGTATCAAAATAAAAAAGTTTGTGATTCAGGACAAACTCATATTGTTTTAGTTTCAGTGCTCCCCTTCTCGTCCTATACTGATTCATGTTAAGAACCATATTCTGTATTACCCGACTTCTAAACATTCACAATCATTTTTCTTTAAATTCTTTCCGTCTTCTCATCAACGTAGGTTTTTTTATAACATTTTTCACTTTCGATCTGACGTCCTCCTTCTCCTTTGTGAGTTGATTGTAAACCTCGCTTTTTATTTGATAGATTTTCCACATTTTGCATTTTTCCATATATTACTTTAACAAACTCCTTTGTTCTATTACGAGCAGCTCTTTTTTCCAGCATGTTCTCCCAGTCATGTCCCTTTTTACTCTCACTTTAAGCAAGTAGTACTCTTTCTTCTTTTTTCCTCCTTTGTATCTTTCTCAGCATTGTAAATCTTCCTCTTTAAACAAAACTAGATGTCTGAAAAGCAAACATAGAATATATTTCACTTTACATAACATACTATTAGATTACATACTATAAGCAAGTGAGTAGCTACACAAGTGGTTATGGCAATGTGTAAGAGGCTGTGTAAGTGTCTGAGTATGGGTTTATAAATGGGTATATGAGTGGCTGGATGGGTTGGTTATTGGGTTTGTGAGTGGTTTAGTGTATATGTGAGTGGGTGTATCAGTGCCTCTGTGGGTGTGTCACTAGATGTTTAAGTAGCTGTGTAGGTGTGTGACTGGGTGTGTAAGTGGCAATATGAGTGTCTAAATGTGTATGTAAGTGGCTGTATGGATTGGCACCTGGCTCTGTTACTGGGTCTTTGGGTGTGTAACTGTGTGTGCAAGTGGCTCTGTTATTGGTGGGTACATAAGTGGCTGTGTGGGTGTGTGACTGAATGTGTAAGTGCCGCTGTAGCTGTCTCACTGGGTGTGTGAGTGACTATATTGTTTTATAAATAGGCATGTAAGTGGCTGCGTGGGTGGGTGACTCGGTATGGGTTTGTAAGTGCATGTGTTGCTGACTGTCTGAGTCCTGGGTACATGAATGGCTGTATAGATGTCTGTGAGTGGGTGTGACAGTGCCTATATGGGGTTGTGGATGACTTTATAAGTAGATGTATAGTTCAGAATGGTTTACCAGTGTGTGACTGAGGGTGTCAGTTGCTTTCTGGCTATGTGAGTGGTGGGTACACGAGTGTTTGGGAGTGTCACTGGGAGTGTATATGTCTGCCTGTGTGAGTGGGTGCAAATTACATATTGTTAAATTACATACTATAAGCAACCACCCACATCTAATTTCAATCACATTAATTCATACGGGCTTAATAAAATAATTATATTTTCAATATGGCAATTTCTCTTTCTTCTTTGATGCTCACTATAGTTTTAGTTAAAGTTCTCATCTAACCTCCTGTCTATTTTGCCTTTTACTGTAGTGTCTAGAAGCTACACATTTTCTTTTTAATATATTTGTTTCTAGTACAACCTAATTAACATACCCATGAGAGGGGTGCCTGGCCTCTTGTGTGCTTCGCGTGGGCCGCGGCGGAGCCCATCCTGCTGAGGGACGAGAAGAGCCTGTGGGCAGAGTGGTGACCGGGGCTGTCTCCCCCTCCCCCCCTGTGAAAGGAGGCCGGAGGCTCTGCAGCTATTGTCGCATCGAGCCTCCGGTGTTGAATAACTGCGGGGTCGGATCGGTGGCGGAGTTCAGGCCGCGGGCCCCGTGGGTGTACGCTTCCGGGCAGGTCAGAGGCCTGTGTTCGGGGCCTGGAGGTGGCGCCCGCCCCTGCGCGTGGCTGGAGCTGGCCACGGTCAGACATGCCCTGCTAACCGGCGGTGGGGTGCCCGAAGACGGTGTGTGAGGAGAGGGCGGCCCGCCTGGGGGGGGACTGGAGTCCCTGCCGCTGGATGCTCTAGGCCGTGCTGGAACCTCTGGCGTTGGAGGCCTGTGGAGCCTGATCGGCCTTGACCGCGGGGCCCCGCAGGTAAGTGAGCTGGTGAACTGGGAGCTGGTGTGCGGGCCCTGAGGCAGTGTGCTCTGTGCAGCGGTGGACGAAGGTCCTGGGCCTATTGCTCTGTGTGCCCCTGTCTTCCTGGAGTAGGAGCGGCCGATTGGGCCGGGGGGCTGTGGGATTGCTGCAGCTCCTTGTGACCCCTACTCACATGGTGGCTATTTTGGGGAGACGAGGTGGGTGACGGATGAATGCCCCCCTCCTGTTTTCTGCCCCTGATCTCCGGCTGGTGGCCTTGGCTGGGGGCTTGTGGATAGGAGGAGACGCTGTGTGCAGATATGCACCTGTGGGTGTGTGGGAGAGCTGGGCACCCCCCCGGTTCGTGCTGCTGGCCGCGGCAGGGTGGTGATTAGTGCGCAAGAGGAAGCTTCAATAGCATCTTTTAGTCGACGCGGTTCCCCACTCTTACCCCCTTTTCGGGGTGAGTTCTTGAGAAGATGGGGAAGACGGATCAGAAGCAACCCAAGCTCACATTTGAAGGGAAAAAGAAATGCAGTCTGGCCAGCCGGTCAGCGGATGATCTGCTGCAAGAGGAGGACACTCCGTCGACCTAAGTTCTTGGATCTTAAGCACAGTTTGGCCAGCATTGACGGCAAGTTAGATCACTTGACGGAACAAATGGATCGTTTAAGACAATGGGTGGATGGCCATGATACTCGCCTCGAGCAGATGGAATCTCACACCTCTGATCCGGAGGATAGTCGACGTGGAGACAGGAAGAAATTACTGCAAATGGAACGCGTGTTGGAGGTAATCCGGAACAAGAATGAGGACCTTGAAGCCTGCTCCCGCCACAATAATAGCTGTGTTCTGGGTCTCCCGGAGTCAACAGCCATGGGGCGCATGGAGGACTAGGTGGAGACTATGGCCCTCATTTCGAACACAGCGGGATTTCCCGCCGTGTTCGGGCTGGCAGTCTTTCCATCGCCCGCCAGCCTCCTGGAAAACCCGCCGGCCATATAATGATTTCCCCGCCAGGCCAGCGGGTGGAGACAGTGTCTTTGCCCGCCGGCCTGCCGGGGAACACGGCCGCAACATTGAGGGCGGCTCCATGAGGAGCCGCCGCCAATGTTGTTGTGCGGCGGGTGCAGCACCACCTGTTGTGCATGTCACTGCCCGTAAATCGACGGGGCTCTGCACCGAGGCCCCTGCACTGCCCATGCAAAGTGCATGGGCAGTGCAGGGGCCCCCAGGGGTCCCCCAGGGCACCCCCTCCGCTGCCAGGAAAAGGCTGGCGGCATTTGAAATATTATCCGCAGGGTAGCGCAGCTACCCTGGCGGATGGTGTTTCATCCCGCTGCCAGGCTGCCTGGCGGCGGGAGCATGGCGGTGGGTGACGGCTGCCGCTGGCAGCCGTCACCCTGTTCTTTATATGGCGGTTCGGCTGGCCATGCCGGCTGGCGGCTTTAGCCGCCACTGTCGGCATGGCCGGCCGAACCGCCAAGTTCAAAATGACCGGCTATGTTATCTGCGCTCTTCCCTGGCGAGCTCTCCCAGGTGCTGGCGGTGGAGAGGGCCCACAGGTCGCTTGGGCCGAGGCCGCTGCCTGGGACGCTGGTGTGCCCAGTCATCATGCGCTTATTGAACTATAGGGATAGAGACAAAATACTTAGGTTAGCTTGAGAGAGCCGTCCTGTGATTTATAACAACATTGAACTAAATATCTTCCCAGACTACGCCCCTAGGTGCAGGCGGATTGCAGAGTGTTCCTCCAGGGTAAACGCACTTTGAGCCAGATGGATGCCAAATATTCTGTCATCTATCCGGCCAAATTGCGAGTGCAACACTAGGGCAAGCTGCATTTTTTCACTGACCCGAAACTGGCTATCAAGTATGCTAAAACTGTCCCTAAAAAGGAAACTCCGGACTGCTCGCAGGTTGCTGGAGGTGGCGGCGACACTCTTAGCGATAATGATTGAAATCATTTCCCTGTTGGGGGAAGCCTGTGGTCCTGAACTGTGATTTGGGGCTTGTCGTGTTTTGACTGAGGCTTAACTTTTGGTGCAGCCTGTCTTGAAGTATAACTGGCACCGTTAGAGCTCCTGCCCACCCATCCCAATCAGGGTGGTTAACAGATGGCCATGCCGACGCCCCACTGGATGAGTCCAATCAAGTTGTTTGTTTATATCTTGTGGGACATGTGTCCGGGTGTGGGTGGGTTTGCAGGGCTGGCTCAATTGGGGGGTCAGCGTGGGTGGGGGTGATTGTTGTCTTGTTGATCATTGCATTCTATGCTTTCTCTTTACCTTTGTATCTCTGTATCTCCTTGTCCTCTGCATTGTTTTGCATTGTGACTAGGTGTGAAATGGCAGTGGTGCAGCTGGGGCGTTTGCTATGAATGCTCCTAAGGGGGTGGCATATGTGAATTGTATGACCTGGAATGTTCGGGGGCTGAACGACGGGCAAACGATGCGATTGATCTCAGCATACATGCAGCGCCATGCGGTTTTGTTTGTGTGCTTCAAGAGACTCACCTGACTGGATTGGAGAGTATCATGTGGCTGCGTATTCGAGCTATGTGCGACAGGTTGCAATTTTGATTCAAAAGTGTCTGCAATGGCATACTGAGAAAGTGGTTATAGACCTGCAAGGTCATTATGTCCTTTTGCATGGTACACTGCATGAACAGACCATTTCGTCTGGTGTCCGTACACGGTCCCAATGTGGATGACCCGCAGTTCTTTGAGGAGGTATGGCGCTTGATATGCTCCTTGGGGCCGAGGTCGATATTATGGGATGGCGACTTCAACGTGGTTCTGGATGAGGTGTCGGATCGTGAGAGTTGAGCAAGACCTCAACATGTGACGGCCACGGGGGTGCTCGCTTGATTTATGATGGAGGGTGCTGTGGTGGATCTATGGAGGGCAAAACATGGTGATGATAGGGAAGTAAAATGCGTGAATTCAGTCCATAACAGCTGGTCGCGAATTGACAGATGGCTTGGTACCAGAGACATGGAGCTCTGGACGGAGACTATTGAACACATGCCTCGAACCTTGTCGGACCATTCTCCGGTTTTGCTAAAGCTGGGAATTCCCAGGGGCACGAGTCGTGATTTTTTGTGGCGACTGCGTAATGCATTAAAAGATTCAGTATTCAAAGAGGAGGTGCGCACGGCTATAAAGGATTACTTTGCGATTAATAAGGGTTCGGTTTCGTCGGCTGGCACCTTGTGGGAGGCATTTAAGGTGGTAATCCAGGGGATTTGTTTAGCTAAACAGAATGGCTTGCTCAGGGCGATACGCTGGGAGCTGCCAGATTTGGAGGCCCATCTGATTGCGCTGGAGAAACGACTATCGGCATGTCGAATGCCATCCTGGTGTAGTTCTGGGAGAGGCTGTCGGAGTACGAGGAGGCGGCGCCCCTTTATTACCCTGAGAATGCACTCAGCTTGCTCTGATTGGCTGTGATAGAAGTGAGGACTTCTTTCTATATTCCTGCTTTTTTCTCTCTTCTCTGGCTATCCTTTCTCATTCCTTTGGTTCCCGATGCTGATGGGACATGTATAATTGGGCTCTTTGCCTCTTGTTTTCCTATACTTTGCATTGCCAAGGAATTGTTGGTATCATCGCTACTGGGTACGATGTGTCTACTCATCACATTCTAATGTTTTATGTGATTTTTATACCTTGTTCTATGGCCACTTTGCCGGATGCATCAGCGTAGTCTTTTGTTTTGTGTCATATTACTTTGGAAACGCAATAAAAAATATATATTAAAAAAGAAGCCTACTTTGGTAGGGTTCTTTTTTGTGGATCTGCAAATTCACCATGGGGCTCAGTGCAGCACCCCAGAGTGGTCCGCAGCAAATGCACAAATCTGCACAACACCATTAAAAGCTTATAACAAATTTCTGTTAATGCTTTTCATTTATATTTTAGTTAGTAAAATATTGCCAATTACAAGACATACACGCCCTGCTGAGCAGTTTTTCTACTGCAGTCTATTTTTTATTTTGACACTGCAATCTCTTTTTCCTCTTCCTTACACACTCTTTTAGTTCCATTTCCATACTAACCATGTTTAAAATAGTCTCTCCCTACCAGTTGATGAAAAGTTCACACGACTTTCTCTCAACAGCATACTAGCTTCAGATTAACTATAGCAGGTGTGGTTGACTGTTTGCAGTTGCAACCATACCTCAAAGAAAATAACTTTTCTCTTTTTACAAAGCCAATTACAGTGTTAGTTACTTGTTTCTTAATGTCACCACGTAATGTTAGTTCTCTGCACATGTCCACCACCCAATCAAAGATGTTCTTTCATATGTCTCCATCATAACTGCTTTTCATCTTCAAAACCGCCTCATTCTTCTGCAGCCTTCTCCTGTGTGCTACTCCTCCTTGTCTGCAAAATGGTCAGTCTGGATTCTGGGCCATCGTTCTATATTTTGGGCCAGAGAGAGAGCTAGAAAGAGTGGCATTCACGGGAACCTAGGTTTACCTAATGTAGACATTACTTGGGTTGGTCAGAGAGGGTTAAAGTGATATAAATTGCTGCCTTTTATTGAAAACATTGCGGATTGCTACCATCCAGACCTCATGCACTGTGGTGGCAATGGACTAGGCACAATTACTAGGGTAGGACTGGAAATCCTAATGAAGGATACCTTTGCTAACTTAATGTTACATTCCCACACACTGCCTTCGTAGTCTCCAACATTTGCCAAAGAGAGAAGTGGCAGCAGTCAACCCAATTTTGTTTGCAAGTAGAGAAAACATATCAATGAAAATGTTTCTGTATTTCTCTGAGACTACAACCTGGGCTCTATATACCATAACAACTTAAGCTTCAACATGAATGGAATATATTGAAATGACTGAGTCCATTTCACAGACACAGGATACAGGGTGTTCATTAACAACTTAAAAAACTGCATTCTGTTTTATGTTAATTGTCATCTGCACACCAAAAAACACAAAGGCTCTTAACAGAACCAACCCTTTTCCCAAACACTGTTTGATTTTGTTTTAAAATCCTTATTTAAAATCTCTCATTCAGATCCACCTGGAATCCTTTGACAAATAAGGGGTCTGCCGGTTATATTGGGATTCACAGCAGATCCGCTGATTCCTTCCCAAATGAAAGCACACATTCAATACTAAAACGCATACACATTTAATATAAACATATGCTAGTGTAATTTATATAAGTGTATAGGTGACTGTGTAAGTGAATGGGTGTGTGAGTAGCTGGCAGGGTGTGAGTTCAAGTGGGAGTAGTTTTGTGGGTCTGCGAGTGGGCGAGGTAGTGGTTTTGTGGGTCTGTGAGTGGGTGTGTGAATGTGTGTGAGAGTGGCTGTGTCATATAGTGCAATATTGTCAAGTGGAGTGTTGTAGAGTTCTGTGGAGGAGAGTGTTGTAGAGTAGATTGCTGTGTGATATAGTGTAGTGGCGTATTGTGGAGAGAAGCTGAGTGTCGCATCGAGTGTCATACAGTACAGTACAGTGGTATCGCGTGCATGGGCATTGAGTGGAGCAGAGCATCATGGAGTGGCATAGAGTACACAACAGTATTGGAGAGTGGATTTGCAGACAGTGGAGCGGTGTGGATCATAGTATAGCACAGTAGCATAGAGTGCGATAAAGTGTAGTAGAGTGGAGTATAGCAGAGTGGAGTACACTGGTGTGGGCTAATGTAGAGTGGAGTAAAGTGTCATAGAGTGGAGTGGTGTGTTGTGCACCATAGTTGCATGGAGTGGTGTAGCATACAGCTGAGTAAAGTGTCATAAATTGGAGTACCGTGTTGTGCAGTAGAATGTATTGCAGTGTCGTATAGTATTGGGAAGGGATGTAGACTAAAGTAGAATAGTGTGGCATAGTCTAGTTGATTTTTTAGAGTGGAGTGGTGTAAAGTAAAGTACAGTCTTGAACAGTGTGGTACAGCGGATTGGCATATAGGGCCTGATTACAACTTTGGAGGAGGTGTTAATCCGTCCCAAATGTGACGGATATACCACCAGCCGTATTACGAGTTCCATAGGATATAATGGACTTGTAATACGGCTGGTGGTATATCCGTCACTTTACCGTCACTTTTGGGACGGATTAAAACCTCCTCCAAAGTTGTAATCAGGCCCATAGTGTTATAGAGTACAATGGCATTGAATGGTGTAGAGTGGAGTGGTGTACGGTGGAATAGAGTAGAGTACTGTGTCAGAGTAGAGCAGACTTAAATGAGGCACAGTGGCACAAAGAGTTGAATACAGTGTTGTTTAGTGACTAGAGTATCGTAGAGTAGAGTGCAGTAGAGTGTTGTACAGTGAAGTGAAGAGATATAGACAGATGTAAAGTGTTGGAGAGTGGCATACAGTGTAGTAGAGTGTTGTAGAGTAGAGTTGCATAAAGTACAGTAGTGTGTGAAACATTGGGGATGTGTAGAGTGGATTGTTACATAGCAGCATAGACTGAGTCAAAGTCTTGTACAGTGGAGTTGAGTGCAGAGATGTAACATAGTATAGAGTAAAGTACAATAGAGTGTACTGGTGTGTCATAGATTAGAGTGGCATGGGATGGAGGGTAATGGCACAGCGTAGGTAGTAAACTTATCAATTGGAGTGGGCTCTCGTACAGTAGAGTGGAGTGCTGTGTCATATAGAAAAGTGTTGTGTAGTTGAATACAGTGTTGTGCATTTGAGCGTACAGGCATAGAGTGGAGTATAGAGTAGGACAGTGTAGTGTGAAGGAATAGAGAGGAAATGGACAGGATATATGTCATTTACAGTGTGTGTGAAGTTGGCTGTACATTCATACCCATCAAATGTGATGTGGAATTTTCAGTATCCTAATATGTATTTCTGCAATGCTCCATGAGGCTACACTCTGATTATGAATCTTAGGGATAATGTGATGCAAAAATGATTACCCAGACCATGATATAATGATTATAATAGGTGTTTAATGACATATAGTAAGACAGTGGTGATGGTGACTATAGTTAAAAGAAGCTTTGGACAATGTGTTGTCTCCGACGCAATCCTTCTCCCCTCTCCCACCATGGCGGAGATGTTGAGGCAACGTACACGCAACATCGCTACCCGGAAGCGTGTCATCAGGTGGCACAGGGGACCCGGGGCAAGGAGGATATTTAAATGGTCGGATCCCTCACATCGCCTTCTTTGCCCCTCCGATACCAGAAGGACAGTTATTGTCGCGCCCAAGGAAGGTTTTGATCATTGGTGGAGTTGCCCTCGAAGTTGCTGGAGTCCGGAAGGCAGTCCATCGGTGGAGTCTTCCTCGAAGTTGCTGGGGTCCGGGAGGCTGTCCATCGGTGGAGTAGTCATTGGAGTTGCAGGAGTAGAGTCCAGGAGGTAGACCATTGGTGGAGTTGTCCTCCCTGCAGAAGGTTAGTGGGGGTGCGAGGGTGGCATGAGCGGGATATGGGGGGGCGCCTGGCGTAGCTTGTCATACACAGGCTATCCTTACAGTGCGTGGTGATGCTGGTTACCTGAGCAGCCAGTGTCGCAGCTTCTGTAGCTTTGACTCTGCACAATTTCATCCCCTATGATAGAAAGTGCGACAGAACATCTTAAACATTCTAAACATTCTTTTAGAATAGATGAGGCATGGTTCCCAAGTGTGTGCAAACATGGCCCTTAAGTGCCCGCAGTCGGCACCAGCATCTGACGCACTCATGTCACAGGCAGATTTTTGCTCCCTCAATGAGCAGTGGAAGATGGCCAAGACCCATGGCATTGATTGGGCCCTCAGACGCTGGCGGAAGGCCCAGAAAAGAACCAGCAGCTGGGCCCAGAACCCCCCCTACCGAAACGGCAGAGGAGGGCCCCGGCCCATTAGAGGGATGCCTCCCCAACCCCTGGGCCTACATCCAGAGTGTAGTTGAAGACAGCAGCAGGTGTCCAGGGTGAGTCCACAAGCTAGCTTTTGGCACCCGACCCCAGTAGTCAGCTCTCAGGGTGTCCAAAGGGCGACACCAGTGTGGGTGCCAAGGATTTCACCTACCTGCACTGGCCCCAAAGAAGTGCTTCACTGGGAGGGGGCCGGGCTCCGGAGGCAGTGCGATCCCAGTGGGGGAGGAGGACACACATTAACCTCTTACAGCTGCTCAGAGCACAGCCATCGGGTTCTCTGGATCAACCCCGGTACAGGTGGTTGGGCAGTTGGGTGGGGCCCAGGCCTCTACTCTGGTACAATCAGTGAGAGAGCAGGTTAGTATGGCAGCACAGGTATGATACCCCTGCGGTCCCAACTCTCCCTGTGCAGGCAGTGCTATCAACCAGTCCCCTATTTCTCACCCCCGCGGGGCCCACCCTGGCTCCCTCCACTGCAATTGTCTGGCAGGTCCCTGCAGAGATCAGAGAAAAGATTTGCAGATGAGAATATGTTGATGTCTTTGACTTAATTAACGTGGGCGTAGTACTGGGGAAGCCTAAATCTGGAAGAGAAGGGGATCCAAGACCTAGGAAGGCTTGAGTAGAATGGTCTTTGAAGACCTGGGTGACGGGATTTTCAATCTATGCATCAATCTTGTTAGAGAAACACCCATCATTGGCCCGCCAGTTGCTCGTATACATGTTGCTTATTCATGGTGTAGCCTCGGAATTTCAAGGTTCCCCTTGGCTCCAGTATGATCTTAAGTTCAGGCAGGTGAAGGCGGTTAGGCCAGAAATGGCATGGGATCAGAGGGAGATTAACCTGTGGCACTTGGAATTCACCATGTCCCCCTACGGTGCAAAAGCTGGGCACCCCTTTCGGGCTGATAAATGTTCTGGGGACAAAAAACTTGCATGCTGGCAGTACAACAAAAAGGAGTGCAGTAGGGGACCCACCTGCAAATACATGCACATCTGTTCCTTCTGTGGGTCTCAGGGGCACCCCGAAAGCAAGTGGTTCAAGAAGCATGGAAGACCGAAAGAGTCACAGCCCCCCAAAATCAAGCAGTAGCATGCATTCCAGTAAGCTTTCTACGCCCATAATTCTCCATGTTCTGGCACACCTTCTTGGAAGGTACAAGAATCCAAAAGACACCCATATCCTATATCACGGTTTTAAAGATGGAATCCGCCTACCTTCAGGAGCCCCCTCTACTCCGGTGCCCCCTAAGAATCAGTTGTCAGTCCTGCGACACCCAAAGATAGCACATAAAAAAGTCATGAAAGAAGTGCAGGCACGAAGGGTGGCGTGTCTTTTCCTTCCACCCCTTGTGAGGGTCTGTTCACCCCTGGGTCTGGTCCTTGAGAAAGAATCTGGCAAATTTTGCTTAATCCACAATCTTTCCTTCCCTCAAGGCTCATCAGTCAATGATGGTTTAGCCCAAGATCTCTGCTTGGTGCGGTACACCACCTTTGATGAGGCCCTGGGTAAGTTGCAGAAGTTAGGCTAGAGGGCCCTGATGGCCAAGGCCGACATTGAATCAGCTTTTCGTCTCCTGCCAGTACACCCGGAAGACACTCGCCTTCTGGGGTTCACATTTGAAGGATAGTATTTTCTGGAACTTTGCATGCCCATGGGATGCTCCATTGCATGCTCTGTCTTCGAGTCATTCAGCAGGTTTGTAGAATGGGCAGTTAAAGACGTGGCGGACACAGATGGGGTAGTACACTACCTGGATTATTTTTTGTTCATTGGACCCGTAGGCTCTACAGGTTGTGGGAAGGCTCTGCTGGGCTTCCAACAGTTGGCCAGGGCACTAGGGGTACCATTGGCTGCCGACAAGACTGAGGGCCCCTCTACATGGATAACATTTCTGGGCATTGAATTTGATTCGCAGGCGGGCATGTGCAGACTCCCGGCAGATAAGGTCATAGCTTTCAAAGCCTCCATTGAGAATTGTCTAGCAGGAAGGAAGGCCACCTTGCGCCAATTGCAAGTGTTAGTTGGGCAGTTTAATTTTGCATTGCGGGTGATTCCTATGGAGAGAGCCATTAAAAAAAATATCTCTAGGGTTATGGCAGGTCTTCGGTCCAAGCACCACCACCAGATTGTCATCTGAGGTCAGGGAGGACTTGAGGACCTGGAAGGGCTTTCTGGATAAGTTTAACTGCACCCTCCTTTGGCAGCAGCCACCACAACATAGCACAGAGCTGGCCCTGTTCACAGACGCTGCGGGCAGCATGGGTTTTGGGGCAGTCTTTTGTACGAGATGGTGCATGCAGCACTTGCCAAAAGAGTGGAGGGCCTCTGGAATCACACCAAATGTTACCTTCCTGGAGCTCTTTCCTAGTGTGGTGGCGCTGCAGATCTGGGAGGCATTTTAGCCAACAATAGGATAGTGTTTTGGTCAGACAGCATGTTTGCAGACATGGCTATAGATAATTAGAGGGCAAAGTGTCCATTTGTGTTACGCTTGCTTAAGGCCGTGGTTCACAGTTGCTTGGTCCATAACGTGTTTTTCCCAGCAAAGCATGTCCCGGGGTTAATAATGCGGTGGGTGAAACCTTGGCTTGTTCAAAGTTGGCAGAATTCAGAGCACTGTGGCGGCAAGCGGACGAGACGATGTCAGTCTTCCCACTGGAACTATGGAAGCTTCGCCTTCGCCCCATCGCCCCTGACCTAATCACAGCATCCGTGGCGCCAAAAACTAAAGGTATGTATGAGTTGTCTTGGCAAATATACAATGCTTCCTTCCATTCCCCAGTAGTTTTGCCCATAGGGAGTCTTGAAGTTCCTGATGCTGCAAAGGGAGGGTGGTAAGTCTCTGCACTTAGTACAGAGGCAGCTTTCCGCAATTGCCTTCTTTGCTGGGTTGAAAGGGGTATCGGACCTGACCAAAGATCCAAGGGTGTGGAGGGCCAATATGGGTTGGGAACGCATGACCTCCCCTGAGGAAGACGCCTGGAGGCCTATCGACGCAGCGAGACTGGCTCGATTGGTAATGGTCCTGGCACAGGTATGCAGTTCCCCCTATGAACTTAGCCTCTTCCGCTTCGCCTATTCTCTAGCCTTTTTTGGTGCATTCAGGATCTCAGAACTGGTTACAGCCTCCAAAGCTGGCCTGGGGTCAGGGATTGAGCTGTCCAACATCATCGTCACTGATAGTTCTCTGCGTGTGAAGGTTCAGAGATCTAAGACGGCCCTGCATGGGAAGGGCACATGGGTGTGCCTAGGTTCAGCCCCGGGGACGACCTACTGCCGGGTGGCACTGGCAGGGGAATTCCTCCGGGTGAGGCTGGAGGGGGTTGCCCCAAGTTGCTGATACACGAGGATGGGTCCCTGCTCACCCACTACAAATTTACATGAGTATATAAGCGCACTCTGGCAATTATAGGCAAGGAGGAGTCTGGGTTTACTTCGCATTCCTTTTGTATTGGCACAGCCACTACAGTGGCTGCTTTGGGCCTATCTGAGGATGCCATCAGGAGGGTTGGTAGGTGGAAATCCAAATGCAATGAATTTTATGTATGCCCTCATTTAGTTTAGGCTTCATCTCTGACCTCGATTCCTCCTCTCTGTTCTAGTGGTCAGGCGTCGTACAATTCATGTGTGCTGGTGTGGACACTCCTTCATTCGAAGAGCCTCTCAATATTTTACTAACTCTGGCCTGGAGATAGCCCAGAGGAAGACAGGTTTCTGACATCATTGGGTGGGTATTGGAGGCCTCAGGCTAGGGGATTTATTTAATCATCTTGCAAAGGCATTGGGTGAAGGCGCGGTCCCTCCCCCGACATCATTGTCATTCACGTGGTTGGCAACGATATGGTGTACCTAGGTAGACGGAGTGTTAGGGAGGCTCTCTTTTCCGCCTTGTCTAAGTAAGAATTGTCTAAGTGGCGCGTGAGTTCGCCGGATAGCTCCTCACCCTGTGGCAGGGGTCTCGGGCGGGAAATAGCAGGGAATACTCTGAATATGGACTCTTGGCTGGACTGACCCCGGAGCGAGGCGGGTTTGTGTGAGCATGGCTTGGTGAGAGAGGAGGGTTGACCTGCCGGTGGCCCTGGACTCCCCCTGCCCTGGATGCCTGGTTGGAACTTTTGGGGCCTATGCCTGTGTTCAGGTACCCTGGAGGGGCTGATGCGCTATCGGTGCTCTGGGATTTAATGAGACCACCCTTATGGAGGTAAGGGATGCAAAGTTGTTGTGCCAAAGACATTTTGGTGATGTCCCCTGCTGGCTGATGTAAAAGCACGGGTGGCGGTGCGGTTGGGGCCTGCCGGTACAATGAGCACTGCTGTCCTAGTGGCAAAGAGACTGTCTGCACGAGTGCTGTAACTAATCGGCTGGCTACCGTCTTTGTATAAACCTTGAAATGCTTGAAGTTATATTTTCATACCCTGGATGTCGCCTAAATATTTGTATGTTCAATTCTCCTGTACCCTGGCGGGGTCTTTGGGTGGATGATTCACATGTGGTACATGATTTTACAATGCAATATAATATGTATTACCGTAATACTGTAATAAAGGGCTATGCGTGGGCTTCACACACACTTTAAGCAGCCTGGTATGTTTTGTTGTTAAAGTGGGGCGAGTTGCCCGTTGTGCGCGCACTATAGAAACGTAACATTTTACAAGCTCAACAGTTCTCTGTCATCTCTTTAAAGTGGTTTCGGGGCACTAGCCAAGAAAACACATAACAATTATATATACACACACACAGACAGACACGCCTGTGCGTTTGGTAACTCAGACATGTTTATCATATGTAACTAAACTTAGAAATTAAAAGACTTAAGGGGACATTATTAGCATCTGTTGTACTTCGTAGGTCATTATAAAATCTCTAGTTTTCATTGCAACTAATATTGACACTTGGGATACTTGTTTGGTGTTAATTTATTTTATTTCTTTCTGTCTTTTCCCACCAGATTCTAAGCACAACAGGATCACCACTCGCCCAATATTCTGCGTATTTGTTCTGCTGGATACTAGCTAGCACCCCTGCAATGATTACTGGAAACAGGGACTGGTGGATTTCACAGTGGGTTATAACTTTGAACGTGGGGCATGGAAAATGTGTTCAATCATGTCGTGTTGTGCCGCGTCATGTGAGAAGGTTGTCAACAAGGTCACTGTTATTAATGGGATCATAGAAAGGTCATATCGATAGGAAGTCTGTGGTAAAGAGGATCAAGCCTTCTCTGTTGACAGAAAGTGCATAGACTGTTTCTTCATAGACAGAGCTAGCGTCAACTAAGACTTCAATGTCATTGCCATTGTTGGTGGTGGTTTTGCCCGGAAGCTCCTAAGGGACAACTTACCACAAGTTTCTTCAGAGTTTTAATCTCAGGTCTACTTGTTACCCTCAGCTGTAGTTCACGAGGAACTAAGGGGCATATTTATACTCTGTCTGCGCCGAATGTGCGTCAAACATTTTGACGCACATTCAGCGCAAATCTTGCCCCATATTTATACAATGACGGCTGACCCCGCGAACTCCAAAATTCCACTGTGTGTGACATTTTCTGGATGCGGGAAACCGCCTTGCGTTAATGACATGCAAGGTAGGCGTTCCCGTCCAAAAAATTACTTAAACACCTGTGCGCCATATTTATGCTACAGCGCAAAAATCCCACACGGGTTGGAGGCGGAGTCAGAAAATGGCGCACAGCCCGATTTGCATAAAAAAATAACGCCCGAATGAGGGCAGGTGTTAAAATGGGGCAAACACACCACTACTTAAGGAAAACTCACACAAACAACAGCAGAGCTCCAAAAGGAAGACATGGAGGTGCTTTTCATCCAGCATTCACAAAGACGCAGAGCACAGGACCAACAACAGCAGCTTCCACAACACCAACAGGGACCCCAAAGGCAACGCAGAAGGCAGGCGAGGATATTCTGCACCAGGACAACCCTTCTGGGACTCCGGCAACAAGACATCATCCAGAGGTACAGACTCAACTGGCAAGCCATTCAGCAGCTGCTGTGCAACATTGAGCCACAGTTGGCACCCAGCTTGCAGACACCCCACACCATTCCACCAGAAACCAAGCTGCTAGCTGTCCTCCACATGTTGGCAAGTGGCTCCTTTCAAATCACTGGTGCCCTGGTTGCCGGAATCTCACAGCCCTCATTCACTGCCTTCCTACCCAAGGTATTGTATGCCATCATCTCCCTCACACTCCACCACATCAGCTTCCCTGACACACAGCTGAAGCAGCAGGAGACCAATCAGGGCTTCTATCAAATCAACGGCTTCCCACACATGCTTGGTGCCATTGACTGCACACATGTACGCATTGTGCAACCTGCTGCAACCGAACATCTATACCGCAACAGGAATCACACACACTCCATCAATGTGCAGGCCATTGTCAATCACTGGGGATTGATCACCAACATCGTGGCAAAGTATCCTGGAAGTGTACATGATTCATTCATCTTCCGCCACTGCACCATCAATCAACACTTCCAGGATGGACGATATGGCAGTGGCCTACTTGTTGGTAAGTACAGAAACCTACTTATATACTCACAGCACAGCAACCCTGTAGGACACACAACACATACACCACTACATTGACACGTGGCCAGGAAGACACTGAGGTTGTGACACTGCTAGGCATGTTTGATATCCTCACCCAATGGGATACAGACCTATGGACAAATGACAGATCCAAATAACAACAGATGCCACTCCACAGACACAAGGGAACAATTTAAAACAACACAATGACAATGACATGGCCTCAACTGGCAGTACAACTTGGAAGATTAATCTTTCAATATCACATCAATAACACTCAATCAAACACCCTTCCAAACAATAAGTACTGTGTAAGGGGTGTGCAATGTGTTTTGCTGCAGGTCAAACACCATGAGACACATAGCATGATGATGATGACTCTAATGAAGGTGACGGAATCATTGAGGCAGTACCAGTATCTCACATCACTCCTGCTCTGACATTGCCCACTACCAATAAGCAAGTGGACTGTGCTAAGAACACAAATTGATGTGACAATATTGAAAGTGCACATTCCTACACATACGGTTTGAGACAATTACACATATACACAACAGATGTACTGGCATATTGGCCTTCTGACACTCAAAACGTCAACCTCACAACCAAGTTAGCCAGTTGAACTGGACCAGGTTCAGTAGTATACATGTACAGTAGTTTGAACATGAGTCAACTCGGCAAGGGTAGAGAAATAAGTCTGGAGAGAACGTATCACACATGGGATATTTGTGCATTGTCAATTGTCAACAATTCAGTGCTGACAACTTATGGAGATGTGTTGAACATTGTCACCTAGCCAAATCAAAGGCCCTCACTGATGTTTAACAAATTCTATTGCATATGTTAAATTGCATGGGATATCCAGGTCCTATAGATGCAACCATGTTACCACCACTGTGGAATTGATTCTGTGTATGGAAGTATCATGTCACCCCCTGTTAAGACACATGGACACCTCTTTCACATGACATAATGCAAGGGAGTACACAATGTACTGCAACTCTACAAAAATACCGCTGACATCCGGTCAATCAGCCAAACACCATTTCAGATAATGAAACAACCCAATGCTGATGGTACATCCTAGAAGCCTAGTATCCCACACCATAACACAAACATAGATGAGTCACAGACAACACAAGAGAACAATTGCCATGCAAAGTGATAATCATGGTGCAAGCAACATCAACATTTTCTCACTCATTTTCTCTTTCAGCTGATCAGGGGTATGGGATCCAGCCATGGATCATGACCCTATTTGCAAACCCAAGCACAGCATCAGAACGTGCCTATAATGAGGCACATCGGAGGACACGCACCATAGTCGAGAGGACTTTTGGCATCCTGAAGTCACGATTCAAGTGCCTCAATATCACCGGAGGCAGCCTCCTATACTCACCAGAAATGATGAGCAAGATCATTTTGACCTGTGCCATCCTGCACAACATTTGTGTAAGGAGGAACATTCCCCTCTATGAACCAGACCCACAAATGCCTGAAGAGGAGGAAGAGGAGGACGTTGTCCATCAACATGAGGGGGACCATTCAAACACAGCTGCAGGATTGCGTCGGAGACAACACATTGTCCAAAGCTTTTTTTAACTATAGTCACCATCACCACTGTCTTACCATATGTCATTAAACACCTATTCAAATCACTATATCATGGTCTGGGTAATCATTTTTGCATCACATTATCCCTAAGATGCATAATCAGAGTGTAGCCTCATGGAGCATTGCAGAAACATATTAGGATACTGAAAATTCCACATCACATTTGATGGGTATGAATGTACAGCCAACTTCACACACGCTGTAAATGACATATATCCTGTCCATTTCACATTTGAAGGGCAATAGCAGAGGACCACAGCTATTTCACACATACATGTTGGCAACATGGTTCATTGCAGCATATGGCACACAACAAAGACACTGTCTTTCAATATGGAAAAAAATGCCTCATACATGAGGCAGTGGATGTGCTATTGCATTGGTAACAAGAATGTATGACCAGACCCTTGACAGTAGTAAGTGTGACATCAGCTATCTTTGCAAGGAGCATGTGTGACAAGGAGTCCATCTAAGCAGAAAATGGATAGTACGAGTGCCCCAGCTATGACTAGCATTGCTCACAAGATATCCTCTGCACATGCCATCCCAGGTCATAAGTCCTGCCACTGCCATGTTTTCTGTCTCTCCCCACCCTTCTCTAGGGGGCCATGAAAATGGACTATTTGTACCCAGATAATCCCTCATCTACACACACCCAGACTCACATTCTGACTCCAGTGTGCTTCCCTCTTTAGTATGGTATGCCATAGTCATTGTTCATCTGTCTGCATGGACTTCTGGTCGGATAATGCACTGCCTGGTAGTCTGTAGGACCTGTAATCACCTGTCCATTGCTTCCCAAGTGAAAGGTACTGTTGGCCCTTTGAACTTGATTCTCACCTGAAGGACTTGTGAGAGACTGAAGCTGCACACACCTGTGAGCACCTCCATGCAGACCAGCCATTTGAACATGCACTGCCCCTGCAGCTGCCTGGAACAGCATAGAAACTGCCATTATATGTATATCACTGTTATGCATTGCCGTATAGTTCACTTGTGTAACACAGGCCTTGGGTTATTGTGTAACTTTGCAGCACACGGGACAACAACAGTATACATTTTCCACAGTGTTGTTCCACCTTTGACCAGTCTCAGTCTGCTCACTGTGTATTTGCCATGTTCATTTTTGTTCCTGATTGACCATGCATCCTGTTAGCCTGACTGGTTTCTGTCTTTGCGTTACCATAAAGGTTCCCTGTGGCTACATTTGTCTCATAGTTGTGTTCCATGCCGTCACTTTCCCCCTGAGGTATTGTGTCAGGTAGGTCTACAATGAATACTCAAATACATTGTATAGTGTAATCAGTTTACTTATCGTATCATGGGGTGGAACTTGTCACAAAAAGCATAATCACAGCCCATCCCTTGTCTGGGTTTCATGTAAGCATGAGTGACAAAAAGTGACAGTGTACCATGGCTGTATGCATGGATTGGGTATGGTGCCTCCAGCACAACAAACAACGTTTGATAATGTGCATGAAATGTCAACACATGTTTGTACCCTGACGGTCCACACACTGATTCACATAGGCCCCAACATATTGATGGGGCTTGCGTGGTGGATAGCTGTGAGATTATTCAGCACAGAGGCACTGATGTTCCCGGCTGCAGTGGGAATTTTAGAGGCCACCCTGTGTACAAATGTTGTGAGTAAACCTGCCGGTTTAAAATTCCTGATCCATTAACTTTGTAAGCACACCAAGGTTGCCCTGTTGTCTGTCTCATAAAACGTCTTTAGTGCCATAGCTGGACTATCCCCATGTGTGTTCTCAATTCCTCTTCGGCTTTCATTCAATTCAGCTGTAAAGGATACTTTGTTAATGCAGGGAATGGCCCACAGACTCATGACTAGACCTGCACGTAACTGTGACAACATGTACCCCCAATAATGACACAGGCTACACATGGGCCCACCCACTTGAACTGGACACCTTTGTGCAATTAATCACTGGAAACAAGTGAACACGTGCTGCTTGGTCTGCTTATCCTCCACTGCCACAGGAGAAACATAGGTCATTTATACGACTCAAACTGTGGAGTGACATTACATTTGTGGATTGGTTTTGTGACTCGGTGTCGCAAACACCGTACCCACATAGCATTTTCAAATGCCTGACTCATGGGAAGTATCGAAACAAGCGACCAGGAAGTGGTATCCAACATTCCAGGACATGTGATGACTTAGTCTTGGAACATTGCCATGATCAACCGTCCTCTATCTATCCTGTGCATGGTTTGTAATGGGAGATGCTTATGTCCCAAAAATCTGGCAAGTTCACACAGCATTTGTTGCTACGTGTATGACAAACACATTTCCTTACTCATTTCCACACTGAATAGCATCTGATGGTTGTCCCCATTGACAACACATGCATACAAGCACATATATGAAAACACGTCTTGTGATGTTCACACAGTGGGACAACTAAAATTGTAAGAGCCAATTCACACACATTGACACACAGGCTCTGAGTTACTGTATTGAGTTGCGTAGCCTTGCTATCCTTTATTGACGCACAATCTGCTCAAACTGGGTAATACCAATTTGTATTCCAAAAGTTTGGGCATCCATAGCGTCAGTGAAGAGGGCAAATCCGGTATAACAACTAGAGGATCATGGTCCGCAGTAGTGTGATCTGTCACATGTGCCCATAGACTAGAAAGCACAATGTAGGTGCAAACAGCCTATCTCTGTATAGTTACAGCTGTCATGTACTATAAATTTGAGAAATGACCCAAACCCAGTAAAAGACATAAATGTTGACGCATACACATAAAAAAAGATGCACATGCGTCAAAAAACACCGCTTATGCGTAGAAAAATTACGCTCACTGCCATGATACATCCATTGGCCCTTAGCGGTAATTCCCACACTGTACCCCATGAAATTGGTTAACTATGAAAAATATTTGAAAATATGGATGCGGGGTAATTTCTAAGCCTGTGCGTAAAAAGAAAATGATGCACAGACTGTAAGCGTTATATTATTTTGACACATACGAATAAAAACGCACTGCATTTGAGGCAGGAAGTGATATAATAGGATATCCTGTTTACAGAATTGGTACAGTGGGTGTACTTTCACTTTTACTTTCACTTTGCAGTCTGTGATTTTTCTTGACTGTGTGGCTGTGTTTGGACTTGTCTCTCTGTGAATATTGTGAATTTGTCTCCTGTGTGCTCTTTATATTGTCTTTTGGTGTTTTGTAAGTGTCTGTGGCATCCTGTGTAATTGTATTTTTGTCATTTCTTGTGTCTAATTTTGACTTTGTACTGTTGGGAGTCTGTTATGGGTAGTGTTAGGTTAGGGATAGTTGGGCTGTTTTATTGTTAATTAGTTTTCATTTCCCTCTCCTCCTTTCTCTTCATTATCCTCTGTGCCCCTTAATTCCTTTTTTTTTCAAGCATGTTGGGTAGGCCACTTCTTGGTAGAATGGGAGAGGAAGAGCTGGGGAGATTCATTTGGCTGGTGTGCCACTTCCTCCGTTTGATGATAGAAGCAGGTGGCTGGGTGATACAGGGGTATCACACAGAGGGAAGGAGGCTCCGGTGGGCAAAGGCCCTGTGCCATCTGCAGCGCATATACAACACCCCGCGGAACGACCACCAGCTAAAGCACCATTAGGCTGACCTTGTTACCAGGGAGAAAGACCTGCTAGACCACCTGGGGATTTTGATTGGTGGCCCTGTTGGTGGGTACAAATCAGAGTAATGTGCACTTTTAAATGCTCTGTAGTGACACTAGCAGATTGGTTCATATGCTGCAGGCAATGTTTTTGGACATGCGGAATGCAAGTTAAACATACAGTGGCCGTGAGTTATACAATAATAGCTACACATTACTGTCATTTGTTGACGCAACAGCTGCACTGAGTTACAAAACACAACTGGAGCCTGTAAATTAGTGCTGCCTTCACGTCAATAGATGATGCAAATGTGGCTCTAACATGTTTTAGGCATGGTCTGTTAGTGTACCAGGAAAGACATGTTTTTAATCCAGATATTTTCACTAATTAATGTGTCCTCCAATTATTACTGATACAAGTCTGAACTGGATTCTGACACATACGTACCAAGTTATTTCTAATCTCAGGTAACATCTTAGGCTGATAGTTTGACTTGGTTGTGCCGCAATTAAATTAGGGATGGATGCCAAAAGTAATGCACACGGGTTCACATCTAAATGTTTGGTGCTACTTTCCATAGCTGTGGCACATAAAATGAAGCAAATTATACAAATTGAGGGGTAACAACTATCCATGGCCCACTGTTCATTGTAGCTGTGTGTATTACATTGGTCTTGGGCACAATAGCTGGAACAGAGCTAATGCATTTGCCATCTGTGTTACTCTATAGCCATGAACTTCTCATAAGTTATGGGATCATCATGGGATACCTGACTTTGGGGAATGCATGATCACAATGTATTACGAGCCTTGACCAATTCCATCATACATATAAAGTTGACTAATACTTTGCTAGTTTAGTTTGGCACACCCATGGTGATCTAGTGCAGCATATGTTTAATAACTAACTTCCCAGTATGGAGGCTATCACAGACATGGGTGTATGCTAAGATCAGAATACCAGTATTCCTGTGACTGATGCCATTCTGAAGGTACATACAAATTGAAACCTACATCATGATGATTGACACAGTGGTACATTTGCTAAACCATTTGTTAATAATATCACATTGTCAGTTTGCTGTATATCTGCTGATCAACCATCTTGACAAATGTAAGATGATGATTGTGGCTCACTGTGATTTCCTAAACCCATAATGGGTACACAGAGCAATGAGTGAAACATTTCAGGTGCAATGACTACACCTGTGCCCATGCAGTCTGTCATGGATGACTACAGTATACACTGTCAACATATATCGCCTTGTTGTATCAAAATATTAAAACTGGTCAATCCATGGCTAGCCTCAAACTGTCACCAAATAATGCGCGGGATCCCTGCCATTATAGTGTCATATGGGGCATATGTGGCTCAGGGTAGACTGTTAAAGTAGCATATGTAACCTATACACAACACAGGCCCTACATGTAAGGGAACATAGAAAGCATGGTAAATCATGACCTTAAATCAACCCTCAGGTGCGTCACACAGTAAACGATTGTCCTTTGATGCACAAGCCACAATACCTGAGTAACTGGTATTTCAGTGCTCCAGGAAAGTGGCTTTGCATGTCTCTCATTACTACAAATGATGAGAGGAGTACACTCCATAAATGAGTCTGAAAGCAATTGATGGAGCATGTTTGCCACCACATGATAGTTAGGGCCACTGCATGTGTGCAGATATGTGTGTATCACTCACTGGAGTGACCGGGTCTGTACAAGTTTGCAGTGGTATGTCTGTTGCAGTATCATCATGCCTGAGAGGCTGGACTTTCAGATTCAATGTTACACACAGAAATTTTATTTGGAAATGTTATACAGTGCATAGACATTGAGCACATTTATCCCTTTCATGCTTTACAGGTGGACCTGCCCCTACACAATCGGAGAGGTGGCTCAATTTGCGGACCCAGACATTGCCAGTAAGTGTTGATATTTCAGTTCTCTGTTGTTTTTGCAGCTGTTGTGTGATTGACTCCTGTGTGTTGGACACATAGCAAGGTATGATGTGCTGGTAAATGATCGGATATGTTACTTGAGTGGAGTATCATTTTTTTCCATCTTTGAGTTGGACAATCATTAGCGTATAGTCATATTTTGGGATTGTAGTGCAGCCCTATAGGCATGGCCATGTGAATGGGGTGACATTTGTTGTTAATTTTTTTATAACGAAAAATTAGCAGAGGGACATATTTATGATTTAGTCAGCAAGTCAGACCCTGAATCTCACAGAATAGGGATGCCAAAGTCTTATCCACAAACTTGAGCCTCCCTGTTCACTAATGAACATGTTCGACTGTATGTTTGACTTCCTAGCAGCATGTGCTCCACGTGTTGTGCTACGTGTATGAGGCACTTGAGTACAATGTAATAGATGTGCATGCAGCTCATGGCCAGATGTGTGCTTGCATCTATCTGCTTGTTGTAAGACATGTATTAGTGATATTAAATGATGTTGACAATTGTCTGCCTTTACAAACATAAATGTGGATGGGATTGTCCAAGGTTTGGGTGTATCCTAGTTGGATATCCTCCTTACCTGTGGTGGACTGCCCAAACCCATATACAGCTGTCCAAAGCTTCCTGGGTGTCCTAGATGTTGGAAAGTAGTTGTTGCCTGTCCATCCCCCCCACCCCGAGGCACAGGCTTAGGGTTATGAAATGTGTACCTAGGAGTGATGATCCAAGTTTAGTACACAGACATGTAAATCTGTAAATCACTGGTCCAAAACTAGGATACCCCCTCATGATTAGCAACTGCATTCCACCCTGGCAATTCCATTTTCAAATCACAGATCTTGTGGCCCTTGATTGTTTATCCAGAAGATAGTCATTAGTTGGCCTGTCACATGTGGAGGACTTGCAGCATTTTTTACGTGACAAATGGATGAACAATGATGCTTAGGTCATTTAAGTTGTTGCACATCTTTTAGAGCATTGCTGTGCTGTTAGATAGGACATGAGTAGGCTGCGTTGGCATGTACTTCCTCTGAGACAATCTGTGATCTGTTTGGTGATATGGCCTGTTTCAGCTACATTAGATGTATTGTCTGATTTGCTTCAGTAGCTATATCACACAATGAAGTACCTAATGTTTGGTTTTACCTTTTTTAACAGCAGCCAATATGAATGCCATCCAGATTCTGGAGTTTCAGCACCGGGCGATGCGTTACTGCCACATTCTGGATGTGGAGTCTGGGTTCCGCCACATGGCACGGCGTTATCGCCATGAAAGAGCCTCCGGAGTGTGGAGGGCATTTGCCCAAGGGGGCCCTTTGGTGTCCACAACAGCCGCCACCACCAGCACCACCACTACCACCCAGGTAGCACCACGCATATCATGCACCACTGCAGGACCATCGACCTCCACTGCTCCCGGACCTAAGACAGCACCACCTGCATCTCCCCCTACAAGCATGGCACCAACATCTGGACAAACTTTGACAACTGGCACCCAGACCACTCCTGCTGCAGTCATTGACCCTGCAGATTTCCAAAGGATGCAACTTGACATGCAACGTATGTTGAGGAAAATGAACAGGCTGCAGCAGGAGGTGGCACAAATGAATAAGAGGGTGCGTGCCATCAAGAAGACCCTGCGGAGGGTGAACTTATGAAAAATATACCCTCTGCCTTGAATCCCTCCCCTCCCTCCTCTTTCCTGGTTCTTTGAATTAGTGGGTTTAGGGGGCTTAGTGTTAGGTTAGAATAGGCTGTTAGTTTAGTTAGTAGTAGTGGGTGGGGGGGTGGAGTATGATAATTTTAATATGTTTTTTTATTATGTGGGTGGGTGGGGGATGATGTTGGGGTTTTGGTGTTTAAAAAAAAATAAAAAAAATATATATAAAAATAAAAAAATATATATATTTGTTCAGTATAAGATAGTATGTGTTTAGGTTAGTATATGTTGTCCTCCATGTGTCCCATCTTATAAGGGGGTGGGGGATTGATGTTTAGAGTGTTTAGTTAAATGTGATAAGTACGTTTAGCTTAGGTTAGTTAGGGCCTGTTGTGGGTAATGTGTAGTTCGGATAGCTTAGGTTAGTTAAGGTGTTTCCCCAGGTTTTATCTTCCTTTTTTACTGGTAAATAACTATTTAGGTACTCCTGTACAGTATGTGTCAAATGCTTGGGGATCAGGGCCTTGCCATGGTTGAACAGTGTCTCTTTAGTACTTGCATTTGTGTCCCATCCTGCAACCAATTCCCAATTGAGCTGTTACATTGGCAGCTACACTAGAGCTACTTTGCTAGGATTCTGCCATCCATTGCACCCACCACTCAAGGTTACTATTGATCCCAAAGTGTTGTTAATTTTTGATGTATGTTTTCAATCTCACATACTTTGGGACCAGATTTGCTAGTGAGGACACTGTGTTACGTCTGCCTGCAGCATGATGTTCAAGTGAAGCCTTATAAGGTGAGTGGTGGTATGATCTCATGTATTATGGTATACATAACTCACACCTATCATTTGTTACATTGTTCAGCCAGGTCACTTATTTGTATGCACACTCATACACATCCATTCCTGCTGTACGGTGTGTGTGAGGAAAATTTTGGGTCAAATGTCACATACGTAAAGATTGGCTGGAAGAAAAATTTAAAGGCAATAATTTTTGGCTTAGACATCCCTTGAGGAAGACTTATTCTGTCCAACACATCATTATACTGTTTAGTTTCTATTTCCCTCAGAATTAACCCTCAGGAAGGGCAGATGATGGTACAATCTAGACCACAGTGCATAGGTATCAGCCTACATTCTTTCAGGGAAGTTGTATTGACATTCTATAATCATTGACATGAGGCAAACATCACTGATCTCCCTCACGTTTGATGTGTCACATTACATAGAGACATATTGGCTGTGTAAGTGCTATTTAACATAAAGTGCTGTAGTGCTTTATAACAAATAGCACTTACACAATTGTCCATGATTGTGAGTCCATTAGTGTGACACCTTCCATTGTGATCCTACACAAGTGCAAAAGGACATGTCATTGGACATGCTGGGGTGAAGTGTCAGACAGTGCAGAGGGACAGGATTTGCCAATGAGGTAGTGAGAGACAATCACAGGGCAGAGTGACAAGATAAACAGTGGGCTGGAGAACAGTACTTGAGAGCAGCTGTTGCAAGACTGGCATGTTACACAGCACAGGACCTTGGTTATAAGTGGCAAGGTGGCAGGGACTAGTGATGCCGGGTACTCTTACGGGTGAAGGTGATCTGTTCCACCTCTTCATCTTCTGATGTGTGTGTTGTCTCCTCTGCCCTTGGTGGTGGTGTTTGTGAAGGGGCAACACACACCTCAGTGTTTGAAGAGGTGGAGTCAGACATCCTGGTAGCTGCCAACTGTAGGGCTATTAAGGGCAGTACTGCAGCAAAGAGGAGCTGCTGGTTCTTAAGAATAGCAGCCACATCACTGTGGTAGGCAGCCAGGTCAGCCCTAAGGGGGTCAATATTACATTTGTGCACATGTTGAAAAGTTTGTTGTTGGAGGTGTTGTGTCAACTCTCTTACAGCTGTGCTGATTTCCTTCACACTTTTTTCAAGTTCATGCAAGATTGATGTCCGCCCTTGCATGGCTGCTGCCAATTCTGCAGTTGACATCATGCACGAACGCACCCCCTCTAGGCTGGCTGCCATATTTTCCATCCCCACCCGCACCTTCTTGGCCAGCTCCCGCTGTACTCCAACTACAGTTCTCTCAAAGCTGGTGCCAGTGTCGTCAGAGTGCTCAGCTGGGTTGGAGCTGACAGGTCGTACAATTGGGGTAGTGGGTGTGTCCTCTGTGATGGCTGCTGTATCTGTGTTCCTACTTTAGACTGAAGGTGGGGTCTGTAGGGTCCCAAGGACATCTTGGAGGGTCTTCTGGCTGATGTTTGTCAGCTTGTCATCCATGTCATCAGGGTAGTCCAAGACAAGCATATCCCCAGGAGAGCCATCGTCCTCTGCAATGAGATATTGTACAATTAGTGTGTCTGTGTTGTGGTATTTGTAATGTGACGTGCAGGACTTCCTAATAGTTGCACATTGTGATCTTGGTTCCTGTTCATTAATCCTGTCTTTAATATTAGAAATCTCCCACGCCTATGCCCCACCTGCATGTCACATGTAGTGTGGTCAGGTTGGGGACTTGTCAGCATCACATCCTCTAGGTGTTGGTTCTGGCCAAATTGTATATTGCCACCTTCTTGTCCTACTCAACCCTCCGTCTACTTCTATTCCCATGGTAAGGCCTTGCACTGGCTGTGGTTGTTCTGATGGCACTTGCACCACACTTAACAATCTGGAACTGAGCAAGTCTCAGATATTTCACATCCAGCTATATGTTTCTGAGACCTACCATATACTATGTATAGCATTGGCATGGCACACTACAGATGTCAGCATTGGTAGTGTGTAATGTTGATGTTGGGGAATGTGTGCTACATTGGATTGCACTGATGGTCCTAGCAGTGTTCCAGTTCCTCCTCTGACTGTGAGGGTGAATTTCACTAGCCGGTGACATATGTCCTCCCCCTCAATGCTGTTGTCTGAGCAGTATGACATTTGGGATGTTGCATGGTGTCATTGGAGCTATTGTGACCCAGGCACAGGGTGGACCCTGACATATGCAGCATGGGTATGACATTAGTGCTGTGTACCTCATAATGTTTATGACAATGGCTGATGTTTGTAGCAACTATGGACAATCATATTTGACAGGATTAGAACATTTTTATTGATTACAGGGTATTGATAACTTTGTCATCCTGAACCCTTAATTTGAGTGTGTTTGATCCATGGGGACGTTACTGCCATTAGCTACTTGACCTGCACACACAGCAGAGGTGGTAGTGGCAACTGTTGTCAATGTTAAATTCCACTTGTCGATATGGCCTGTGACTGTTAATTGAGCCCGTAGTTCATGTAGGGAGAATACCAGCTGTTGTGTGACAGCAGGCCAGGTTTACGTTGTACACTACCCTCCTGGACTGGCTTTACCTTTCCAACATCCTTGGCATGGCAGCATACCCCCATGCATAGGTTGTTGGTGTAGTGTAGTACTGTGCCCCATGTTTCCTCTAAACAGCCCATGCCCACGTGCCGTGCCCCTTTACCCATGCCACTCCCTGAATATCATGACCTACATGCATTGTGTAGTAGGTATGTCCCCCCGCTTGCAGTTAACATTTGTACATTTTAATTCCCCATGCAACTTACCCTGCATCTGTGTTGTCTCCTGGTAGTCTGCGCTGTCCTGTCCTTGAATCCCTGTGACGATCTCCTCAGGGATGACAGCTGCCACCATCTCCTCCATGTGCTCCAGGGCCTCCTGCAGTGCTGTACTCCCACCTTCAGTCTGCAGTGCTTCCTTCCTGTTCCTGGCCATCTTTTCCTTGTTCCTGCGCTTGCAGTCATGCCAGCGTTTCTTGCACTCGATGACTGTTCTCCGTATTTCTGCCACACTGTTTATCTTGTCAACAATTTGTTGCCATATTGCCTCTCTCCTACTGATTGGCAACTTTGAGGTGACAAAAAATTGATGCTGGTGTTCCATTACCTCTTTCACCAGAATTTCCTGCTCCTCTGCACTGAAGCGACACTTTCTTTTCTTCTTCTTCTCCCTCTCCTGGGTCTTGTGTGGGTCCTCCTGGCTGGTTCCTGGTCTGTAGTCATCTTCCTGGGGTCTGTCCAAGCATCTGGGATCTATTTTGGCTCTCCTTAGCACATTTTGCAGTGTTTGCGCTGCTTTTTGACGCTATTGCGTCAAAAAACGGCGCGTATCCGGTTTGCGATGTCATAAACCGGCTCACAGTCATTTTCGCCATGCTAACGTTGTTTTTCTTTGCGACGTGACGCATTGGTTTGAGTAAAAGAAAATGACTGTGGTTTGCGCCGCCGTGCGTCAAAGTATAAATTTGATGCCCGAGCGGTGCAAAAAAAGTGGCGTTAGCCGGCGGGAAAATTTTTACGCAAAACTGCGTCAGCGCAGTTTTGCATCAAAAAGTATAAATATGGACCTAAGTAATCTGCAGACACAACGTTCTGAACCTGTTTGTCCTTCTTGAAGCCTGATTGAGCCAGGGTTGTACCCCCTTTTTGAAGTGAATACAGAAATAACCTGAATAGATCCGTCATCCTCTGAAGAGAATATCTCTTGTTTCAGACAGTAAAGGTTTCCTTGTCTTTGAAGGCCCAAGAAAATTTCCATCACACTTTGCACTCTGGAGTCATGTGGTGCAGTTAGAGGTAATAGATGCACTTATCATGCTAGTCCTCTGCATGAAAGCATTTCTTGTCACTAGCCTACAGGGTCTGAAGAGAGCCATCCTGGAAGATTAAGATGTGCCACAAACCCACATTTTCCCAGACATCACTGTTTCGAGAAAATAAAATGACAAACAGGTTGGGGTTATCCAGGATGCTCATAGCTATGTAGTTTTTTACAATTTAAAGTCTCAGTAAAGAGAAGTGAGCAGGCTCATTGGAGACTTCCTGAACGAATAACATGCAGTAGAATTCTGAGGCACTGACAAAGCCAAAAAGGGTGTTCTGCACATTTTAAAAAGCCTGGTTTAGTACAAAAATAAAACCAACAAGACTGGCATCTAGGAGCAGTGGTGTTCTGAGAGAAAATCTAGTTCATTGGTCGGAGTTGCAATCATTTTTATTCAGGTGGTCGTGCGTCTATATTAATGCTTTTTATTCATTCTCTTTGTTGTATTGTAAGTGATAGCACATATGATGCTTAATAAGGCATCAAAGTATTTTACATCAGGGCCGCACACTGCCCCGGAACCCAAAGTTAGCGGATAATCAGAAGTTCTTCCTTTTTTTTGATTTTTTCCAACTCTTTTTATTAAACATTCTGGTGTGTCACCGGTACAATCGATCACAAATTGATCAGTCCTGGACATACATGTATATGCTTCTCATACGTACAAACCGTGTTATGCAGTATACACAGGTGGTTGTTGTGGCTTGTGTCAAGAGATTGTGTCATTACGATAACATTCCTTAGAATTAGACTTGTGTTGCATGGGTGGTGTCCAGCTAGAGCCCGCTCTAGTTAAGAAATATGTAAGTGTGATTGTATAAATATGTGCTTCATTCTGTCCTCTCACCTAGGGTATACCGAAGTGCTCTGTCATGTAGAACACGATTTCAAGGGATAAGAATGTGTCAGACGGACCTTGCTCTGTGTTAAGGCTGGCCCCTGCCATGTTCATAGGACCCACATGCATGCTTGGTGGAATGCCCGGCTAGCCGCCCCATGTGCTCCCAGCGGAGCGCCAGACTAGATCTGCGCTCAGGCCTCTCCAGGGTGTAGTTAGTCTATGGGTGGGGAGAAGTCTGTCATTTGTCCAGTGCGGTGTGTTATGCACCCTATTTAAGGTGGGTGTATATCATTTTTGGCCTCCATAGTGACGATGAAGGCGTCCCATGTGTCAGAATCGCCCTGTGCTGATCCACGCCGCTGGAGCAGACGCAGTGTAGATGCCTCTGCCTGCATGCTTTGTATCAGATCGAGCAGCCAGTTACAGTAGGCCGGTGTGTGTGGGGCCTTCCAGTGGGTCGCTATTAACCGCTTGAAGAGCGTAAAAGCCAGGTCAGTGAATCTGTGTATTTGCTTATCCTTCCTGCTGCGGCGGCGTAGACTAAGCAAACATGATTCTGGTGTCGTAGATAGTGTATGGTTTGTGACCTCAGCTACAGTGTCTGTGACTCACTGCCATGCCACGGCTAGGAGGGGACAGTTCCATACCATGTGGTAAAAATCTGCTGCCGGTTGTGCGCACCTAGGGCATGTCGGTTCTGAGCCTGGGAACATATGTTTGATGCGGGCCGGTGTTAGATAGGAGTGATGTATGTAATTAAACTGGGTATATCGAAGTCTGGTATTTCGAGAAATACTTTTGATAGTGGAGAGCGCCGCCATCCAGGCGCTTTGAGATAAGGGAGCGGGAAGCACCTCTTCCCATCTGGCTTTGGCACGTAACATTTCGGGACAGACCCGATCTAACAACAACAGGTACAATCTAGAGACTGCAACTCTTGTGTTTCCAAGTGATAAAATCAATGTGAGCAATGGAGATTCTAATGGCTCAGCATTGCCTCCTTCCCATGTGGTTCCCAGCAGATATTTGATCATGCAGTAGGTAATGAAGGGGCCAGCTTGAATCCCTGCCGTCCTCATGAGTTCGGCAAAGTACTTCATAGTAGAGACCGCATATAACTCCCCTGAATTTATTAGGCCCGCTTCATGCCACTGGGATGTGCTGTGTTGTCTTATTAGTGTTTGTGCCTTGGGTAACTGAGTCCATGGTAGAATGGGGGAGTATGGCATTGGGTCGCACCTATTGTGGACATATCTCTACCAGAACGTCCTTGCAGCCACCAGCAAGATGGAACTCCTCATTAGTCGATGCCACCCGCCCAGCAGCCATGTAAGCACTGGGAGCGGCGCCAGCGTCTTTATCATCGCCGTGCGCTCCGCCGAAGAGGTTTCGCTCAGCTACAAGGCTGGCCATTGCAGTTGAGCTGCAGCGTAATACAATTCAAAACTGGGCATACCCAGACCTCCCTTTAACTGTGGGTACAGTGTTATGGATAGCGCCACTCTTCGTCTGTCCTTACCCCATAGTAAATCAGTCATGATGGAGTGCAAGGTCTTGAAAAAAGAACGAGGAAGAACTATCGGGAGCGCCGTAAAATAATACAGAAGTCTCAGAAGGATCAGCATTTTTACAATAGCTATCCGTCCCATAGGTGATAAGGGGAGGGACAGCCAGAATGGCAAAGATCCTCGCACTGAGCGAAGAACCCTGTTAATATTGCCCTCCCTAAGATCATCCACAGCATGATAAATCTGTATGCCCAAATACTTAAAAGAGGTGTGGCTCCACGGTAGCTGGTAATGTGGAAGGTCCGAGCGAAGCTCCGGAGTCACTGGAGATAGGGGAAAAATACAGGATTTTGACCAATTGGCTCGTAAGCCAGATATGGTCGCAAAGGCGCCTAGTATTTCCATTACTCCTTCCATGGAATCAGCGTGGTCGCGTAAATATACCAGGGCGTCATCCACGTATAGTGAGATGATATGGTATGCGTTCAGTACGGGGATACCCCACATAGGTGACAGTGGCTCCATTGCGATCGCAAAAAGAAGGGGAGACAGCGGGCATCCCTGTCTGGTTCCCCTGCATATCGGAAAAGACTCAGAGATAACTTGCCCCGTTTTCACGCGTGCAGTGGGCCTTGCATACAGTGTCTTAATCCACTGCACATAGCCAGCCCTGAAACCCATTGTTTCCAAAGTAGCAATAAGAAAATCCCAACCCATTGTATCAAATGCCTTTTCTATATTTAGGGACAGGGCCACTGCACGAGCAGGGGGATAGCTCCGTCGCTATGTATTATACGGATTAGTCTTCTGATGTTGAGGAAGGTATTTCTGTCGGGTAGGAACCCCGACTGATCCGCATGGATCAGATGCTGCATACATGGGAAGAGTCTGTTGGCTAAGATTTTCCCCAAGAATTTACAATCAGTGTTGAATAAAGAGAGGGGGCGATATGAACGACCATCCAGAGGGTCGAGGCCAGGCTTGGCGAGCACAACTAAAAGTGCCTCATTCATCGAGTCGGGTAATTGCGCTGTATCATATGCTTCATTAAACACCTGCATCAGCGGCGGCAGAAGATAGGTAGCTTGAGATGTCAGATACTCTACTGGTAGGCCGTCTGACCCTAGAGCCTTAGCGTGGGCCATCTGTGACAGTGCGTGACGAATTTCCTCCATGGTGATCGGGCCATCCAATGCATCAGCCTGCTCAGGCTGTAAGAGTTTCTGTGGGGAAGATACCAAGAAGTCGGCCATTTGTGTTATAGATGGAGGGGGAATGGGCAGTTCTAGGGAGCGATATTACCTGTAAAAGGCCCCGTTAATGTCTACTTGTGTGTTTACCATCTGCCAGCTGTCCAACCTGATTGCGCCTACGGGGGAAGGCTGGGAGGGTTGTCGAACTAGCCAGGCCAGTAGTCGACCCTCTCTATCTCCCTCTGCATATAGGGGGTCATTCTGACCCCGGCGGGCGCCGCCCGCCGGGCGGAAACTGCCCAAACACCGCCCCGCGGTCAAATGACCGCGGGGACCATTCTAAGTTTCCCGCTGGGCCGGCGGGCGATCTTCAAAAGATCGCCCGCCGGCCCAGCGGGAAAGCCCCACCAAAGATGAAGCCGGCTCCGAATGGAGCCGGCGGATTTGCTGGGGTGCGACGGGTGCAGTTGCACCCGTCGCGATTTTCAGTGTCTGCCAAGCAGACACTGAAAATCTTAATGGTGCCCTGTTAGGGGGCCCCTGCACTGCCCATGCCAGTGGCATGGGCAGTGCAGGGGCCCCCAGGGGCCCCATGACACCCGTTCCCGCCAGCCTCTTCCTAGCAGTGTAAACCGCCAGGAACAGGCTGGCGGGAAGGGGGTCGGAATCCCCATGGCGGGGCTGCATGCAGCGCCGCCATGGAGGATTCCCCCAGCCGGGGGAACCGGCGGGAAACCGCCGGACCCGGCTGGGCGACCGCGGCTTCACAGCCGCGGTCGGAATACCTGATGTAGCACCGCCAGCCTGTTGGCGGTGCTACCTCCGGCCTCCAGGGTCGTAATGAGGCCCATAATGCCTATAATCATGTCTACTGAGTCTGGTGTCTACTTCTCTGTAGCTCGCCCTCAGCGACTGTAACTCTGCAATGGTCATACTGCTGTTCGCTACAGCAGTCTCTGCCGTACGTAGTTGGGACTCCAGGTCCGAGATTTCTCTTGTCAACACCCACCTGACCCCCACTGATGCAGCAATGCAGTGGCCACGTACCACCACCTTATGGGCATCCCATTCTATTGCACGGCTAGAAGCGGTATCGTCATTTGTGGAGAAGTAAGTGAGTAAACATTGTGTTAGTTTACTCCCTGGTCGCTCCCCGCTCCGCCTTCCGCACCGCCTCCATCCCATTCCATTGCCTGATCCACTTTTCCTGCCGCTGCGTCCCCTGCGGCCCCTCCCGCCTCCCCCCCTCTTTCTCACCGTTTCCATTGCCTGATCCACTTTTCCCACCGCTGCACCCCCTGCGGCCCCGCCCGCCTCCACATCCTCCTCACCGTTTCCATTGCATGATCCACTTTTCCCACTGCTGCGCCCCCCTGTGGCCCCTCCCGCCTCCCTCCTCCTTCTCACCGTTTCCATTGCCTGATCCACTTTTCCTGCCGCTGCGCCCCCTGTGGCTCCTCCCGCCTCCCCCCTCCTTCTCACCGTTTCCAATGCCTGATCCACTTTTCCTGCCGCTGCGCCCCCTGCGGCCCCAGCCCTCTCATTCGCCAGGCCATCCCACCTCCCAGCTGCCACTCCCACCCTCCCCTCCTCTTATGGCAGCCATGGCGCGCGCCGAAGGCACGCCAAAGGCAAGCCCGTCTGCGCCCGTCCGCGTCTGGATCGTGCCCAGCGCCAGAACCCCTGGCCCAGGCAACAGCCACCCCGTCAGCATCCGCTATAATGCCGACACCCTCCGTGCACTCAACACCAGCCGAGACACCACCTGCTTTCAGGCCTCTCCAAAGAGCACGCACGGACCCTTCTCCTGCCACAACTGCAGCTTCACCTGCAACAGAGCCCACAAACCTTCTAGGATCAAGACCAACCACCTCCGTTGAATACTCCTCAACACCCGCTCAGCACGCAAGCACGCCATTGAAGTCTGGGACCTGCTCGACTCCACCTCCCCGGACGTGGCCTTTCTAACCAAAACTTGGTGGAACGACTCCTCAGCACCCGACATCGCCATAGCCATCCCGAACAGATAATAAGTCGTTCGCTGAGACCGCACCAACAGAACCGGAGGTGGCATAGCCATCGTCCACAAAGCCACCCTCGAAGTCAAAACCACTCTGGACGACTCCTTCAGCGCTGACGAACTCCTTCACTTCCAAGTCCGCACCGACCCCCAACACCACGCTCAGAGGAACACTCATCTATAGACCCCCAGGGCACCTTCCAGCATCGCCGACCTGGCCAGCACCAACGCACTCGCCTCCACGGACTACATCCTCCTCGGGGACCTGAAGTTTCACCTCGAAAACAACAATGACACCAACTCCACCACCCTGACCGAAAACCTCACCAACCTCGGCTTCACACAGCTTGTCAACACACCCACCCACACAGCCGGTCACACCCTTGACCCCATCTTCTCCACAAGCAACCACGTCACCTTCAACCATACCACCGAACTCTACTAGACCGACCACCACTGCATCCACTTCACCTTCAAGAAACAGACAGAACACCACCACACCGAACAACCACCTCGCCGTCGTTGGGGCAAGGTCACCGAATTTCAACTAACCAACCCCCTAGCCCAGAAAGCGCCCGCCAACCCCACGACCCTGACATCGCGGCACACAACCTCAAGCTATGGATCAACGACTGCGCCAACCGCCTTGCTCCACTCAGAAAACCCTCCAACAACCACATCAACAAAAAAGACACCTGGTTCACCGACGACCTCCAAACCTCCAAACGCCACTGCCGAAAACTCAAGCAAATATGGCTACTCAAACGCACTCCAGACAACCACACGGCACTCAAGAATGCCACACGCAAACACCACCAACTCATCAGGCTTGCAAAAAGATCCTCCTTCAAAACCCGCCTAGAAAACAACGCCCAAGACTGCAAAGAACTTTTCAGCATCGTAAAAGAACTCTCCAACCCAGACGCCACCGTCAACGACATCACCCCCTTCCAAGAACTATGCGACGCCCTAGCAACCGCCTTCCACAAAAAAATCACAGACATCCACGACAGCTTCAACTCCCCTCACACTCCAGATGCTCCTACCTCACCCACCACGAACTTCACCCGCTCCAGCCGACTGACCTCCTGGACCAACATCAGCGACGACGAAACCCGCAAGACCATGAACTCCATCCACTCCGGATCACCATCAGACCCCTGCCCACACCACATCTTCAACAAAGCAGACACAGCCATCGCACCACACCTACGGAAAGCCATCAACATCTCCTTCGAAACTGCAAGATTCCCGGAAAGCTGGAAACACGCCGAAATCAACACCCTTCTCAAAAAACCAAAGGCAGACACCAAGGACCTGAAAAACGTCCGGCCCATCTCTCTGCTCCCTTTCCCGGCGAAGGTCATCGAGAAAATCGTCAACACTCAGCTCACTCGGTACCTCGAAGACAACAACATCCTCGACCCCTCCCAGTCCGGCTTCAGACACAACCACAGCACCGAAACCGCCCTCCTTGCCGCCACAGACGACATCAGAAGCCACCTCGACAATGGAGAGGCATCAGCCCTCATTCTCCTAGACCTATCAGACGCCTTTGACACCGTCTGTCACCACACCCTAAAATCCCGCCTCCACGCAGCAGGAGTCCAGGACCAGGCCCAAGAAATGGACCACATCCTTCCTCGCCAGCAGAACCCAAAGAGTCCGTCTCCCCCTTACCAATCCAAAGCCTTCAACATCATCTGCGGCGTACCCCAGGGCTCATCCCTCAGCCCGACGCTGTTCAACATCTACATGGCCCCCCACGCACAAGTGGCCCGTCAGCACAACCTCAACATCATTTCCTACGCCGACGACACCCAACTCATCCTCTCCCTCAACAAGGACCCGCACACCACCAAAACCAACCTCCACGAGGGACTAAAAGCCATTGCCGACTGGATGAGAGACAGCCGGCTAAAACTAAACTCGGACAAAACAGAGGTCCTCATCCTTGGACGCACCCCCTCCGCCTCGGACAACTCATGGTGGCCGTCCACGCTGGGCCCCCCACCGACACCCACCGATAGCGCACGAAACCTCAGCTTCACCCTCGACTCCTCACTCTCCATGTCAAAGCAGGTCAATGCCATCTCCTCCTCCTGCTACAACACATGCTTCGCAGAGTCTACAAATGAATCCCAACAGAAACAAGAAAAACGGTAACCCAGGCCCTCGTCAGCAGCAGACTCGACTACGGCAACGCCCTCTACACCGGCATCTCATCCAAACTCCTCCAACGCCTCCAACGCATCCAAAACGCCTCCGCCCGACTCATCCTCAACATCCCTCACCACTGCCACATCACCCCCCACCTAAGAGACCTTCACTGGCTTCCCGTCAACAAGAGGATCACCTTCAAGCTCCTCACTCACGCACACAAGGCACTCCACAACACTGGACCATCATGCCTGAACAGCAGACTCAGCTTCAACACCCCCACTCAGCATCCCCGCTCCGCTAACCTCGCCCTCACCTCCATCCCCTGCATCAGACGCAAATCGTCCGGTGGCAGATCATTCTCGTACCTCGCCGCCAAGACCTGGAACACCCTCCCGCCGGATCTACGACAGACCCAAGACCTTCTTTCCTTCCGAAAACTCCTCAAGACTTGGCTCTTCAAGCGGTAGCAGCACCCTCCCCCCCCCCCAGCGCCTTGAAACCCTCACAGGTATGTAGCTCACTTTACAAATAGATTGATTGATTGATTGATTAGTTCGGTGCAGAAAGGAGGGTCTGACAGAGCCTCTACCTGTAAGCGTCATGTAGGGATACGCATGCGCGGCTCCCCCCACCCCAGAGTCACATGCAAAGGACTATGGTCTGACGCTGTACGAGCTAAGTAGTCCGCTGTATAGAGTTTGGGAATCACAGCAGGTGGAACAAGGATCATATCTATCCTAGTATGTAGATCGTGGACGGGGGAATAAAAGGAGTATTCACGCTGTTCTGAGTGTCGCATGCGCCATACATCCCATAGCCCGTTGGACAACCTCCATGCAGTCAGTTTGCACGAGACACAGCTGCTTGGGGCAGTCAGGAGTGGCGGGAAGGATCTGTCCATGTGGGCATCCATGACACAGTTAAAGTCCCCCCCTAGATGCAGGGGGGTCCCAGAGCAGGCCTGTTGATAGTGTGTGTAGAAAATCGAGCTGAATAAAGTTGGGGGCATAGAGCGCTATTAGTGCCAGTGTTATGCCACCCAGATTACCCTCTACCACTACGTATCTGCCATCGGGATCTATTCACGTGCAGGCAACTACATATGGTACCCCTGGGGCGATCCAGACTGCTACCCCGAGAGCAAAGGTTGACGACCCCGTGCCCAATAATTGTCCCCCCCCACTTCTTCCGAGTAATGTCCAGAGTGGAGACTGATAAGTGAGTTTCCTGGAGCAGGGCAAAATGTATCTGATGACGTTTCAGGTAGGAATGTACGCATTGTCGCCTATATGGGTTCGCCATCCCCCTCACATTCCATGTTAACACATTATATCTTGGTATAAGCGATTGTCTTTGTGCTGTCATAAGGATGCGATTGACGTGTCTTCGAAGTGCTGCGGGCCCAGTTTGCGAAACAACTGAAGTATGAGGTCCCTGTCCCGGTAATTGAGTAACCTGGCTATCATGGGGCGAGGATGTGCTCCTGGTGGTAGTGCTCTGCCCAGGACCCTGTGGGTGCGTTCAGTCGAAAAGAATTTAGGAATTTTGTCCTGCAGTACTGTGTCTGTTAGCCATTTTTCTAGGAACAGTTCGGCATAGGGGCCCTCGACCCGTTCTGGAAACCCTACCAGTCTGATGTTATTTCGCCTAGATCTCCCTTCAGCATTGTCAGCTCTGCTCTTTAACCCGTCCTCTACTGACGACAGGCGTTGCACTTTCTCTTGTAGTGCCTCCACTGTTGGGGTCAATCCACCCAGGTCCTTTTGCGTCTCAGAGACCCAGTCCGCCAGCGCCCGTTGGTCGGCTCTGAGTAGCCCGACGTCCGCTACCACTGCCCCAATCTGTACTTCCAGAGTTGTTCTGGTGTCAACGATAGCCTGCAGTACCTTCTCAAATTGCGTAGTATGGTTGAGCAGTGTAAGCTCCATCTGCCGCAACACTTGAGCAGTCGGGTCTTGCTCCATGATTGGAGTATCAGGGACACCCTTAGCCTCAAGAGGTGTTTTCGCCAATTTTGATTTGCCCATTTGGTCGTTTCAATCAGCTTCATTTTCCGCAGGGAAATAGAGCTAGAGTAGGATGCGTAGAATTTTGTGTCAGTGTACTCACAGTTCTAGCCAAATACTGCAGACTTTCCTCCACGTGTGCTCCGACTAAATATCCGCTCAGCGTATGGCGACCAGCGCCCACCTCGGGGTTTAAAACTCAGTCTTTCTCCCGGGGATTGAGGGTAACGATAGTGTTCCGATCAATGCCGGTTTTGGGCCCGGCAGGCAGGTGATGTAACTGTAGGGCCAGTCGCCCGATGCATCCCTCGCTTCACCGATCCAGCCCCGCGAGCCTCGGGGCGCACCAGCGGTGTAACGCCATCTCTGTGCTTCCTCAATCCAGGGGGCCCGAGGTTCGCAGCAGGTCGTAGGCCGAGGGCCTTTATCTGCTGAGTCGTACCGCGCAGTTCGATGTGTGCCGCCGATCAGCCGGTCTCTCCACGCGGCACTGCTTCCCCGTCACATGCAGACAGCTCCACGGACCCAACCAGGTCCCGGCGTATGATGGGGCACACTCACCAGCAACCAGGGCGGCCTTCGGTAGTCGGAGGGCGCCCACGGCCTTCCCCGCACCAGGCAAGCACCACCCCGTGCAGCGACACTCCTCTACGCTGCGTGCTCTTCCACCAGCCGGCTCGCCTCAGGCCCCGCGCACCATCACCCAGCCCAGCGGAGCCATTACATGGGTTGAAATCTTCGGGGCCACTCCAGTGGTGCCAGGGCAGTCGGAAGACATGCAATCCGCCAATATTAATCGGGGATCGCTATTGGAACAGGAGATTTTACATGGCCGGGATCGGAGCTGCAGATTAAGCTGCTGCTCCGGTCGCCATCTTGGCCACGCCCCCCATCAGAACTTCTAAGTTAAGGTCAACTCTTCCTGCTGAATTTTTGGAATAACAGAGGAAACTTTTTGAGATGGCATGCAATCTGAGGATGCAAAACTGTTGAAAGAAACATTATTTATATCTGAGATAATGCTATAATAGGGTTTTTGATAGGCATTAGAATCAGGCGAACAGCATGTCGGCTGCTGAGCTACCACCACTACTTCAGCAAGGGCAGCTGTTCATCTGAGGAGCTGGACGCTCAAAGTAATGGCTGATTGTATGTATAGTGAACTATTGAGAGCTTAAAGCTGTGCTTGAAGAAAATGATTACCTAACAGCAGCGTGAGAGAATATATGGACTAAATCATGCAAACAATGAAAAGGAAATCCATGGCTGACTGCTATTTTGAACTGCTGTTGTATGCAACCGAAAGCTCCCACCTCAATGAAAGGGAATGATTTAAGCATGTGAATCTCTGGATTCTATGAAAGATCAAATGCTGGAGCACTTAGGGCAGAGGCATGGAGGAGACAGTCACTGATTTTGTGTTGTGTGGCATCATATATTCACAGTCACAGGAGAGACTTTCATGGCCCACAGCACTGGCCCACCTACATCCACTTACATTTGGTTGATGTTTTAACTGGGACGGCAGTCAATAAACAAAAAGTAATTCCTTCACTGTCTGTCTGTGTTCTGCAAAGCAGCCCTAGAAGGTCGGGCTTGTCAAACACAGTCAAGTGAACTTTTCTCTGCCTATCCTCTCTTAATTCTGCCTTTCAGTGTGGGCTGTGAAAATAAGGAGTGCTGTGCTGTGACAGCCTCATGAAGTTCAGGCACACGGACAACACCGCCTGCACCATCATTCCTCTATTTCCCCAGCCCACCTGTTTCCCGATGACACAAGGATGAGGTGAATCTGGTACTTTTCCTTGTTTTTTAGCCAAGTTAGCTTGCTGGTTTGGGTCCTGTCAGTAATTTTGTACCAAATTAAGTGCTGCCTCAATCAATTGCAGGCATTCTCATATCATTAGGCAATCTACAAGCAAATGATGGATATTCCCTCTATAGTGAGAAACTCTAGAACAGCCACCTCCTGGGCCACTCGCTACGAAAAAGAAGCTTTGAGGGCCCTAACATCTCCCTGTTAATATTTGTATCATATGTGTACCTTAGTTGCTAAAGCAAACATGAAAAATGCCCCCCCTACTACAATATTTGGTATCAAAAAGCCCATATTTGGGGTGCAGAGGTCCCTTGGTGTGCAGCACCATTACCAGTGTATGCAAATCGTGACAGCATACACAGATCGCTCTACCAGCCTGTGTGGTGAGTCTTGCGGCGATGCCTTTACTCAGCTAACATCAAAGTGGGGGCATCTCATGTTATCTCGGGTTAGGATTAACAGCGTCTGCTCACTAAAAGGGAGAGATATCATCCATTGGCATCCATACCCTTCACACTCATGGCTTGGTGTTCATATTTCGCAAACACAAGGTTGAACATTTAGTGGGCAATTGCAAAAATATATTTGGTGCATGTTTACACGAGGCCAACATATTAGTTGATGTTGGCAATTAGAAATGGACACATTTCTATCTATTTGTACTTGTGAAAGACAACTATGATTTTGTACTATGGGCCGAAAGCACTTTAATAAATAAACCTTTCACCCCATTTAAAGACCATAAGGTTTATGTTGACAAAGTCCCTGTTTAGCACGATTGACGGAAAACTTCCTCCAACGACCTGATGGAGTTGGGACCTTTGGATGAGGGGCATACACCACCCACTCTATTTAAAGTGGACAATGTAATGTCCCCATTTATATATTTGTGTTCACCAGGAAAAACCTTTTGCGAGGGACTGAAAAAAACAATAATGACACCCAGACCTTTAAAACGAACTCCCAATGTGTGGCGACCATTCACTTTTTGTATTTCAAAAACAAACTCCCACATACTGTAGAGGAAAAGGAAAAAATGTTAGGAGACTTGTGAGTGGCCATCAAAGCTAATGGCGGCCATCCACCTTACCTTTTGTACCTTGAAGGGAACCAAGGTAGAGTGATGACCTCTGGGCTGGCACTCATCTCTAAATTTAACAGGCGGTAGTCCATTAGGATGGTGGAGGTAATGTTCTTGATAGCTCTGATGGATGTCAAAATCAGGTCCTAAACATTAAACAGATGTTGAGACAATACAACATATGTTTAAGTCAGGCAAAATAATGCCAGGGTGCGTGTGTGACTGGTTTCACCAGTGATTTAAACAATTCATAGATTTTTGACACTGAACAGTTAGTGGATGTTGATTGCAAGTTGAAAATGTACTCAGTGGGTGTCGACACCAAACTAAGGGCCTTATTATGACCTTGACTGAGGGGTTTCCGCCATTACAAATGTGGCGGCTATCCCGACCGCCGTATTATGATTCCATTATATTCAATGGAGATCATAATATGGCGGACGGAATAGCCGTCTCAGTTGAGATGGAGGAAACCCATCTTTCAAGGTCGTAATAAGGCCCATAATATTTTGTAAAGATTGCCACTCATCCTAAATTTTATTTGCTGTTAATTTCAAGCTGAACATTTACTAGGTGTCAACATCAATCCGAACACTTAAGTTTGTGTTGCCATTTATGACAATTTAGCAAAGATTACATTGAATGTTCACACTAGCCTGCACACTGAGTAGTTGTTGCCACCAGGCTTAACATTTAGGGGGTCATTCTGACTCCCGCCAGCTGCGGTAACCGCAGGGCCGGCGGGAGCCCCTAATGACCGCACCGCGGTCAAATGACCGCGGCGGCCATTCTGGCTTTCCCGCTGGGCTGGCGGGCGACCGCCAGAAGGCCGCCCGCCAGCCCAGCGGGAAAGCGCCTTCAACGAGGAAGCCTGCTCCGAATGGAGCCGGCGGAGTTGAAGGCGTGCGACGGGTGCAGTGGCATCCGTCGCGATTTTCAGTGTCTGCTTGGCAGACACTGAAAATCTTAGTGGGGCCCTGTTAGGGGGCCCCTGCAGTGCCCATGCCATGGGCATGGGCACTACAGGGGCCCCCAGGGGCCCCACGACACCCATTACCGCCAACCTGTTCCTGGCGGGGAAAACCGCCAGGAACAGGATGGCGATAAGGGGGTCGGAATCCCCATGGCGGCGCTGCAAGCAGCGCCGCCGTGGAGGATTCCCTAGGGCAGCGGGAAACCGGCGGGACACCGCCGGTTTTCTGTTTCTGACCGCGGCTGTACCGCCGCGGTCAGAATGCCCATGGATGCACCGCCAGCCTGTTGGCGGTGCATCCGCGGTGCCCGGCCCTGGCGGTAGTCAACCGCCAGGGTCGGAATAACCCCCTTAATGTGGATTGGCGCCAAGCTGAAAATGTAGTTGATGTTCACAACTGGCTGAACTTTTAGTGGATGTTTTCAAGTGCAGAACATTCCAATGATAGTTGTGTTGGGGTTGTACGCAGCGTATAGCACATTGACATGGTCAACGCTGTCCACATCACACCACTTTATCTTTTTACTTTAAGCTATGTTGCTCTCGTGTTTCTCCCCCCTGTACTGTTTTTACATATATTGCAGAACAGCATAAGCTGCTATGTAGCATATTTTAAAAGAAAAAAAGCGCTATGAAGTGGTCAATGCTGGCCATGTCATATCGTTGCATCACATGTTTAAAAACATTGACAAATACAATAGATTTTCAAAGAGGTGAAACCTATTGGCCTTGTCAATGCTTGTTTTTTTAAGCTGCCCAATAGCCACAAGTTCTGTTCAGCGAATATTTGATCTAGAGCGTCTAATCTATCAGGAGTTATTTGTATAGTGCGGCTTGTCACCCAGGTGGGTATGCAGACATTTGTTGCAGATGCCTACTCAAAAAGCCAGGTTTTCAGTCCCTTTCGGAAGTGGGTCAGCGAGGGCGTGGTGCAGAGGTGTAGGGGGAGGGCATTCCAGGCTTTGGCGGCGAGTTGGGAGAAGGAGAGTCCTCTGGCATGGCAGCAGCATATCTGTGGTGTCTTGGCAAGAGTGATGTGTGCAGAGCAGAGGTTCCTGGTCAGTTGGTGGAGGTGAAGGCAGTGGTTCAGGTAGGCTCCTTAGTTATGGAAGGCTTTGTAGGCATGAGTCAGGAGTTTGAAGTGGCATTGTTTCTGGATCGAGAGCCAATGGAGGTCCTTTAGGTACTGGGTGATGTGGGTTCTCTTGGGGAGGTTGAGGATCAGTCTGGCAGCTGCGTTCTGGATCCTTTGGAGTGTTTACATGACTTCAGTGGTGGTGGCTGCATAGAGTGCTTTGCCGTAGTCCAGTTGGCTGGTGATGAGGGCATGCATCACTGTCTTCCTAGTGCCAATGGGGAGCCACTTAAAGATCTTGCAGAACATGCGGAGCGCATGGAAGCAGGCTGAGGAAACAGCGTTGACCTGGCGTTTCATAACAAGTTTGCTTTTGAGAATGATGCCGATGTTGCAAGTGTGATCTTTCAGTGTGGGGGTGCGTCTGAGCTCTGCTGGACACCAAGAGTCGTTCCAGAGGGTTGAGTGTCTTCAGGCAGTTGCCCTTCATTCAGGCAGATACATTTTTCATACAGTTGTGGAAGTTTCTTTTCATTTTGGTGGGGTCTGTTGAGAGCGAGAGGATGAGCCGCACGTCGTCAGTGTAGGAGATGATGTTGATGTTGTGCGATCTCACAATGTCTTCGAGTGGTGTCATGTAGACGATGAAGAGTGTTGGGCTTAGAGAAGAGCCTTGAGGGTTGCCACAGACGTGTGCTTGACTTTTGTGGTGAAGGGGGGAGGCGGACTCTCTGGTTACATCCCGTGAGGAAGGATGCCATCCACCTGAGCGCATCATCTGTGATCCAAATCTGGCATAGCCGGTTGATCAGTGTGTAGTGGGATACTGTATCAAAGGGGGAAGAGAGGTTGAGCAAGATCAGGGCAGCTGCTTCACCTCTGTTGAGCAGGGCGTGGATGTCATCCTTTGCAGCAATCAGAGTTGTCTCGATGCTGTGATTTGCTCTGAAGCCTGATTGGAAGGGGTCTAGCAGGCTGTTTCTTTCCAGGTGTTTAAGTGAGTTGGAGGTTGATGGCCTTCTCCGGGACTTTGGCGGGGAATAGGAGCAGAGGGATCAGGTGGTAATTCTGGAGCTCGCTGGAGTCTGCAGAGGGCTTCTTGAGGAGAGGTCTGATCTCTGCCTGTTTCCAGGCTTCTAGAAAAGGGGCTGTGGTTAACCAGACTTTGAGGATGGTGGTGATGGCGGCTGATCTTGTTTCTTCCAAGGTTGAAGAACCTGTGGGGGCAGGGGGCAGTGGGTGCTTCAGAGTGGATGGAGCTCATGAGTGTAATCATGTTCAGTGTGCTGAGTTGTCCCAATGTGGTGAGCAGGTGGTTGGCATTGAAGGTTGATGGGATGCTGGGGATGTTGGAGGGTTGGGGATCGTAGTTAATGTAGATGGTTTCTATCTTGTTGCAGATGTGGTTGGTAAGGGCTTTGCAGAGTTTTTGTGAGGGGGGATGGAGTTTTAGATGGCTGATGGGCAGGCAAACTCTCTGACAAAGGTGAAGAGTTCCTTGATTTGGTTGACGCTGTTCTCGATCCGGCGGGTCAGGGCCTCGTTTTTTGCAGCTTTGATCTTACGGTGGTAGTTGTTGGCCGTTTTGAAGGTTGCTCGGTCAGCGTGGGTCTTGCTGGTGCGCCATCTTAGCTCCAGTTGTTTGATACTGCATTTTGATTTGCTGAGTTCTGTAGTGTACCAGCTGGACTTATTTGGTGTTTCTGGTGTTGGTGGCAGTGATGGAGGTCATTCCTGGGGTGGAGGAGTATCTGCAGTGGGTACAGGTGAATGGTCCCACTGTGTAGCGGGGTGATGCAAGGCAGCAGTTGTTGTTGCGTCCAGGGTCGAGAGCACGGAGATCCACAGAGAAGTATTTGTGGGGGTTAATAGGGCCAGAGTTCCTGGCACTGGGCGCATTCCAGGCGTGGACGGGTGCAGATGGGCTTGCTTTTGTTGCACCAGCGATGGACCTGCTGCATGTGCCCACTTTGCGGTGATGCAGCAGCCTCCATAAGTAGTCCTGTGAGTTGGGAGGAGCTGGCAGGAAGGAGCAAGGGTGGGCAAGGGAAAAACGGCAGGTAAAAACAGCGGGAGAAAACGTACAAAGTAGAAGCAACAACAGGGCACAGCAAGGAGGCAAAACAGAGCAAGGCAACTAAGGGTCCAGAAAAACAAAACTGTAATTACACTTTACAAAAAAATCAATTACTGTGAAAGTAATTACAGCAATTACACAAGGCGGTGAGTCATTCCAGGTGGGCCGCGGGATTGACCCGGCAGCCTTGTGTGCTGCAGCTGGGCAGTAAATATGAGGAGCAAGGAAGAGTCAGCGGGGAGAGTGCTGAGACCGAGGTCATAGGCTACTCACTGGAGGTCACGCAGCAGCCAACTTAAGTAGGTGGGTTGACTGGCAGGGAGGTGTGAGGGTGGCAAGCATGGGAGGGAAAAAACAGCTGTAAAAATGGACAAAGTACAGGCAACAACAAGGGCACAGCAAAGAGGCAAAACAGATGGGGCAACTAAGGGTCCACGACAATGAGACTATATTTACACTTTACAAAAAAACACTTTACAAAAAACAATTACAGTGGCAATCTAGGCGGACCCGGGATCAAACTGGCGGCCTAGTGTGCTGGAGTTGGGCAGCAGACATAAAGAGCAAGGCAGAGGCAGCTGATGAAAAGAGCTGAGACCGGGGTCAGAAGCTACTCCTTATTTGGTGTTCATGCTCTATACAAAACAAATAATTCAGGCTTGCAGAACAATTCTTTTTCCCCATCGCTCCTTGTGTCATACATACAATCACAAAAAATGTTGAATAGTTCAAGATCTTTGAATTGATTTCTTGTGACAAATTATACTGTCATTTAATGCTCCCATTGCAGCTAGCCTTTAATTATTGCTGCTGCGTTTCAGAGTGCCAAAGTGTAGGAATCCTTGTGTGAAATATAAAGAGACAGCCTTTGAAATTTGGCATATGTGATTACCAAAAGGTTTTGGAAAGGAGCTGAGCGCCAGGCAGCATATGCTGTGAAGAGTGTTTTTTCTTTTAAAACATGTTGCCCAGCAGCTCATGCTGCCAGGCAATATTTGTAGAAAAGGTGTGGGGGACAGAGTTTTTAAGCAACATGAGGGCAGGGGATGAGGGAACAAAACAGACTGGGTGGATTGGCAGCAGACAGGCAGTAGGTTGAAAATTGATGGCAGGGAGGTGAGGGTAAATGGCCAGTGGTTGGGGGTTGGCAAAACCGTACAGTGCCATGCACTCTTGTGGAATGCATGGCCAAAAAAAAAAAGTACCTGCAGGAGAGTGAGGCCAGTGGAAAAACACTGATCACAAACAGGAAGCTGTGTTGGGTCCATGCTCCGAGGCATGACCTGAAATCTGGAGAAGACTGCAGTAGGAGGTGAGCAGCTAACAGGAAACAGGAGGCGTCACAGGTAACAGGCAAGGAAACGAGAGTGAAGTGGAAGCCAACCAATGGTAAATATTGGTAAGTACATCTGTCTGTTTGCTAAAGACTTCTTGCTGACATTCTGAAAGCTGACCTAAGAATGTATTCCTTACCATTGGCTGTGTGGTTAATAAATTACATTTGCTTACTTTCTATTTTGCTGGCTTGATTTGTTTTAGGCAGTCCAGCATGTCTTTGTACCTCCTGTGGAGCACAGCCTGTTTACTGTTTTCTTCCATGAGTGCTCATATTCTGAAAACAGGCCTTTAATTTGTGTACTTATCTTGTCACATTTGCTGTGCATTAAAATACAGTGGTCAAATGTCACGCTCCGTCTTCCAAGGAAGCTTAGTGTTTACTATTCTTTCTCGCAATTCAAAGTGAGAGGGTTTATCTGAAAATCTGGGGGTGTGAAAGATAAGGCTTTTTTCTAGCACAAAAAAATTAAGGGGGTCATTCTGACCCTGGCGGTTGGTGATAAAGCGGCGGCCAACCCGCCAACAGGCAGGGGGTCAAAAAAATGGAATTCTGACCCTGGCGGGAACCGCCAACACAGCCCGCCACTTTAACACTCCGACCGCCACGGCGGGACAGACAAACAGCGCGGCGGTCACCGCCAACAGGCAGGCAGCAGACAATGTACCGCCCACCCTATCACAACTCACCAATCCGCCACCTTTTCCGGGGCGGGAGCCCCGCCGATAAAAACACGGCGGAAACAGACTACGAACGGGAAAACGCTCACCTATACACACTCCACGAGGAAGGAGGACAGCATGGAACCCGAATTACACATCCTACCAGCTATTGTCTACCTGCTCATCTACCAGGAGTACGAACGCCGGCGCAGACGACAACGGTGAGTACTGCACCTACGACACAGGCGAGGGGGGAGGAGTTAAGCTTACGGGCACACACATGCGCCATACACCCACCCCCCCACCACAAATACCTACACCCCAATGCCGAGCAACAAGTCAGAGTGACACCACACAAACCCCCCGGAATAATGCAAAGACACAATTAAAATGATCTATAAAATATATGTATAAATAGCTCCATTGAAGGTATGGGAAATATGCCATATAAAAGATACAAAAATAAGGAATTAACATATTCAACAATATATACATAGGCAAAAAGTCCTGCACATTCCGTCAAAGTTCCATAGTCCGTGGGCCAATGTGCACAAACACATTGGCAAAGCCCACACAGGAGACCAGATACCATTGGAGAGAACACTGCAGGGGCATCAGATGATAAAACTACAGGCACCTCAGGGGGAAGGGAAGGGGGGGCACCTCAGCCACATGAGTCCACGACGCCAGATCCACGAGGGGCCTCCATGCCCACTGTCCCATCCTGGGGAGTGCAAAGCCACAGTCTCACAAGTCCCTACATTGGGTGGCTTGCCCACTGGACCATCCTGGGAAGTGCCAAGCCACAGTCCATCAGATGGATTACCGACTCCACTGTTAATGGAGGAGGCATGGTGCCCAGAGTGCTTCCTGAAGCCCTGCTCGACACAGAACCGGCACTGTCAATGGGCCAGCGGTGCTTGAGATGAAGGGCCCAGTGGAGCGGTGCTTGACAGGAAGGGCCCAGCGGAGCGGTGCTTGACAGGAAGGGCCCAGCGGAGTGGTGCTTGACAGGAAGGGCCCAGCGGAGCGGCGCTTGACAGGAAGGGCCCAGCGGAGCGGTGCTTGAGATGAAGGGCCCAGCGGAGTGGTGCTTGACAGGAAGGGCCCAGCGGAGCGGCGCTTGACAGGAAGGGCCCAGCGGAGCGGTGCTTGAGATGAAGGGCCCAGCGGAGCGGTGCTTGAGATGAAGGGCCCAGCGGAGCGGTGCTTGACAGGAAGGGCCCAGCGAAGCGGTGCTTGACAGGAAGGGCCCAGCGTAGCGGTGCTTGAGATGAAAGGCCCAGCGGAGCGGTGCTTGAGATGAAGGGCCCAGCGGAGCGGTGCTTGACAGGAAGGGCCCAGCGGAGCGGCGCTTGAGATGAAGGGCCCAGCGGAGCGGTGCTTGAGATGAAGGGCCCAGCGGAGCGGTGCTTAACAGGAAGGGCCCAGCGGAGCGGTGCTTGAGATGAAGGGCCCAGCGGAGCGGTGCTTGACAGGAAGGGCCCAGCGGAGCGGTGCTTGAGATGAAGGGCCCAGCGGAGCGGTGCTTGACAGGAAGGGCCCAGCGGAGCGGTGCTTGACAGGAAGGGCCCCTGTTCAGCGGTGCTTGTCCCGGCGGGGCCCTGTTCAGCGGTGCTCCTCCCGGCGGGGCCCTGTTCAGCGGTGCTCCTCCCGGCGGGGCCCGTTCAGCGGTTCTTGTCCCGGCGGGGCCCTGTTCAGCGGTGCTCCTCCCGGCGGGGCCCGTTCAGCGGTGCTCCTCCCGGCGGGGCCCTGTTCAGCGGTGCTCCTTCTGGCGGGGCCCTGTTCAGCGGTGCTCCTCCCGGCGGGGCCCTGTTCAGCGGTTCTTGTCCCGGCGGGGCCCTGTTCAGCGGTGCTCCTCCCGGCGGGGCCCTGTTCAGTGGTGCTCCTCCCAGCGGGGCCCATTCAGCGTTTCTTGTCCCGGCGGGGCCCTGTTCAGCGGTGCTCCTCCCGGCGGGGCCCGTTCAGCGGTGCTCCTCCCGGCGGGGCCCTGTTCAGCGGTGCTCCTCCCGGCGGGGCCCTGTTCAGCGGTGCTCCTCCCGGCGGGGCCCTGTTCAGCGGTTCTTGTCCCGGCAGGGCCCTGTTCAGCAGTGCTCCTCCCGGCGGGGCCCGTTCAGTGGTTCTTGTCCCGGAGGGGCCCGTTCAGCGGTTCTTGTCCCGGCGGGGCCTTGTTCAGCGGTGCTCCTCCCGGCGGGGCCCTGTTCAGCGGTGCTCCTCCCGGCGGGGCCCTGTTCAGCAGTGCTTGTCCTGTGTGTCTAGGGAGCCAGACCTGGGCAAGACTTCCCGCTCATTCACCATCCGAACTTGCGGTCGCGGCGCCCTCCTGTGATGGAGTCCTGGGCCCGTGGGTGTCGTTCGTCACACCCGGAATGGGGCTGGTGGGGCCCTCCTGGGCAGCTCGCCTGCTGCCTGACTTCTCCGCCCTGCTGCCCTTGCCCTCCTTCGCTGAAGCTCTGTGGCCCTTGCCTCCCTTGGATGATGTGGCAGGTGACGGGGCAAGGCTACTGTCCTTGGTGGCAGCCGTCTCAGTCTTGTCGCGCCGGGCCTTTTTCTTTTTTGTCCTCTTCCCAGGGGGTGGGCTGGCTGTCCCCTTGCTGCTGGCCGATGTTCCTGCCCTAGGATCTGGTGGACTCCAATAGCCCTGCACTTTGGTCACAGTAGATGCAGGGCTGGTGGTGGCTGAGGTGCTTTTTTTACTCTTACCAGATGGAGGGGGTGGGTCAGTGATTGGAACGAGCTCAAGGTTGGAAAGGAAAAGGACTTTGGAAGGACAGGGACGGGTAGGTGTAGTGGGTTTGGGAGTGGAGGAAGAGGATGTGGTTGTAGGAGAGTCAAGTGTGCTGTCTTTGGGTGCAGGTGCCTGTGACGGAGGCTGTCGTGAGGTGGATGGCTGTTGGGTGGGTGGCTGCCTGCGTTTGTGTGCTTTGGAAGAGGGGGTGACAGACACACTGGGAGAGGACACAGGGGACGTGTAAATGGCAGTGGGGGTGGTGACTGCACGTGTGCGGACTGTAATGGAGGGTGTGCTGGTGATGGAAGTACTGGCTGATGGTGGTGTGCATGCAGGTGTGAGTGGAGACGTCACAGGGAGGGAGGAGGGAGATGAGGAGGTGGGGGACACAGACGTGGTAGTGACTGTTGGCATGTCTGCATCTGGATGTTGCTTGGGTGAATGCTTGTGTGATCTGTGGTGCTTATGTCTGGATGAGCTGCCCTTGGGTGTAGAGGTGTGTGCAGGCTGGTCTGATGGTGTGGATGGGATAGGCAGAGGAACAGGAGACTGGGACTGGGTGGAGGGAGTCAGAAGAGGGAGGCTGGAGACAGGGACAATGGCTGCCGTCAGTGCTGAGGCCAGAGCGTTGAACGATCGCTGATGGGCAGCCTGACATGAATGAATGCCCTCCAGGTATGCATTGCTCCAATGCACCTCCCTTTCTACACCCTGGATGGCATTCAAAAGGGTAGACTGCCCAACAATGAGTGTCCTGAGGAGGTCAATGACCTCCTCACTGAGGGCAGCAGGGGTAACTGGGGCAGGGCCTGAGGTGCCTGGGGCGAAGGAGATGCCCGCCTTCCTGGGCGAACCGGCACGGAGCGAAGGCTGAGGGGCTGCTGGGAGGGCGGGGCTGGTGCGCTGGGTGGCGGCTGTACCTGTAGAGGCGGGGGGCACGGATGTTGCCGCCACCCCTAGGGAGCTCCCATCCGAGGACGTGTCGCTTTCGCTGCTCTCACCAGCGGTCCCCGTCGTGGTGCTCCCCTCGCCCTCCGGATCACTGGTGCCCTCGGTGTCTGTTCCTGGGCCCACCGGGGCCTTGTGTCCTGCAGCTCCCTCGTGCTCCGATGCCAAATCTCCTCCACCTGATGATGCTAATGCACACATGCACAAGAAGATGAAGAGAAAGGGTGGGGGGAGAAAAAAGAAGACCAGGTTGAGTGCATGCAATGTCAACACCGTTGGCGGAGAGGACAGACACAGGTGCCTAATGCACTAAGCCGCGCATTCGGGGTACACTACTCAGTACTACTGACTAAGACAACAGGCCAAGAGACGTCAAACGCGCACATGGGAGATGCTGGACCTTCAATGGCTGTACTTGTCACCCTACCGAGGTGGGGGCCGGGGGCACAGGGCCATGCCTAAGGGAGAGGACTACACTACAGAAAGCGCCCTGGCCTAATGTCACCCACAGCCCTCCTCCCCCACCCAGACGCCTCCACTGCGCAGAAAGATAGGAGAATGTGCTGATACTCACCCCCTTGTGTCTGCTGTGATGTCTTAAAGCGCCCATCCAATTCAGGGTAGGCCACCGCCAGGATCCGGGACATCAGGGGGGTCATGGTACGACTGGCACCCCTCCTAGGTTGGGAGGCCATCCCCAGCAGTGTTTCTGCGGTCTTCCTTGTTCCGCGGCGGATGTCCTCCCACCTCTTGCGGCAGTGGGTGCCCCGTCTGTTGTGGACCCCCAAGTTCCGGACTTCCTTGGCGATGGCACGCCAAATCTCGATCTTCTGATGGGCGCTGACCTATTTGACATGTACAGGGTGGAAAGGAGGAAATCATGAATGACCTGCATGTTAGATGTGATTGGCCCCCCCCACCAACTTTGCCATATGGCACATGCTCTCATCTGTCGGGCGTTGCACTCCTCATTCGCCCCCCACCCCACCAACTTACATCCACCCCAATCCACACAGGCATAGCCCATTCCATGTGCACCTGGTGTACTCACTTGTTGGTCTGGAGGACCGTAGAGTAGCGCATACTGGGGGAGGACCCCATCCACGAGCTTCTCCAACTCTTCAGACGTGAAGGCAGGGGCCCTTTCCCCAGTCGCAGCAGCCATTGTATCTTCCAGACCGAGGTCACAGCAGCACTTGCAGTATAGGTCCTCTCCTGTGGATGATCAGGTCTCGAGTGATTAAGCAGATAGAAAATGGCGGTCACGCCCGCGGCGGTGCGTACCGCGGCGGTGCGTACCGCGACCGCCGGCGCACTTCGTCATTGGCTCCTGAAACCCATAGGCTTCAATGTTAACCAATGCGGCTTTGCGCTGCGGTCTTCGACCGCCTACCGCCACGGTGTGCCCCGCCAGCGCATTGACCTCACATCCCATTGTCCCACTTCACAGGTCAGGCAGCCGCCATTTCAAGGGCCTACATGGCTTAATTTTGACTGCGACACACAGGCCTAGGCCTTGCATTGCCACACATACACGCCTTTCAACCCATTGCCATTCTTTAACTGTGCAAGCTGTCTGTACGTACCTGTGGTTTGGCTGACTCTGTGCTCCATGTTGTCCTTCCTAGGCACCGTCCGCTGGGACTTGCGATGAGAAGGAGGAATCCTCGCGTGTACCGACCGCTGGTGGACCTGTCGACAATGGAAGAACGCCATATAATACTTCGATACAGACTTGACCGTGCCACTATCCATGAACTGTGTGCCCAGCTGGAGCCAGCCCTGATGTCCCCCATCCGCCAACCCACAGGGATTCCCCCTCTGGTGCAGGTTTTGTCAGTCCTCCATTTTTTGGCCAGTGGGTCATTCCAGACCACAGTGGCCATGTCATCTGGAATGTCTCAGCCTATGTTTTCTAAGATTTTGAGCAGAGTGTTGTCTGCCCTGATGAAACTCATGCGGAGCTACATCATTTTCCCAGAGGAGGGTGACTTGCCTACAGTGAAGGGTGATTTCTATGCCCTTGGACATATCCCCAACATCATTGGTGCCATTGATGGGACCCATGTGGCTTTGGTACCCCCAAAAGACGATGAGCAGGTGTACCGAAACAGAAAAAATTATCATTCGATGAATGTCCAGGTGGTCTGTTTGGCTGACCAGTACATCTCCCATGTAAATGCCAAGTTCCCAGGGTCAGTGCATGACGCATATGTGATGCGAAATAGCAGCATCCCCTATGTGATGGAGCAGCTACAGAGACAACGTGTGTGGCTAATAGGTGACTCTGGTTACCCCAACCTGCCGTGGCTACTGACCCCAGTGAGGAATCCCCGGCAAGGGCAGAGGAACGCTACAATGAGGCCCATGGGCGTACTAGGAGGGTGATTGAGCGAACCTTTGGCCTCCTGAAGGCCAGGTTTAGGTGCCTGCATATGACAGGTGGATCCCTAATGTACTCACCAAAGAAGGTGTGCCATATCATCGTGGCGTGCTGTATGCTTCACAACCTGGCTTTGCGACGCCAGGTGCCTTTCCTGCAGGAGGATGGTCCAGATGGTGGTGTTGTAGAAGCCGTGGAGCCTGTGGAGAGTGAAGAGGAGGAAGACTCAGAGGACGACACAGACAATAGGGACAGAGTGATACAACAGTATTTCCAGTAACACCCAGGTAAGAATCACCCACGCCATTTCACAATTGCTTCTAGCCTCCTGCATCTGTACTTTCTGTAGTTCCCACCAGATATTTTTGGGTAATTTTTGATTTTCCCTTCCCTTCTCAGTGCTGTATGACGCAGTGCCTGACTTCTGCTTGGTTTGCCCATGAACTACAGCGTATTGACATTGGTATGTTGTCATCACTAATTGACAGAACAGATATTGAACAGTAATATGTAATACATTTGCTAATAATACAGCATGACTCCAAACTGATTTGTGTGCAATATGTGATTTATTTACAGGGCTAGATATTGGTACATGTGATTATAAGGGTGATGGGTGGGGGTGGAGTAATGTCCATGGCAGAGTCCAGTTCTCAGTCTCACAGGTGCATTGTCCTTTTGCCTGTGGAAGGATGGAGCAGAGGCAGTTCATGGTTGGACAGGGTGGCAATGTGGGACAGTGGGAAGAGTTCAGGGGGTATGTCCTGCTGGCGGGGGTCTTGACATCCTACTCTGTCTTTTTTTTGGATCTCAGGCTCCTCTTACGGGGTGGTTGTTCTTCAGCAGGAGGTGGGGTTCTGGTGGCCTGCCGTGGTGTTGGGGCCTCCTGTCCACTAGCGCCGGCGGAGATGGTAGGCTGTTCCTGGTCCGGGCTAGTGACAGGGGCCCTGTGTGGTGCCACATGGTCCCGCAACGCGTCTTCTATCCTGTTGAGGGCCAGGACGATGGTCCCCATTGCGGTCCCGATGATTCTCAGCTCCTCCCTGAACCCCATGTAGCGTTCCTCCTGCTGTGCCTGGATCTCCGTGAACCTGGCCAGTACCGTCGCCATCGTCTCTTGGGAGTGGTGGTAGGCCCCCATGATGGTGGTGAGGGCCTCTTGGAGAGTGGGTTCCCTGGGCCTCTCCTCCCCCCCCTGTCGCACAGCAGCCCTCCGAGCTGCCCGGTTTCCCCCAGCCTCTGTCTCCTGGACGGTGTGCCCGCTCCCACTGCCCCCAGGTCCCTCTTGTTGTTGGGGTGTTGGGTTAGCCTGGGTGCCCTGTAGTGGCAGACACACCGCTGATTGACGTGTCCTAGAGACAGAGGCATGGGCCCGCTGGGTGGGAGCTGTGCTGGTGTTGGCAGAGGGGGTCGGGTCTGGTGTGGCCTGTGTCTGGGTGAGGGGAACCGACTGCCCAGAGGTCCCCGATGGTCCGGGCTGGTCATCAGGTTCAGTGTCGACAGAGCTGCTGTCCTCACTGTGGGCCTGTTCCGGGGGTGGGATGGACATTTCTGGACCCTCCTGGCTGGTGTTTTGGCGTTCGGGTCCTGCATGGGGTAAGAGAGTTTGGTTATTGTTTCTGTGTGTGCAATAGCGTGCGTGTTATGGGTGCCCTCGTCCCCCAGTGCAGGCATTCCCTTGAGGGAGGTGTTGTGAGGGTAGTTAGTGGGGGGGGGGGTAAGTGCGGTGGTCATGCTTGGGTGATGGGTGTCCATGGATTGTGTTGGCATGCAGGAGTTGGTGTTGGGATGGGTGGGTTGTGCTGGTGAGACATTGTCAGGGAGGATGTGTGCTGGGGGGTTGGGGGTGAGGGTGGGGGTGTGGGTTGGCATGCTGGTGGGGTGGGGGGGATCTAGTAGTTGAGATTGGACTTACCAGAGTCCATTCCTCCGGCTACTCCTGCGAGGCCCTGAGGATGCAGGATGTTGAAGACCTCTTGCTCCCATGATGTAAATTCGGGAGGGGTGGGTGGGGGTCCGCCGCCAGTCTTCTGGACCGCGATGTTGTGCCTGGAGACCATCGATCGGACCTTCCCCCGTAGGTCGTTCCAACGTTTGCGGATGTCCTCCCTATTCCTGGGATGCTGTCCCACCGCGTTGACCCTGTCCACGATCCGCTGCCATAGCTCCGCCTTCCTAGCTATACTGGTGTGCTCCACCTGTGAGCCGAAGAGCTGGGGTTCCACTCTTAGGATTTCCTCCACCATGACCCGGAGTTCTTGGTCCGAAAAGCGTGGGTGCCTTTGGGGTGCCATGGGGTGGTGTGGGTGAGGTGTGGGGTGGTGTATGTGATGATGAGTATGTTGGTGTGTGGTGCTTTGTGCTACTATGTGGTGTGTGTGATGGTGTAGTGTGCCTCAGTGTGTATTGCTATGGATTGTCTGCTGTGTCTCTCTCTCCTTCTCTCAGTAATTGTGGTTGTAGGGGTTTGTGGGTGATGTGGGGGTGTGTTTTATAGTTGATTTATTGTGTGGGAGTGGGTTGTGTATGTGTATCAGGTGTGTGTATTTGTAATTGTCCAATGTGCCTGTGTTTTGGTGCTGTGTGTGTATTTTGACCGCGGCGGTGTGTACCGCCAATGGAATACCGCGTTGGAAAGCCCACCGCGTTGATTCGTGGGTCGTAATGGCATGGGCGTTTTTCTGTTGGCGTGACGGTGGAGGTTTGGTCATCTCCAGTTTATCGCTGCCCGCTGATGTGGCGGCCTGCAGTGGAGTTCGGATTTTTGGATGTTTGGCCGTTGTGGGTCAGAATGACCGTTGCGGCTTTACGCGGCCGCGGCGGTGTTATGGCGGTCTTCTGACCAGCGGTAAGCACCTTTTACCGCCGAGGTCAGAATGACCCCCTTAGTTTTAAATGCAGAAACATGAATCGTGCACATTGCTGATTTCCACAAGAATATGCAAGTGCCATGAAATGATCACGCACACTGCAAGCGATCTGAAACATTAAGTTTTAATTGCAGGAATGAATTGCGCGTCTTGCCGATTCAAATGTCACCATGTAAATGCCAAGAAATGGTTGCGCGCAATGAGTATCAAGCGTTAAACACAAGGAATGAATCACACGTCTTGCCGATTCGAATGTCACCATGTAAATGCCAAGAAATGCTTGCGCACAATGCGTATCAAAAGTTAAATGCAAGGAAAATGAATTGTGCGTCTTGCTGATTCGAACGTCACCATGTAAATGTCAAGAAATGGTTGCACACAATGAGTATCACGGGTTAAACACAAGGAATGAATTGCGCGTCTTGCCGATTCAAATGCCATCACATGGTGATGTAACTGCCAAGAAATGGTTGCACACAATGAGTATCAAGGGTTAAAACACAAGGAATGAATCACACGTCTTGCCGATTCGAATGCCACTATGTAACTGCCAAGAAATGGTAGCACACAATAAATATCAAGAGTTAAACATGAGGAATGATTCACGCGTCTTGCCGATTCGAATGCCACCATGTAATTGCCAAGAAATGGTAGAGCACAATGAATAGCAAGGGTTAAACACGAGGAATGAATTGCGCGTCTTGCCGATTCGAATGCCACCATGTAACTGCCAAGAAATGGTAGCGTACAATGAATATCAAGAGTTAAACACGAGGAATGAATCGCGTGTCTTGCCGATTCTAATGCCACCATGTAACTGCCAAGAAATGGTAGCGCACAATGAATATCAAGAGTTAAACACGAGGACTGAATTGCGCGTATTGCCGATTCAAATATCAACATGTAAATGCCAGAAAAAAACTAAGAGCACATTCATATGTACAAGGTGAAATCTCTCAACATGAAAATTAGGCTCAAGAACTCGGATGCCTTTGAATACGGGATCGGGGGCTCAGCACGACCCCCGTCTTACCGCCCTGATCAAGGATCAGCAATGTAATGAATGGCAAAGGCCTGGAAAACCAATGTAGGCCTCCGGAACAGGAGCTCATGAAGTTGCTGCTGCACTGCACCGGGACCTCTGAATAGAGAGCACGTGGAGCTGGGCTGGCTCCCTTTTATAGAGTCTGGCCCAGCCCACAAATCACACCCTGTCATGCTGCAGAGAAAGCTTCTAGAAAGCCCTGGAAAGGGACCACACCCTGACACACTCTGAAAGCCTGCAGCAATACATTGCAAATGAACAGTATTTATAAGCACCTTGAATATAAGTCTTCAGGATTAAACTCTTCAATGCAAAAGGTTAAACAACAGCATATCAGCATAATGCATGAATTACGTTATCTCATAAGTGCTGGGTTTTTGCATTCCAGTCGCCCGTAGAGCGCGCACTGCCCTGATGTTGACATCTCCACTAGATCACTCTCTACTCTGCAACACTCTACAACACTCCATGACATTCTAATATACTCTATGACACTTTACCTCATGCCACTCTATTCTATGCCACTCTATGCCACTTCATTCTAGGGCATTTCACTTTACTCTACAACACTCTATGCTACTCCACTCTACATTACTCTACACCTCTTCATGCCACTCCACTCTACACCACTGCAATCAACTTCACTCTGTGCCACTCTACAACATTCCACTCTGTGCCACTTCACTCTATGCCTCTCCACAACACTCAACTCTATACCACTCTATGCCACTTTACAACACTCTACTCTACAACACTCTGCCACCCTACGTCACTCTATGCCACTCTATGGAACTCCACTGTGCTATACTCCACAACACTTTACTCTACTCTATGCCCCTCTATGATACTCCATGACACTCTAAGGTGCTCTGTGCCACTCTATCACACTCTATGCGACTCCATGACACTACACTCTAGGCCACTCTATGGCACTCCACTGTATGCCACTACACTCTATGATACTCTATGCCACTCTACTACACTCCATGACACTATACTCCACTTTATGACATTCTACGTCACTCTACATCACTCCACTCTGTGACACTCCACTCTTTTCCCTCTCCTGTCTACGACACTCAATGACATTCTACACCACTCTACTCTATGCCACTCCACAGCACTCTATGCCACTTCATTCCAGGTCTCTCCACTCTACACCACTCCACTCTACCCTATGACACGCTATACCACACCATGCTACTCAAATCTATGACACTTCACTTGATGACACTCTATGCCACTCCACTTTATCCCTCTCTACAACACTCCACTCTACAATGCTTTATGCCAGTTTACAACACTCCATGTCACTCCATGCCATTCTATTACGCTCCACTCTATGACACTCTACAACAATCTTTGCCATTCTATGACACTCTATCCCATTCTGTGCAACTCCATTCTACTACACTCCACACCACTTTACTAAACTCTATGACATTCCAATCTACAATATTTTATACCACTCTACCTCACTCTGTGCCGCTCCACTCCACAACACTCTAAGATGCTCTATGTCACTCTACACAACTCCAATTTGTGACACTCCACTCATCTCACTCTGATCTACGACACTCAATGACATTCCACTTCACTCTTCTTTACGACACTCTATGCCACTCCACTCTACGACACTCTGTGCCACTCCACCATACACCACTCTGTGCCACTCCAATCTATGACACTCCACTGTACGACACTCTCTGCCACTCTACTCCACTCCCCTCTACTCCATTCCATTCTACTCCACTCCACTCTACAGTACTCTTTGCCATCCTATACTACTCTATGCAACTCTACTACACTCCACACCACTTCACTCCACTCTGTGGCATTTTAATCTACAACACTCTACACCACTCTATGGGCCATATGTACAAAATTCTGTTTTTGCATTTCTTAAATGGCGAATCCTAAGAAATCGCTATTTAGGAAATGCAATATGGAATGTATAAAAATAGAGATTTCCTATTAGTGATTCCTCCAGAGTACGAATCGCTATTAGGAAATTGCTATTAAGGTAATGGTACACCATTCATTCCTTTGGTCTTAAAGGCCAATATGTTTGAATGGTTTTGCATTTCCAAATTTGCTATTTTCTAATAGGAACTGGAAAACCTAGGGTACCCATGGGGCTACGCCCCCCTCCCTTATTAGCCACCCCCCAAAAAAGTGGTGCACATGTGAAGCGCACAAATGCCCTAGGGGCATGTGCACACTACATGGCACTTTAATGGCATTTTGGGTGCATTTTTTTTAAATTGCACATGATTACCATTGACTTGGAGTCGATGGTAATAGCATTTCCTAAATGCCCATTTCGCATTTAGGAAATGCTTTGTGCATGTGCTTGGGAAATTGCAAATAGGACCTCCCTTTTTGCAATTTCCTATTTAGGGAATTGCAAAATGCGATTTCGACTGGGGAGAAATTGCATTTTGCGATTCCCTATCTGCCTTTGTTCATATGGTAAAGAAATTTAGCATTTTCTAGCGGACTGAAAATGCAATTTGGTCCGTAAAGCAATGCTAAATCCTTACGTACATATGGCCCTATGTCACTTGACTCTATAACATTCCACTCCACGACACTCTAAGATACTCTGTGCCACTCTACAACTCTCTTGAGATCCTACAACAGTCCACTCTGACACTCATTGCCACTCTATGCCACTCTGCTATACACTACTCAACTCTATGACACTTAGCACCACTCCATGGCATTCTCAGTGCTTAATTTGTGCTTGTCGGAGCACCAGAACTTATTTGTGAGGGCCGGCGCTTAATTTTCTGCTCAAGCATTAGGTGCGAGCAAAAGACATATTTGGGAAAGACTGAGAAAGAAAATAACGAAAAAGCATCACAAAGGGAGAGAGCAGAAAGCTGCAGGAGTGAGCTGAAGGTGCAGGGAGTGGCTGTAAATGGATTGAAGAGGCCCGAGATGGCATCAGCATTACGCTGCCTCAGTATTCCGTGTTCGCACATTTGATAGCAGCAGCCGCGTATTTAAGAGGAGGGCATTGGGCACGTTTTTATTTACAAATTAAGCACTGGCATTCTACTACACTTCACTCTACTCCACTCTATGAAACTGTATGCCACTTTATGCCACTCCTCTCCACTAGACTTATCACACTTTCCTCCATGCTATGCCACTACACTTGGTGCCACTCTACGACACTCCACGCTAGTCTATGACACTCCATGAAATTCTACACCATTCCACTCTTTGCCGCTCGACAACGATCCACTCTACGATACTTTATGCCACTCCACTTTATGCCAGTCGACCCTATGCCACTCCTCTTTATGCCAGTCCACTCTATGCCACTCTATGACACTCTATGCCACTCCACTCTACTTCACTCCATGCCACTTTACTACAGTCTACAACACTGTACGCCATGCTACTTCAATCAATGACACTTTGCTCCACTCTACTCTGTGCCACTTCACTCCACTCCAGTTCACTCCACTCCACTTTATGACACTTTACTCCACTCTATGCTATGCCACGCCACTCTGCGTCCCTCCAGTCTGACACTCCACTCTATGACACTCTACTCCACTCTATGCTGCTCTACACCATTCTCCACTACTCTACCCCACTCTATGACACTCCACGCTACTCCATTCTAAGACACAGTATTCTATTCCACACTATGACACTCCACTCTATAACACTCTACGCCACTTCACTCTACAAATCTCTACTCCATTCTGTAGCACTTCACTCTACACCACTCTAGGCCCCACTTTATGCCAGTCCACTGTATGTCACTCTATGACACTCTATGACACTCTTTGCCACTCAATGCCATTCCATCCTACTTCACTCCATGCCACTTTACTCCACTCAACAACACTGTACGCTATGCTACTCCACTCAATGACACTTCACTCCACTCTACGCCACTTCACTCCAGTTCACTCCACTTTATGACACTTTACTCCACTCTATGCTATGCCACTCCGCTCTGCGTCCCTCCACTCTGACACTCCACTCTATGATACTGTACTCCACTATATGCTGCTCTACTCCATTCTATACTACTCAACCCCACTCTATGACACTCCATGCTACTCCACTCTAAGACACAGTATTCTACTCCACACTATGACACTCCACTCTACAACACTCAACGCCACTTCACTCTACAAATCTCTACTCCATTCTGTGGCACTCCACTCTACATTACTCTAGGCCCCTCCACTCTATGACACTCCACTCTATCCCACTCCACTATACGAAACCCTACGACACTCTACTCCACTGTATAACATTCTACACCACTCTACCCTATGCCACTCTACACTGCTCCACTCTACAACACTCCAGTATATGACAAGCCACTCTATCCACTCCACTCTACAACACTCTGACATTCTACTCCACACTATGACAATCTACTCCAATCTACCACAGTTTACTCTATGACACTATGGGGGTGATTCTGACCCCGGCGGTCACGGACCGCCGGGGCCAGGGTCGGCGGGAGCACCGCCAACAGGCTGGCGGTGCCCCGCAGGGCATTCTGACCGCGGCGGTTTGGCCGTGGTCAGATGCGGAAAACCGGCGGTCTTCCGCTGCCCTTAAGAATCCTCCATGGCTGCGCCGCCATGGGGATTCTGACAGCCCATACCGCCATCCTGTTCCTGGCGGTTCTCCCGCCAGGAACAGGATGGCGGTATGGGTTGTCGTGGGGCCCCCGGCATGGGCACTGCAGGGGCCCCCGTAAGAGGGCCCCACTTTGTATTTCAGTGTCTGCATTGCAGACACTGAAATACGCGACGGGTGCCACTGCACCCGTCGCACCTTCCCACTCCGCCGGCTCAATTCTGAGCCGGCGTCCTCGTGGGAAGGGTCTTTTGCACTGGGCTGGCGGGCGGCCTTTTGGCGGTCGCCCGCCAGACTCAGAATGACCCCCTATATGCCATTCACTTCTGCCACTCTACAGCACTTCATTCTAGGCCACTATACTCCACTCGATACCATTCTACTCTACGACACTCTATGTCATACTCTTCTAAGCCACTCCATGCCGTTCCACTCTATGCCACTCTACAGTACTTCACTCAATGACACTCTATGCCACTCCACTCTATGCCTCTCTATGACATTCAACTCTAGGCCAATCCACACTTTTCTACGACACTCCACTTTACAATACTCTATGCCGCTCTACAACACTTTATGCCATTCTATGCAACTCCACTCTACTACACTCACACCACTTTACACCACTCTATGCCACTCCACTCTATGTCACTCCACTCTACGACACTCTACGACACTCCACTCCATGGCACGCTACCACACTCTATATCACTCTACGACACTGTATGCCACTCTGCGCCACTTTATTCCACTCCACTCTATGCCACTCAGCCAACCCTGCAACATCCCTGACACTTCTTGCAGTGCTTAAAAGTGCTTTCTCACTCCCGCAATGCGGGACGCGCCTGGGCCTGTGCCCGGGCCTTAGCCCATCTAAGCCACAAAGAGGCAGGGCCGGGCCCCTCCCTTTTCATTTGCTTATAGAGCCAGCACCTAGACATTGTCGTTAGTGTCTCCCTGCCAATCACCGAAAGGCTAGAAAGATTATTTGTTTTTCTTTGCTTTAAAGTGGCACGTGTTGATTATGTGCGAAGGATAGCAAGAACTAAAATAAGTGATCCTAAATTAATATACAAATGCCCTAATTTTCAATAACGTCATGGGGAAGAGAAAGTCCCGGAGTAGTCCCCAGGGAACAACAAGTAGTAAAAAACCTGCGGAAAACTGCACAATAGAGGAAATTGTCAATTTAATTGAGGAAGTTAAATCAATCCTCAATAACGGGAAAAACTGATTCTGGTGTCACACGGTCAAAAGTAGCAGGTATTTTCAGAATGGGCTCTAAGGCTGTTAAAAGCCCGATTCAACTGGAAGACAAATCAGCAAGGAAAAGTGCCCCAGTTTCTAGCGGTGATGGATTCCATTCTGACTCGCCCATTAATCAGGAGCCCTGCATTTCAAACTCTGATGATGCGCGAGTAGGGTGACTACCCGTCCGTAAATTTCACGGACTGTCCGTAATTTCGCCCTGCTGTCCGTTGTCCATGATGAAAGCTTTAACGGACGGCATTTGTCCATAATTTTATCCTTTCACCTAAAGGGCAACGGAGGCAGGGCGAAATTACGGGCAGATCAGTTTCCCCAGCTGGACTGGAAGGCAGGGAGTCTCCAGTGCTCTGAGGGAGGGGCAGACAGATAAGAATCAGACCTTCTTGCCAGGGGGTCTCCTTCCCTAAAGACATGCAAATGTGCCCAACTGGTAAATCTGCAAATACAAAAGGGCTTGAAAACCTGCATTGACTTTACTAAAAGGAGTCACTTGAAGTTTTCTGGTGGCAAAGATATTTCTTTTAGAGAGGTATTGTAATGGTGTTCCAAGGTGAGCAGTGGAGTGTGTGGTTTTAATGGAGTGTTATACATTTTTTTAGTACCAGGTATAAACTGTATATTATTCAAATCTGTATTTCAGAAGCACTTTTTTTTTATTTAACCAAAATGCATTTGAGCATTTTGGAGCAGCCTTTATTATGATGTAATTGTATTTTTCACAGTTCTTTCAGGTACTTCGGTACCTCATAGTACTAACAAACATTGGCAAAGCAATAGGTCTCATCTACGAAAGAGTTATTGGCTTTGCTAATGTGTTTTAGCCATTAGCCATGTTATACACCAGAGTAGCTGCTGTTCAGCATGGCTTAAAGTTAGTGGCATAGTGGAGTGGAGTAGAGTAGCATAGGAGCAGGTGCGTAGAGCCCAGTGATGCAAAGTACAGTGCAGTGGGGTACAGTGCAGTTGTTTAGAGTGTGTTAGCGTAGAGTGCAGTGGTTTAGAGTGCAGTGGCATGGAGTGGCGTGGGACAGAGTAGAGTGGCATAGAGTGCAGTGGAGTAGAGTGGCATACATTAGAGTGGCAGAGAGAGTAGTAGCGTAGAGTGGTGCAATGGCATAAATTGCAGAGTAGACTCACGTTGCAGGGAGTGCAGTGGCGTGGTGTAGAGTGGTGCAGAGTAGAGCAAAGTGCTGTAGAGTAGAGTGGCATAGAGTGCAGTGGCATAGAATGCAGTAGTACATAGTACATTGGTGTATAGTAAAATGGTGGAGAGTGCAACGCTGCAGAGTAGAGTGTCAGTGCAGTGATGTAGAGTGGATTAGAGTGGCACAGAGTGCAGTGGCGTAGAGTACAGTGGTACAGAGTAGAGGGCAGTGGCGTACAGTGCAGTTGTTTAGAGTGCATTAGCACAGAGTGCAGTGGCATAGAGTGGTATGGGGTAGAGTTACATAGAGTGCAGTGGAGTAGAGTGGCATACAATAGAGTAGCAGAGTACAGTAATGCAGAGTGGTGCAGTGTCATAGAGTGCAGAGTAGACTCATGTGGCATAGAGTGCAGTGGTGTAGAGTGGTGCAGAGTGGAGTATTGTAGAGTGGTGTAGAGTAGAGTAGAGTGCCTAGAGTGCAGTGGCATAGAGTAGAGTGGTGTATAGTGCAGAGTTGCAGAGTAGAGTGTCAGTGTAGTGGTGTAGAGTGGTACAGAGAACAGTGGCATAGAGTACAGTGGTGCAGAGTAAAGGGCAGTGGCATACAGTGCAGTTGTTTAGAGTGCACTGGTGTAGAGTGCAGTTGCATATAGTGGCATTGGCAGAGTAGAGTGGCATAGAATGCAGTGGAATAGAGTATATTGGTGCAGAATGCAGTAGTACAGGGCAGAGTGGTGTAGAGTATAGTGGCGGCCAGTGCAGTGTTGCAGATTGTCAGCTTGCAGTGGTGTAGAGTGCATTGAACTAGAGTGCAGTGGTCAGAGTGGTATAGAGTACAGTGGCATAGAATAGATTGTTTCAGAGTAGAGTGCAGTTGCATAGAGTGGAGAGATGCAGGGAGAGTGCAGTGGAATAGAATGCAGTGGCACAGAGTGCAGTGGCATAAAGTAGATTATTTCACAGTAGAGTGAGGTGGCTTAGAGTGGTGCAGGTTATAGTGGAGTTGCATAAAGTGGCATAGAGTGTGATGGCATTGAGTAAAGTAGTGTAGAGTGCTGTGGCATAGAGTGCAGAGGTACAGAGTAGATTAGAGTGATGTACAGTGTATTGATGTAGAGTGCAGGGGCATAGAGTTGAGTGTTACAGAGTAAAGTGCATTAGAGTGTATTAACTTAGAGTGCAGTGGCGTACAGTGCAGTGTTGCAGAGTGGCAGAGAGTGGAGTTGTGCGGATTAGATTGGTGTTGCCTAGACTGGAGTGGTATGGCGCGCAGACGAGCAGAGCGCAGTGATGTAGAGAGGTATAAAGTGCAGTGGCATAGAGTAGAGGGGTACAGAGGAGAGTAGAGAGGCATAGTGTGAAGTAGCATAGAGTGCAGTGGCATAATGTGGAGTGGTTCCCGAATGGAGAAGAGTGCAGTGGCATGGAGTGGAGTAAAGTAGAGTGATACAGAGTAGGGTGCAGTGGCGTGTAGTGGTGCAGAGCAGAGTGGAGTGCAGTATGGATGATATGCTAACACACTGCCATTACAGACAACACATTTTTGATTGAAATGACCATTACATTTGCACAGATATACAGTTTTTCAAATCAAACTATACTGTGCACAGACGATGATGTGTGGAAATTGCATCACCTAATGCAATGATTTGTTTTAATCATGTAAAGGTATTTGTTTCCAGCACAGTTCAGAATTAACAAAAATGTGCTTGATTTGTACTTCTAATTCTGATATATTCTGAAGTTTATTTAAATGTTGTCATGTGATGGAAAAAACTCTTTCCTAACCCCAGTATCCAGCACGATTGTCGCATAAATCCTCTCACTTTGAAGTCAGAGAAAGGAAAGTAAACACTAAGGGGGTCATTACAACATTGGCGGTAAAAGCCGCTTACCACCGTGCAGAAGACCGCCAATACACCGCCTCGGAATTCCGCCACAGCTGTTATGACCCACAGCACGGAATCTGCCGAAATTCAGACACCCACACAAGTCCGCCACACCAAAGGTCAGTGATAAACTGGCAAAAACAATTCCTCCACCTTCACGCCAACAGAAACACGCCCATGCTATCACGACACACTAATCCACGCGTTGAAAGACCGCGGTATTCCATTGGCGGTACACACCGCTGCGCTCAAAATACACACACATCTCCAAAACAACGCCACATTGGACAATTCAAAATACACACACCTGATACACATACAAACACCACTCCCACACACCCAACACAATATAAAACACACACCCACATCACCCACAAACCCCTACGACCCAAAATCAGAGACGAAGGCGACAGACAGAGACCACAGCAATAGACAACCCCACCACACAGAGGCACACAACACCATCACCCATACAACATCCACGCTCAAAACACCCCACACCACCACACATCACCACACTCATCAACACATACACCACCCCACACATCACCTACACCACCCCATGGCACGCCAAAGACACCCCAGGTTTTCCAAGGCAGAGCTCAGGGTCATGGTGGAGGAAATCGTATGGGTAGAGCCACAGCTATTTGGATCACAGGTGCAGCACACCTCCATAGCCAGGAAGATGGAGCTATGGCGAAGAATCGTCGACAGGGTCAACGCTGTGGGACAGCATCCAAGAAATCGGGAGGACATCAGGAGGAGGTGGAACGACCTACGGGGGAAGGTGCGTTCAGGGGTCTCCATGCACAACATCGCGATTCAGCGGACTGGCGGCGGACCCCCACCTCCTCCCCCACAACTAACAACATGGGAGGAGCAGGTCTTGACCATCATGCATCCAGAGGGGCTCGGAGGAGTCGGTGGAGGAATGGACACTGGTAAGTCAAATCTTAACTATCATATCCCCCACCCTACCTGCATGCTATCACACACCCCCACCCTCACCCCCTCCCCTATCACTCCAACTCCTCACTAATGTACTAATACCACAAAGCACACATCCCAACACCAAGCCCTGCATTACACAACTAAGCATGGACACCCATCACTAAAGCATGCTCACTGCACATACCCATAACACCCCCCCAACCATCATCACACAAGCCCCCACACAGGAATGCTTGCACTGGGGTACACGCACACCCACCCATTGCACACCATGACACACACACATGCAATAATCATGCTCTTATACCCCTGCAGGACCACTACGTAACGTCACCACACAGGAGGGTCCAGACATCTCCACTCCACCCACAGAAGAGGCCCACAGTGACGACAGCAGCTCTGGCCAACTGGATCCAGATGACCAGCCCGGACCATCGTGGGCCTCAGGACAGTCGTTTCCCCTTGCACAGGCACAGCCTGTAGGAGGCTGGACTGGCTTGTAGTGGGTACCAAGGGGTACTTGCACCTTGCACCAGGCCCAGTTATCCCTTATTAGTGTATAGGGTGTCTAGCAGCTTAGGCTGATAGATAATGGTAGCTTAGCAAAGCAGCTCAGGCTGAACTAGGAGACATGTGAAGCTACTACAGTACCACTTAGTGTCATATGCACAATATCATAAGAAAACACAATACACAGTTATACTAAAAATAAAGGTACTTTATTTTTATGACAATATGCCAAAGTATCTTAGAGTGTACCCTCAGTGAGAGGATAGGAAATATACACAAGATATATATACACAATAGCAAAAATATGCAGTATAGTCTTAGAAAACAGTGCAAACAATGTATAGTTACAATAGGATGCAATGGGGAAACATAGGGATAGGGGCAACACAAACCATATACTCCAGAAGTGGAATGCGAACCACGAATGGACCCCAAACCTATGTGACCTTGTAGAGGGTCGCTGGGACTATTAGAAAATAGTGAGAGTTAGAAAAATAACCCTCCCCAAGACCCTGAAAAGTGAGTGCAAAGTGCACTAAAGTTCCCCTAAGGACAAAATAGTCGTGTTAGAGGGAGAATGCAAGGAAAACACAAATCAGCAATGCAACAACGATGGATTCCTGTCTGAAGGTACCTGTGGAACAAGGGGACCAAGTCCAAGAGTCACAAGCAGCTCGGAGATGGGCAGATGCCCAAGAAATGCCAGCGGTTGGTGCAAAGAAGCTCTTACTAGGCTGAAGAACTGTGAATACTGCAGGAACGACAAGGGCTAGAGACTTCCCCTTTGGAGGATGGATCCCCCACGCCTTGGAGAGTCGTGCAGAAGTGTTTTCCCGCCGGATGGACGCCAACAAGCCTTGCTACACGCAAATCGTGCGTTTGGCGTTTTTGGACGCTGCTGGGGCCCAGGAGGGACCAGGAGGTCGCAAATTGGACCTGCAGAGAGAGGGGACGTCGAGCAAGACAAGGAGCCCTCACTGAAGCAGGTAGCACCCGGAGAAGTGCCAGAAACAGGCACTACGAGGATGCGTGAAACGGTGCTCGCCGAAGTTGCACAAAGGAGTCCCACGTCGCCGGAGACCAACTTAGAAAGTCGTGCAATGCAGGTTAGAGTGCCGTGGACCCAGGCTTGGCTGTGCACGAAGGATTTCCGCCGGAAGTGCACAGGGGCCGGAGAAGCTTGCAAAGTCGCGGTTCCCAGCAATGCAGCCCAGCGAGGTGAGGCAAGGACTTACCTCCACCAAACTTGGGCTGAAGAGTCACTGGACTGTGAGGGTCACTTGGACGGTGTCGCTGGATTCGAGGGACCTCGCTCGTCGTGCTGAGAGGAGACCCAAGGGACCGGAGATGCAGCTTTTTGGTGCCTGCGGTTGCAGGGGGAAGATTCCGTCGACCCACGGGAGATTTCTTCAGAGCTTCTGGTGCAGAGAGGAGGCAGACTACCCCCACAGCATGCACAAGCAGGAAAACAGTCGAGAAGGCGGCAGGATCAGCGTTACAGAGTTGCAGTAGTCGTCTTTGCTACTATGTTGCAGGTTTGCAGGCTTCCAGCGCGGTCAGCGGTCGATTCCTTATCAGAAGGTGAAGAGGGAGATGCAGAGGAACTCGGCTGAGCTCATGCATTCGTTATCTAAAGTTTCCCCAGAGACAGAGACCCTAAATAGCCAGAAAAGAGGGTTTGGCTACCTAGGAGAGAGGAAAGGCTACTAACACCTGAAGGAGCCTATCACAAGGAGTCTCTGACGTCACCTGGTGGCACTGGCCACTCAGAGCAGTCCAGTGTGCCAGCAGCACCTCTGTTTCCAAGATGGCAGAGGTCTGGAGCACACTGGAGGAGCTCGGGACACCTCCCAGGGGAGGTGCAGGTCAGGGGAGTGGTCACTCCCCTTTCCTTTGTCCAGTTTCGCGCCAGAGCAGGGGCTAAGGGGTCCCTGAACCGGTGTAGACTGGCTTATGCAGAATTGGGCACCTCTGTGCCCAACAAAGCATTTCCAGAGGCTGGGGGAGGCTACTCCTCCCCTGCCTTCACACCATTTTCCAAAGGGAGAGGGTGTCACACCCTCTCTCAGAGGAAGTTCTTTGTTCTGCCATCCTGGGCCAGGCCTGGCTGGACCCCAGGAGGGCAGATGCCTGTCTGAGGGGTTGGCAGCAGCAGCAGCTGCAGAGAAACCCCAGGAAGGGCAGTCTGGCAGTACCAGGGTCTGTGCTACAGACCACTGGGATCATGGAATTGTACCAACAATGCCAGGATGGCATAGAGGGGGCAATTCCATGATCATAGACATGTTACATGGCCATATTCGGAGTTACCATGGTGAAGCTACATATAGGTAGTGACCTATATGTAGTGCACGCGTGTAATGGTGTCCCCGCACTCACAAAGTTCAGTGAATTGGCTCTGAACAATGTGGGGGCACCTTGGCTAGTGCCAGGGTGCCCTCACACTAAGTAACTTTGCACCTAACCTTTACCAGGTAAAGGTTAGACATATAGGTGACTTATAAGTTACTTAAGTGCAGTGTAAAATGGCTGTGAAATAACGTGGACGTTATTTCACTCAGGCTGCAGTGGCAGGCCTGTGTAAGAATTGTCAGAGCTCCCTATGGGTGGCAAAAGAAATGCTGCAGCCCATAGGGATCTCCTGGAACCCCAATACCCTGGGTACCTCAGTACCATATACTAGGGGATTATAAGGGTGTTCCAGTAAGCCAATGTAAATTGGTAAAAATTGTCACTAGCCTGTCAGTGACAATTTGGAAAGAAATGAGAGAGCATAACCACTGAGGTTCTGATTAGCAGAGCCTCAGTGAGACAGTTAGGCACCACACAGGGAACATATACATGCACACCTATGAGCACTGGGGCCCTGTGTGACAGGGTCCCAGTGACACATACATATAGGCCACAAACCTATGAGCACTGGGGTCCTGACTAGCAGGATCCCAGTGACACATAACAACCATACTGAAAACATGGTGTTTTCACTATGAGCACTGAGGCCTGGCTATCAGGATTCCAGTGAGACAGTGAAAACAGTGACAAACACCCTGACATACACTCACAAACAGGCCAAAAGTGGGGGTAACAAGGCTAGAAAGAGGCTACCTTCTCACACAACCCCCCCCCCAAACGAAGGACAATAAGGCTAACCTTGGCCAGTTGAGACTTTATTGTCTAAGTGGTGATAAGTAGAGAGTAGCTCTGCAATAGACTGGTTACTCCCTTTATCATCCACTATATGGTTACTTCCCTGTGGGGATGTAAACCACCCTGTTTGAAGTTTTTTAGCTAACCAACAATGTGAAGATGTATTTTCAGAGTTTCTATCAGTAAGTTTTAGTTTAGAGCAGTGGGAATTGTCCACTGAACCTATTTGTAGTGATGGAAATGCCAGACAGGGATGCTGTCTCAGAAAAGCCATAGCTGGGCAAAAACTTTGTCCATCTGGCTGGAAGAGAGAACAGGTATGCTGTTTCTCTTGAGTTGGAGCAGGGCAGGGATGCTGTCCTATGAGCTCCACACTAGGGCAGGGATGCTGTCCTAAGTGTTGTGAGGTAGTGCAGGGTTTCTGCACTAAAGTTTCTCTGGGAGGGTTGGAGGGATGCTCCATGTTAACTAAAATGGTGCTGTTTTTCTCACCAATGTTAGTTATCCCACAGAGAGGTACTTCCACCTCAGGGAGTCTAGCTTTGCCAGCTGATGATTCCCTTGGAACAGGTGCCACCCCAGGAGAGGTTTCTCCCACCACAGGAATAGTATCCTGAATGGTAGGGTGGTTAGGGGATACTGTGATACCCTTTCTACCTGTTGATGGAGAGGGATCCTGAGTTTTCAGGCCTTTTCTCCTTTGCTTTTTCATTTCACTTGAAATGAGAGGGAACAATTCCTCAGGGATGCCCAGCATGGCTGCATGGGCATAAAACTCTACATCAGCCCAACCTGAGGCCTCTAGGTCATTACCTAAGAGACAGTCTACAGGTAAGCTAGGTGATACCACCACCTGCTTAGGGCCAGTAACTCCACCCCAACTAAACTGAATTATAGCTAAGGGAAGAAACTTAGTGGAGTTATGGACATCAATAATCTTATACTGTTGTCCAATGATTTGTTGTTCAGGAGGCACTAGGTTTTCAGTCACCAAAGTGAAACTGGCACCTGTGTCCCTGTAGGCCAAGGCCTCAACACCATTTATTGAAACTGTCTGCCTGTACTTATCCATTGTAAGGGGACAAGCAGCCAGTGTGGCAAGGCCAATGCCACTAGGTGTGACAGAAACTGTCTTGGGACTGATTACATCAGTTTCCACTATGGACCCATAAGTGAACCCAACTACACCCTTTGCTTGACTGTTGCCAGCAGTCCCACCACTAGTACCACTACTGCTAGGGGCACTAGAGCTTGATGTATTAGTGGTGGTAGGCTCAGGGGGTTTACCTGGACAGGACTTATCCCCTGGCCTATGGCCTCTGTTTTTACACACAAAGCACCAAGGCTTTTTAATGTGTGCAGGTTGGGAAGAAGAGGAAGAATTTGTTTTATCCCCACCCTCTGAAGAGTGTTTAAGATTTGAAGTGGGATCTTTGGTTTTACCCTTATCCCCATGCTTATCTTGAGATTTTTCACCATCTTTCTTCTTATTGCCATCTTTGTCACCCCCTGTATGAACTTTTCTGTTCACCCTTGTTCTGACCCATTTGTCTGCCTTCTTTCCCAATTCTTGGGGAGAGGTCAGATCAGAGTCTACCAGGTACTGGTGCAACAAATCAGACACACAATTATTAAGTATATGCTCTCTCAGGATTGTGTTATACAGGCTTTCATAATCAGTAACTTTACTGCCATGTAACCACCCCTCCAAGGCCTTCACTGCCTGGTCAATGAAATCAACCCAGTCTTGTGAAGACTCCTTTTTGGTCTCTCTGAACTTTATCCTGTACTGTTCAGTGGTTAAGCCATAACCATCCAGGAGTGCATTCTTAAGAACTGTAAAATTATTGGCATCACTTTCTTTCACAGTAAGGAGTCTATCCCTACCCTTTCCACTAAATGATAGCCATAGGATAGCAGCCCACTGCTTTTGAGGGACATCCTGTACAGCACAGGCCCTCTCAAGTGCAGCAAACCACTTGTTAATGTCATCCCCCTCCTTATAAGGGGGAACTATCTTGTGCAGATTCCTGGAATCATACTCTTTTGCAGGATGACTATGGGGAATACTGCTGCTGCCACCATGGGTATCTAAACCCAACTTCTGTCTTTCCCTCTCTATTTCTAAAGACTGTCTATCCAAATCCAGCTGTTGCTTCTTGAGCTTCAGTCTGGTTTGTTCCACTCTCAATCTATTGAGCTCCCTTTCTAACAATCTGTCATCAGGGTGGGTGGGAGGGACATTTCTAGATACAGAGGTATGATGGGAATGAACAGAAGGAGACCTGTCCCTTACAAGGGGCACCCTAACAGCTTGGCTACCAGCATAATGTGAGAGCACATCATCAGTATGATGTGATTCAACCTCTGTACCAACTATGCTAGACTGTCTAGTAATGGGCAGGCTGAGAAGTTTCTTTCCTGAACCTTTTCCTGGGGGAGTCCCTGGATCAGATTGAGAACCATTAGCTACTTTTTCTACAGATTGGGCACTTATGGCCTTATCCTGTACTCTAAGCATATTAATTAACAGTTCTAAGGAAGGATTCTTCCCTACACTCAAACCTCTCTCTATGCAGAGACTCCTTGCTCCTTTCCAGCTAAGGTGATCATATGCAAGTTTGGACAGTTCAACATTTTTTCCTGTGCCAGACATTTTTTAGAGAGAGTTGAAGTGATAGCAAAAGAGAAAAAAGTTTTCAGAACTTTTTGGAAAGACAGAAAAAAACTTTTAAAACTTTTAAGAACTTTTTAAAAGTTTAGAAGTACTTTTCAGCACTTAGAAAAGAGTGAAAAGAGGAAATGCAAAACTTTTTGGCTATGTGTATATACACTGACCTTGTTTTGTATATTTTTCTCTTATGAAAAGTACAATGACAAGAGTGGTAAGTAGTCTCAAAGCACTTATCCCACCACTGCACAACCAATGTAGGAGGCTGGACTGGCTTGTAGTGGGTACCAAGGGGTACTTGCACCTTGCACCAGGCCCAGTTATCCCTTATTAGTGTATAGGGTGTCTAGCAGCTTAGGCTGATAGATAATGGTAGCTTAGCAAAGCAGCTCAGGCTGAACTAGGAGACATGTGAAGCTACTACAGTACCACTTAGTGTCATATGCACAATATCATAAGAAAACACAATACACAGTTATACTAAAAATAAAGGTACTTTATTTTTATGACAATATGCCAAAGTATCTTAGAGTGTACCCTCAGTGAGAGGATAGGAAATATACACAAGATATATATACACAATAGCAAAAATATGCAGTATAGTCTTAGAAAACAGTGCAAACAATGTATAGTTACAATAGGATGCAATGGGGAAACATAGGGATAGGGGCAACACAAACCATATACTCCAGAAGTGGAATGCGAACCACGAATGGACCCCAAACCTATGTGACCTTGTAGAGGGTCGCTGGGACTATTAGAAAATAGTGAGAGTTAGAAAAATAACCCTCCCCAAGACCCTGAAAAGTGAGTGCAAAGTGCACTAAAGTTCCCCTAAGGACAAAATAGTCGTGTTAGAGGGAGAATGCAAGGAAAACACAAATCAGCAATGCAACAACGATGGATTCCTGTCTGAAGGTACCTGTGGAACAAGGGGACCAAGTCCAAGAGTCACAAGCAGCTCGGAGATGGGCAGATGCCCAAGAAATGCCAGCGGTTGGTGCAAAGAAGCTCTTACTAGGCTGAAGAACTGTGAATACTGCAGGAACGACAAGGGCTAGAGACTTCCCCTTTGGAGGATGGATCCCCCACGCCTTGGAGAGTCGTGCAGAAGTGTTTTCCCGCCGGATGGACGCCAACAAGCCTTGCTACACGCAAATCGTGCGTTTGGCGTTTTTGGACGCTGCTGGGGCCCAGGAGGGACCAGGAGGTCGCAAATTGGACCTGCAGAGAGAGGGGACGTCGAGCAAGACAAGGAGCCCTCACTGAAGCAGGTAGCACCCGGAGAAGTGCCAGAAACAGGCACTACGAGGATGCGTGAAACGGTGCTCGCCGAAGTTGCACAAAGGAGTCCCACGTCGCCGGAGACCAACTTAGAAAGTCGTGCAATGCAGGTTAGAGTGCCGTGGACCCAGGCTTGGCTGTGCACGAAGGATTTCCGCCGGAAGTGCACAGGGGCCGGAGAAGCTTGCAAAGTCGCGGTTCCCAGCAATGCAGCCCAGCGAGGTGAGGCAAGGACTTACCTCCACCAAACTTGGGCTGAAGAGTCACTGGACTGTGAGGGTCACTTGGACGGTGTCGCTGGATTCGAGGGACCTCGCTCGTCGTGCTGAGAGGAGACCCAAGGGACCGGAGATGCAGCTTTTTGGTGCCTGCGGTTGCAGGGGGAAGATTCCGTCGACCCACGGGAGATTTCTTCAGAGCTTCTGGTGCAGAGAGGAGGCAGACTACCCCCACAGCATGCACAAGCAGGAAAACAGTCGAGAAGGCGGCAGGATCAGCGTTACAGAGTTGCAGTAGTCGTCTTTGCTACTATGTTGCAGGTTTGCAGGCTTCCAGCGCGGTCAGCGGTCGATTCCTTATCAGAAGGTGAAGAGGGAGATGCAGAGGAACTCGGCTGAGCTCATGCATTCGTTATCTAAAGTTTCCCCAGAGACAGAGACCCTAAATAGCCAGAAAAGAGGGTTTGGCTACCTAGGAGAGAGGAAAGGCTACTAACACCTGAAGGAGCCTATCACAAGGAGTCTCTGACGTCACCTGGTGGCACTGGCCACTCAGAGCAGTCCAGTGTGCCAGCAGCACCTCTGTTTCCAAGATGGCAGAGGTCTGGAGCACACTGGAGGAGCTCTGGACACCTCCCAGGGGAGGTGCAGGTCAGGGGAGTGGTCACTCCCCTTTCCTTTGTCCAGTTTCGCGCCAGAGCAGGGGCTAAGGGGTCCCTGAACCGGTGTAGACTGGCTTATGCAGAATTGGGCACCTCTGTGCCCAACAAAGCATTTCCAGAGGCTGGGGGAGGCTACTCCTCCCCTGCCTTCACACCATTTTCCAAAGGGAGAGGGTGTCACACCCTCTCTCAGAGGAAGTTCTTTGTTCTGCCATCCTGGGCCAGGCCTGGCTGGACCCCAGGAGGGCAGATGCCTGTCTGAGGGGTTGGCAGCAGCAGCAGCTGCAGAGAAACCCCAGGAAGGGCAGTCTGGCAGTACCAGGGTCTGTGCTACAGACCACTGGGATCATGGAATTGTACCAACAATGCCAGGATGGCATAGAGGGGGCAATTCCATGATCATAGACATGTTACATGGCCATATTCGGAGTTACCATGGTGAAGCTACATATAGGTAGTGACCTATATGTAGTGCACGCGTGTAATGGTGTCCCCGCACTCACAAAGTTCAGTGAATTGGCTCTGAACAATGTGGGGGCACCTTGGCTAGTGCCAGGGTGCCCTCACACTAAGTAACTTTGCACCTAACCTTTACCAGGTAAAGGTTAGACATATAGGTGACTTATAAGTTACTTAAGTGCAGTGTAAAATGGCTGTGAAATAACGTGGACGTTATTTCACTCAGGCTGCAGTGGCAGGCCTGTGTAAGAATTGTCAGAGCTCCCTATGGGTGGCAAAAGAAATGCTGCAGCCCATAGGGATCTCCTGGAACCCCAATACCCTGGGTACCTCAGTACCATATACTAGGGGATTATAAGGGTGTTCCAGTAAGCCAATGTAAATTGGTAAAAATTGTCACTAGCCTGTCAGTGACAATTTGGAAAGAAATGAGAGAGCATAACCACTGAGGTTCTGATTAGCAGAGCCTCAGTGAGACAGTTAGGCACCACACAGGGAACATATACATGCACACCTATGAGCACTGGGGCCCTGTGTGACAGGGTCCCAGTGACACATACATATAGGCCACAAACCTATGAGCACTGGGGTCCTGACTAGCAGGATCCCAGTGACACATAACAACCATACTGAAAACATGGTGTTTTCACTATGAGCACTGAGGCCTGGCTATCAGGATTCCAGTGAGACAGTGAAAACAGTGACAAACACCCTGACATACACTCACAAACAGGCCAAAAGTGGGGGTAACAAGGCTAGAAAGAGGCTACCTTCTCACACAGCCCAACACTGACCTTCCACCCTCTGGTAACACCAGCACAGCACCCACCCAGCGGGCCCATACCTCCGTACCCAGGACACGTCAATCAGCTGTGTGTCCACCACTACAGGGAACCCAGGATAACCCACCACCCCAACAACAACAGGGACCTGGGGGCAGTGGTAGTGGGCACACGGTCCAGGGGACGGAGGCACAGGAACACAGGGGAACTGGGAGGGCTGCTGTGCGACAGGAGGTGGACAGGCCAAGGGAACCCACTCTCCACGAGGCCCTCTCCTCCATCATGGGAGCATACCACCACTCCCAGGAGACGATGGCTACGGTCCTGGCCAAGTTTCAGGAGACCCAGCGCATGCAGGACGAACAGTATTTGGGGTTCAGGGAGGAGCTCAGAACCATCAGCTACGCCCTGGGCACCATCGTAAGGGTGCTGAAGGACATACAAAAGACCATGAGGGACACCGTGGCACTCCAAGGGGCCCCTGACACTAGCATGGACGAAGAACTGCCCACCACCTCTGCCGGCGCTAGTGGACAGGACGCCCCGCCACAGGACCACCACACCAGCACCCCACCCCCTGCAGACGGAGAACCACCCTGCAAGCGGTCCCTGAGATCCAGGAACAGGACTGAGCAAGATGGCAAGACCCCCGCCAGGAATTGAGACCACCCTGATTGTCATCCCACTGTCCCACTTTGTTACCCTGTCCAGATTGGAACTGCCCCAGCTCCACTTCCTATGCCCATATGGGCAGTGCACCTGTGAGACTAATAGACTGGACTCTGCCATGGACATTCCTCCACCATCACCCATCACCATTGTACCACCCCCTCCAATAATTAGCACTTCAATAAACACCCTTGAACCAAAAAACAATCTGGAGTCAGTCTGTGATTTTTAAATTGTGTATTAGCAATGACAGTGACAAAATCCGTTTTCAAATGTAATGCCAACATACCTATGTCACACATCACAAGTCCATGAAGGATGCAAGCAGATGACACACGTTGGTAACCACACCTGTGAAACCGTAATGGAAATGTACAACTCAGTTACCAAATACTGCTTCTAATTGACAGACAGGATAGAGGTAGAAGTGTAAAAGTGAATGTAATAGTAAAAAAATTGTTCTCACCTGTGTGTCACTGGAAATATTGCTGTATGACTGACTCCCTGTTGTCTATGTCTTCTTCCTCAGCTTCCTCCTCATCACTGTCCACAGGCTCCACAGCTGCCACAACACCGTCATCTGGACCATCCTCCTGCAGAAAAGGCACCTGGCGTCGCAAAGCAAGATTGTGAAGCATCGAGCAGGCAATGATGATCTGGCACACCTTCCTTGGTGAGTAGAATAGGTAACCACCTGTCATATGGAGGCACCTGAACCTGGCCTTCAGGAGGCCGAAGGTGCGTTCGATCACCCTCCTAGTCCGCCCATGGGCCTCATTGTAGCGTTCCTCTGCCCTTCTCCTGGGATTCCTCACGGGGGTCAGTAGCCATGACAGGTTGGGGTAACCATAGTCCCCTAATAGCCACACACGGTGCCTCTGGATTTGACCCATCACATACGGGATGCTGCTATTCCGCAGGATGTAGGCGTCATGCACAGAGCCAGGGAACATAGCATTTACCTGGGAGATGTACTGGTCTGCCAAACATACCATCTGTACATTCATCTAATGATAACTCTTCCGGTTCCTGTACACCTGTTCACTCCTGCGGGGGGTACCAGAGCTACATGGGTCCCATCAATAGCACCTATGATGTTGGGGATATGTCTCAGGGCATAGAAGTCACCTTTTACTATAGCCAAATCCTCCACCTGAGGGAAAACGATGTAGCTCCTCACGTGTTTCAGCAGGGCAGACAACACTCTGGACAACACGTTGGAAAACATAGGCTGGGACATCCCTGATGCTATGGCCACTGTTGTTTGAAATGACCCACTTGCAAGGAAATGGAGCACTGATAGCACCTGCACTTCAGGGGGGATTCCTGTGGGATAGCGGATTGGTGAGATCAGGTCTAGCTCCAACTGGGTACACAGTTCCTGGATTGTGGCACGGTCAAACCTGTAGGTGATGATCAAATGTCGCTCCTCCATTGTCAACAGGTCCACCAGCGGTCAGTACACCGGAGGATTCCGCCATCTCCTCACATGTCCCAGCTGACTGTGCCTAGGAAGGACCGCGGCGCAATGCTGCATTGGTTAACATTGGACCCTATGGGTCCCAGGAGCCAATGATGAAGTGTGCGGCGGTGATGACATGCACCGCCGCGGACTTCACCGCAGCGGACGTGACCGCCATTTGCTATCTGTTCAATCACTCGATACCTGATCTTCGACAGGAGAGGACCTACACTGCAAGTGCTGCTGTGACCTCGGTCTGGAAGAGGCAATGGCTGCTGCGTCAGGGGTAAGGGCCCCTGCCTTCACTGCTCAGGAGTTGGAGAAGCTTGTGGACGGGGTCCTCCCCCAGTACACGCTACTCTACGGTCCTCCAGACCAACAGGTAAGTATACAGGGAGAACGTTGTATGGGCTATGCTGGGTGGAGAGGGCTGGATGTCAGTAGGAATGGGGCACAGGTCTGCCACCATGAAGGAGTGTGAATGCATGTGCCACATGGCAAGGGTAGGGATAGGGGCCACTCACTTCGACAGTGCAGTTGGTAATGACTTCTCTTCTTCCCCTGTACATGTCATGTAGGTCAGCGCCCACCAGAAGAAGGACATTTGGCGTGCCACCAGAGACGGGGCACCCACTGCCGGAAAAGATGGGAGGACATTCGCCGCTGGAGCAAGAAGACGGCGGAGGCTCAGCTGGGGATGGCCTCCCAACGTGGGAGGGGTGCCCGTCGCACCATGACCCCCCTGATGTTCCGGATCCTGGCAGTGGCCTAGCCTGAGTTGGATGGGCGCTTGAGGGCATCACAGCAGACACAAGGGGGTGAGTACACTCTCATTCTGCGGACTTTGCGTGCAGTGGAGGTGTCTGAGTGGGGAGGAGGGCTGGGGTTTTCCCTAGGTCAGGGCGAGTTACGTAGGCTAGGCCCCTTCGTAAGGCATGGCCCTGTGGCCCCCCACCCCACCTCTGTAGAGTGCCAAGTACAGGTATACATGCCCCTGTGTCATTTATGTGGACAGATGACACTCATAGCCATGTAGGTCATATCCCAGGAATTGCATCTGTAGAGGCCAAGAGCACGGCGTAGTGCAGGGGGCTGCTGTGTCTGTATTGTCCGCCAACGGTAGCGGTAAGCCATGCACTCAACCTGTCTTTCTTCTGTCGTCCCCCACACTTTTTGTGCTCTCCCTTTTCTTTTGTGCATCAGCATCATCAGGCGGAGCTACAGTGACACCGGAGCACGAGGGAGCTGCATCCCACATGGCCATGGAGGGCCACACCACAGACTCTGAATACACCAGTGGGACGGAGGGTGAGGGGAGCTTCACGTCAGTCACCGGATCAGCAAACAGCGACACGGACTCGATGGGAGCTCCCTTGTGGTGGCGGCACCATCTGTGCCCCCCACTTCTACAGGTACAGCCGCCACCCCCCATACCAGCACCGCCCTCCCAGCAGCCCCTCAGCCTTCGCTCCGTGCCCGCTCACCCAGGAGGGTGGGCATCACCTTCGCCCCAGGCACCTCAGCCCCTGCCCCTGTCACCCCTGCTGCCCTCAGTGAGGAGGCCATTGACCTCCTCAGGTCACTCACTGTTGGGCAGTCTACCATTGTGAATGCCATCCAGGGTGTAGAAAGGGAGTTGCAACACACTAATGCATTCCTGGAGGGCATTCATTCTGGTCAGGCTGCCCATCATCGAACCCTGCAATCTCTGGCCTCAGCACTGATGGCAGCCATTTTCCCTGTGACTAGCCTCCCCCCTCCAACTTCCTCCACCCAGACCCAATCCCCTGTCCCCCAGCCTATCCCAACCACACCATCAGACAAGCATGCACACACCTCAACACACAAAAGTAGCTCAGGCAAACATAGGCACCACACATCCCACAGGCACTCACACAAGCATCACCCACATACAGACACAGCAACATCCACTGCCTCCACTGTGTCCCCTTCCTCGTCGTCTCCCTCCTCCCTCCCAGTCTCGTCTACACTCTCACCTGCATGCACTACATCTACAGGCACTATGACTGGCACCAGAACACCCAGCACCACACCCCGCTCACCTGCACTCACCACCCCCACTACCATTTATACCTCCCCTGTGTCCACTCCCAGTGTGTCTGTGACGCCCCCTCCCAAAGTACACAAACGCGGGCACCCACACACCCAACATCCATCCACCTCACGACAGCCTCCAGTACCTGCACCTGCACCCAAATCACCTAAAGTTACACCTCCTACAACCACCTCCTCTTCCTCCACTCCCAGACCCCCTCCAGCTACCCATCCCAGTGTTCATCAGAAACTCTTCCTCAGCAACGTTGGCCTCTTTCCCACCACCCCTCCCCCTCCAATTCATAGGTCCAGTAGTAGCACCTCAGCCAAAAACAGGGGGTCATTCTAACCCTGGCGGTCGGCGACCGCCAGGGCTAAAATGACGGAAGCACCGCCAACAGGCTGGCGGTGCTTCCTTGGCCATTCTGACCGCGGCGGTAAAGCCGCGGTCAGAAAAGGGCAATCAGCGGTTTCCCGCCGGTTTACCCCTGGCCCAGGGAATCCTCCATGGCGGCGCTTCTTGCAGTGCCGCCATGGGGATTCCAACCCCCTTACCGCCATCCTGTTCCTGGCGGTTTTCACCGCCAGGAACAGGATGGTGGTAACGGGTGTCGTGGGGCCCCTGGGGGCCCCACTAAGATTTTCAGTGTCTGCAAAGCAGACACTGAAAATCGCGACGGGTGCCACTGCACCCGTCGCACCCCTTCGACTCCGCCGGCTCCATTCGGAGCCGGCATCCTCGTAGAAGGGGGTTTCCCGCTGGGCCGGCGGGCGGCCTTCTGGCGGTCGCCCGCCGGCCCAGCGGGAAAGCCAGAATGGCCGCCGCGGTCTTTTGACCGCAGTGCGGTCATTCGGCGGTTCCCGCTTGGCGGGCGGCGACCGCCGCCCGCCAATGTTGGAATGACCCCCAAAGTCCGGTACCAGTGGTGCGTGTTAATGGTCTGTGGAGGGCACCGCCCACCAGGGCAGCCAGTGTGACACGGAGCCAAAGCACTGCCAGTCCACCCCCTGTAAAGCACCTTAAGTTGGAAAGTGCCCGACGGGAGAGGTTGAAGACTCCTGCCGGCAAAACAGCTCACAAGGGTCCCGGGGGGGTAGTTCAGAGTCAGCTGTGACTCCTCCCAAGGTGGTGAAGGGGCAGAAGAAGTCTCCAAAGTCTGGTAAGAGCAGCACGGCAGAGAAGGGCGCCATCCTCTCCGCCGGCCGGGACGCCACCGCCAGCAGTATCGTCACTGGTCCGGAGACCACCGCCAGCATCAGCGCCCTGGAGGACAGCAGTATCGTCACTGGTCCGGATACCACCACCAGAGTCAGTGCCCTGGAGGGCAGCAGTATCGTCACTGGTCCGGAGACCACCGCCAGCGTCAGTGCCCTTGAGGGCCCCGGCAGCCACAGCCCTGCTGGGCACTGAGGGACCGTCATGCGACACACCGCTGCACAGGTCAGAGACAGCAAAGGCAAGCACCGCTGAACAGGGCAAGGACCGCCATGGTGAAGACCGCTGAACAGGGCAAAGCACTGCTGCACAGGTCAGAGACAGCAAAGGCAAGCACTGCTGAACAGGGGAAGGACCGCCATGGTGAAGACCGCTGAACAGGGCAAAGCACCGCTGAACAGGGCAAAGACCGTCATGGCAAAGCACCGCTGCACAGGTCAGAGACAGCAAAGGCAAGCACTGCTGAACAGGGCAAAGACCGCCATGGTGAAGACCGCTGAACAGGTTAGAGACAGCAAAGGCAAGCACCGCTGAACAGGACAAGGACCGCCATGGTGAAGACCGCTGAACAGGGCAAAGCACCGCTGCACAGGTCAGAGACAGCAAAGGCAAGCACTGCTGAACAGGGCAAGGACTGCCATGGTGAAGACCACTGAACAGGGCAAAGTACCGCTGAACAGGGTAAAGACCGCCATGGCAAAGCACCGCTGCACAAGTCAGAGACAGCAAAGGCAAGCACCGCTGAACAGGGCAAAGACCGCCATGGTGAAGACCGCTGAACAGGTCAGAGACAGCAAAGGCAAGCACCGCTGAACAGGGCAAGGACCGCCATGGTGAAGACCGCTGAACAGGGCAAAGACCGGCAAATCAAGCATCGTTAGCCCATGTGCAGCTGGGACAGTGACAAACTGGGACCGTCACGGGGAGCGTGATGCACTCTGGGCACCATTCCCCCTCCAGAACCAGTGGAGACTGTTATTCACTTGAGAGACTGTGGCTTTGCACTCCCCAGTATGGTACAGTGGGCAACCCACCCACTGGAGTGACTTGAGAGACTGTGGCTTTGCACTCCCCAGGATAAAGCAGTGGGCAACCCACCCACTGGAGCGACTTGAGAGTCTGTGGCTTTGCACTCCCCAGGATACATCAATGGGCATGGAGCCCCGTCGTGGATCTGGCATGGTGCTGTAATCCGGCTGAGGTGCCCCCCCTTCCCTTCCCCCTGAGGTGCCTGTTGTATTTCTATCTGATGCCCCTGCAGTGTTCTCTCCGTTTGTGGACAGGTATCTAGTGTGGGCCTCACCCATGCATTGTGGGCCCAGTGGTCCACGGTCATTGATATGTGCATACCTGCAGTACTAATCGTGATGTATGATTTTTCGATTGTTTATATATATATGTATATATTTGGTTACTGTATTTTGATACATTACAATGGTTGCACTCATTTCCTTTTGTCTTTGCATTCTTCCGGGGGGTTTGGGGGTTGTTACTGTGCTGTTTGGAAATGCATTGGTGTGTGTGTTGTAGTGGGTGAGGGTCGGGTTGGGGGTGGGGGTGTTGCGTGTGTGTCCCCCTGACTTTTGCCTCCTCCCTCCCCTATGTCGTAGGTGCAGTACTCACCGTTGTCTTCGGCGCCTACGTTGCTGGTGTTCGTAGAGGAGCAGGAAGACAAGCGCAGGGAGTATTTGTAGTTCCGGCTCCATGGTGGCCTCCTTCCTCGTGGAGTGTGTTGAGGTGAGCGTTTTCCCATTGTAAGAGCTGTTTCCGCCGTGTTTTTATCCACAGTGAATCCACCCCGGAAAAGGTGGCGGATTGGCGGGTTGTGATACTGTGAGTGGTACATTGTCTTCCGCCTGTCTGTTGGCGGTGACCGCCGCGCTGCTTGCCTGTACCGCCGTGGCGGTCGGAGTGTTAAAGTGGCTGTCTATGTTGGCGGTTTCCGCCACGGTCATAATTCCCTTTTTTTTTCTGCCGGCCTGTTTGCGGTATTACCTCAGCTTTAACACCGTCCGCCAGGGTTGTAATGACCCCCTAAGTTCCCACCGAAGACAGAGCCTGACATTTGACTTTGTTCTTTGAATGCACAGCAAATATGATAAGATAAGAACAAGATTTACAGGCCTGTTTACAGAAAGGGAGCACTCGGCAGGATACTGTAAATAAGGTTTTGGCAAGGGAAGGGACGAATTCAAGCTGCATAATCTAAAACAAATAAAGCCAGCAAATTGAAAGCAACAAATTGTGAGTTACAAACCACAAGGTCAATGGCAAGCAACGGGCAGAAGCACTATGAATTTACTTAAAGTGAAAGCTGTGGGGTACTTTGTGGGGAAAGTTCAGTATTTTAGTCCATATCTTGCAGAGGTTTGGCTACATCAATCACCCAGGTAGTATGACGACAAGACCTGGAGTGGTTTCCATGTTGCAGGATGGGTCTGTACACCCATTCTTTCAGTTTGCCACCATTTCCTATGGTACAGAGATTCTGGCACACCTCTTGTAGGGTTACTGCTAGATGGCAGACATGAAATAGGGCATTTAATGATTATTTAAGGTGGTTGTAAGTAAGGAGTTGACCGGGGTGAAGATGGTAGTCTGCCACAAGAGTTTGGAAATTTAGAAGCTCACTGTTCAGAAACAAAGTCCCGAATTTTAAGACACCTGCAACATGCCACTGATGGAGTTGCTCTGAGCACAGCCATCCTGTCCAAGTGGGAAGGCTTAGCAAAGGTAGTGCAGGAGCATAGGGTTTCTTAGTGTCAGTTTACAGGTTCTAGCAAGGCAAGAGAAAGTCGTGCATGATAACCCCGGAAGTTGATCCGTAGAATGGTCAGTAGGAAACAATGAGCAGTGCATTAAGCCTTCCTTAAAAGTCTTTACTGGTAAACCCCATCTCATGCAGGGAGGTGGGCAGAAAGCAAGTGAGCCACCCATTGGACCTGTGCAGCTGAATAATAGCATTCTAAGTCCAGAAGACCTAATCCACCCGCAGTCACAGTTAGCTTTAGAGTGGAAAGAGCTCCCGATGGCGCCGCAGTGACCAAATCAGATGTGTGGCCTAGCTGAAGAAGTAATGAAGGACGAGCAGGGGAAGGTTTGCAAAATAATACTATCATTGGGGTAGCACACCATCTTCACTAGTGCCGCGTGGCCTTTACAGAAAGCAGAAGAGAAGACCAAAAAGCAAACTGGGCTTGGAGGGACCGTTCGCTCTGCCGAGATTTTCATCCTGGAAATCGGTGTAAGAATGGTAGATATTAATCACTAGGTATCAAAAGGTAACTGGTTCCCAGTTCAATCTGAGATCTAATTGTATATGAAGGCGAAAACAGTGCCATATGTTAAAGAAACACTAATTACATTTTAAAATTTCTATATTTTGTTTGTGCAATTTACATCCCAAATATTTTGAAGATTCTATGTGTACTTGACACTTAGGGATAACCCAGATCTCTAGTTTGGCTTTTGCTCAATTTCAAAACCATATAAAGACATGGGCAAAGCGGGCAATGGCCTTGCACAACCTTGCAAGGGGTCTGGCCCCTGCTTACCTTTCAAAAGCACTAACAGCGGACCATTGCACCAGAAGAGTTTGCCAAGGTGGATGGGTGTTGCTTGTTCAACCACTTGACAGTGCCCCTTCTGTTTTGCTCCTGTGTGCAGAGACAACTCCCCAGGTACCCAATACCTTTGAATAGTCTTGGTGGACCCATCTTGTCTGATTTTAGGAATTGTCCCACCTTGTTCTTCTCTTCTTTATTTATCCAGTTTTTAGCAACAACCCTTTGAATTACTTGCCATGGATCTCCCATTTGATCTTGATTTCATCCTCCTCTTTTATTATCTTTGATTGGTAGTCCGGGCTCCCATTTCTGAGATAAATGTATAGTCCCATTCATTCACCCTAGTGCAGTGAGACTACAGACAAGTTATGGGTACATCACATCCTGACATTAGGTGTGAGACTGTCGCCCACACAATCTGCCCTGCCTCTTTAAAAATAAATTAGGTTGAAAGTCCATGGGCGGTTGGGGTAAGCCAGATGTTTTTGTTCAATTTGTTTAAACTAGCATGAGGTTAATTACCTTAATGTGTCCCAAACTGTTTGCCAGGGGTTTTAAAATGTTCAGAAACATAATCAAAATTTTGCTGTTACTTTCTCTTCAGGAAAGATCGGGTAGATTTGGGTAGGGGTGATGGCCTTGCCGCAGTACTGAAGGGCGTTCATTTACTACTGAACAAGGAGGTAATGAGACACCTGAATGTAGCATACCAGGAGGCAATCACAAAAGGTCTTCAGTGAATAAATAGTGCCATGTTAAAAAAGAGTAAATAAATGCACTGACAACATAGTGAGGCATGGCCTCTCTTGCGTGTGTCTGTAAAATTGACGTTTGTTCTTGAATTTTTTTCCTGAATTTTGACGCTTTGTCCTGAATTTTTGTCCTGAATTTTGACCTTTTGTCCTGAATTTTTAACAGTCCTGTCCAAAATTTGCCTCAATGCCAGGTGGTCATCCTATGCGCGAGTTGTCAATGAAATTACCTGTGGAATGCCATGTGAGAACCGTTTTAATCCGCTTAGATAAGGATTCTGTTTGGCCCCTCAGGACAAAGACATATGTGAGTTCGCTGCACTATGCATTCAAAATGAGGGTGACCTGGTAAAGGAATTTAAACAGCTTATCGGGCAGTTTTTGGGGGGTAATCTCCATCCTACAAACTGAGATCGCAGAACTGAGACATTTGGTCCAGTGCATAGGTATAACAGATGCACTGGGAAGTAGTTTTGACTGTAGTGTGATAAAGGATGATGATGGAGAAGTTATTGCCGGGAGTGGGAACGCAATTTGAGGAAGTACAAGGGGAAGCGCGGGCACACACCATGTTCCAGCACGGAGATCGGTTGCACCGTTCTTGAGGGGAATGGGTGAGTAACCCTAGCTGTTAATAACTTTGTGACCGCTGGTGGAAATGGAGCATTAAACCCAGATCTGTGACTGGGGGTGAGTGTTTGCATTGGTCAGCACTCCGCCCATCATCCTTTTGTGTTGCGGAAATGGAGCAACTACATGCCCTCAAGCCCAATCATTTAAGACTCTAGTCAGTGACCCAAAGTATGGTGGGAGTCATTTAAACAGCCCTAGCATAATGCCCCAACATGGACAACTCCAGCTTACACTCCCCAAGTGGCAGGGTGTTTGGAAGGAGCTGACTGCCGCTTCTTATGGTGAAAGGTAAGAGTAAGCAAAGCAAGTATACTTCCCAGAGGCTAGCAGCAAATCGTATATATATGGTTAATGTTCCAAGTCTACCGGCAGGAGCCAGAGAAAATGCTGAGTCTTTAATAAATAAAGTCATTCACAGGGTAAGAAACCGTAGGAAATGTTATTCCCTCATAAGATCTGACATACTGGAATCCAAGCGATTCTCCACAGACTGGTGGATTATATAGCCTCGGTACCAAGCAGAGAGATGTATGTAGACAGCCTGCTCAATTTAGATTTGCGTATTGCACCCCTTCCTCTATGGGGTCAGCAATACAGTCTAAATTGAACCCACCACCAACCGGAAACCTTCCCAGGTTTAGAGGAGATTAATTGCTATAAAGTATCAACCCTATCCTGATCAGTGTAGCCAGATGCAGCAATGATGGGTTGGGTAAGATTGATTGACACACAGAAGGTAGATACCCATAACCTAAGCAGATTCCTCGAATAGCAATAGAGATATCCCATCTTTCAACATGCTCCAGGGGTAGGAATAAACCGGATGGGCCTAAGGTTGGGGAGAGGCCCCCTTTGCAGGGGACTGTCTGTGGGCTCCAGAACACTCTACAGCCTAAGGTTGATGGGTTGATGTACCACACCTTAAACTAATTTCATGGAACATAGCGGGATTGAGATCCAAATTGAATGACCGAGAAAGGGGGGAGATCATAGATAGCTGTCATAAATGCATGTTTCAGGAAATGTGGGTGACACAGCCAATATTTAGGATGGGTTTTACAAATTTTAGTGTCCAAGCTAGACCATTGCCATCAGGTTAACCAGCCAGAAGATTACTGATTTGGGTGAAGATAAGTTTATCCCTAAGCTCCACTTTGTTCAATACCTACATGATCCCTCAGAGGTAATTTTACAGACTTGAGAAAGGCCCCCTATGGATAAAATTTATTGTGTAAGAACATTCTGTCCACAAACAAATAAGATTGTTAAAATCATTAAAAAACACTGGTCCATTCTTAGGACTATGGACCCTTTTCGAGATACCCCCCTTTTCTCATTTAAAAAAGGTAAAACCTTCGGGACCATCTGGTTCATGCTGACACGAGAATTCAAAAATATTCTCTGACATTGCCTTCCTTTTTCGGTTTAGAACCGGTTAAAGGGTATTATAAATGTGGTAATTGCATTGCTCTTCAATATACGTCCAATACAAAGCTGTTTGTTCATGGTGACATTCAATATACTCTGAGGCAGCACACTAAATGTGCCTCGACCAATGTTATTTATTGTATTTGGTGCCCTTGCGATTTGATTTACAATGGATAGACGACTCAACGAGTACGAATGAGAATTAGCCAGCACAGAAGTCGCATAAGATGCTGTGTTGAAACAGCACCAAAGGTCCAACACTACCAGGAACTACAAAATACTCTGGAAGACTTAAGACGGCAAGTCATCGAAAAGGTTGTTCCTTCACCCAGAGGGGGAGACATTGCCCTGAATTTGCAGAGACTGGAATGAAAATGGAATGACAAATGTAATTCCAAGAGAAAAGGGTTACAAACCATGGAAGAATGGAACAAGTACACTACATTACTGAATTGATATAGTTTGTTCAATTGTATCATTGTACTGTAATGCTTGTTACCCCCTTATATTAGAGATCTATTTTGGTAATTGTGTGTAACTCTGACAGCCCACCCAACGCTTCTGATTTGGATTAATTTGCCCCTCCCCCCAAAATTCATCTTGGCCCCCAAGGAGTGGGTTCATTGAATCTGGTTCCCCGTATACATACTTCATTATGGCATGTAACAGTTTTCTATAGGGACCTTGGCAATCTGGACTCGTATCCAATTACTATGTAGCTCCAGCCCTCTGACCCATTGTTGCCCTTGGCTAACCCTGTGGCAGACTTCTTTTATCTCATAATGGCCACAGCACCTCTCCATATGTTTTACTATCACTGTCTCTATGCGATAACTACTCATTAGTTGGGCTACTTAAAAATGTAAATGACAGACCTCTAATGGTTCTTTTTGTTATTGAGTAGTACCATTTGTTTGCAGGTTGTTCTTCCCCCAAAATGGGTGAGTAGGGTTCCTTCCTTTTTCACTCAGTTCTGCTTTCCTCCTAAATGTTCTAATATTAGAACGGTGGTCAGGTTGTCATTTAGTAGCCCCATCGGTTTGAAGGTTATTCTGACCGCTATCCAAACGAGTCTGCAGGTTGTCATTCCTTACACGTTTTCCAGCTAAACGTTCTCATTTTAGAATGCTCACCATTCTCCAAAAATTATGTATGTGCTCCTTAATATTGAAATAACATACTGTTCCAACGTTGAATATGCTGTCTTTAGTGTAAACACAGGTTCCACTGCTGTTCACAGTGCCCTAATTATGAAGTCTTTCTAAGGGCAACTATCCGGTGGAAGGCATGTTCTATCTCCTTGGGGTCAGCCATGTGGCATTTTCTTTAACCTTCTTCAGTGGGGACGGTGTAGGGTTCGATTCCCCACACGTTCAGGATATTTTTCATAATTTTCAAACAGCCCCACGAGTTAAAAGCATTCTAAATTTCTAGAATGTAGTGTGTAACTGGTTCGTTTTTAAACCTGTGTTATTAATGCAGGTGTTTTCCAAATTTTGAAACGACCACGATATCTATCCTGCATTCTTCTCTCCATGAAAATTAATTTACATTTGTCCTCGGGTGAGCGCGAAGGCCACCCTTGTTTAAAGTTATTTATAGGAAAAATTAGATATGCCGTCCCCTGTTACTCCGAGTGTGAGAATTTGTGCACAGCGTTCCTCATTTCGGGAAGAGCTGCCAGCCAGCCCAGGTTATAAATTAAGGTAAATTCTGTTCCTGTAACCTCTCATTGAGTTATTCAACATTAGGCTTACGATTGCACGTTATTTTTGTAGGTGACTAAAGCACCGATTTGGGCTGGACATGGATGACTTATGCCCTAATGGGAGAATGGCTCCCACAGTTTTTTTTTTTATATAGTTAAGTAATATTATAACAAATTCTGTTCACTGACTTAAGCCACTTTTTCCAGATAGCACTATCCTTTACCAAGATAAGGTCCTTGAATTGGTCACATTGTAACAACTGCTAGTACATATACTCTATAAGATATGAATTCCCTTCCTTGATTTTTTCTATTACAGTACACTTTTAATGACGATCCTTTCCTTATTAGCTCCCCTGGTCATTGTTGTCCTGATGAGACCCTGGTACCCTTGGGTAGGGTCGAAACGTCGTCAAAAGTCTAATTAGACAGACCTCTTTTGTTGTGTTGTGACTGGTAAATCACTGTATGGACAAATATACTTCAAGTTCCAATAAGAGGCTGTCTTTTTGAGATACACCAAGGATTACAGAAATACAAGCGATCCTTTTATTGCCTTTTAATGCGGTGTCTCACCAGTGGGGAGCACTTCCTTACTACTTCTCTTCACAGTCTGATTACATAAAGGATTCTTTATGTCATGGTAATGTTTCTTTCATGCTAATAAACTTGTATTATTATTACATATGTTTGGGTACTGGTTTAGTGGACCAATTTGAGATGTTTATGACAGATGATTTTCGTCTTTACTCAGGAATTGTGGAGTAAGTCAGTAGCAAGATATTTCTGCCACAATTATAAAAGTTGATTGAAAGTGAGTTTCACATGAATATGTTTTATGTGATAACTGTACGCAGGTTCACGTGAACATTCTGGGTTGCTCTTGTAATTGTTTTTAGATTAATTACTGGGCTAAGGAGTGGCAATAGTATTGCCGTAGCAGAGGGTATGAGGGCATATAATAAAATATAGTCGCTTGCTAGGAGATGTTAAGAGGACGATCATTGGCATGAATTAGCTAGAGTGTCCAAACTGAAGGATAGCTAGCCTTTTTGAAACTTACTGTCAAAAGGGGTATCACATGTTGTTAAGGAAGATGTTTTTTTCATACAACATCATGTTTGGGAACAACACTATTCTAATCTATACTCACTGGGTAACTGGAAAATGGGATCTTATATTGGGAGGTTAGAAGAAAATGACCCTCAGGATGAAGATAGAGGGGATTTAGTAACCTTTATCTTGGCTAAAACTATTGAGAGCAGAAAGAGGGGAAAAGCTCCGGGACTAGGTAGAATCCTTGGAGATATTTACCACTCAGAGCCGACCATATGGGACTATATACTTGATATAGTCTCAAATGCTATAGCTTGTGGCGCAGAAATACCAGTTACATTGAAGGGGGATGAAATAATTCCAGTTGATAAAAAAGGGGGCAAAGGGGACCCCATAAATGATAAGCCCATTAGCCTGATTGACACCGCTCAAAATGTTTTCAGCAAACAGATTCTGGAACAAATACAATCCTGAATAGGGGATAGCAGGATATTATCCCACTTGCAGGCAAGTTTTAGGGCATATACCAGCACTTTAGATCAGGTATTCATTTTTTTGTTCATCATTTGGAAGTTTGTTGTGATCAGTGAAAGGCACCTTTATGTTATTTTGTGGATCTTAAGTCTGCTTTTGACCTAATCCCACTTGTCAAATTTTGGGCTGCATTGAGGGATCAGGGGATGCCTCCAGGTCTATTACAACTTATAGTTTGTTTGCATCAAGGTACCTTTGCACTCAGAAAATGATTTAAGGGTGGTGATTTAACAAAAAATATTGATGTTTCAAGATGTGTCCACCAAGGTTGCATGTTAGCCCCAACCTGTTTGCCTTATACATAAATGGGTTAATTGATGCACTTATGTTTGTGAAGGTGACCCTCCAATATTAGCGGGCCACCCAATACCAGTGCTTCTCTTTTCCGGCGATTCCCTGTTGATCTCAAAAACACCAGTGGGCCTGCAGAATATTTTTAACAGATTTTCTGATTCACACAATAAATTTGGCGTGGAGATCAACTGCTTGAAAACTAAATTTATGACCTTTCGTCCACATCTGTCATTCAAATGGAATTTGAGGTTGGGGTTGATGATTCTAGAACAGGTCAAGGTCTTTGAATATTTGGGAATCAGATTGACTAGTAATTTGGCATGGTCTGCCCAGATAAAAAAAAGACAGCTGTCACTGCAACATGTAGGGGTGGCGATTATAAATAAATTAAATAGATCCGCATTCCACCCCATTTCTCCCACACTTGAAATTTACCATGCTAGAGGGTTGAGTGCAACCCTATATGGGGCAGAGTCTTGGTGCTTGGATCAGATTAAGGGATTGGAGCTGGTGGAAAATCATTGTATGAGATCTACTCTAACTTTACTGTGGAATACACTGCTTGTGCTGCTGAGTCTTGACCTTGGAATGGAAAACATCTTTCTTATTGTTGCTCTAAAAACCTTACTGTTCTGGGTTAGGCTCTAGACAGGCAAGACACAGATCCCAATTAGAGAAGCTGCTGCAGTGGTCCAGACACTAGACAGAGAGACTGATGTATCCCCTGGTTTAAAAGGGTTAACCAATGGTTGTATAAATGGGACCTGTGAGAATTTTGGGAGAAAACAGAGACCGTGACTAAAGAAACAGTATTAATCCTTAAAGACAAGATTTTGGAACCACATCAGGGCACCCTCTATAATTTTTCTGCACATGACACTTTAACTGAGTGGTTCGTGGACATCAAATGCACTTTATCGTTCAGGATATTTTTGGATCAGATTGAACTTCCGCTTGCACGGTTACTGTACTTACAATTTAAATAATTAACCCTTCCAGTGAGTATAGCAATAAGTAAACGGAAACAGAGCACTTTACCATCAATTTGTCCAGTGTGCAGACTTAGCAATGAATCTGTAGGACACTTTTTGTTTTTCTGCCCCGTTTATGTGAAGACTAGAAAAGAATGGATTGTCCCAGCATGTCAGCTAATGTCTATTTCCCGCCTTACAGAAGCTATGCGAATATTAAGATCTGATAACACGGAGTGGATTGTATTTTCTGTATCTGGATGCCTGCTGTATGCCTGGCTTATTAAGAACAAAATACTAGCTAAAACCTAATATCATGCTGCACAAGAATACTATGTTGCTCAGAAAACTCCAATGAGGTATTCTTCTTATTGTTATAATGATGTTTTATAAGCTTTCAATCTTGTGTTAATATATTCTTTTTATCATTCTTATTTAACTCATTTGTATATATGTTTTTATGCACTGATGTCTTTCTTTGTAAATTATCCTATATTGATCAGATAAACTACTACTACTACACTCTATGACATTCTACGACAATCCACTCTACGCCACTCTATTCCACTATATGCCACTCCAGTCTACTACACTCCACACCACTTTACTCCACGCTATGCCACTACATTCTGTGCCACTCTATGCCAGTCTATGACACTCCATGACACTCTATGCCACTCCACCCCACTGTATGCCACTCTATGACACATTATGCCACTCTATGCCACTCCACTCTACTACACTAAATGCCATTTCACTCCACTCTACAACACCCAATACTATGCCATTCCACTCTATGACACTTTACTCTACTGTATGTTATGCCACTACTCTCTACTTCACTCCACTGCATTATATGCCACTCTAAAACATCGTAATCCACTCTACATTATGCCACCTTATGACACTCCATTCCATCGCCCCCAGTCACTTCTCTTAATGAAACTCTACTCCACTCTATGCCACTCCATTCTATGTCACACTAATTTACTCCACAGTACAACCAACACTCCACTCTTCACCACTTCACTCTACAACTCTATACTCCATTGTATACCAGTCCACTCTACCCCACTCTAGGTCCCTTCACTCAAAGACATTCCACTCTATCCCACTCTACTCTACGACCCTCTATGATACTCCACTATATGTCATTCTATGCCACTCTAAGCCACTCTACCCTATGCCACTCTACACCACTCCACTCTACGACATTCTACTCCACTATGACACTCTACTCCACTCTATGACACTCTACGACACCCTACTTAATGACACTCTATGCCACTCCACTCTACATCACTTCATTCAATGCCACTCTACTGCACTCTACATCACTCCACTCTACTACACTCCTTGCTGCTCCACTCTGTGTCTCTCTACAATACTACACTCTATGACTCTCTATGTCCCTCTATGCCACTCCACTCTGTGGTACTCCACGTCATTCTACGACACTCACCTCAAAAATACTCTAGCCACTCTATGACACTGTATGGCACTCTATACAACACCACTTTATTACACTCCACACCACTTTCCTCCACTCTACGCAGCTCCACTCCACTCTACGTAGGACATTCTGTGTCACTCCACTTTATGACAATGTTTGACACTCCACTCTACAACACTCTATGCCATTCAGTGACACTCCATTCTACTCTACTCCCCTCTACAACACTCTACTTCACTCCAAGACTCTATTTGACACTCCACTCTACGACACTTTGAGCCACTATATGACATGCCACTGTACCACACTACGTCACTACACTCTATGCGCTGTAAGACAATCTATGCCACTTTACGCCACTACTCTGTACAGTACTCTCTCCCACTCTACTCTACAACACTCTATGCTACTCTATGATGCTCTTTGGCATTCTATACCACTCCACTCTACTACATTCCATATAACTTTACTCCACTCTATGGCACTCCACTCTATGTCACTTTACTCCACTCTATGACACTTTACTCCACTCTACTCTATGCCACTCTGTGCCACTCCACTCTAGGTTTCTCCACTCTGTGTCACTCCAGTCTACAACAATCTACTCCACTTAACTTTGTGCCTTTTTATGACACCCCACTCCACACTATGGCACTCCACTCTACGATACTTTACTCCACTCTATGACACTTTACTCCACTCTACGCTATGCCCCTCTACGCCACTCCACTCTAACTCCCTCCACTCTATGTCACTCCAAAACACTGTACTGTGCTACATTCTGCGCCTCTCTATGTCACGCCATTCTACTCCACTCTACAGCACTCTGCTCTATGCCGCTCTGCTCCAGTCCAGTCCACATAACTCTACTCCACTCCACTCCAATCTATGCTACTTCACTTTATTGCACTCTACTTTTACAACTCCACTCTACAACGCACTGTTCTAGCCCACTCTATGACACTCCACTCTATAACACTCTATGCCATTTCACTCTACAGCTCTCTACTCACTCTATGCCACTCCACTCTACACCACCCTTGGCCACTTCACTCCACAACACTCAACGGTATCCCACTCCAGTCTACGACACTCTATGACATTCTACTCCACTCTATGACACTCTACAACACCCTACTTGATGCCACTCTATGCCACTACACTCTACGCCACTTCATTCAATGCCACTCTGCTGCACTCTACATCACTCCACTCCTTGTTGCTTCACTCTTTGTCTCTCTACAATACTACACTCTATGACTCTCTATGCCCCGCTATGCCACTCCACTCAGTGGCACTCCACGTCATTCTACGACACTCACCTCAAAAATAATCTAGCCACTCTATGACACTATATGGCACTCTATACAACTCCATTTTATTACACTCCACACCACTTTACTCCTCTCCACGCTGCTCCACTCCACTCTACGTAGGACATTCTGTGACACTCAATTTTCTGACAATCTATGACACTCCACTCTACAACACTATGGGGGTCATTCTGACTTTGGCGGGCGGCGGAGGCCGCCCGCCAAAGTCCCACCGGCAGAATACCGCTGCGCGGTCAAAAGACCGCCGCGGTAATTCTGAGTTTCCCGCTGGGCTAGCGGGCGACCGCCAGAAGGCCGCCCGCCAGCCCAGTGGGAAACCCCCTTCCATGAGGATGCCGGCTCCGAATGGAGCCGGCGGAGTGGAAGGGGTGCGACGGGTGCAGTTGCACCCGTCGCGATTTTCAGTGTCTGCGTGGCAGACACTGAAAATCTTGGTGGGGCCCTCTTAGGGGGCCCCTGCAGTGCCCATGCCATTGGCATGGGCACTGCAGGGCCCCCCAGGGGCCCCATGACACCCGTTACCGCCAGCCAGGTTCTGGCGGTCAAAACCGCCAGAACAAGGCTGGCGGTAAGGGGGTCGGAATCCCCATGGAGGATTCACTTGGGCAGCGGGAAACCGGCGGTACACCGCCAGTTTCCCGTATCTGACCGCGGCTGTACCGCCGCGGTCAGAATGCCATGGGAGCACCGCCAGCCTGTTGGCGGTGCTCCCGCGGTCGTTGGCCCTGGCGGTCCATGACCGCCAGGGTCAGAATGACCCCCTATATGCCATTCAGTGACACTCCATTCTACTCTACTCCCTTCTACAACACTCTACGCCACTCCAAGACTCTATTTGACACTCCACTGTACAACACTTTGAGCCAGTATATGCCATGCCACTCTTCCACACTCCACACTACGCCACTACACTTTATGCACTGCAAGACAATCTATGCCATTTTACGCCACTAATCTCTACAGCACTCTATGCCACTCTACTCTACGACACTATGACGCTCTATGACACTCTATACCACTCCACTCCACTATATTCCATGTCACTTCACTCCACTCTATGCCACTCCACTCTATGGCACTCCACTCTACACCACTTTATTCCACTCTATGACACTTTACTCCATTCTACTACATGCCACTCTGTGCCACTCCACTCTAGGTTTCTCCACTCTGTGCCACTCCACTCTACAACAATCTACTCCACTCAACTTTGTGCCTTTTTATGACACCCCACTCCACTTCACACTATGGCATTTCACTCTACGATACTTTACTCTACTCTATGACACTTTACTCCACTCTATGCTACGCCCCTCTACGCCACTCCACTCTAAGTCCCTCTACTGTATGTCACTGCACGACACTGTACTCTACTCCATTCTGTGCCACTCTATGTCATGCCACTCTGCAGCACTCTACTCTTTGCAACTCCACTCTACGACACACTGTTCTAGTCCACTCTATGACACTCCACTCTATAACACTCTATGCCATTTCACTCTACAACTCTCTACTCCACTCTACACCACTCTTGGCCACTTCACTCCACAACACTCCACGGTATCCCACTCCAGTCTATGACACTCTATGAAATTCTACTCCACTCTATGACACTCTACTCCATACTACTCTTAGACACTCTACACCACTCCACTCCACTCCACAAAACTTCATTGTAGGCCACTCTACTCAGTTCTAGGCAACTCCACTCTATGCAACTCCACTCTACACCACTGCACTCTATGCCACTCCATTCTACACCACTGCACTCTACACCGTTCCATGCCACTTCACTCTAAGCCACTCAACAACACTCCACTCGACAACGCTCTGTCCCACTCCATTCTATGCCTCTCTAAGACACTCTGCTCTATGACACTCTATGGCACTCCACTCTACGCCACTCCACACCATTCTACAACACTCCACTCTGACACTTCCCTCTACCAACTCTATGCCACTCTATGCAACTCCACTCTACTACACTCCACACCACCTTACTCAATTCTATGACACTCCACTCTAAGCCACTCTACAACCCTCCAATCAACAACACTCTATGCCACTCAACGACACCTTATGCCACTCTGTAACACTACACTGTATGACATTGTATGCCACTATAATGTACGCCACTCCACTACACTTCACTATACTACACGACACTCTATACCACTTCAGACACTCTACTCAACTCTAAGCCACTCTAGGACACTCCACTCTATGGAACTCCACTATATTGTAATTGTTAATTTGAGCCGTGGATATTAGAGTTTGTTAGTTAGATTGACTGGAGTAATGGAGGGGTGGAGGAGGAAAGAAATCCAGAAGTGTTAATTGGGAGTATATCCTTCATTTACTCAATCCAAAGGCTTGGGATGAGTAAAGGAGGGCGGATGGGGAAGAGTATGTGGAGGGGTTAGGGAGAGCATAGTAGCAGGGTGAGATGAATGCAGGAGAATTTAGTAGGGTTGTGTGGGAGGTCACAGAGGTAGAGTGAGGTTTGGTGAGTTAGATGTGGAGGTGGAGGGAAGAGCTTAGGCAGAGATATTTAGGAGATGAAAGTGGTAGAAGGGATTTGGGATGAGTCAGAGTGAGAATGGAGGATAGTTTGATAGAGACATGACATAAGAGTGATGAGTAGATAAGTGTGATAAGATGAGAGCAGGAATTCATAGATATCTAGTATAACAACCCAAAACCAGACGCCATGCAATGATCCACGAACATGCCAAGCACAGAAACAACATATATATATATATATATATATATATATATATATATATATATATATATATATATATATATATATACACACACACACATGAGTACACACACATATGCACATACAATACATAATTAGAATCATGGGTAAAAAATACTTAGTCAGACAGGTTTAAAGAGTGTGTGTGTATTTTATTGTTATGACATAGTAGCAATACATATTTTCCAAAGAAAGTATAAATAAATAGAAATATACATATAATCTGAAAAAATGTATCCACATAGGCATATGTAGTTCATAGTTGTTTGAAAAAGGTGGTTATGAAGGAAAGAGCCAACTCTTGAGTAGTTTTCTGAAGACAAGAAAGTTATCTGTGGCTTTTATAGTTGGGGTAATGAATTCCATAGTTTGGCTGCTTGGACGGAGAAGGATGTACCTGTCAACACCAGGACAGTGCGCGCTCTACGGGCATCTAGAATGCAAAAACCCAACACTCGCAAGATAATGTAATTTATGCATTGTGATGATATGTTATTATTTAACCTTTTGCATTGCAGAATTCGATCCAAAAGATTCATTTTTAAGGTGCTTATAAATACTGTACATTTGCAATGTATTGCTGCAGACATTCAGAGTGTGTTAGGGTGTGGTCCCTTTCCAGGGCCTTCTAGAGACTTTCCCTGCAACATGCCTGGGTGTGGTTCTAGGCTGGGCCAAGACTCTATAAAAGAGAGTCAGCCCAACTTCCAGTGCTCACTATTCAGAGGTCCCGGTGCAGAGCAGCAGCTTCTTCCTGAGCTCCTGTCCCGGCGGCCTATTTGGATTTTCCAGTCTTCTGCACTCATCTCTCATTGGTGATCACTGTTTCCAGGCGGTAAGACGGTGTTTGGACATTTCCCAACACCGTAATTGAGAATTTTCATATTCTTGATTTTAATTCTTAAATGAATAACAGATTACTTGTGTGCTGCCATTTTTTGACATTTGTATGGTGGTTTGCAAATAGGGAGGACGCGCAATTTATTCCATAAAGATTTGACTTCGTTATTACATTGTTGTTCATTGCGCGCTGATATTTCTTGACATTTACATGATGTTTTACGAGTTGGCAAGACGTGCAACTCGTTTCATGAGCATTTAACTTTGTTGTTCATTGCGCGCTACCTTTTCTTGACATTTACATGGTGGCATTCGAATCGGCGAAACGCGCGATTCACTTCTCGTGTGTAATTCATGCTGTTCATTGTGCGATACCGTTTTCTGGCATTTACATGGTAGCATTCGAATCGGCAACACGCGCGATTCTTTCCTTGAGTGTTTTTTCATGTTATTCATTGTGCGCTACCATTTCTTGGCATTTGCATGGTGGCATTTGAATCGACAAGACGCGCGATACTTTCCCTGAGTGCTTTTCATGTTGTTCATTGTGCGCTACCATTTCTTGGCATTTGTATGGTGGCTTTTGAATCGGCAAGACGCGTAATTCTTTCCTCGTGTATAAATAATGTAAATTACTGTGCGCTACTATTCTAAGACATTTTATTGGTAGCATTTCAAGTTGACACGTTGCGTGATTTATTCCTTGAATCTACGTTGTGTGATTTCATGGTGCACAATCCTTTATGGTGTTTAATACTCACATAAAAATCTGCAATGTGTGCAATTCACTTCCCAATGTTTTTCCTGAGATGAACACAACAATACCAGAGTTCTAGATGTAATGCTGTGTGTTCCTGATATACATTCTTAAAAGGAGATTCATATGGTTGTTTAGAAATTGCTCAGAGTGTTTCCTGATTCTCATGCTAAAGAAAGTACTCGAATCTGAAAGTCCTATTTAACTTTTCCTGTTTCCTCCTCAGGCATTCGTCATCTAAAACCTAGTCAGTTTTAGGACTATTTTAGGGTTGTTCATGTTTTTTCGGAAAAGACGAAGCTTAGAGTTGTAGCATGGTACTGATTTCATGAGATATAATTTTGATGTTGTGTTTTAACCTTTTGCTTCCTACAGGTCTCCTTCCCAGCTGTTCCCGTCCTAATCCACTTTTCCCCACTTGGACTCTCTTAGACTCTGTGATAAATCTAATCAGAGTATTGGAGCTGTCTTGTGGTGGAAGTGTTGGGAACGTGCACACACCTGAGGATCTGGTGACTCTGACAGAATAGTGAGCCCACAAATTATTATCCTCCTGGTTTGTGTATGTTCTCAGCATGGCCACACTGGACGAACTAGTCAAGGCTATCACCCAGCTTCAGTCAGAAGTGGTATCATCAAAGGATTTGACAAATAGTCTAGCTGAGAGGGTGAGTCAGTTACAGAATAAGGTTGAGAAGAAAGAACAAAGTCCCACAGGTGTGTCTTGGCCAGGTACTTCTTCTCAGACTTCTGGAGGTAATCCGACTAACATTTCCCTCAATGTTCCTTCAGCCATTCCTTTAGCTCCCCCAGAACGCTTCTCAGGTGATCCCTTGAAAGCGCAATCTTTTCTGGTTCAAGTGGAACTTCACTTCACCTGCAGACCACATACTTTCCCCGATGCCCAGTCTAAAGTAGCTTTCTTGTTGTCATATCTGTCTGGAGATGCAGCTACCTGGGCTATTCCTCTTGTGCGTAAAAATAGTCTCCTGTTGTACAACTGGAAAAAATATGTTCGTGAATTTGAGAGAGTTTTCGATCGTAGAACTGTAACACAGTCAGCAGATCGTGAATTATTAGACTTACGCCAAGGGAATCAGGACTTAGGCCCTCATTCCGACCCTGGCGGTCATAGACCGCCAGGGCCGCGGGTGACGGAAGCACTGCCAACAGGCTGGCGGTGCTTCCTTGCCCATTCTGACCGCGGCGGTAAAGCCGCGGTCAGAAAACCGGGTCTGGCGGTTTCCCGACGGATTTCCCCCGGCTGGGCGAATCCGCCATGGCGTCACTGCAAGCAGCGCCGCCCTGGGGATTCCGACCCCCTTACCGCCAGCCTGTTTCTGGCGGTCTTTACCGCCAGGAACAGGATGGCGGGAATGGGTGTCCTGGGGCCCCCTAACAGGGCCCCAGCATGCTTTTCACTGTCTGCCTAGCAGACAGTGAAAAGCGCGACGGGTGCAACTGCACCCGTCGCACACCTGCAACACCGCCAGCTCCATTCGGAGCCGGCTTCAGTGTTGCAGGCCCCTTTCCCGCTGGGCCGGCGGGCGCTACCTTAGGTAGCGCCCGCCGGCCCAGCGGGAAAGTTGGAATGGCCCCAGCGGTCTTTTGACCGCGGGGCGGCCAAATGTCGGTTCCCTCCAGGCGGGCGGCAACCGCCGCCCACCGGGGTCAGAATGACCCCCTTAGTGTCATATTTAGCCAACTTTAATCGGCTGGTCGCTGAGACATCCTGGTCTGAAGAAAAACAAGCGGCCTTGTTTTACAGAGGACTCAAAGAGGAGCTAAAAGACATCTTAGCGCAAATCGACCCACAACCTGCAAACTGTCAAGATTTAATAAACCTTGTCTTGAGGCTTGATCATCGTTTAAATGAACGAAAAGGAACGCGTAAAAAGACTGAAAAACATTCTTGGCATGCTCATGATAACAAAGACTCAAGAACTCCGAGAGAAAGAACGCCGGAACCGATGGAAATTGGAACCATCAGGAGACCTTTGACCAAAGATGAAAAGGACCTACGCAGAAAAAATGGGCAATGTCTCTATTGTGGGCGGAAAGGTCATTTCGCCAAAGATTGTCCAATCAAAACAAAGAGCAAGCGAGGCCCAGTTCAGAAAGTTGCTACCAATGCATCAGTCGAGTCGGAAAATCTAAAGCACCCAAGTTGCAGAGAAGGGTTGCTCTTGGGTGTCACCGTGGATCCTTCACAATCCAAACATCTAAAATTGGGAATAAGAGTTCAGGTCAAGAAAAAGACCTATTTCAAGAAGGCTCTAGTCGACTCTGGGGCTACCGGAAACTTTGTTGAGGCCCAATTGGTTTGTGCATGGGGGATCCCATGTATTGAAAAGAAGACCCCAGAAACCATCCAGGCAGTTGATGGAAAACTCTTGACTGGAGGTCCGATAACTCTTCAGACTGTCCCCTTGACAATAATTTGTGAAGGTAAAAATCAAAGAAAGAAACATAAAGAGGAACTCATCCTTGACGTGATCCATGCTCCCCAGTATGGGATCATCCTTGGCTTGCCATGGTTAACTCATCACAATCCAGAGATTAATTGGGCAGAACGAAAGATCGTGTTCTCATCAGTGCTATGTAAAGAACATTGTCTCCAAAGGACTCAAGAATCGGAAGTTCGCCATTCTTACGTTGCTACCGCCGCAGAGAAAGAAGTTCATTTGCCCAAACAGTATTCGTCTTATGAAGATGTATTTGATGAGAAGGAAGCAGAGAACTTACCTCCTCATAGATCTTATGACTGTCAAATTGATCTAGTCCCAGGGAGGATACTTCCCAACTGTCGTGTGTATGCCCTGTCAGAACATGAAAATCAACATTTACGAAAATACTTGGATCAATTCTTAGAGAATGGTTTCATCCGCCCCTCTAAGTCTCCCACAGCTTCTCCTTTATTTTTTGTTCCAAAAGCGAACGGAGAGCTTCGAACTTGTATCGACTATAGGGGCTTGAATAAAATCACCATCAAGAACAAATATCCTTTGCCTCTAATTCCGGTCTTACTGGAACAAGTAAAGAAAGCAAAAATCTACACGAAGCTTGATCTTCGAGGTGCTTACCATTTGGTCAGAATGAGAGAGGGTGACGAATGGAAAACGGCATTCAAAACAAGATATGGCCTTTTTGAATACACCGTCATGCCTTTTGGTCTGTGCAATGCTCCAGCAGCATTTCAATTTTTCTTAAATGACGTTCTTAGAGAGTACCTCGATATCTTTGCCATAGTTTACATTGATGACATTTTGATCTACTCAGACAATGAGAATGAACATGTTCAACATGTCAAGAAAATGTTGGCAGCCCTTCGTAAACACCATTTATATTGCAAGCTAACCAAGTGTGAGTTTCATGTTACCACAGTTGAGTTTTTAGGGGTTATCCTTACCCCTCAAAGTATGGTGATGGCAGAAAGGAAAGTAAAAGCCGTATCTGAATGGCCCATCCCAAAGACTGTTCGTGATGTACAATGTTTCCTGGGCTTTGCAAATTTTTACCGGAGGTTCATCAATCATTTCTCCCAGACAGTGGCTCCAATTACTAAGTTATTAAGAAAGAAATTAAAATTTGTATGGTCCCCAGAAGCAGACCAAGCCTTTTCAACTTTGAAAGAAGCTTTCTCCACTGCCCCAGTCTTGACTCATCCAGATGCGGATCAACCTTTCATAGTGGAAGCTGATGCTTCAGATGTGGCGATAGGAGCAGTCTTGTCACAACAAAACAAAGACACTGGTCAGCTTCATCCTGTAGCTTACATGTCTCGGAAGTTGAACGAAGCCGAACAGAACTATGTCATTGCTGAAAAAGAGCTCCTGGCGATTCGTGACGCCTTTAAAGAATGGAGACATCATTTGTTGGGAGCTAAATATACTGTCACAGTATATACTGATCATCGCAATCTTCAATTCATGAGTTCTGCCAGACTTTTGACTCCTCAGCAATTACGCTGGATGCTGTTTTTTGCCGAGTTTGATTTTGTGGTAACCTTCCGGCCTGGTAAAGATAATCGCAAAGCTGACGCCTTGTCCGCCAAGAGTCTACCACATTGCCTGCAGTTCAAACCTCCAGAGCTATCATTGCTCCTGACAAGGTCCTATGTATCATAAAAACAGTAGATTTCTTTGAAGACATCCGCAATTCATTCACTGTTGAAAAATGGCAGGCGTGGGCCCAAGCAGATCCGAAAAGATCAATCAAGCAAGGATTACCCTTTCACGATGCTCGTTTGTTCGTGCCCACTACCAAACTTCGCAAGATAGTGTTTCATTGGTTGCATGTTATACCTACAGCAGGTCACCCTGGTTCTCCTAAAACTCTTGAATTAATCCAACGCTATTTTTGGTGGCCTACCTTAACAAAGGATGTAAAAACAATGGTAAACAACTGCGAAGTCTGTGCTCGCACTAAAACAAGTCATTCAAAACCGAAAGGGTTGTTACACCCACTCCCAACCCCAAGTCGTCTGTGGGAACACATCTCTTTAGACTTTATTACAGGTCTGCCAGTGGTTCAACAGCATTCAGTAATTCTGGTGGTAGTAGATAGTCTCATGAAATTTGGACATTTCATTGCCTGTAAGAAATTACCCACCTCTAGTGAACTGGCAACTATCTTACTGAATAAAGTGGTTCGTTATCATGGACTGCCAAAAGTGATCCTCTCCGATCGGGGATCGCAATTTGCCTCCAACTTCTGGAAGACATGGTGTAAAACACTCCAAGTGACATCTACCCTATCTACTAGCCACCATCCTCAAACAGATGGTCAAATGGAGAGACTAAATCAGACTTTGAAGCAATACCTACGTGCTTACGCTGAAAAAGCACTTAATTCATGGACATCAATGCTCTGGTTAGCTGAGTTAGCCTACAACAACTCCTTCCACACGTCTACTGCCGTTACACCCTTCTTTGGTTTGTTTGGCTATCATCCTGACACCTTGCCCATCACAATTCCTCAAGAAAGTTCTCTCACTCCAGCTGTGTCAGAAATCATTCAACATTTGCATCAAACTCAGAAATCGATTCAACAACATTTAGAAAAAGCCACAAAAAAATACAAAAAGCATTATGACAAGAAACATTGTGAGGGACCTCAGTATCAACCTGGTGACAAAGTGTGGCTTTCCACAAAACATATAGACTTCAAGAAGAAGCACATGTTCAACTCCAAATTTATAGGTCCTTACACTGTTCTTCAGCAAATCAATCCTGTGACATATAAACTACAATTGCCAAAATCATTACGGATTCATCCAGTGTTCCATACTTCCCTCTTAAAAAAGGCAGTCCAAAAGGTACACCCTCATCCAGCTCCTGTTCTAGTACAGGGGGAAGAAGAATATGAAGTCAAGAAAGTTTTGGACTCTAAACTGAGAGGGCGTAACCTATGGTACTTAATCTCATGGAAAGGTTATGGCCCTGAAAGTAATTCATGGGTTTCCGCATCTGATGTTCATGCTCCAGTATTTGTGAGACGCTTTCATCGTCTCAATCCAGATAAACCAGGCCCTAGAGCGCGCCTGGGAGAGGGGAGTACTGTCAACACCAGGACAGTGCGCGCTCTACTGGCATCTAGAATGCAAAAACCCAACACTCGCAAGATAATGTAATTTATGCATTGTGATGATATGTTATTGTTTATCCTTTTGCATTGCAGAATTCCATCCAAAAGATTCATTTTTAAGGTGCTTATAAATACTGTACATTTGCAATGTATTGCTGCAGACATTCAGAGTGTGTTAGGGTGTGGTCCCTTTCCAGGGCCTTCTAGAGAATTTCCCTGCAACATGCCTGGGCGTGGTTCTAGGCTGGGCCAAGACTCTATAAAAGAGAGTCAGCCCAACTTCCAGTGCTCACTATTCAGAGGTCCCGGTGCAGAGCAGCAGCTTCTTCCTGAGCTCCTGTCCCGGCGGCCTATTTGGATTTTCCAGTCTTCTGCACTCATCTCTCATTGGGGATCACTGTTTCCAGGCGGTAAGACAGTGTTTGGACATTTCCCAACACAGTAATTGAGAATTTTCATATTCTTGATTTTAATTCTTCAATGAATAACAGATTACTTGTGTGCTGCCATTTTTTGACATTTGTATGGTGGTTTGCAAATAGGGAGGACGCGCAATTTATTCCATAAAGATTTGACTTCGTTATTACATTGTTGTTCATTGCGCGCTGATATTTCTTGACATTTACATGATATTTTACGAGTTGGCAAGATGTGCAACTCGTTTCATGAGCATTTAACTTTGTTGTTCATTGCGCGCTACCTTTTCTTGACATTTACATGGTGGCATTCGAATCGGCGAAACGCGCGATTCACTTCTCGTGTGTAATTCATGCTGTTCATTGTGCGCTACCGTTTTCTGGCATTTACATGGTGGCATTCGAATCAGCAACACGCGCAATTCTTTCCTTGAGTGTTTTTTCATGTTATTTATTGTGCGCTACCATTTCTTGGCATTTGCATGGTGGCATTTGAATCGACAAGACTCGCGATTCTTTTCCTGAGTGCTTTTCATGTTGTTCATTGTGCGCTACCATTTCTTGCCATTTGTATGGTGGCATTTGAATCGGCAAGACGCGCAATTCTTTCCTCATGTATAAATAATGTAAATTACTGTGCGCTACTATTCTAAGACATTTTATTGGTAGCATTTCAAGTTGACACGTTGAGTGATTTATTCCTTGAATCTACGTTGTGTGATTTCATGGTGCACAATCCTTTATGGTGTTTAATACTCATATAAAAATCTGCAATGTGCGCAATTCACTTCCCAATGTTTTTCTGGGATGAACACAACAATACCAGAGTTCTAGATGTAATGCTGTGTGTTCCTGATATACATTCTTAAAAGGAGATTCATATGGTTGTTTAGAAATTGCTCAGAGTGTTTCCTGATTCTCATGCTAAAGAAAGTACTCGAATCTGAAAGTCCTATTTAACTTTTCCTGTTTCCTCCTCAGGCATTCGGTCATCTAAAGCCTAGTCAGTTTTAGGACTATTTTAGGGTTGTTCATGTTTTTTCGGAAAAGACGAAGCTTAGAGTTGTAGCATGGTACTGATTTCATGATGTTGTGTTTTAACCTTTTGCTTCCTACAGGTCTCCTTCCCAGCTGTTCCCGTCCTAATGCCCTTTTCCCCACTTGGACTCTCTTAGACTCTGTGATAAATCTAATCAGAGTATTGGAGCTGTCTTGTGGTGGAAGTGTTGGGAACATGCACAGACCCCGAGGATCTGGTGACTCTGACAGTACCACCTATAGTCTTTTTCTTGTATGGTGGTGTTCTACGGCGGGGTGCCAGTCTTGAGCGGAGGGTTCTTTGTTGGATGTATTTGGTAATTTTATTTCTGATAAAAAGCAGTCCTGTTCCATGTATAGCTTTGTGGGTGATACAAAGCAGCTTGAAAGTGCATCTTCTGGCAACGGGTAACCAGTGTAGTGCTCTCAAGGCAGGGGAGATGTGGGCTTGCGGCTTTATATGTAGTAGTAGCCTGGCTGCGGAATTCTGGATACGTTGTAGTTTTTTCATAACAGATAGAGATGATCCATGGTAGAGGCTATTGGCATAATCCAGTTTGGATAGTACAAGCAAGATAGTAGCTTGCACCTTGTGTGGAAATCCGAGGTGGGGGAAGATGCGTCATAAAGTCTTTAAGGTGATGAAGCTTGTGCGTGTTAATTTGTCTACTTGGGTATTCATAGTTAACTTGGAATCCATGGTGATTCCTAGGTTTTTAACTTCCTTGGATAATTTTAGGAGGTGGTCCGAGATCGTCAGGCCAGACGCACAGAGGGTCATAATTTTTCCAGTCACCACATGAGTATTTCTGTTTTGGAGGTATTTAGTTTGAGATGGCTCCAGGTCATCCACTGATCAACGTCTCTGAGGCAACTGAAGATTTGAGAGTTTTCAATGTTTTTGGGGTCTTCTAATTTAAGTAGTATTTGTGTGTCATCTGCATAGTTGTAGCATGTGAGATGGAAATCATTGATCAGTTCTGGTAAAGATATCATGTAGATGTTGAAAAGCAAAGGTGAGATGATTGATCCTTGGGGGACCCCTGCTTTTGTGAGGTAGGGTTCGGACGAGAAGGGGGGCGAGTGGATGATATTCGCTTTTTTTTTAAGATAGGAAGTAATCCAGTCGAGAGCAATCCCTTGTATGCCGGCTTCATGGAGTCTTTGAGTTAGGGTGTTATGGTCAACCGTATCAAAGGCAGCTGAGAGGTCCAGGAGAAGTAGTGCAGCAACTCCATTTCGGTCGACTGTGTTTTTAAGATCGTCCCAGATTGCCATGAGTGCTGATTCAGTGCTTCTTCCTGGGCGGAATCCAGTTTGGAAGTCTGAAAGTATAGAATTGTCTTCAATGAATTGTGACATCTGGGCGAATGCTGCTCTTTCTATCAATTTGCCCAGGAAAGGTCCATTTGTGATTGGTCTGTAGTTGTTGGGGTCTTGCGGGTTTAGGTTTGTTTTCTTTAATAATGGTCGTATGTATGCCTTTTTCAGGTCTGCAGGAAAAGTCCCTGAAGTTAAAGAGTTGTTGATGATTCTTCTTACAGGTGTGGCAGCAGAAGTAGATAGCAGGATGTTCTTGAAGATTTGTGGTGGGCAAGGGTCAGAAGGGCAACCAGAAGGTCTGCTTCCTTTGACCAAATCCATAAATTTATCCTGGGATATTTGTTTGAAGGACTGTAGAGGTTGGGATGGTTTATTCTTAAAGGGTATTTTAGTAAAGGGGTTGGTGCTGATGGTTTTCTTCTGTTTTAAATAGGAGTCCAATGTGTCTCCCTTGGTTGTGTAGTGAGGTGCCAATTTGTTTGTGAAATCTTGAGTGGTGGGATGAATTCCTTCCATGCATGTAGGTTTTCAAAATTCATTGAGAATTTTATAAAATTCCTTGGTTGTAGATTGAGCATTTTGAATTCTGTCTGAGTAGTATCTTTTTTTAGCTTTTTTGATTGATGATTTGTATATCCTGTTAAGTTTGTGTAGCTGCAGTTTGTCTTGACTGTTGTTTGTTTTGAGCCAGGTCCGCTGCAACTTTCTGATTTGTTGCTTTATCTTTTTAAGTTCTGTGTTTGTCCAAGGTGTTGGTTTTCTTTTGTTGTGTTTAGTTTTTCTGAGTGGTATTAGGACATCAAAAGCTTCCTGTAGCCACTCATAAAGTTTTGGGACAGAATTAATTGTATCTAGATCTATGTTTGCTGTTAGTTGTGTTTCTAAGTGATCCAAATTGAGTTTGCTCCATGGTCGATAGGTGTATGTATGTAAGTAGTTGTGGGGTGTGTTGATTTGTGGAGTTGTATGTCGGAAAGTTATCATTTGGTGGTCTGACCAGGTGGTTGATGTGATGCTATGAATAGTAACGAGTTCAGGCTTAGCAAAAATGACATCTAGGATGTGACCAGCGATGTGTGTGGGATTGTGTACAATCTGATGTAGGTTCAATGTGAGTTGGCCAGTGGTGATAGCTTTTGGATGGGGCATATTGGGTTTGTCAAACCAAATGTTTAGATCCCCAAGAATGCATAGATTGGAGTATAGTGTAATAAGGTTTGAGACTGTGTCAAGAAAAGCATCTGGGAAAGTGGAGTTGTTAGGTGGAGGTCTGTAAAGGAGGAGAAAGTTACAGGAGGAAGTTGGAGTAGGGTGGCATCTGATAAGGAGGGCTTCACAACCTTGAATGGAGATGTTGTCTGTTTTACTGAGGTTCATTGCCTGTTTGAATATAATCGCTAGTCCACCTCCTCTCTTGCCTATACGGTTTTGTGTGATGGTTTGATAGCCCGGAGGAAGGGCTTCGTGCAACACTGGTGCCGTGTCATCTCCCAACCAGGATTCCGTGATGAATAGTAAGTCAGGTTGTGTGTCTGTGAGCAGGTCGTAGATGTGGTGCTTGTTTTTTGAGATTGATCGAGCATTTATGAGCTGGCAGTTTAGATAAGGTGTGTTAGTGGTAGTGTTGTTTTGTTTAGTAGAAGGGTAAGTAGTGTAATGTGAGCTTGAAACAGGACTGTTGCTAGTTGTGATAACTGTTTGAGGCTCACAATAGTCTTGCTTTTCAATATAGTGTTCCTCTTCCAGCAGGTTAAGGAGGGATTTTGTTGGGTCTGTGTGTGTGGGTGGTGGACTTGGTGGCTGAGAGAGCCATGAGGAGTGTAGTGTTTTTTGTAGGGTAGTTTTATTATGTAACAGACAAGGGGATGCGAGGTTGCTATGAGTGGCATGTTTTTTATTTTGTTTGCGTTTGTTTAGTGTGGATGGAGTATGGGTTAGGGGTGGTGGAGGAGCATGTGGATCATGATGTAAGGCTCTAAAATGTGCAATGGAGGAGAGGCGAGTGAATGAAGGTTGCTGGGTTGGGGTGCTTGTGGTAGGTGTTTGTGAAGAGTGGGGGGGTAGGGGTGGAGATAGGATGGAATTTGTATCCTTTGTGTAGTCCTGGGGGTGGGAGTGGGTATGACGATGAGTGTAATGTAAGTTTGTGTTGCTTTGATGTGCTGATGTTTGTGGTCTGTATTGTTTTTGTGGAATAATGAGAGGGGATATTGGTGTAGTTGTTTTTGGTGAGGGATTTGTATGTGAGTTAGTGCTACTGAGTGGAATTTGAGTGTTAGATGGGGTGTTGATGTGTTTTGGAGATGAATGTATGAGGTGTGTAAGAGGTGATGGGTGTGTGTCAGGGAAGTAAGTATTAGTTGAGATGACCGAAGAGGTAATATGTGTGGTGGAGTGAAATGTGGGGATTGTATGGTTGTGTGTAATTGGTGAGGAGAGGGGAAGAGTGTTTGTAGATGATGTGTTTGAATGCAGGGTTTGGGCATTGTTATGATGACAGGTGGTCTGTGTGGAGCGAACAACGAATAGTGTTGTTGGTTAGTATCAGCAGAGAGTGTGTATCTGGGAAACTGAAACTGAGAGAAATGTAGTTTTGTATTGTGTGGGTGGTGGCAGCTAGTGTTAGTGGGAGGGGACAGAGTAGTGTTTGCTGTAAGAATGAAGGTGTTTGACTGTAGTAGTTGTGGGGGGTATGTGTATATGTGTTGTATGTAGGGTATTGTGTTGGGTGATGGGGCAATGCAATCTGTCTGTGGTCAGTTTGTGATGCATGGTTTGGATGCCTTTGTAGAATATGTGGTTGCATGTTGAGGGATGTGTAGGGGTTGACACCATTCATGGTCATATGTGAATTGGGCAGCATTTCTGGCCCTAGTCCCTGGTCCCTACCTGTCCCAAACAGGCCCAAACAGACAACTGCCCTTGTCCTCTCCACCCAAACAGGCAGCTGCCCTTGTCCTCTCCGCCCAAACAGGCAGCTGCCCTTGTCCTCTCCGCCCTATGCCTCGACGCCCGGGCTGAGACGCCCTGAATCCTAGCCTTTTATAGCCCTACTGGCCAATAAGAAGCTGGTCCTAACCCTAGCCAATCCAATTTCAAACCCTGATTTAGCCAACTAATGGGAGACCCAGCCCTACTCACCAGTCATAGCCCTATTTCTGACCTCCAATCACAGCCCCAGCCCTAAAACCAGCAACCAATCAGAATCCCAGCCCTATCCACCAATCACAGCCGTAGAACCAACAGCCAATCAGAAACTCAGCCCTATCCACCAATCACAGCCCCAGAACCAGCAGCCAATCAGAATCTTAGCCCTATCCACCAATCACATCCCTAGAACCAACAGCCAATCAGAATCTCAGCCCTATTTACCAATCACAGCCCTAGAACCAACAGCCAATCAGAAACTCAGCCCTATCCACCAATCACAGCCCTAGAACCAACAGCCAATCAGAAACTCAGCCCTATCCACCAATCACAGCCCTAGAACCAACAGCCAATCAGAATCTTAGCCCTATCCACCAATCACAGCCCTAGAACCAACAGCCAATCAGAATCTCAGCCCTATCCACCAATCATAACTGCATCCCTGGAGCTAGCAACCAATGAAACACCGTCTCCCAACAACCTATCACAACAGCATATGAAACAACCACAAGGAACTTATATAAGGAGCAAGTTAACTAAACTCCAGTCCCTGTGGGCAGGGGGAAAGGCAACTGCTGCTCTATTCAGAATCTCCTTGAATACAGACAGGCTGAATCCACACTTCCAAGCTAGCAGATTCTACTTTCCAGGTAAGGGGGAGATTGTTTAAGAGACAAACACTGCAATAGTGCTGGGCGCACACTCTAAAATCGGGCTTTTTTTAAAGGCAAAAATACAGGGGGGCAGACAGTTTTTAAGCACAATTTAAATCACACACACAGATTAAAACAGTCTCCTAAGTCCACAGTAAAACAAACACTTTTTGAACAAATAATACTATTTACCCAGAAAAATCTTTGGGCTCCTTACCTAGGTCTTTTTGCAATCCTTGAATACTGGGCTGTATCAGGACACATGGGAGATGCACAGAGGAACACAAAATGGAGGTGCCTGTCTTGGCCTTCCCTCCATTATATGACAATCTATGTTAGTCTACAACACTCTCTGCCACTCTATACCACTCCATGACACTTTACTCCACTCTACGACACTATGCCCCTCCACTCTATTCCACTACACTCTATGGCACTCCGCTCTACACCACTCTGAAACACTTTACTCCACTCTACAACCCTTCACTCTATGCTGCAACACTCTACAACACTCCAATCTGCCCCCTCCAATCTATGTCACTCCACTCCACTCTACGATACTCTACTTTATGGCACTCACTCTAGAACACTTAGCGACTCTCAGCTCTACTACACTCAGGTCTATGACACTTTGCCTAACACCATGCCTATCTACTCCACTCTACTCAATTCTGTACCACTTCACTCTATTCCACTCTATGCCACTCTACTTTATGACACACTACTCCACTCTGTGTTCCTCCACTCTATGACACTCTGCTCCACTGTATGCCACTCCACTCTAAGACACTCTGCTCCACTCTACGCAACTCCCTCACCGCATGCAACTTTACTCCACTCTAATTCAGTATTCCTATCTACACCACTCCATTCTATGCTACTGTATGCCACCCCATTCTATGATACTCTTTTGTACTCTAGGCCCCTCCACTCTACAGCCCTCCACTCTATGCCCATCCACTCTACATCACTCTGCTCTATAACACTGCACTTCAGTCTACACCAATCTACACCATAAAACTCCACTCTACTCCCCAGCTCTCAACTCTACTTCATGACACTCTACGACACTCCACTCCACTACTCCATGATACTCCACTCTACGACACTCCGTGACACTCCTTTCCACTTATGCCACTCCACAACCCTACTCTAAGCCACTCCACTCTACAACACTCTGCTCCACTCTATGCCACTCCATGCCTCTCTTCTCTATTCCACTAACTTTTAGCCATGCTTAACAGCAGCCACGCTTTGTACAACAGGGCTAAAACACATTGGTAAAGCCAATAACTCTGGCATAGGAGCGACCTATTGGCTTTGCCTATGCTTGTTTTTTATAGCAAAAGCTTTTGCTGACAGCACATGCACGCTGTAGGCGAAACCTAAGGAGAGGGACAGAAGTTTGTGTTATTTCTCCCTGTTGTTTGTCTGCTTTGAGTGTGTGAGATGGTTGTGCATTTGCTGTCTGTCTGTGTGCTCTGTGCGTCAGGGAAGCTTCCACTCTGCTGCCTGCAGGGGCATAGCTTCAGGGGTGCCTGTGGGGCGTTACACATCCCCTAATAAGTGTATTTTGTGATAGTTAGGTGCAGGTGCTTTCAGTTGGTTATGGTGTGGTGTCTGTCTGAATTCACCAGGAATTTTTACACACAGACAAAAACGCTCGCACACTCTCCCCCTCTCTCTGTTTGGAAAGACTTCAAAAATGTTGGTTATTTCACTAAATAACGCGCTTCCTTTCTCTCACTTACTCCACCTACCACTACACATTCCTCTCCCTTTCCACTGCCCCTGAAGCCCCTCTTGTGCGCCTTGCTTGTTGTATAATATATTTTAACATCATGTACCAGCGTGATATCTAGAAATCTATAGCCAACATACCCCCCAACCCCAATCATACTGGCCAAGCTACGCCCCTGAGTGTTACTGCTGTGTGCGGGGAAGTGGATGTTACTGTTGCACATGCTTCCTCAAGTGTGCTTTTTTGGAAAGCATGCATTGTTTCTGTCCACGTCGTAACATACATAGTCTGAGAGGAGCCTTGCCCTGCGATATAAAAGCTGTTCTCACAATCCACGCATTTTGAGTTTGCCCTCTTTTTGGGGTGTCTCTTTAGGTATGGTTGGGATAAACCTTGAAAGCATAGCCTGTTTGCTTGATTCTGCTTCAAATAATGATATCTTGATGTTTCCTTGTTCCAGTAAACCTTTCCTTCCTATTGCTTTGGTCTTTCTTGTGCTGGAAATCGAGATTTCCAGGAATTGTCCTGCAATCACAAACTGTCCTCACCCTTTCCTGGCCTGACCCTGAAGCTAGTTGGTGAAGCGGCTCCCTTTTTCCTGTTCACACTAGCATTATTCGAAAGAGTAAATAATATATGGCCTCCTTTTTTCCCCTGAGGTTAATGTCTTCATTTGGGGATTTTTTGTGTGCCTGCTGCAACGGGATTGCCACTGACACACATTCTGAAGACTGACTGTGATAGGGCAGAGTTATGTGTCCATATTCTTTCAAACAAAACTTTACCTTAACAAGACACAACTAAAGAAAGAAATTGGCTGTGGACATGGACTACTATGTTCTCAAAGCGAGAGTGCAGAAAGCAAAGCATTGGCTTAATGCGTTAAAACTCACGAATTTATGTAGGCTGATGTTCGGTGATATAATTCACTCAGAACCTATTACCCGAGTTAAAAGTGGGTTGATTGCCTTTCTGCATTAGTTTTCTCTGAACTAGAGCTAATGACAGTAACACAAGTGTACTCTTATGCAAGAATGAGGTTTTACGCTGTTCAGCAGCACTGAATGGTAATGTGGATGATTGTTGTGACACTGACTCAAAACTGAGCTTGCATTCTCTTTGGCGCCACTGAATAGAAATGCAGAACATTACCCTCCTTTGCTGTGAAGGCAGAATGAGATTGAATACTCCTCTGGGTGACTCTTGGCTTCACTAAGCAAATATTTATGCAGATGACTATTCGGATGTTCTCTGACCAAGAATGAGGTCAGATCCTCTACTCTGTCACTGGTCCCTCAGCTGCAAAAAATAGTAATTTGGGGTCGTATGTATCATGCATTTTTGCAGTCGCAAGCAGCCTGATCGGTCCATTTGTGACCGCAAAAATGCATTTTTGTATGTGTGAATTCCAATTTGCGATTTGGTAACACGTAACCGAATTCACATATCGATTTGGTATTAGCAAGGGGCTTGCTAAGGGCGTCCCTTCCAAATACCGAATCGCAGCGGTGTGTAGGAATGTTTTGTGACCGAAATGTGTTCACAAAACATTCACATTTTACCACCTACATCAAGTAGGTGGCAACCCATTCACAAACTGGAAGGGGTCCTCAAGGGACCCTTTCCCTTTGTGAATGGTAGAGAAAACGCTTTTTAAGTGTAGGCAGTGGTCCCATGGACCAATGCCTACTCCTAAAAAATTAAAAGAAAACTTTTCATTTTTCTTTTTTAAACACATCTTGTTTTCCTTTAAGGAAAACGGGCTGCATTAAAAAAAAGATTGCTTTATTTCAAAAGCAATAATAGACATGGTGGTCTGCTGAGCCCAGCAGGCCACCATCCCTGTGATTTTAGCATTTCCTAATAGGTCACAAATTGCGGCCTACCTCATGAATTTTAATGAGGTAGGTCTATTTGCGAGCCGTTATGAGACACTAAATCAAACTCCAGGAGTTTCATACATTTAAATAACGGTTACCTAATTGTGATTCGCAGAAAATCGCTTTTAGGAAATCGCTATTCAAAGTATTGGTGCATCTGGCCCTACATTATTACTCTAGCTTTCTCTTACCCAAGGATTCGATAAGGCACTGTCCACATTTGCTGAATAGTAATGTGTTCGATGCATGAAAGAGTTTAGATACTCTTGTGTGTCACTAATCAATTGAGTGCAGCGAATAGTAACAAATCTGATTTCCCTTGAATTCTCTGGCCCGAGAATGTGTTTGGCTATTCTCCGGTATGAGTGTGGCTATAACCATTACTGGAGAGAATGGTAAGGTACATGATTATACTAGCATTCTCTGATTCGCTAAACTTAAGAGAGCCATTAAGAGTCAACATCGGATTTTGTTGTTTTGTTACATTATCCCTCAACTAGAGCGAGTTCAAGTGCAGGCGACTATAGTGACATGTTCTGGTGTGAAAACTAGAGGCCATATGATCGTACATTTGGAATTGCAACTTCCCAATTGTGATCCAATGTGAATCGTAATTAGGAAATTGCAATTCCAAATGTTCAAAACTTCAACGAGTTACGTTTGCGATTCCCAATGGGTCACAAATAGACCTACCTCATCAATGTTCATGTGGGAGGTCTCACTTTGCAACCCACTGGGAATTGCAAAACATCACAGGGATGGTAACCTGCTGGGGTAAGTAGACCACCACGTCTGTGATTGCTTTTAAATAAAGTAATCTTTTTTTAAAAATGCAAACCGTTTTTCTTAAAGCAAAACTGGATGCATTTAAAAACACAAAATTAAAAGCTTTCCTTTCATATTTTAAGAGCAGGCAGTGGTCCGCGGGACCACTTCCTTCTCTTAAAAAATTATTTTACAGACATTCACAAAGCCACTTCCCGTTTGTGAATGGGTTATCACAAACTTGAAGTTGGTGGAAACCTGCAAATATTTTGCGACCGCATTTTGATTGCAAAACATTCATCATACCACTGCAATTTAGTTTTAGGAAGGAACGCCCTCAACACACCCCTTCCTAATACCGAATCACAGTGCCAAATTGTGATTCGGTAACAGGTCAGTGAATTGCAATTTTGCATTTGGAACACGCCAGACAGCTCTTTAGTGGTCGCAAATGGCCCGATTCAGCAAAATGGACCGTTTGCGACCACTAAAGAGCTTTGATCATCTGGCATCTAGGTTAGAGTCTGTTCTTCGTCGCCAGTCTTTCCCTGTCACCTTAGGCTCTAATTATAAGAGTGCCTGCCTTCCATACTGTGCATTTATAACAGAAAATATCTAATAGTGCTATACAATGTAAGCATTCAGTGTGGGAACAGGACTGTCAAGATTCAACATTAGTTTCACGTCGACTTATGACGTTGGCTAAATAAATGTACATAGTGTGATTTGTCGTGAAAAGTGCAGTCTCACCTATTGTTTCTTTTAGCGTTCTACGAGTGAAAAGAACAAATCCCATGCGGGGATTCCAAGACAATATAGAAGCACGATGAAACATATTGCATATCTTATGTGCTTTACTTAAGAATAAATTAATATGTTAAGGGGGTCTTCAAATGTACAGGTCAATGTTTGGGATAATTGTCACACCTCGTATCCAAAAAAGGTGAGGGACTGTGTCAGGCCCGGTTCTAGTGGGTGGGCCAGGCCCACCCAAACATGACCTTTGACCTTTCCAGTCAGGGCAGAAGAGACCATGGAGAAAGCACCTCTTAAATGCTTCCTCCATATGGAGGGCAAAACATGACTTTTTGTTCACTTTGTTTACCTTAATTATCAGTCAGGGGTCATCAAAGGACCTCTAGATTACATTTTAAAATTAATTGTTTTGATAATAGCTGTTTTACTTATGTACTGATAGGGACAAAAATGCTGTCTTTAGATTATTTACCCTATATTTGAACTGGCTGAGACATTAAAATAGTGGTCACACCAGTAAAATAAAAACAGCCTAGTGGCACCCCTAGCTTGTGTCTCAGGCAAGCTGCATTGGGGTGGTGTGTTGAGGCAGATTTTTCCTGCAAATGATGCAGCAGGTGCAGTGGCACCAGGGCCCAGGAATATGAATGGCCTTCTGCACTCCAATTATGGCTATTTCTGTGTGGGGATACTGAGAGTTTTATGTAATTTCGTCTGTGTAGTATGCACACTGTCAAATGGAGCATACATTACACTATTCAAACACTGGCAGTTCATGCCTCATTGAATGAGCAGTCCCAATGTGGAATTGCAATGCCTACAAGAATATATGTTACTAAATTACTGGTTTATCTCAAGTAAATAATTGTGCTGGGCTGAGTTTATTCTCACCAGTGTAGCAGGGTTACAAACATGCACATTTCATTTTCTGATATCTTGTTACAGTATATTGCAAATTCTCAGGATCTAGTCGGAGCCACAGAAATTATGCAATTTTGCGACTATGGTGTTTTCCCTTTAAATATGGATTTGCTGCATTTGCCACATAATCCACTATCTGATGCCTAATCTACAGTTTAAAAAAAGGTTTCTAGCTCGAATGGATGAAAAGTTGCTAAAAATACTGCTGCAGAGTTGAAGGACTTTTGTAAAGGCTGAAAGGTTTTCTGTTGCCTATTGCTGTACTCGGGTGGTAAACTTACACAACTGAGGTGCAACCTATGCCCAGGGAGTGATGTGTAAAAAACAAATTGACAAAGTAATAAAGTAATACTATCACAAAATGTGCTTCATTCAGCCACATTATTTGTCTTTTCTTGCTGCATAATTATGTCTGCTCTGCTGCATAACTCGGTCCTCCCCACAGCATAATTGCAGTGATCATGTTTATAGTGATCTTACTTTTCACATGTACTAGTAATGACATTGATCAAAATCCAGCTCAATAAAAAGCTACCAAGTGTCATACAAAGTGGTATGATATACACAAGATGGCATTAAGGCTAATTATCCAAACATACATCAGAAAATAATAATTCATTCCACAGGGACATTTTAAAATTGATATCGCTAAACATTTGCCACAAAGTATGATTTTCAGGTAAATGGATAATGTCTTCGTAAATCGCAGCATATACTTTATACAGCTGTTTTAAACTAAATAGGTACAATTTTTACGACAAAATTTCATCTGTTTTATTTGGGCACATTTCCTAAATAGTGCTTGTTTGCTTTCAATCAATCAATCAGTCAAAGAGGATTTATAGAGTACAGCTAATCTCCAACAAAGGTATCCAGACACTAGGGACATTGCTGCTTTGAGTGCTCAGTTGAACAGACAGGTCTTGAGTTCTTTCCTGACTTCCAGAAGAGAATGTGGTCCATAGGTGAAGGGGGAAGTCATGCTAGGATTTTGCCATGATGTTCAGAGGATGCAGAAGGTGTGTGGGAGGGAGAGGGAAGCAGAAGGTTGGTGGATGTTCAGGCAGTGGTTGATGTATGCTGGTCCTCGATTGTGAAGGGCTTTGTAGGTGTGTATCAGCAAATTGGCATCTCTTCTGAATGGGGAGCCAGTGGGGCTTCTTGGGGTGGGGTGGTGTGAGTTCATTTGGGAGGACGAGGATGAGTTTGGCCACTGAATTCTGTATGGTCTGTAGTCTCCTCAGGGGATGTGTGATGATTCCTGCGTGGAGTCTATTGTCGTAGTCCAGTAGACTGGTGACAAGGGCTTGAGTGACAGTTTGCCTGGTGTTGACTGGGAGTCATTTGAAGAGCTTACAGAGCATGCGAAGGGTGAGGAAGCGGGCAGAAGAGGCTGTGTTCTGGATTTTCATGGGGACCTTTCTGTCCTGGATGGTTGCCAAGGATGCAAGAGTGGTCTGAGAGTGTGCATATCCTAGTTCAGAAGGCCACCAGGAGTCTTTCCACAGGTCGGTGTTGTTCCTAAAGGTCAGTACTATCCCCACCTCATGCTTCCACACCCTGAAGACACATATCTCACCTCACCTCACCTCAAGGATTTACAATGGTGCAGATATTGCCATTTGTGAACTTGTGCATGATTTTGCTGAAGCCTTTCCACTACTTCATGAAATGCATGTATATGCAGTCTTATATGGACTACAACTGCAACTGCAGCCTGTGAGAGCACCTTTTCAACACTATCACCTGTCCTCGCACCTTTCTGTCACACAAAGAGTGGAAAGTGAATTTGACCAGTTTAGCACATGAGATGGAGCTCACAACATACTTATGTATGGCCTTGTTTGTAAGAGAATATTCAAAGAACAACAGGGCCTGTATTACAGATAGGGAGCACTGTCCCTGTTTGTTTCACTGCGCACCTTTGAACAGGTGCGCTGGTTGCAAACAGGGACCATGCACCCTGTTATAATTAATGCACTGCCCTCAGGATGCTGGGAACCCGTCCCTGCCCTTAGGGCAGTATTTCAATGAATTACGGAGCGGCTGTTTATAAGTATAGAAAGCGTGTTTCACAATGCAGGTGTAATGCTGCCTGAAATTTAAAGAGGGAAGCAAGATCCCCTTGCAGGTAGGTGCAGTCAGTGCCTGCATCGGCTTGCTGGGTGATGTCTTGGGTGGGGTCCATGGTAGCCCCTTAGCCCTGTTCAGAAGGCTGGCTTCTGAAGGCACACAGACTGTGCACCAGGTTTCTGTGGTGTTTGGTCAGTGTGTATCTTGAGGGTCTATTTGTCCCTGTGCCCGCATCCAAGATTTGGGGTGATCAGAGAGGCAAAGTTGTTGCCTCATTTGCATGGGGCCATGCTCCAAAAGAAATGAGGGAATGCCTCACAAAGATAGCGCTAGCTCTATATGTGTGCCAGCGCTATCGGTATTACAGCAGGGGATGCACATGCAGCCTCCCGCTGTAATGCCCTAGTACCCCAGGGTGCACAAAGCAGGCAATGCGCCCTCAAGGCTCTCTGTGTGATATGCCCAGAAGTTTACTTCTTTGACCAATTACCAGTTATGAAAACTGCCATCAGATATCAGGAATATTGCTTTCTTTTGTTGCAAATGTGTTGCTTTTTGTTAAACTTGTTTATTAATAAAAGCAAAAGAATGACATGAAAATAACCAGTGTGGAAAGAAGTGTTGGGCAAATCACACGGAGTTAAAAGCAAGTCTTGATAGTGCAAAGAGGCAAAGGGTTGGGTGTGGTAACAGGATCTTCTTAAACTTGAACTACTATTACAATCTGCTTGGTATCCAGGTGCTTTAATTGAAGCCCGGCCTGCTGGAAATTATGAGGGTTGGGCATGGCGAGTATAGACATCAGCTTTTACTCTCAAATAACTCTCTACATGCTCTGTATCACTGTTTGGAAGAAAATATAATGTAAATCTAGCGATTGTAGGCTACATCCAGAATTGCCAAAAATTGGACACACATTGGCCCACCAGAACGCACCCTTGGCCCATCCAGAACGGGTCCTGGACTGAGTTAGTTAACAAGCATTGGCAAAGCCTATGTGAAATCTATTGGCTTTGTAGATGTATTTTTTACATGTTAAACAGCAGTTGAGCTGCTGTGCAACACGCTTGAAGTAAAAAAAAAAACGCTAAATTGCAGACAATGCAGGCAGCGTCAGTGCTTTTTAAAAAACTTTAAGTCATGAGCTCTGGAGTTGAGGCTGAAGCAGGCGCGCAACGCCCATTGAGCTAAAAAGGCTTTAGCCCCGCTCCACCTGTCGCGTGTTTGAGCCCAGGCTGCAGCTTTGTGGATAACTGTAACCAGGAAAGCCTGGGCCGAAGAATACTTGGAAAGTGACTGTGAGAACCAACATTTTCTTTTCTCCAAATGAGACACGTTCAGCTGCTGCTAAAGGAATGGAGGATCTCTGGAAAACAACAGCAGCGTAAACCACAAACCCCATGGTAGAAGCTCTCCTTTTTTTTTTTTCAAATATATTTTTATTGAACTGTTTGCTGTTTTACATATGTAGGTCATTTTACAGTAACATTTTGTCATTATTATACACTTCTACTTAGTTGTCCGCACCACTGTTTTGCTGCGTTTGTATTGTGTTCCACAATTACTTGCTCATTTCGGTATTTTTATAATACTTGTATAACATTGCCCACTACGCATAATCAATCTGATTTTATGGAGACAGTATTAGTGCCCCTTGTTACTTTTTATATTGGTGACCTAATAACAGACTTAACTCCACTACAAACTATATATAAACTTAATGGCTTATGTGGGTGTGCCTGCTTAACTTCAAGGAGGGGGGGGTCGTCATGGAGTTTCATTCTAAGTAGGAGTGGACTATCTACTGTTCCCCTCCCTCCTCCGCTCTTTTAGTCATTGCGTCCTATCCCCTGTACTCTCTCCCTTTGCGCCCGGGCTGGCGGGGCACCCGACGTTCCTCCCCTCCTGTTTTCTGGAACCTTTCCTTACAAGCGCATCAGGTGACCCTCTCAACTAATTCAGCCCATCCCCTCAGGTGCCATTGGTCCCTTCGTTAGGCCGTCCCAGCTTGTCACTAGGTTTTCCCACTCTGAGGCGATGGGGGTCTGGCGAACCCCCCTGGCCTCCTCGGCCTTAAGGACCCGCAGTTCTGCTCTGGACCATCTTGTGACATCGCTTCTCCATTCTGTCAGTGAGGGGGGTGCGATCGACTTCCAGCCCTTCGTAATCAGCCTTTTGTAGAGGGCTAGGGACAGGTCAAGGAAACGACTCTCTACCCTTCTCCATTTGGCACTAGCTCTGAGGCCCAATAGACATATGTCGGGGGTTGGCCGGATCTCCGTCCCGAACAGCTCCGTGAGATTCGCCATCATCGCTTCCCAGCCCCTCTGGAGTATTGTGCATCCCCACATCATATGATCAAAGTCGGGATCACCATATCCGCTTCTGGGGCAAGTCTTGGGCTCCCCCCGTATATGCGGTACAGCCGTTGGGGAGTAAGGTATGTTCTGTGTAGGTAATTGTATTGGATGTATCTCAGTCTTGTGTTGTGTGAGATCACCCTAGGATAAGCAAGTGCTCTAGTCCACTCTGACTCAGTCAGATCCCGCCCAATTGTCTTCACCCATTTTTCTCTTAGGGATCGCAGGGGGTCCACAGCTACCTCTATTTGGGCCCTGTATATTTTGGCTATTAGGTGGGTTTCCTCTCCCCCTGTCAGCAGGAGGTGCAACACCCCGTGGGGAGCGGGTTCTGCATTGACCGTGGTCCAATGCTCCTTCAGGGTGTGCACCAGCCTTCCAAAGAGTAAAAATTGTCCTATTGGGACTCCCCCCCCTACTACATCAGCAAAGCTCCTCAGCACCCCCTCCCTGAATAGCTCCCCCACTGTCTCTATCCCTGCTCTCGTCCAAGGTCCCAGTCCCATTCCCCCTGGCCCCTCCGCTCTCGTATCCAGAGCGACGGTCGCAAGCGGCAGAGCGGGAGAATACGGTGGCCCCACTCCGGTCCTCCTCTCACACTGTTTCCAGCATCTCATCGCCACATTGTACATTATGTTGCCTCTAATGGGGGCCATCTTCCTGCCCACCATATTTGCTGTAATCTGAGCTACTTCAATTTCACCATGTGCGGTAGCCAGGTCCAGCCGCCCCCTACCCGCTAGCCAGCCGGCCACCCATTGTAACTGGGACGCCAGGTAATAACCTACGAAATCTGGGGCGCCCAGGCCTCCCAATCGCGTCGGTCTACAGATGGTCGAGAGCGCGGTTCTTCTGCGGCCCTCATCCCATATCAGTTCTCTGAGCAAGGCGTTCAACTCTCGGAACCATGCCACGGGGATCTGTAGTGGTAAGTTAGCAAAATAGTAGAGGAGGCGTGGAAGCATGACCATTTTTGAGAGCGCCACTCTGGCCATGATTGTTAGTTTTAATGATCTCCAGAACCCCACCGAGGGGCGCAATGATCTAAGTGTCCTACCGAGGTTGCCATCCCTAAGATCATTTATTTCGTGAAATATTTGTATGCCTAGGTATTTAAATGTCCGCGGAGCCCAATTTACATCAGCTGGGCACGCATCCGGGCGTGCACTATCTGACATCACGGGGAAAACATATGTTTTCCTCCGGTTAAGTCGGAGTCCCGATATGCCCCCGAAGTCTTCTAGTATCCCCAATGCCCACGTGAGTCCTCTTGTCACGTCCCTCATGTAAATAAGTATATCATCTGCATACAGAGAAACTATGGCGGTCATTCTGACCTTGGCGGACGGCGGAGGCCGTCCGCCAAGGTACCGCCGTCAGAACACCGCACCGCGGTCGAAAGACCGCGGCGGTGATTCTGACATTTGCCCTGGGCTGTCGGGCGGCCGCCAAAAGGCCGCCCGCCAGCCCAGGGCAAATCAACCTTCCCACTAGGATGCCGGCTCAGAATTGAGCCGGCGGAGTGGGAAGGTGCGACGGGTGCAGTTGCACCCGTCGCGTATTTCAGTGTCTGCAAAGCAGACACTGAAATACTTTGCGGGGCCCTCTTACGGGGGCCCCTGCAGTGCCCATGCCCATGCATGGGCACTGCAGGGGCCCCCAGGGGCCCCGCGGCACCCCCTACCGCCATCCTGTTCATGGCGGGAGAGCCGCCATGAACAGGATGGCGGTAGGGGGTGTCTGAATCCCCATGGCGGCGGAGCGCGCTCCGCCGCCATGGAGGATTCAGATGGGCAGCGGAAAGTCGGCGGTACCCCGCCGGCTTTCCGCTTCTGGCCGCGGCTGTACCGCCGCGGTCAGAATGCCCGGCGGAGCACCGCCAGCCTGTTGGCGGTGCTACCGCCGACCTCCGCCCTGGCGGTAATTACCGCCAGGGTGAGAATCAGGGCCTATATGTTCAGACGGACCCCAAATAATTCCCCTGCCCACGCCTTCACTCTGCAGTTGCGATGCCAGGGGCTCGATTGCCAGGGCAAACAATAGTGGGGACAAAGGGCAGCCCTGCCTAGTTCCCCTGTATACTGGGTATGCACTGGAGATCATCCTTCCAGTTTTAACTCACGCTAACGGGGATGAGTACAGCAAATCCACCCATTTCACCCACTTCTCCCCCAGCCCCATTTTAAGCATCACAGTCCTTAAATAGTCCCACCTGATGGAGTCGAAGGCCTTCTCGAAATCCACCGCGAGTAAGGCCCCCTCTAGCGGCCTCCGGTCCCTGGGCATGTGCAAGATCGTAAACACCCGTCTCAGGTTCAGGGAGGTACTACGACCGGGGACAAAACCGTTCTGATCAGCGTGCACTAACTTTGTCATAAGAGGGAGCAACTGAGCAGCCATTATCTTACTTAGTATTTTGAAGTCGCTGTTTAACATTGATAAGGGCCTGAAGTCCGTCACCGGAGCTTCCCTGTCTTTTGTCTTGGGGAGCGGTACCACTAAAGCCTCCCGCATTGTGTGCGGTAGTTCTCCATATTGCAGCGCCTCTGCGTACATCCCTGTCAATTGGGGGGCCAGCAGCGATTTGTACTTTTTATAAAAATCCATGGGGAGACCGTCTGTCCCTGGGGTCTTTCCGGGTGCTAACTGTTCTATCGCTTCATTTACTTCCTCCATCGTTACTGATCCCCCCAGGCTGTCTCTCTCCTCTGCACTCAGTGTTGGTAGTGGAGTTTGCTGCAAGTATCTATCGAGAGATTCCATCTGCAGTTCGTCGGGATTCCCGTACAACTGCGAGTAATACTCCCTGAATGCGTCGTTTATGGGGCCCGGCCTGAGTCTGCGAGACCCCTCCCCGTCTATTCCACATGTGATGGGCTCACCCTGCCCTCCCGGGCGGACCAGCCACACCAACAGTCTCCCCGATCTATGTCTCAATATATTCTGCCAAGTGACTGCGTAGGGCCACTCTGTACGCCTGGTCCTCCAGAGCCGAAGGAGACAGCCTCCATGATGGTATGGGGGGTCTATCCTCTGACACCCTCATCGTTATTAACAAGGGATTATGGTCAGACAAGGTGCGGGCTAAGTATTCCGAGCGTGTCATTTTACTTATCAGGCCTGCTGTGCAGACTACTCTATCAATTCTTGTGTGCACTCGGTGGAGACCCGAGTAATATGAGTATTCTCAAGCCGTTGGGTGATGCATTCGCCAGACATCTGACAACCCCCACGTGTCCAGCCACTCACTCAGCCTTTTGGCTGTTTTGATTGTCACTGCCCCTTGTAGAGGCGGGGTGGACCTGTCCATGTTTGTGTCTAGCACTGCGTTAAAGTCCCCCCCTACTAGTAGCTCTCCTGCACTTTGGCGTGTGAGGTGTCTCGATAGGCTCGTCATAAAGGGGACCTGGTCTTGATTGGGGGCATATATGCAGCTCAAGACTATCGGGATACCTTGTAGCCTCCCTTCTAATATCACGAATCTTCCCTCCCGGTCTATATTGGAAGAGGTCATTGTGAAGGGGACCCCCGCTCTGATCCATACTAATGCGCCTCTTGCATAGGCTGAGTATTCCGATGCGAACACCTGCCCCCTCCACCTGCGCCTTAGCTTCTCTCCCTCTCCAGACGCCAAGTGTGTTTCCTGTAGTAATGCCACCTGTACCCCCCTTCTCTTTAAATAAGAGAGTATTTTGTGCCTTTTAGCTGGTGTGCCCATCCCCCTAACGTTCCAGGTCAATAAATTGTAGTCCGCCATTTCATGATTTCAATCTGGTGACAATGCCCCGCTTCTCTCCGGTCGCGAAGTTATTTTCCCGCATCATCATGACTTTACCGCAATCAAATTCTGCCACCCACATTGCCATATTAACTTGTAACTGTGTATCCCAACCCCCAATCCCCAGGGCACCTCCTAACCTGTAGGCTGCCCAGTAAACTATGCAACCGTGCAACTTGTTCAATCTTTGATCAGCTGTACTCGCCATTCTGAATAGGCGAGGTTCTGTTCCAGGGGGTGGCCAAGTCCGGAGGGGCCACTATTTCACTTGACATGCCCAGTCCCCGGCGCCTTCCGCAGGCCCAGGCTAGCCAAGTTCATCAGCCGTTTGTGGGGTCACCTTCGGGGCTCTGGTCGAATGTTCCAGGTCTCCCGCAGAGGACACCAGCGTGTCGTCCGTTTCATTCCCAGAGCCCTCCTGGGGGGATGCCTCACCACCCATGCGTGCCGCCGCTTCCAGTGCTTCCTTCCTGCCTTTCTCTTTCTGTGTTTGTGTAGGCGCCAGTCGTCTGCGGTCTTTGGCCTTCCTTCCCTTCAGGGCCTGGCGAGCACTGCCCCCGGTCGGGCCCTCTCCTGTGGAACCTCCCGCCCGGGGGCCACGTGACTCAAGCCATTCCCATGCCTCCTCAGGGGATTGGAGGAACGTTGTCTTCCCTTCCAGTATCACTCTTAGTCTGGCTGGGTAGAGTAGCGAGTACTGAATTCCCTCCTCCCTTAGGGCTCTCTTAACTGCCAGAAACGAAGATCGCTTGTTTTGCACCTCCAGGCTAAAGTCCGGGAACAGTGTCACCTCCCCATTTGCGACTTTGAATGGGCCCGACTCCCTGGCCCTCTGCAGGAGGGAGTCCCTGTCTCTATAGTGTAAGAGTTTAGCTATCACGGCCCGGGGGGGTCTCCCCGGAGCAAGGGGTCTCGCCGGCACCCGATGTGCCCGCTCCAGCGTGTAGAAAGGGGTCAAGCGCCCCGGCGCCACTGTCGTACTGAACCATTTCTCCAGAAATTCAACAATGTTCGCACCCTCAGCCCCCTCCGGGAGGCCCACCACGTGCACATTGTTCCTTCTGTTCCTCCCCTCCGCATCTTCAGCTCTCTTTTCGAGGCGCACCACTCTGTCAGCCAGGGAGGTCACTTCAGCCATCAGGTCTTTCTGCTTTGGTTCTATATCGGCCAGTGCAGTTTCTGTCTCTTTAACTCTTTCTGCCAGTTTATGGTGGTCCGCTCTCAGTAGGCTCACCTCCACCGCTACCTGACTGATCTCCCGTTGTAACGTTGTTTTGGTGTCCTCGATCGCCCCGAGTATTTTATCTAAAGTATCCTGGACTTTGATCTGCATGTGGCCCTGTGTATCCAAATCACCGCTCTCGGCCTGGGCTGCAGTGTCCATGGTTCTGTTCTTGTGGCGGCTCTTGGGGGGCATCTGATCAACAGCGGACTTCGCCCCGGGCCTCCGGCAGCTGCCCCAGCAGTTTCTGTTGTTCCACTCCGGAATGCCTCTCCCCAGACACTCTCCGTTTAGGCGCTAACTGTTTCAACTCCGGGTCCTTTAGCCCGTCGTAGACTCTCAACTGACACTCTTCATCATGTCTCCGAGTTTCCTCCCGCTAGCCTCCCTTGTTGCACCAGGGACACTTCTGTGCTCGGTCCTACTCATTTAGGGATCTCCAGTACCACAATGCGCCCGGGGGAGTCCGCGATTCTACCTTTCGGGCAATCCAACCATCGCTCACCCCCGGGGGCGCGGTCCACCGTCCGCTAGCTCCGTCAGTTGGCCCTTTTGTCTCGCTGGCTTGGTCCTATCATCTGGATTCCTCAGCCCCGGGTCCCCATTAGGCACCCATGGGTCCCGGGTCGACCCAGTCCGGGGCCACCCCGTTCCGACCCCCGACTCAGCCGAACCAGCCACCCCGCAGCCAGCTCACCAGTGTTTGCAGGGGTCCGCCAGGTCCCGTTATCCCTCGCTCACTCCGCTTCTTCGGTGTGTGCCAGGTCCCAGAGGCCCACCTCAAGTCAAGCAGCTCCGCAGTTTGTCCCCGGGCCACGCCCCTACCTCGAGATCGCTCCGCACTGCCACTCTCTCGCTCGTGGCCTTGCTTCGTCCCCAATCCTTCCTGGGGGGGCCTCACCCGTGGCCTGGGTTAGCGCCACTTCGCCTCCCAACAGAGTGCGTCTTCCACCGGGTCACCAGGACCCAAACGGCATCTCTGCCCCAGCTGGTGGTCTCCGCCGGCGTCCTCCACTATCTTCAGCCTCTGGGCCTCCTCAGCCCGCAGCCCTGCCCGTGGCCGCAGCCCCGATCTCGGGCCTGCCCCTGTGTGCTACTGGGGCCACCCGCATCCAGTGGCGCAGTCTCCGTGCGCCTCAGCAGTGCGCGATCGCCCCTGGGCCCCCCCGGCCCCACCGGCTCCTCCGCTGCCACTGGAGAGCCTGCACGGCACCTCCCGCTGTTCTGCGCCGTCCACACACTCACCGCTTCGGTTCGCGGCACCACGCAAGGCCTCCGGGCCGCCTCAACCTGCAGCCCCGTCCATGGCTGCGACCCCGGTCTCGGGCCCGCCCCCTGTGTTCTTCTGGGGCCGCCCGCATCCAGTGACACGGCCTCCGTGCGCCTCAGCAGTGCACGATCTCATCTGGGCCCCCAGGCCCCCGCCGGTACCTCCGCTGCCACCGGTGAGCCTGCTCGGCGCCTCCCGCTGCTCTGTGCCGTCCACGCACTCACCACCTCGATTCGCGGCACCACGCAAGGCCGCGGCCTCTGCTGCGTGCTCAGGCCCACGGACTCTGAAGTCCCCGACTGGCAGATTCCGGCACTCCCGGAGCTGCCGCGGAGGCCCACACACGCTCGGCCCCCTCCGCTGGTCTTGCCCCGCAGCCTGGACCTCAATCGGCCCGGGGAGGGCTCATTACCGACTCTCTATTCGCCGGCCCCTCCGGAGCTAACAATTCAGGCGTGCGCCATCTCCAGGTCCTTGGCCACGCCCCTACAAACCCCATGGTAGAAGCTCTCCTTGTGCAGAGAATGTGTTTGTTTTATGTTTCACTGTTGTTTTGAAGGTGAACCAATGTTAGGCCATTACCATTGGAGTGAGAGAGAATCTGCATCTGAAAGAAGAGTTCTGCCCTGTTTCCAACTCGACTTATGCCCTAAGCACTTCAAGCAAAGCAGCAGGAAAAAACTCAATGTGTCTTGAATTATAATTGCGCCCACATAGTGCATTGATACTCCAAGTAGGCCCTCCTGACCTTTACATGCAGCCCTTTGGTCAACAGCAGTTCCGGGCTGCTCTGTACTCGTCTCAGCACTAACAATAAAAGATGTAAAGAAAGAGCCATGCATTTATTTAAAGGTTAATTTGCGTTAAAGAAAAGGAGAAACTAGTGAGTCCTGCGCTGCCAAACTTTAGGCACATCTTCAGTTTTAAAGACATCTTGCAGCAAAAGAGTTAAAAATATAGGTGGTCATTACAACCCTGGCGGACGGTGTTAAAACGGCGGTAAGACCGCAAACAGGCCGGCGGTAAAAAAATGGGAATTATGACCGTGGCGGAAACCGCCAACAAAGACAGCCACTTTAACACTCCGACCGCCACGGCGGTACGGACAAACAGCGCGGCGGTCACCGCCAACAGACAGGCGGAAGACAAAGTACCGCCCACAGTATCACAAACCTACCAATCCGCCACCTTTTCCGGGGCAGATTCACCGTGGATAAAAACAAGGCGGAAACAGCCGTTTCAAAGGGAAAACGCTCACCTCTACACACTCCACGAGGAATCAGGACACCATGGATCCGGAACTCCAAATACTCCCTGCGATAGTCTTCCTGCTCCTGTACGACCATCATCAACGTCGGCGCCGAAGACAACGGTGAGTACTGCACCTACGACATAGGGGAGGGGGAGGCAAAAGTCAGGAACACACACACGCAACACCCCCACCCCCACCCCGACCCTCACCCACTACAACACTCACACCAATGCATATCCAAACATTACAGTAACAACCCCCCAAACCCCCCGGAAGAATGCAAAGACAAAAGGAAATGAGTGCAACCATTGTAATTTATCAAAATACAGTAACCAAATATATACAGATAAATATACACACTCAACAAAATATACATCACGATTAGTAGTGCAGGTAATGCACCATTCAATGTCCGTGGACCACTGGGCCCAAAATGCATGGGCGAGGCCCACATCAGATACCTGATCAAAACGGAGAGAACACTGCCGGGGCATCAGATAGAAATACAACAGGCACCTCAGGGGGAAGGGGGGGCACCTCAGCCGGATGACTGCACGACGCCAGATCCACGAGGGGCGTCCATGCCCATTGATGTATCCTGGGGAGTGCAAAGCCACAGTCTCTCAAGTCTCTACAGTGGGTGGTTTGCCCACTGTTCAATCCTGGGGAGTGCAAATCCAGTCTCTCAAGTCTCTACAGTTGGTGGTTTGCCCACTGTTACATCCTGGGGAGTGCAAAGCCACAGTCTCTCAAGGCTCTACAGTGGGTGGTTTGCCCACTGTTCAATCCTGGGGAGTGCAAAGCCAAAGTCTCTCAAGTCTCTACAGTGGGTGGTTTGCCCACTGCCATACCCTGGGGAGTGCAAAGCCACAGTCTCTCAAGTCTCTACAGTGGGTGGTTTGCCCACTGCCATATCCTGGGGAGTGCAAAGCCACAGTCTCTCAAGTCTCTACAGTGGGTGGTTTGCCCACTGCCATATCCTGGGGAGTGCAAAGCCACAGTCTCTCAAGTGGATAACAGTATCCACTGGTTCTGGAGGGGGACTGGTGCCCAGAGTGCTTCATCCTGTGCAGGACAGAAGGAGTGGATGCTGTTCTCAACTGGTTCTGGAGGGGGACTGGTGCCCACAGTGCTTCATCCTGTGCAGGACAGAAGGAGTGGATGCTGTTCTCAACTGGTTCTGGAGGGGGACTGGTGCCCAGAGTGCTTCATCCTGTGCAGGACAGAAAGAGTGGATGCTGTTCTCCACTGGTTCTGGAGGGGGACTGGTGCCCAGAGTGCATCACTCTCCGTGACGGTCCCAGTGCCGTCACTGCCCCTGCTGCACATAGGCTAGCGGTGCTTGAGTTGGCGGTGCTTCCCCTGTTCAGCGGTGCTTGCCATGGTGGTCTGTGCCCTGTTAAGCGGTGCTTGGCCTGTTCAGCGGTGCTTGCCATGGTGGTCTGTGCCCTGTTCAGCGGTGCTTGTCCTGTTCAGCTGTGCTTGCCATGGCGGTTTGTGCCCTGTTCAGCGGTGCTTGGCCTGTTCAGCGGTGCTTGTCCTGTTCAGCGGTGCTTGCCATGGCGGTCTGTGCCCTGTTCAGCGGTGCTTGTCCTGTTCAGCGGTGCTTGCCATGGCGATCTGTGCATTGTTAAGCGGTGCTTGGCCTGTTCAGCGGTGCTTGCCATGGCGGTCTGTGCCCTGTTCAGCGGTGCTTGTCCTGTTCAGCGGTGCTTGCCATGGCGGTCTGTGCCCTGTTCAGCAGTGCTTGTCCTGTTCAGCGGTGCTTGTCCTGTTCAGCGGTGCTTGCCATGGCGCTCTGTGCCCTGTTAAGCGGTGCTTGGCCTGTTCAGCGGTGCTTGCCATGGCGGTCTGTGCCCTGTTAAGCGGTGCTTGCCATGGCGGTCCTTCATTGCCCAGCAGGGCTGTGGGTGCCGGGGCCCTCCTGGGCACTGACTCTGGCGGTGGCCTCCTGGCCACTGATGATCGGGCTGCCCTCCTGGGCACTGACTCTGGCGGTGGCCTCCTGGCCACTGACGATCGGGCTGGCTGTGGCCTCCTGGGCAGCGGGGATGATGGCGGTCTTCTCCGCCGTGCTGCTCTTCCCAGACTTTGGCAATTTCTTCTGCCCCTTCACCACCTTGGGAGGAGTCACAGCTGAGTGGACACTCCCCCCGGGACCCTTGTGAGCGGCTTTGCCTGCTGGAGTCTTCCCCCTCTCCCGCCGGGCACTGTCCAACTTCTGGTGCTTCACAGGGGGGGGACTGGCTGCGCTGTGGCTCCGTGTCACACTGGCTGCCCTGGTGCCTGGTGCACTCCACATACCTCTAACAGGCACCACTGGTACCGGCGATTTTTTGGCTGAGGTGCTAGTACGGGACCTATGAATTGGAGGGGGGGTGGTGGGAAAGAAGTCAAGCTTGCTCAGGAAAAGTTTCTTAGGAACACTGGGACGGGTAGCTGGAGGGGGTCTGGGAGTGGAGGAAGAGGAGGTGGTTGTAGGAGGTGTAACTTTTGTGGCTTTGGGTGCAGGTGCATGCGCTGGAGGATGTCGTGAGTTGGATGGCTGTTGGGTGGGTGTGTGCCTGCGTTTGTGTACTTTGGGAGGGGGCGTCACAGACACACTGGGAGAGGACACAGGGGACGTGTAAATGGTAGTGGGGGCGGTGAGTGCAGGTGAGCGGGGTGTGGTGGTGGGTGTGCTGGTGCGGGACCTAGTGGCTGTAGTGGTAGTGCATGCAGGTGAGAGTGTATACGAGACTGGGAGGGAGGAGGGAGACGACGATGAGGGGGACACAGTGGAGGCAGTGGATGTTGCTGTGTCTGTATGTGTGTGATGCTTGTGTGAGTGCCTGTGGAATGTGTGGTGCTTATGTTTGCCTGAGCTTCCCTTGTGTGTTGATGTGTGTGCAGGCTGGTCTGATGGTGTGCTTGGGATAGGCTGAGGTACAGGGGATTGGGTCTGGGTGGAGGAAGTTGGAGGGGGGAGGCAAGAGACAGGGACAATGGCTGCCATCAGTGCTGAGGCCAGAGATTGCAGGGTTCGATGAAGGGCAGCCTGACCAGAATGAATGCCCTCCAGGAATGCATTTGTGTGTTGCAATTCCCTTTCTACACCCTGGATGGCATTCAAAATGGTAGACTGCCCAACAGTGAGGGACCTGAGGAGGTCAATGGCCTCCTCACTGAGGGCAGCAGAGGTGACAGGGGCAGGGGCTGAGGTGCCTGGGGCGAAGGTGATGCCCACCCTCCTGGGTGAGCGGGCACGGGCGCAGGCTGAGGGGCTGCTGGGAGGGCAGTACTGGTAGGGGGGTGGCGGCTGTACCTGTAGAAGTGGGGGGCACAGATTTTGCCACCACCACAAGGGAGCTCCCATCGGACGACGAGTCCGTGTCGCTGGTTGCTGATCCTGTCCCCGCCGTGAAGCTCCCCTCGCCCTCCGTCCCACTGGTGTATTCTGAGTCCCTGGTGTGGCCCTCCATGGCCATGTGGGATGCAGCTCCCTCGTGCTCCGGTGCCACTGTACCTCCGCCTGATGATGCTGATGCACACAAGAACAGGGAGACCACAAAAAGGGGGGGGGAGGGCGACAGAAGAAAGACAGGTTGAGTGCATGGCTTACCGCTACCGTTGGCGGACAATACAGACACAGCAGCCCCCTGCACTACGCCGCACTGTTGGGCTCTACAGATGCAGTTCCTGGGATATGGCCTACATGGCTATGGTGGACATCAGCACACATAGATGACACAGGGGCATGTATACCTGTACTTGGCACTCTACAGAGGTGGGGTGGAGTGCCACATGGCCTGCATTACAGAGGGGCCTAGCCTACGGAACTCGCCCTGGCCTAGGGAAACCCACAGCCCTCCTCCCCCATCCAGACACCTTCACTGCGCGCAAAGTCCGCAGAATGATCTTGTACTCACCCCCTTGTGGCTGCTGTGATGCCCTCAAGCGCCCATCCAACTCCGGGTAGGCCACCGCCAGGATCCGGAACATCAGGGGGGTCATGGTTCGACGGGCACCCCTCCCACGTTGGGAGGCCATCCCCAGCTGAGCCTCCGCCGTCTTCTTGCTCCAGCGGCGAATGTCCTCCCATCTTTTCCAGCAGTGGGTGCTCCGTCTCTGGTGGACCCCCAGGTTCCGGACGTCCTTGGCGATGGCACGCCAAATATTCTTCTTCTGGTGGGCGCTGACCTACATGACATGTACAGGGGAAGAAGAGAAGTCATTAGCAACTGCACCGTCGAAGTGAGTGGGCCACATCACTCGCCTTGCCATGTGGCACATGCATTCACAGTCCTTCATGCACGCAGAACTCTGCCCCCTTCCTACTTACAACCAGCCCTCTCCACACAGGCATAGCCCATACAACATGCTCCCTGTTTACTCACCTGTTGGTCTGGAGGACCGTAGAGTAGCGTGTACTGGGGGAGGACCCCGTCCACAAGCTTCTCCAACTCCTGTGCAGTGAAGGCAGGGGCCCTTTCCCCAGACGCACAAGCCAGTGTCTCTTCCAGACCGAGGTCATAGCAGCACTTGCAGTGTAGGTCCTCTCCTGTCGAAGATCAGGTATTGAGTGATTGAACAGATAGAAAATTACAGTCACGTCCGCGGCGGTCATGTCCGCGGCGGTGTGTATCATCACCGCCGGCGCACTTCCTCATTGGCTCCTGGGACCCATAGGGTCCAATGTTAACCAATGCAGCATTGTGCCGCGGTCTTCGACGGTGTACAACGCCAGCGCAGTTACCTCACATCCCATTGTCCCAGTTTAGAGGTCAGGCAGCCGCCATTTCAGGGGCCCACATGGCTTCATTTTCAACTGCGTGACACATACCTAGGCCTGGACTCAACACACATACAGACAACTTTTGGGATTTTGTTTCGTGTTCTGTGTACACTGTGGGTACATACCTCTGAGTTGTTTGACTCTGTGGTCGCTGTTGTCCTTCCTAGGCACAGTCAGCTGGGACATGTGAGGAGATGGCGGAATCCTCCGGTGTACTGACCGCTGGTGGACCTGTTGACAATGGAGGAGCGACATTTAATCATCACCTACAGGTTTGACCGTGCCACAATCCAGGAACTGTGTACCCAGTTGGAGCCTGACCTGAAGTCAGCTATCCGCCATCCCACAGGGATCCCCCCTCAAGTGCAGGTGCTATCAGTGCTCCATTTCCTTGCAAGTGGGTCATTTCAAACAACAGTGGCCATGGCATCAGGGATGTCCCAGCCTATGTTTTCCAACGTGTTGTCTAGAGTGTTGTCTGCCCTGCTGAAACACATGAGTCGTTTTCCCTCAGGTGGAGGATTTGGCTACAGTTAAAGGTGACTTCTATGCCCTTGGACATATCCCCAACATCATAGGTGCCATTGATGGGACCCATGTAGCTCTGGTCCCCCCCCACAGGAGTGAACAGGTATACAGGAACCGGAAGAGTTATCATTCGATGAATGTACAGATGTTATGTTTGGCAGACCAGTACATCTCCCAGGTAAATGCTATGTTCCCTGGCTCAGTGCATGATGCCTACATCCTGCGGAATAGCAGCATCCCTTATGTGATGGGTCAACTCCAGAGGCACCGTGTGTGGCTATTAGGGGACTCCAACCTGTCATGGCTACTGACCCCAGTGAGGAATCCCAGGACCAGGGCAGAGGAACGCTACAATGAGGCCCATGGGCGGACTAGGAGGGTGATCAAACGCACCTTCGGCCTCCTGAAGGCCAGGTTCAGGTGCCTCCATATGACAGGTGGTTCCCTATTCTACTCACCAAGGAAGGTGTGCCAGATCATCAACGCCTGCTGTATGCTTCACAATCTGGCTTTGCGACGCGAGGTGCCTTTTCTGCAGGAGGATGGTCCAGATGACGGTGTTGTGGCAGCTATGGAGCCTGTGGACAGTGATGAGGAGGAAGCAGAGGAAGAAGACATTGATAACAGGGACTCAGTTATCCAGCAATATTTCCAGTGACACACAGGTGAGAACACATTCCTGCCTACTACAAGTACTTTCACACTTCTAACTCTATCCTGTCTGTCAATTTCAACCAGTATATGGTAACTGAGTTGTACATTTCCATCACTGTTTCACAGGTGTGGTTACCAACGTGTGTCATCTGCTTACATTCCTCATGGACTTGTGATGTGTGACATAGGGATGTTGACATTACATTTGAGAACGGATTTTGTCACTGTCATTGGTAATACACATTTTCAAAATCACAGACTGACTCCAGATTGTTTTGTGGTTCAAAGGTGTTTATTGAAGTGCTAAATATTGGAGGGGGGTGGTAAAATGGTGAGGGGTGATGGTGGAGGAATGTCCATGGCAGAGTCCAGTCTATTATTCTCACAGGTGCACTGCCCATATGGGCATAGGAAGTGGAGCTGGGGCAGTTCCAATATGGACAGGGTTACAAAGTGGGACAGTGGGATGACAATCAGGGTGGTCTCATTTCTTGGCGGGGGTCTTGCCATTGTGCTCTGTCCTGTTCCTGGATCTCAGGGACCGCTTGCGGGGTGGTTCTCCGTCTGCAGGGGGTGGGGTGCTGGTGTGGTGGTCCTGTGGCGGTGCCTCCTGTCCTCTAGTGCCAGCGGAGGTGGTGGGCAGTTCATCGTCCATGCTAGTGTCAGGGGCCCCTTGGAGTGCCACGGTGTCCCTCCTGGTGTTAAGTATCTCCTTCAGCACCCCTACGATGGTGCCCAGGGTGGAGCTGATGGTTCTGAGTTCCTCCCTGAAGCCCAAATACTGTTCCTCCTGCAGGGGCTGCGTCTCCTGAAACTTGGCCAGGACCGTAGCCATCGTCTCCTGGGAGTGGTGGTATGCTCCCCTGAAGGAGGAGAGGGCCTCGTGGAGAGTGGGTTCCCTTGGTCTGTCCACCCCCTGTCGCACAGCAGCCCTCCCAGTTCCCCTGTGTTCCTGTGCCTCCGTCCCCTGGACCGTGTGCCCACTGCCACTGCCCCCAGGTCCCTGTTGTTGTTGGGGTGGTGGGTTATCCTGGGTTCCCTGTAGTGGTGGACACACAGCTGATTGACGTGTCCTGGGGACGGAGGTATGGGCCTGCTGGGTGGGTGCTGTGCTGGTGTTACCAGAGAGTGGAAGGTCTGTGGTAGTGTCATGACCACACAAACTTGCCAAGTCAAATCAAAGAAGTGCATGAGAAAAGCAAAGAGATATCCTCAGTGGAGACAGCAAAGCCCAAACTGGAAGAAGGTTTGCAGAGTAATCTTGTGCTTATTTCAAAGGAAGAATCAAGAAGAGAAGATCCAAGATGGCCGCTGTCAGTCCTGAAGGTTAGTTACAGTTCTAGTCTTGCAATCGGTTGGTTGCTAGGTTACGAGCTCTCCAGCTGGAAGCCTTGCACTTCAACTGAGGTCTGACAGGAATCAGCTGTGTGGAGAGAGAGCGCGCTTCAGAACAGAAACTCCTGTGAGGTAAAATTACATTTGAAGATTATATTACAGAAAACTGATAAATATTGTCAAGGTTTATTCGAAGAGTTTGATAGTAGACCGTTCCCGTGGAAGTCGGCAAGGCTACAGAGTTAATGTATGAATTAACCTTATGTTTACAAGGTTCTTGTTTAAGATATTAAAGTCAAAGAAAAAACGAACTTTAAAAGAGCAAGTATCTACAAATGTCAAGGTTATAAACAAAGGCCAAGTTTAAAGGAGAAACAAACTGTTAACAAATAAGCATTTACAAATTCAATGGTAATAAACCAAAATAGAGTTTAAAAGAAAAACGAACTTAAATAAACAAGCATTTACAACTACAAGTTATCGACAGATGTCGAAGTAAGGAAGGAGAAACTAACTGTAATAAGCAAGCATTTACAAATACAAGTTGTCAACAAATGTCGAAGTAAGAAAGGAGAAACAAACTTTAATAAACAAGCATTTACAAATACAAGTATTGACAGAAGTCACAATAAGACAGGAGAAATTAAATAACATCAGCTGATTTGAAGAACACACTATCACCAACTATATATATATATATATATAGCAACATAAAACCAATCTCTAACAAAGGTTGAGAAGTTCTTCCAGAATCAGTAATAAGCATTTTTTAAGAAGAGCTATCATTTACAGAGAGAAGCAAGGCTACAGAGAACTCAGGGTGAGTGAAGAAATAATAGAATTAAAAAGAATTAAGTGTTGAGAGTAGAAAGTGAAAAACTAATGTTGTATGTCCCTAGTAATTGCGACTGTGACTCTTTCAGGTGCTGTATCCAATCTTTGATGTGAAGAGGCAGACTGAGTACTGGCGTTCATCATCTCTGTGGCAGTCTCTCTACCATCCCATTCCCCTTTCCCCCTCCGGGGTACTCAGCACGAAGGATTAATATTCGTTGTGAGTAGCTCGGGTCGGGACTGAGGAGTTATCTTCTGCTTCTGAGGAAATCGAATTGAAGTATCCTGACAGGTGGGCTGTGCCTGTGCGAGGGGAACCGACTGTCCCGAGGCCCACGATGGTCCGGGCTGGTCATCTGGATCCAGTTTGCCAGAGCTGCTGTCATCAATGTGGGCCTCTTCTGTGGGTGGGGTAGAGATGTCTGGATCCTCCTGTCTGGTGACGTTGGGTAGTGGTCCTGCAGGGGTGTAAAATCATGATTATTGCATGTGTGTGTGTCATGGTGTGCAATGGGTGGGTGAGCGTGTACCCCGGTGCTAGCATTCCTGTGTGGGGGCTTGTGTGATGATGGTTGGGGGGGTGTTATGGGTATGTGCAGTGGGCATGCTTTAGTGAGGGGTGTCCATGCTTTGTTGTGTCATGCAGGGCTTGGTGTTGGGATGGGTGGTTTGTGTTATTAGTACATTAGTGAGGAGTTGGAGTGATAGGGGAGGGGGTGAGGGTGGGGGTCTGTGATAGCATGCAGGTAGGGTGGGGGATATGATAGTTAAGATTTGACTTACCAGAGTCCATTCCTCCACCGACTCCTCCGAGGCCCTCAGGATGCATAATGGTCAAGACCTGCTCCTCCCATGGTGTTAGTTGTGGGGGAGGAGGTGGGGGGTCCGCCGCCAGTCCGCTGTACCGCGATGTTGTGCCTGGAGACCACGGAACGCACCTTCCCCCGTAGGTTGTTCCACCTCTTCCTGATGTCCTCCCGATTTCTTGGGTGTTGTCCCACTGCGTTGACCCTGTCGACTATTCTTCGCCATAGCCCCATCTTCCTAGCTATGGAGGTGTGCTGCACCTGTGATCCAAATAGCTGTGGCTCTACCTGTACGATTTCCTCCACCATGACCCTGAGCTCCTCCTCCGAGAACCTGGGGTGTCTTTGCCGTGCCATGGGGTGGTGTAGGTGATGTGTGGGGTGGTGTATGTGGTGATGAGTGTGGTGATGTGTAGTGGTGTGTGGTGTTTTTTGCATGGATGTAGTGTGGGTGATGGTGTTGTGTGCCTCTCTGTGGTGGCGTTGTCTATACTGTGCAGTCTCCCTGGCCTTCGTCAAAATATTTGGTCGTAGGGGTTTGTGGGTGATGTGGGTGTGTGTTTTATATAGTATTGATTGTGTGGGAGTGGTGTTTGTATGTGTAACAGGTGTGTGTATTTGGAATTGTCCAATGTGGCGGTGTTTTGGAGCTGTGTGTGTATTTTGAGCGTGGCGGTGTGTACCGCCAATGGAATACCGCGGTTGAAAGACCGCCGCGTGGATTTGTGTGTCGTGATAGCATGGGCGTGTTTCTGTTGATGTGACGGTGGAGGTATTGTTTTCGCCAGTTTATCACTGACCTTTGGTGTGGCGGACTTGTGTGGGTGTCTGAATTTTGTCGGATTCCGAGATGTGGGTCATAATAGCTTTGGCGGATTTCCGCGGCCGCGGTGGTGTGTTGGCGGTCTTCTGCACGGCGGTAAGCAGCTTTTACCGCCAAAGTTGGAATGACCCCCATAGTCTCTTCAGAATTCAAAAAGTATATGTAATTAACATGCAGAACCTTTGCACCTGAGTACATCAGATTATATCAGAGCACTGAGAAGCATTATTTTAAAAGTGATAGTTTTCAAACATGAATTTAGAATCATTACTTCTTACCTCCACCCAGACAATAATGCCTATGGTGAACTAAAGAGGCAAGTCAGTTGTTATGCATGCTCTTTGGGTGACCTGGGTTCCTCTAATAAATGAACAACATTATAATGTAATGAATCAAACGCAGGATAAGGTTTTCTACAGCAGACAGCCTTAAGTTATTTATTTAGAGGTCCTCTTATTTTTGATAAGGAAGAAAAAGGAGGCAAAGTGCAATAAAATATTTGCCTAGGATCACACAACTTGGTAAAGTGGGGAAGACTGGAATAATCTCATTTTTTTTTATTTCAAATTTGCAATTCAGCCACTAGAAGTATATGCTTCACTTCCTAAACACCCAGCTTACAGCCAACCCCCCACTGCCTGACAGCCACCCTGCAGGCATTGCCCTCGGTCAAATCACAGACCAAACTTATTGGGAAAATGTTTGCGAGTACCCATGATATAGTGCTTGCTAACACTGCTAGGAGTAGTATGTGCTACATAAATCCAAAAAAGGAGGAGAAAGAGTTTTTCTTTTCTTTTTTTTAATGGTTTTGCATATCTTCATTGATCATCGGGTAGTTTGGACATTACTACCAACAGCATACTGCATTTGGAGATGTGATTTTGGTTCTAAAAAAATCAAATTATTAGCTAAAAAAATAAGAGCATACAAAGTGAAGTTGACAGAATACAGGAAGGGCAGTACTTATTTTGTTTTGGTGGTTACTGGTGGATAGCACGGTCTCTTATTAGTGAGGACAAGGATTCGCTGAAGATGGTCCTATGAGTGACATACTCAGGGCCTGATTAAGATGTTGGTGGTACCCATCCTGCTGTTGCTGTTTCATTGGATTTCCTGCCCGCCGACTTGACGTCTGCTCACCTTATTTAGATGCTGGTTGGCCTATCGACAAAAGACCGCCACAGTCCTACCGACTCCACCAGGCTTGGGATCCAGCATCAATGGAGTAATGGGAAACAGTGTCTGGTGCCGGGAATGCAGCCACTGTTCCCGCCCATCAGATTTCAATCTGCCTTCCCACCAGCCCGACTGTGGTGTGATTACCCGCAGTCCAGAGTCGGTGGAATGGACAGAAAAGGGTGAAAACCCACCCCCTGCCCATTTACCTTTTACACAGGAACATGCCCAGAGGACTCCTACCAATGTTGTTGGCACAGGACCGCGATGGACATCAACCCCATCATCTCCGAACCCGAAGTGGGGGGGCGATTCATGGTAGAAGTACAGGTAAGATGCCCACTTCGCATACGCTCAAGACACCTGTAATTTCGTACAGGTAAGTGTTGTTTTTTGGTAGGGGTGGTGTTGGGGATATGTGGTGGTCCCAGTTGTTCCATTTCCTACATTGAACACACTGGTACCAACACATATATCCATTGTAATGCCCCCTTCAATCAGCAAACCACCTCTACTGGACTGCCAGCACCACAGTGACATCTAAATCTGCCCCGTGGGAAACCACCGGGTTGACCGCAGTGGAGTACTGCCAGCCAGCAGTTAGGAACCACGGTCACTTCAGTTGCATTCCCAACCGCCGACATCTAAATATGGCAAGCAGGACTCCTTCGGCTCGATGAAGTACTTGGAACCACCAAGAATGGCAGGACAGCAGTTAGATCTAAATCAGGTCCTCAGTCCTGTATGTAAAGTGTACCTTGCTGCCTGTGCTATACTAGCAGGAAAGTCAGCTAAGGCCCCCTGCAGTGATGTTGCCTGTAAGTCTTTGTCATAGAGTTATTTTAACAGTCCATATGCACATAGGGGGGCAGCGCAGCCTGTCACTGTACTCCTCTGCCTCATACTTGCTCTGTTGTTCAGTTTGGATAGTGTGTAGGTGTGACCACACTTTGAAACCCAAAAACCGAAACATTCCACAAACATAGAATTAGGACTAATTTGGTGTCGGCCAAAGGATGCAGACTGATTTAACTGATTACGCTCACCAACACAGACATTTTAGCACTAAGGGGAATTAAATGCAACTTAAAAAAATCCTCTGTGGTAACCAAATTGCTTCTGCTACCAGTTGCTAAGTGTGAACTGCTACACATAAAACTTGCCTCCCCCTGTTTTCAGTTGACTCTCTCTGAAATCAAATCAAATCAAATCAAATCAAAAACATTTATAAAGCATGCTAGTCACCCGTGAGGGTCTCAAGGCGCTAGGGAGAAGGGGTTACTGCTGCTCAAAGAGCCAGGTCTTGAGTTGCCTCCGGAATGCGAGGTGGTCCTGGGTGGTCCTGAGGTTGGTGGGGAGGGAATTCCATGTCTTGGCCGCTAGGTAGGAGAAGGATTTCCCACCTGCCGTGGTGCGGCGGATGCGAGGGACGGCGGCGAGTGCGAGGTTGGCGGAGCGAAGCTGACGGGTGGGCGTGTAGAAACTGAGGCGACGGTTGAGGTATTCGGGTCCCTTGTTGTGGAGGGCTTTATGTGTGTGGGTGAGGAGCCGAAAGGTGATCCTTTTGTTGACGGGAAGCCAGTGCAGGTGTCTCAGGTGGGCGGCGATGTGGCTGTTGCGGGGTATGTCGAGGACGAGGCGGGCGGAGGCGTTTTGAATTAGCTGCAGGCGTTTCTGGAGTTTAGCGGTGGTTCCTGCGTATAGGGTGTTGCCGTAGTCCAGGCGGCTCGTGACAAGGGCGTGGGTCACGGTCTTTCTGGTGTCGGCGGGGATCCAACGGAAGATCTTTCGGAGCATGCGGAGGGTGAGGAAGTAGGAGGATGATACGGCGTTGACTTGTTTGGTCATGGTGAGAAGAGGGTCCAGGATGAATCCGAGGTTGCGTGCGTGGTCTGAGGGGGTTGGTGCGGTGCCAATGGCCGTGGGCCACCAGGAGTCGGCCCAGGCGGACGGGGTGTTTCCGAGGATGAGGACTTCCGTTTTGTCTGAGTTCAGTTTCAGACGGCTGAGTTTCATCCATTCTGCGACGTCTCTCATTCCATTTTGCAGGTTGGTCTTGGCACTGGTGGGGTCCTTGGTAAGGGAAAGTATCAGCTGAGTGTCGTTGGCGTAGGAGGTGATGTTGATATTGTGTTTGCGTACGATGTCGGCGAGGGGGCTCATGTAGACATTGAAGAGAGTCGGGCTGAGCGAGGAGCCTTGTGGGACGCCGCAGATGATCTCGGTGGGGTCTGAGCGGAAAGGTGGGAGGTAGACTCTTTGGGAGCAGTTGGAGAGGAAGGAGGTGATCCAGTCCAGGGCCTGTCCTTGGATCCCGGTGGAGCGGAGGTGGGATATTAGGGTTCGGTGGCAGACTGTGTCGAAGGCAGCCGAGAGGTCGAGGAGGATGAGGGCGACTGTTTCTCCGTTGTCCATCAGAGTTCTGATGTCGTCTGTGACTGAGATGAGGGCGGTTTCTGTGCTGTGATTGGCTCGGAATTCGGACTGAGAGGGGTCGAGTAGGTTGTTGTCTTCCAGGAAGTTGGTCAGTTGCTTGTTGACGGTATTCTCTATGACTTTGGCGGGGAAGGGGAGGAGCGAGATGGGGCGGAAGTTCTTCAGGTCGCTGGGGTCCGCCGTAGGTTTCTTCAGTAGGGCGTTGACTTCTGCGTGTTTACAGCTCTCGGGGAAGGTGGCAGAAGCAAACGAGCTGTTGATGATGGTCTGGAGACGCGGGGCGATGATGTCATCGGCTTTGTTGAAGATGAAGTGTGGGCAGGGGTCCGAGGGGGCACCGGAGTGGATGGAGTTCATGGTGGCTTTCGTCTCTTCCGTGTTGATGTGAGTCCAGGCGTTGAGGGTGATGGCTGGGGTTGTAGGTTCTGTGGTGGTTGGCTGGGTCTGGTGTCCGAAGCTGTCGTGTAGGTCGGTGATCTTACGATGGAAGAAGGTGGCGAGGGAGTTGCAGAGGTCTTGTGAGGGCGTGATGGCGTTGGCGTTAGGGTTGGAGAGCTCTTTGACAATGTTGAAGAGTTCCTTGCTGTTGTGAGTGTTCTTGTCCAGTCTGTCTGTGAAGGAATTTCTTTTGGTGGCGCGGATCAGTTGGTGGTGTTCGCGGGTGGCGTTCTTGAGGGCAGACATGTTATCTGCGGTGTGGTCCTTGCGCCAGGCTTATTCGAGGGTGCAGCAGTTTTTTTTAGATTCCTTGAGGGTGTCTGTGAACCAGAGAGGCTTCTTGGTGTTGGTCTGTCTTGGGAGGCGTCTGAGGGGAGCGAGGTTGTCTGCGCAGTTGGTGATCCAGTGCGTGAGGCTGAGGGCTGCGTCGTTGGGGTCGGTGGAGAAGGTGGGTTGGTTGTCGCTGAGAGTGGAGAGAAGCTGTTCCGCAGGGATTTTGTTCCAATGTCGACGTGGGATGGATTGTGTGCGGAGGTGGCGAGTCTCACGTCGGAAGGTGAAGTGGACACATCTGTGGTCGGTCCAGTGTATAACGGAGGAGTAGCTGAAGGATACGTGGTTGCTGGCGGGGAAGATGGGGTCGAGCGTGTGTCCGGCGATGTGGGTGGGGGTGTTCACCAGTTTCTTGAGACCGAGGTTGGCGAGGTTGGCGAGCAGGGCGGTGGTGTTGGGGTCATTGTTCTGTTCCAGGTGGAAGTTGCGGTCACCGAGGAGGATGTAGTCCGGCGAGGCAAGGGCGTGCGGGGAGATGAAGTCAGTGATAGAGTCGCTGAAGAGGGCGCGAGGTCCAGGGGGTCTGTAGAACAGGGAAAATGCTGTGTTTAATTGAGTTTGTCGGGCCAAGTGGTGACAAACGTAGACGTTTGGTCACCCTAGTAAGATGGAACATGTGCACCACAGCAATGACCCACATCTGGTGTACTTTTCACCTGTGTCTTGGTGAAGGCTTCTGGGTGCTTACCTCTGATAGTCCACCAGTCAATTTTGAAATGAAGTTTCACATGGGACAACAAACGTGAAGCCTTATGATATTTTGGATAGCATACACTTTTATTAGAATCATGTATAGCTGAGAGGCATTTTTAATCACTGATTCACACTACCTTTCCATTTTACTACACTCTGTCCACCTCCACCAACATGATTCAGCTCACATTGGAGTAATCACTGTTATAAGGTGCATAGTGGTCCCTCTTCTGTTGTTTTGGAAGACTTGTAGCCCACTCCACTACCACATGTGCCAGTGGTAACAGGAAGAGCCCAATGATGAAGCATGCCACCTAAGGGTGTGTGAGGGTTTTCATACTTAAAGTATTTTACTCCACGAGAATGTTACTGGGAAATACTGTTTTGATGTTTTTTGTTCTAGATAGGCCCTTTATGGCTTTTTTGTGTTTTATGTGTAGTTCGGGAGCAACATTGGTTGGTTCTTTAAATGCTCCACACTGGCCCTTTGTGTGTTTCATTTTCTTCATCTGGCTATCTACGTGTGTCAGTTTAATCCTGCAGAAGTGTATTGTGCTGACAATGCTCACCATAACAATAACAAACCTACTTTTGTACAACTTCGTCTCCTTTAAAAAACATGGCTGCAAACATTACTTTCAATAATGAATTTATAATACTGCATGTGTGCATTCAAATTTCAGAATACTCGTCCAACCCTCTTTGATTTAGAGAGAAAGAAACTGTGACTGAGGGCAAGTGCACATTATGGTGCTTTCACTGCAGAAAAAGCAGTGGTATAAAACACTTCACAAGGAGCTGTGAAATATGGAAAATATTTAATGGTTGCCTGTACAGTAGGGATTTTGTCCTTTTCATAGTCTCCAAACCACTACGCACAGGTTTAACATTGTTCTGGCTAGTAGGATTATGCAGCATTGAAGACCAAATTATGATCAAGGTTATCTAAATTATGCAACAAAAAAATGAAAGTTATGTGGCACAGTCTCTGACAATATTATGTTCATCAGTTTGAGCTTGAAACAATAAGTTTAGAGAAATTTGCAAATTCCCAAACTCAGTAATCCATTATTATGTGATAAACTCAGTAGTTCACAGAATTTCATACATTTGCTGACCTCACCATAGCCCATTGTTTATTAAGAAATTACTTGTGACAGGTAAACAAAACAAACATTCTCATTCTCATCATTGCCCATTGTTAGCTGCACTTTGAAAAAAACCTCTTCTTTCAAGCTATTTACTTCAAAATATCCATGTCATATAAAAATGCATAGCATGTGTAACTTAGTCTTATATTGCCATCTTGAGGTGCTGGTGACATTTACAAACCACGTAGCCTTTGCCCACGTGGTTTATGATGACAAGAGACCCCTTCATTGATAACACTGGATCATATTACACAGTCGTATTGTATCCCCCCTCAATCTTTAAATATTTGCATGACTTTAAACATTGTAATCTGGAAATATACATACTAGAATAATTTTTATTCAATCTTCTCACTAGATAGCATGAGGCACACTGCCTAAGGCCCATGGTAAAATATTAATAAAATATGAGTGTTCGCAAGGATTGATGAGGGACAACATAATAAGCATTCTCAATTACATTCTGAACTTGTAACCTTTTTTTGAATCTTTTATTACATCTACTAAGAATGGAAGTGTGGTCAAGTGGCTAAGCTATCAATCTGGGGACTTTGGTTTGAACCCGGCATGGCACTTGACTGAAAATTGTGTAGTTCTGGGCAAACCAATTGTTTAAAGTCCTTTTTAAAACATGTTGGTTTGGTTCTATGTTAAAGATAAGGATGAAATGGAAGGTGAATTGGCAAAGTTTTGTTGTTAACACGACTAGGATGTGTCTGAGTGCAATCAAATAGGGGTGCATCCTATTCCAATATTCTGTCCTGATGATTACCCGCCTGAATTAATTTATTTTATTGGGGTCAAAACATTGACATTGTATTTGAAAATGTGGATTGGCCTTTGAAACATTCAGCAGGCTCACAGTACCTATTGTTATAGGGGCTTATCTGAGAACTAATGCTTTTAACCACAGTTTGGTTTTACTTTTCATGTAAATAGCAGTGCAACACTTATACTAACACATAATTCACCCACACTGTGCCGTTATACAGGAGCACCTTGATTACTTTACTTTAAATTGTGGAATTTAAGTTTCTTATAAATGTGATGTATTACTCACAAACTTAATTGGTACAGAAAGTTCTTAATGGTACAACCACTGTTGTGGAGGTTAATTCATATCCTTCCCCCGAAGGGACCAAAACAATTTTTCTTTTACATTATTCACTAAACCCAGGTCCCAGGGTACTGGGTTGCCCTATTTTTTCAAAATAGCTTCTTTATTTAGAGCAGGCATTCCTACTACAGGTGTGCACTAGGTGGTAGCCATTGGAGAGACAGGCAGCAGTGTTAATGCATAATAAACGTGATGTTTACTGAGTTACAGGACTAAGGTTTGGCATTTGATATTGAGCATCCCGACACTCTAGGTAATGAATGTAATGTTCGCTGAGTTACCAGACTAAGGTTTGGCATTTGATATTAAGCATCCCAACACTCCAGGTAATAAACAGAAAGTTCACTGAGTTACAAGACTAAGGTTTAGCATTAGATATTAAGCATCCCGACACTTCAGCGAGTTCTAATCACTTGCAAAAGCTGCAAGCCACAGAACAGGGAACCAGTGCCTTTATTTGAGTACATGATACAGAGATTATATGTCACAGTAAAACAGCTTTAAGTGGTTTGAAAAAAAGTGTGGGATGAAAACTTACACTTGTTTGGAGTGGCTGTGTTTTATTGTTAAAAAAATAGTACCTGGTTAGTGAGTAGCCAGTGGAAGGACACTGACCACCAGCCAATGTCAGTGACCGGAAGGAGTACTTGGTCTAAGCTCCACGTGATGGTAAAAGCAGAGCTGGAAGAACAGGAATTGAATTCAGACTATGTACTGACCAATGAGAAGCAAGTAAATTTGAGCGACAATGGAATGGATGAATGGTAAGTTCAGGTAAGTACTGAGTGGGTTCTAAGCTCTTTTAAGAATGTTTTTTTTAAATACAAAAAACTTTGCAAGCATAGCACACAAGCATGCACAGTGCAGGTGAAACCTAAAAAGGGGGGCATTCGCTCTCTATGAACGAAAAGTAAGAAAGAATGAACTTTAGACAACAACTCACACATATATGTTAATTTAGTCAGCACCTAAAACTTTGTCTTATCCTGAAATATTCTGAGGGACTGTACGCATACTAGAGGTGCATGCATTAAACAACTAAGAATACACTTAAGGTGCATGGGGATATTGCCATACTCACTTGGTATCCACAATACCTTCCAAACATTGAAGGAAATGTACTAGTGCTGCATTTCAAAGGTATTGTGACCATGTTGAATGCTTACCTAATGTACAGGACACTGACATGTTGTCCGTGACAATTTGACTGTTGTCTTTTACTGTATGAGTGGCATACATCTCACAATTAGAACTTAAAATGAAAAGGAACTGTTCTGTGTTTTTGCAATGGTAATGGGAGTCACTTTAGTAAGTGTATATAAACGTAAAGAAAGGGTTTATTGTATGACCTTTATGTGTCTTTCCTAGCCCTCATGAAGTCACTGGGTTATAATTTACATGAGGAAACACGTTGGCTGGGTTGGAGTACCTTTTAAAATGGACTGTAAGCTTGAATAAGGTGAATCAGTGGACCCTTTTTATTATCCCTAATTTAAGAATGCTAGAAGAATAATATTGTGCCATACAAGCACTTTTATGTCTTACAATTTACGTGAAAAAGGCCAGAAGGTGCATCTCCCTGGCACAAGCAGGCCTGCTTTGTCAATATCACTGCCACCATTGTCAGTCCTGTACGAATCTGGTGAACTGAAGCTAGTCTATCTTGGGAAGGAGGATGCACATGTTGTGCTCATCCAGACCACAGAGCGCTGCCCTTAGTCTCAATCCATGTCACAGTGGCCTCCACCGCATATGCATGATTGTTCTGTGTGCCGATATGGGGGCGCATGCTCTTCTGAGTCATGCAGGGGACCATTATCCAGCTCAACAGGGAGCTTAGGCCCGATTTAGATCTTAGCAGGACTCCCACCATCCCTTCGCAGAGGAGTTTACAAGTATTTCGCCAAGCTGACAGAATCCTGCCCGCAATATTTAGATGTGTGCTGACTGAATCTTCATCCGCGTCAACAGAATGTTTTCCATTGCATAAATGGCTCACTGCTGCCACTGTGGTGGACTTCTCTGCTGGGGAATAGTACTCCATCGCTGTCAGGGTGGCGGGTTTGTGCTGAGCTTATTTAGATTTCTCAGTTGTGCTGGCGTTGTCCTGGTGGAAGATTCCTGACGGAGGGATTCCGTCATGGGAGACATTCAATAATGTACCATTCCTGTGGCAATTGGATGGGTGCTACCATCACACACCAGATGTGTTTTGGCTACTTTAGTTCACCTGCATACCACCCTGTAAAACACACTTCATGTCAGACCATGATCCTTTGCCATTCCATTGCAGCACATGATTGTCAAGCATACATTTTGTCAGTGTAGTCAGGTTTTTCCTGGCCTCCAAGCATTACCTGGAGGCCCAGAGGACTGGGGTGGTTCTCTCCTCCCAACCCTTACAACTTATTCCCTGGGAGGAGAAGGTCTTGCATATCCTACATCCTGAAGGCTTGTCAGGAATCCCTGGTGGAGTGGCGACTGATAAGTTAGACTTTTGAAAGTGTCACTAAACCTAAATGTCATTTTTGCTTTTAATTTAGCTGTTGCTAATGTGTTTTGCACTTTTATTAAGCATATAGTTAAGATAAGTGGTTCCAAACTCCATTTAATTGGACACTTGTTAATTGTTACTTGTAAGTGTTTTTTCACCAAATAACATATTTTATGTATGTGTTCATATTGTAAATCATCTTTTTTCATCTTCACTGCATATATTTTACTAGGTATGTTCACATTACAATTTTGCAAGTGTTGTTAATTATTAATTGAAATGACTACAACTACCATGATGCCTTGTTTTTTGTTTAGTGAAAATAATATTGCAATGTGGTGTTGGTCATTCTCTCTTTTCTTTCATATATGCACATATGTTAAAGTGTTATGTATTTAGCAATCTATATTATATGTGATGTAATAATATGTCATTATTTTGTTTAATTTTTATGTTGCCACTTTCTTGTTTGAATTGATGTAATTGGTTTCACAAATCAAAGTATGCTGACTTAAAAATGTTCATATATGTGATGTTGGATGCTGAATATAATTTGTATTGATAATAAATATACTTTGCAATGTTTATATTATGACTAAGGCTATTTAGCGTTCTAAGTTGTTTAATAGTCAGAATTTTAGCCTGCTAGGCCTTGGAATGGTTTATTTCACATTTCTCCTCTCTACTGTGTTGTGTTGAATGTTTGGTATATCTCATATATACTTTCTAATTAATCTTTCTCTTTCCTGGACATCTCTTTACCTGCTTTTGTAAGTATTTATGTGTGTAATTTAAACTATTTGTGTAAATGATCATATTACCACTAAAAGGTATAATTGCTCTATTAATTATCTTTTTCCTTTTAGGGTGCTTTATTTGTAGGTTAAACTGATTTGATGTATAATCCAGACTTTTTCAATTTTGATTTTTTTGTAATTCATATTAGGTCCAACAGCCAGAGGACATGGACAACCATCTGCCGCTGAGTATACCTCCACTCCATACCAGGATCAAGCCTTCAGTGAGGACTCCACTCCTGCGAGTTCAGATGATGATGAGCTGTCTGCTCCATCTGGTCTGCCTGGGCAGACATCTCCAGTGAGTCTCACTTGACCCATACATACATCTCCCACCCTAGCTGTACACCTCAGTCTATTGACACCTCCACTTCCTGTGCCCAAAGTTACATCAGCCCAATCTTCTGCACCCTAGTCTTGGCTGTTGTTGATCCAACACAATCACCATCTACATGTCAGCCAGGATCCAGTGGGATGGGGCACACTGGTCAAGGGCACAGGGTAGTGGGTTTAGGGTTTGTGAGAGGGAACCTGTGGGACAGCAAAGTGAGGCCACTGGGTTCACTGTCCCCCAGCCCACCATCCACCAATTCTTGGGATCCCTCCATCAGTCCCAATACATGTTGGGCCAGGTCCTTGCAGAGCTTCAGAACACGAAGCAGTTGCAGAGGGAGCACAATGTACATGTTGAGAATCTAAACTCCAATTTGGGCTCCCTGACTAGGGTGCTGCATGATATGTTTACACATATGTGCAGGGCTTTTGCATCAACATCTTCCCCTTTCTGTGGATTAACAACATCTAAGCCAACTACATCTGCCTCAGCCACAGAAAGGTAGGCCCTGTCACAAGAGGAAACAGCTGCACCCACCTCAGTTCCTGACACTGTTGCTTCACCACTTCCACTCAGGAGGTGACGTTCATCTGGACCACCAGGAGAGGATGGCAAGACCTCCACCACCACCAGCAAGAGACGTAGAGCTTAATTTCCTCCATTGTGTGACTACTATTCATTCTGCTGACTATTTTATGGATACATTTACCTTTTTGATGCCAGCTGTATTTTGTGCCTTAGATGTCAAACAATTTTGGCTCTACAATAATCGTTTCATTTACCCTGATTGACTTTTTTATTTTTTGTTTGGGTTTTTGTTTTCATCCTGTTTCAGTTTATTTTGGTCTGTTGAATACAATCAAAACTAACAAAGTAAATGTCTGAGGTTGTGTTTCTTTTATCAACTTGTCCATTTTTTTACCTCCCCTCAAACTTTTGAAAATGTAGATAATCAAAAACTAGTATTTTTATTAAATTGTAATAAAGAACTGCTTGTCATAGTTTCCCCCCCAAAAATTACACTCATGTATAACCAAAATACTCTGTGCCATTTTTACATTTACAGTTCCAGACCTTGCCACCATGGAAGAACGGGATATAATAAAAAAATCAGATTCAATAGGAAAACTATTATTGATTTATGTCATCAGCTGGAATCAGATCTTGTGGTTCACAATAGGAATCCCACATCAATAACACCAATAGTCAAAATCATGGCAATACCAAATTTTGCTTGCCACAAGAGCATTCCAATACACTGTTGCAGTATCTGGTTGAATGTCACAACCAACATTAAGTAGTGTGCTCCAAGACGTTCTTTCTACAATGATGAGACGTATCAACAGCTTCATACACTTAACACAAAATGAGGATTGCCAATGTGAAGCGAGATTAGTATCCTTTCGGTTGACTACCATATGTGGTGAGAGCTATTTAAGCAGCACATTTTGGCTTGGGGCAACAGTCAACAGTAAACAAGTCTAACGTAATCTCAAAAACTTAAATTCAATCAAGTTGTCTTAGTACAGGACATGTACACCAAAAGGGTGTGTGTGTCTTTCAAAAGATCAACCCATGTACTTTACAACAGCAGCATATAACTGCAAATGCCACAACTGTGAAATGCCCAAAAGAAGATGACATTGTGAAGGAATCTAAAACAGAATAAAACCAAAAGATCCTTTAAATTACATGGCAAAATAGACACAATAAAAATGAATAATTTTGAGGGCACATTTTGTAAGAAAAATGAACAATGTAAATGAACACAATAGTCATTGTGCCAAAACTTTTGATTAACAACCATTGTTGCCCTGGATTTTCCTTAACTTGCCCTCCCTAAAAAATGTCCAGCACAAACTTTTATCCTCATTAGATTAAAGTTGGTTCAACATTTAGGTCCTCATTTTGAGTTTGGCGGACAGGAAAGTCTGCTTGCCAAACTCCTGACTGGGTGACTGCCATCATAGTGGCGACCACCCCGCAGGACCTATTAGGTGTTTCCCGCTAGGCTGCTCGGTTTCTGCCAGTTAACCTACCGTTAAACAGGCAGCAGTATTGTCTCCGGCTCAAAATCGAGCCAGCGGCAAAGCTGTCGCCTGCAGGGTGCACCAGCACCCTCGCAGTGTTCACTGTCTGTACAGATGGTGCTGTGGAACCCCTGCACTGCCCATGCCAAGGGCCCCCTGCGCCTTTTCTCTGCCAGACTTTTCATGGCATTGAAACCACAATGAGAAGGCTGGCGCCAAACAAAGTTGTAACCTGCAGGGCAGAGCTGCCCTGGTGGATTATGGCCTCCACCCACCGTCAACCCGTCAGGGGAGACAGTGGATCCCTGGTGGTCTGACTGCCAGGGTCTTTATGTGACAGTCAGACCGCCACAGCAGCAGCGGTCCTGACCACCACCGCGAGGCTGGCGGTATTAAGACCACCAGCCTCATAAAAAGGCCCTTGATGCAATAATATGTAAAGATATACGTACACTCAAGTGAGGAAGTTGTTAATAACATCTTTTCTTTTCATCAATTACTTCTTCTTCACCCCTATCATCTTCATTTGGCATTTCAACATCCTCACCTGGTGGCTCATCCTGGTCTCCATCCTCTGCAATGTGCAGGATGTTCCGTCGCAGGGCTATGTTGTGCAATATGCAGCATGCTACGGTGATTTTGCACACATTATCGGGTGAGATGAGAGGGGCTCCACCATTCTTATCCACACATAGAAATCTGGCCTTCAGGAGCCCAAAAGCCCAGTTCGTGTACATCCATGGTTCTCACTGAAGCGGACTTCACCTGGTGTTGTTGGATTCCTCAGGGGTGCTAACAACCATGGTTGATAAGCTGAGTCTTCTATATGAATAAAAAAACTAAAATACTATTGTAGTTCATTAAACTTAAAAATAACTAAAAATATATTGACAGATTGTACTTAACAACAAACTAGGCCCCTCAGGTCCAAGTTGTGACATTTGCAAAGGTATGGTGCTGTTCCGTAGTACAAAGGAATCATGTGTTGATCCTGGAAAACACACACACATGCTTGTGATGTACAGATCAAAGCAGACAACCTGCACATTTATCAAATAGAAGTTCGTATGATTGAGGTAGTCCTGTTTACGGTTGTGCGGTGGTGCTATGGCAATATGTATGCCATTAATTGCTCCAACCACATGTGGCAGGCAATTCAAAGTATAAAAAATCTTCATTCACATTGGATAAAATCCTAATTTCATGGAAACTGTATGAAGCTGTTGATGTGTCTCATCATTGAAGAAAGAACTTCTTGTAGCACATCACTCAGTGTATTGGAATGATCCTGTGACCACAAAATGTAGTACTGCCATGATTTTGACTATTGGTGTTATTTATGTGATATTTCTCTTATGAGACAGAAGATCTGGCTCCAGCTGATGACATAAATCAATAGTAGTTTACCTATTCAATCTGAATTGTTGTTAATATCCTGTTCTTCTATATTAAATTTACCCCATTGTAGAAATCTCCTAGTTTCCTAAACTCAAGTGCTCCCCACTCTGTTAGAATATGTTTTGATTGTGACAGGCCCCAAATCTCGCAGTCTTGCAATAAAATAGAGGTATAATAAGGCAGGACTGTGTGATGCAGCATCTGCATAACCAGAGCTCTTCACTTTGTTTTAGTTTTTGATCAAATTAGCAGCTTTCTAAAGAGCAACTACATAACAACGAATGAGCCTACTCGGTTGATAGTGCATCGTATAAATGAAAGTAAATGGAAAGGCTTAGGGAATTGGTACCATCTACTATGCCAGTATATTAATCTGAAATCAATACCCGAGCTGCTGAAAAAACATTTCAGGAAACAAATTGCAGATTCAATAGTAAGGAATGGCAGTTTCTCAGTGAGTTAGGACATAGATCATTAAGGGCAGCCAATGTTAAATGTATGGCCTTCTTATCCAGGTTGTTAGCATGCTATACACCCCACAGGCTACATAGAATGTTCCCATCTATGCCAGATCAGTGCTTTAGGTGTTTTGCAATGAGGAATGGTGGATAGCTGCAATTTATTTTTAATTGCCCTAGCCTTCAGCTATTTTGGTGTGAGGTTTTTCATGTAATCAGGCATAATGTCCTGACCAATATCTCCCCGACCCCGATGTTGGTGCTGTTTTTGTCTTCATGTGATGTGGGTCACTTGCCAGCATCATTTTATATCAATTGCTGTTGCAGTGGCCTGCTCTCTGATTTTGCAGAGTTGGAATACAGTAGAGGCTCCATTGTACCATCAATGGGTTAGCAAAATGAAAAGAATGCAAGCGTTTGAAGAGACCTTTACTAAGAGGGTAGGGTCTGTTAAGAAATTGGAGGCAATATGGGTGGTCTTTTCAGCGTTTTAGCTCCCGCTACCCTGGTGTAATTTGTTTTCTACTTATTGATTAGCGTTAGTGCCCCTTCCATAAGGGCTATTGTTCTGCCTCCGAGCCGAAGGAGGACCTTTTTATTTAATAGAGTAAGCGTGCAGGTTCTTTTCAGCTAGAGCTATAGAGTTTCTGGGGATTATCGACACTCAATGTTTTTAATTGCTAATACAAAGTTCTTCGTTAAAGTTGTTGCTATTAGAATCTATGCCCAATCTTTTTGAATTCTTTTAATCAGAAATGTGTTATATTATGTTGTGGTCCACACTTCCAGCACTGATGCACTTCCGTCGTCGGAAGTTGATCGTGTAGTGGGTGTAAAACCTCACAACGGACACAATCATAGGCTAACGTGTGTGAAAGCAACTTATGAAAGGGAGTGGATGTATTCGTCTCCGTTGACGATCACGCACGTAGCATATATGTATGCAGTGCCCCTTAAAAAAGCTCCCTTGCCTCTTAAACCTGCAGCCAACAACACCTGCTCAACGTTTGCTGCTGTTTCCGACCTCTGGGAGCCAAGATGCCAGGAAAAGCAGGTGACAGTGGACCTAATTTCACGCCAGAGGAGCTGGAGTTGCTGGCTATGGAAATCCTGTCCCTGTACAGCCAGCTGTATGGCTCACCAGAGGAACAGATACATGTTTAAAATGTAAATGTAATTCTGACTTACTTGTTTTTTTTATTTAAACACAGGCTAGAATGTCCTTTTTAGTTCTTCAGTAATTCTAGTGAATTTTCAGTTCTTTTTAAATTAAATAGAAAAATTATAATGTGCAATTTGGTACACGTTATATTTAGACAACACTATATATAGATATATATATATATATATATATATATATATATATAATATATATATAATATATATATTTTATGTATATATGTATATATATGTGTAATAGTTTCATGTGAAATCTACAAAATTAAAATTATGTTAATTTAGAAAACATATTTTTCCTTGCAATACAAATTAACATATGTATATGTTTTTTGACATACCAAATGAAAATGATTTTTGCTATATCTTTTATCCCAAACATCACACAGCCTAAATCAGGTGTCTCCAACCAGTTGATCACAGTCTACCACTGGCTCCCAGACACATTCCGAGTAGCTCACTGCATTAAGTTCAATTTTAAATATGCACAAGGTCAAAGTTTTCTTTTCAACTTAAAGAAAGGCTGTGTTAATTTTACATTATTATAATCAGGCTGCAGATAGCAGGGCCTAATAATGAGCAGTGCTCAGTCAGAGTTATGACCAATGTTCCCTCTAATTATTCTTCCTGATGTGCGGCAATAGAATGTTTGTGTGCACACTTTTCTTGCTTGTGTGCACAACCAAGTGATGATACGTGCAGCCAGGCAAATTGACAAGCAACCACTTAAAGGTAGATAATAAGTACTGGCATTCCAATGGGTCTGGCTTAGTCACTGATTGGTTTAGGCACTGAATAAGTCACCATGCATGCACTCTCTCACTCTTCCTTGCACTTGTCCATCCATTAATAACTTATTGATTCTTGCATTCGTCCACTTAAACCACAATACAACGTTTACACAAGTTCAGCCACACATGCAAGATAAATGAAAACAATAAAAGAAGAAAAAAGAAAACATGCTACTGTTTAAAGATTGCAGATGTATGCTTGGAATAACACAATTAAACAAAGAAGAAGGTGGAAATCTTGCTTGGTATTGTACATAGCGAAATATAGTTCCAGCTCACTCCATGTTAGGACTGTGCTGGACATTCTGCAACACTAAAAACAATGATACAGTGTGAATAATATAATTCCATGATGGTCAGCTAATTTAGATGCTGCTGCTGTGTAGGTCTCAGTACACTGCAGATGAAATGAGTGTCAAGCAAGTAGCCCGTTAGCACTGTGTTTTAGGCTGCAGCATGCTTTAAAAATGAAAATAAAAAGAGGAGGGGAAAGTAATAAAAAGGCACCTGTGGTTGAAAAATGGAAAACTAAAAGACTGGCCTACCAGCTTTGGCACTGAAGCGCACTCATTTTCAGATGGACAAGCACATGTGATCAGACAAAGTCCGTCACTTACAGGGCAAGAGAGCCAATGACTTAAGTGAGTTTACTTATTGCTCATGCGTTAAGCTGTCATGGATGGAAGAAGAGTGTAAATTATTCCTGTACAGACCAGTGGGAGAAGAGGGCGGGCCAAATGACCCTTTATTTTTTGGACGTACATTTATATGTACTTATGTTTTTTTTATTATTATTCTTTACAGGAGCCTGGAAGGCAATGTAACCTGTCAGGCCTTTTGAAGAGATTCTAGCAGGAAGTATAACAGTTCAAATCTCGAAACCTTAACTATTATCAAAAGGGTAATCAGTACCAATCAGTACCAAGTTCCTTACCTAAAATTGTAATCTGGGAGATTCCAAGTAGCAAAATAGGCAGGCTTTAACGGGGTACAATAACAATCTATCCGTAAGGACCTATTGACGTTAACTGGTGTTTCATAATAAAAAAATCATGCCTACTGTCTTTGGCAGACCTTTTCATATATGAGACAGATCAGACCTATGACACCTGAATAATTCTTCCCAAGGAACCGATCAGGTCCCTAGCATTTGTCATTGGCTCGTCGCCGTAATCAAGGCAGACCAACTATACTGAGTATAAGCTTTCCCAAAAGGCACCTATCAGGTATACTGCAATAAAATTACAAATATGTACAAAATTATAGTTGTCCACACAAATGCCAAATTAGCGTTTTGTGTAATTATGTATTTATTCTGCATCATTTCCCCCAAATTGTGAGTAGGTATGTGAATTTTGTACCCCCCTATGTTTTATTGCATTATGTTTTAGTTTGACATGTTTTTGTGTTCCATTTTTAGGGTGGCTAGAGAGTTTTCTGCAGGACATATTAACCAAATGTTCCCAATCCAAAGATGGTGTCAAATAATTACTAACAGGGTGATATTTCTAGATAATTATTTGTTATTCTTCTCTGAAGAATATGCTTCGTCGTATTTCGTGGTTGAGGTAGAGGTAGTCTGGCTAAGAGATTTGCTTTGTTAAACTGCTTAGACACCCTTCTGTGGAATACGTAGTTTTAACTCACTGATTTTATGAATCACTCAAACACTTCTGCACTAACACACTAACCTTTTCATACTCTCACTTGCTCACTGACAAGTTCTTCTCAGTCACCGCTTTCAGATAGCTTGTCCTTGGGCATGTAGTTTCAGTCACCAGTTGAAGTGCACTCTGTTAGTATCATTCGAAGCACCTGCTGTGGAAGAGGTTAATCATCAACCTTAAACTAACATGATGCATAAGCATCACTCACACACACACACACACAATGACTGCTCTGCCTCCTCAAATTAAGAAACTCTGAAAACGTGTGTGTCTGAGTTTCTATTGACACAAGGAAGAATGTGGAAACTCACATACAGGAAGCATGTAATGCTAGTCTTTATCCTACCAAAACTGATGCACAATGAACTCACACCTTACACACCCTCCAGTCCAAAAAGAAAACATAAACCATAACCCGAAGCCGAGGCAGACATTAAAAAAAATAAAATTGAGTGGATGTTGAAATCGCCTCATTTTCCCTTGTTGTTCTCTGGGGGTGATCAAAGGGACATGGCAGACTGGCCTGAGGCTGCAGAGAAAGATTTGGTGATTCTTTCCTCCTCCTTCAGGACTAGCCGCCATTAGCATTTGTAAAGACAAACACACCATCTTTAAAAATGCATTTAGTAGCGCAGCTTCAACATCAGCAGCACTTCAAAGAATCAAATGAAGTATTTAATTGAATCCTTTGCAGTGCGCGCTGATTGTAGGTATGTGCGAGGAAGGAAACCTATGTGTGCGCACCCGCTCAGGCGCATAGTTCAGAGGGGACTATGGTTATGACCCAGGCTGGGGTTGGGTCACAGAGGTGAACAACTGAATCACTGAGCTATTGAACTCTTAAATAATAGTCCTTGTCAACTCAGTATTGGAGCTGTGAACAAAATGGTGTTTCTGAATGCTTTTAAATGGCAGAAATGAAAATGGAACGTTACTTTAATGATTAAGTTAACTCTTCATTTCAATTTTCTCCCATTAGAAAGTGTTGCCCCTTACTCCCAGTGGCCGGTAGCCACTTTGCCATAAGTATAATGGACAAATACAGCCATTTTTCTAAATGAGAGAAAATTAAAGTGCAGTAAAATGTTCCATTTTTTAAACTTTTTGAAAAATATATTTCTGCACTTCAAATTTCTCCAAGTTAAAAACAAATTGTATGTATGTATTATACATGTAACAGTGGCACATATAGTGAAAGGTATGTCCTGTGCTGCAAGTACATACAACACAGGCTCTCAGTCACCCATACAAATATATCCCATTCATATGCACACATGCTCATGCATACTCAAAGACCGCGCTCTCACTGACACACATGGTAGCCCTTTCATAGTACCCTTAGTCATAGGATTTGGTTCAAACCATAGTAAGTGGCTTTATGGACATTAGGCTTAAAGTCAATTAAGCTAGGCGTGGGGGTGTCTGGTAACAATGCTCAAGTTGTTTAGCCTTCAGTAGCTCACAATGATTTTCACTGATCAGAAGTAGCTCTCACTACAGAAAATGTTGGAGACCCCTGGCCTAGATGATGCAACTGGCCAGGATTAGTAAAATAAGAATATGAGAATGGATAAGGATACTCAACAAGTCACTACAAATTTTTTATTTTTATTTAATTAAAATCCAAAAAATATATATGCTTTTACAACTTAAAAAAAAAGAACTTGTGATTGTTTTCTTAAAATTGTGTTACCTCAATACAAACAAAAACTCAGAAAACAATTATTTTTTCTTTCAATTTTCGTATCCATTCAATTCAACACCTATCAGAAGAAGACCATCTGGAAGGCCATCACGAAGAAGATGTGGACCCTGGTGGTCTACAAGTGGTACAGAAAGAGATGGAAGGACCTACGACGCTGGACCAAAAAGTCAGCTGAAGTCCAGCTCGGCCAGTCCTTCCAACATGGTAAGCGTGTGCGCTACAACCTGATCCGCTAATGGCCCCCATATTTGCAGTGGCCTATCCCCAGCTTGATGGGTAGTTGAGAGCCCAACAGCAGCAACAAGGGGATATCTTCTTTTTTTTATTTTTCATGTTACGTAACTATTTTTGTTACAGCAACAAAATATGGCATCAACATAAAGTTTGACACATGCCCAACGCAAAAGAAGAGTTCTTAAAGTTTTGCACAAGGTGTATGATGATGTGTTTTGTATATACATTTGTGAAAAATGATACCACTATATTTTTGATCACTATCAATGGACAGTTTTGAGCAGACACATACCACCCTAAAACAAAAATATGCATGTGTTTGCTTGATGTTATAAAAGACAATTGTGCCAAATGGGCCATAATTCGTAACTGTATCAGGTATGATGCTCCGTAACAAATGTGAAGAATGTAAGGTTGGCCCTATTACAAGTGACATAGCATAACATGGGCTTATGATACAGAGGATGTTTCAAATGTCACACTGATGAGCTGGTATTATAAACAAACAGAACAGTAGTGACCATGGGTACAGCATCCATTTTAGGACATCATCATTCCTCACTCCTCATCCCTACTTCTCATCCCTACTTCTCATCCATCAGACATCATCCCTACTTCTCATCCAATCCATCATCCATCATCCCTACTTCTCATCCATCATCCCTGCTTCTCTTCCATCATCCCTACTCCTCATCCCTGCGTCTCATTCCTGCTTCTCATCCCTTCTTCTCTTCCATCATCCCTACTTCTCTTCCATCATCCCTGCTTCTCTTCCATCATCCCTGCTTCTCATCCATCATTCCTACTTCTCATGCCTCAGCCATCATCCCTACTCCTCATCCATCATCCCTGCTCCTCATTCCTCATCCCTCAGTCATACCAACACATTTTCAGTTTTGTAAAATTTGGAAAATATTTTGTGAAAAAACTTCATGGTCAGTTCTATTTACACAGATACATTAAAACTATTGTATATGTCTTTCCAGCATCTTCAAGAGCAGGCGAAGGGGATATCGGCCACAAAGGCGGGGAAGCAGCTGGCCACTGTGTGTCAGGTGGTGAGACCTCAGACACCAATGGACACAGCTCATCATCGTCTTCGGAGGCCTCCACAAGCAGCCAGTCCCTAGTGGAGGCATACCCTACAGGATCAGAACCAATCGAATGCTTGTACACCACCCAGAGACCCATCCCTACCCTCCCTCTTTCTTCCCCACAGTTTGCCAAACCCGACCCCCTAAAAGGGCTGGGGTCTCCTTCACTGTAGGCACCTCACATTCTGCCCTTGTCATCCTGGCTGCGCTGAATGAGGAGGCTATTGACCACTTACACAGCATCTCTGTAGGCCAGACTGCGGTTGTGAATGGCATCCAGGGCCTTAGTTGCCAAATGCAACAAATGGTTGCATTTCTGGATGCCATTCACAGTTCAATGCCTTGCATGCAGAGATCACTTGTTAAAATAGCCTCATCCCTGACCCTAGCCTCCCAACCAGCCCAACTGTCTGCCCCAACTCAGCTCCCTGCCTCATACCAAATCCCAAGTCTGACCCTTATCCCAAGCACACTCATTTCTTTACAGGCACCAACTCCTACAGACAAAAGCAGCACAATCACACACAAACACACAAAGAAACACAAACGCCCAAACAACATACACACACTGTTGACACTACACCCACAGGTACCACAACTACCACCACACCCACAACCACCACAATATCCACAATCACCATAATCACCACCACAACCACCAGCACACCCACAACAACCACAACCACGCCAACCACCTCACCAGCACATACACACAAAAGCGCATCTACAAGCAAAACAACACCCATGAAACCCAAACACACACACTCACCCGAATACCAAATGCTTACTAAACCATATACATCCAAACATACACCAGACCCAAATACAACAGCAAAGCATATAGACACATGCACCACAACCACACCAACCACCGCAACAGCATATCCATCCAAACAAACACACCAACACAAAAGAACACCCACAACAACACCAAGCAAACCCAAATGGACACACTCACCCGAACACCAAACACCTGCCACAAAACACACACCCAAACACACACCAGAGCCACATGCAGCTGCAGCACATAGAGACACATACACATCACCCACTTGAGCTCCCTCTATTCCCCAAACTCAATCTTCTACCACCCCTTCTACCCATGCTCCTCATCCCAACGTCATCTCTTACCTCTCCCTAACCCCTGTCAAAACAAAACCCACCCCTCCCAAGAAAGATCCTTGAGGTGCCTGCTCTGTGCCCACTAGATCCCCTTTCCTGAGGAGGTTACCCTTTGGCAATCTGTTTATGGGCTAAGTTCTGGTCAACAACTCCACAGGCTGTTGCTGTGCATCGTGTTTGTTCTCTCCTTATATTTTTTTTAATACAAAATTTGAGAGAAGTATCTAATTTAATAATAAAAATATTTATTTTTACAAAGTTTGTCCTGACATTATTATTCATTTACAAGTCATTGATTAGTAACAATGTTAATGTTAAAATGTGAGATACATATTTTTACTTACATTTATGACAGAAAAGACAAAAGCTTTTTAAATAACATACTTGTACAGTGCAAACATTAGTGATAACAATTTGTAATGAACATAGACATTTTGGAGCAAGCATTCACCATGATAATGGACACTTGTACCAAAATTAAACTTTTGTAAGTGTTAACACAGGTGTGTTTATTTTAACTGGATAAGTGATAAAAAGAAACACATATGCATTATACCTTGAAAAAAAGTCAAAGTAAATTAAAATGAAATAATTCAGAGAAACTGAAATAGACAAGGGTAAATGTGACATTAATAAATATATAATATGTTTTAGGTTTAGAACTAAGATTGATTTTACATTTATTGTAAACAAATATTTGCAGTTTTTAGTTCAATTTCTACATTTTCTTAAATTTAAATTATTCCAATAATGTGTAATGTATATGTATATGATTTGATAGTTTACGAACATTGATTCAACACACCTCTATGGACACATTTTGAAGTTAGGATTAATGTCAATTTTTGTGTAGGTGTCCATAATCATGAAAGCAGCTTGCACCAAATTTGTAAATAAAATAAAATTATACAGGTGTGTTTATTCAAATTTCTTAAACAACCACATTACACACATATGCATTGCACATTAGTAAACTATTGCTTGTCCGAGTGAATAAAAAAATAAATGAGTCCAGCACTAATGGGAACAGACAATTCAAAAAAGGTAACATGTAAACAAGTAGCTTACTTTCAATTCTGGCGACAATGGGGTTGATTTGCTTCATGATCAAGGAGCTGTCATGCCGCGGACCTCCGCGGTCCGGGCAGGGGAATCGGTTCGGGCTGCAGTTGGAGCCACTGTCCGCTTTCCCAGCCGCGGGGCTTGTCGCAGCCCTTTTTTTCGGCCACGGTTCGTGTTGTCGTCTGCGGCGAGGTCCGGGCCCAGGATTGGGTGTTGGACCGCACCATGTTCAGGGCATGGCATGGGCCTTGGCGTTAGGTGTATGCACCTCCCCCCTCAACCCTCACTTACCTGGTGCCTTGTTTTTTGGGCTATTTTCTTCCTTCTTTTTTCTTTCTTTTTCCTTTTCTTCTCTCTAGGGGGGCCATATTCTCTTTCTCCCAGCATGCCTTTCTTCTTCAGCAGCAAAGGAAGGACTTGGATGATTGGGTTCATGACAGAAAGGGAAGTGAAAAAAAAGAAAAGGTACGTTCCGAACTTATACCCCTTCCAATCCGCTACCTCAGGTGTGGAGGTTTCCCCGCCACAGTTACTTCGGTGGGAAGGCACATTGCGATTGGCACGGTGGACAAAGTGGCTGTACTCCCTCTGACTGCCACTTTTGCCTATGGCACTGTCAACGCGGGAGGGAAAAGTCTGATGGCGGTACTTCAACAGACTTTTATCCATCAACCTGCCAGCATCTAAATAGAATGAGTGGACCACCAAGTAGGTGGACAGAGAAACCTACAGAAAAATGGTGGCGGGACCAGATCCTCCAAGATCTAAAGCAGGCCCTTCATTTTTTTTTGAGGGAGTGATGTGTCTATATGGCTGATGGTGGGAGGGATGGAGCAGAGTTAGGGCCTCATTATGAGTTTGGCGGTCGGACCGCCAGACAGCCATGTTGGGGGTCCTAAAAAGACCGCCATGTTGGCAGTCTTCCAGACTGCCCTATTATGGGTTATACATGCAGGACCAACTACCGCCAACTAAAAAAGGCAGACTGCCAGCGGCACGGAGGCCGGGAAATAGGCAGTCCGACCTCCAGCCCCAACAGCACCACAACCAACCACTGATCGTAGTACAAACCCAAAGTCACAGTGGTGGGCACCCATCGCGGTCAGCCAATGGCAGTCCGAACCACACTGGTCCGCAGTCACCAAAGTAATACACAACGGCACATTGGATGGATTTGAAAACAACACAGCTGACACACATTTCCACCTTGGACACACCACATCCAACACAGCAGCACAGATAGTCGTAAAGATACTGCAGCACTCATGAGCAATCTGCATTTATTCATCAATCCAGATGAGTCCAATTGGAGTAAGATCCTATTATTGATGTTCAGAAGCATCAATTTAACAAGTAACAGATGAAGATAATTCCACAGCCGTAGCTGCTGGGGGTTGCGTAACTAGTTAGCATGGAGCAGCAGCACAGATACTAGGCACCACTTTTTAGCACTATCTCTTTTCACATCCAGCACACACATTTGTCCAGTCACACACTTTTGCATTTGCCCTCTTTAGTAAGTCACTGTCACATTTCTTTTTAATTCCACCATGTCACGTTCTAAAAACCCATGTTTTTCTGAGGATAAGTTGCAAGTCATAGAGGATGAAATCATAAGATTAGAGCCACAATTGTTTGGAGCCCAAGTCCAGCACACTCCTCTCAGTAGGAAAATGGAAATGTGGGGCAGGATAGTCAACAGAGTCAATGCTGTAGGCTCCACCCTGCATACAAGGGAGGACATCGGGAAGAGGTGGAACGACCTCAGGGGCAAGGTCCGTTCCCTGGTCTCCAGGCACCAGGTGCAGGCCAGGAAGACTGGTGGTGGCCCTCCCACTCCCCCATTGCAACTCTATCCATGGGAGGAGAAGGTCTTGTACATCCTGCATCCTGAGGGCTTGACAGGAATACCTGGGGGAGTAGAGTCTGGTAAGTCACAGCACAAAAACAAAAAATGTCACCAAAATGCAATGCCATGCATGCTCACAGCTCAGCTTTTGCCACCTTTACTGGAGTTAAAGGCCTACAACTCCCAGCAGGCACTGTTCTACAACTCCAAACACCAGACCAGTGTTTCCTTCTCCAATTACCCTTGTTTGTTAACTCTCAATTGATTTGTACTCACCTGGGAGGATAACATTTGTATAGTGTGTGTACTAGAGAGAGTGACATGACTGCAACTCACGGAAGGTGCTGCATCTGTAACTCCAAACACCAACACAGTGATCACTTGCCCATATACCCCTGTGTGTCAACTCCCAAATAAAGTATACTCACCTCGGGGAGAACAATTATATAGTGTGTGTAGTGCAGGGAGTTACATGACTGCTAAGGCCAGAAGGCACTGTTACTCCACTCAGCCAGCCCAGTGTGCTCTTCTCCAAAGACCCCTTTGTGGTAACTTACATGTGAAGTGTACTCACCTGAGGGGATAATATTAGTTTGGTGTGTGTAATACAGGGACTGAATGACTACAACTCCCAGCAGACACTGTTACTGTTACTCCAAACATCAGTCCATCGTTCGCATCTCGAAATACCCTTGTTTGGGAACTCCCACGTGAAGTGTACTCAAATGGAAGGATAACATTTGTCAGGTATTGTGAAGTAGTGAGAGCAACCTGACTGCAACTCCTAGGAGGCACTGTTTCTCTAACTCCATATACCAGACCAGTGTCCTCTTGCCTAAAAACTCTAGTTTGGTAACTCACAAATGAAGTGTGCTCACCTGTGGGGGATAACATTTATCAAATGTATGAAGCAGAGGGAGTGACGTGACTACTAAGGCCAGGAGGCTCTGTATCTCTAACTCCAAACACAAGCCCAGTGCTCCCATACCAAAATACCGCTGTTCCTAACTCTCAAATGAAGTTTACTCATCTCGGAGGATAATATTTGTATGGTGGAGGGAACTATAGGGAGTGACCGGAATGCAAAACCCAATAGGCCCTGTGTCCCTAACTCCAAACACAAAAACGATGTTCACTTGCCCAAATCTATCTATCTGTGAACTCTCAATTGAAGTTTACTCACATGGGAGGATACCATGTGTCAAGTGTGTGTAGCATGGAGAGTGACATTACTGCAACTCCCAGGAAGCACAGTTTCAGTAACTCCAAATACCAGAACAGTGGTCACTTGTCCAAATACCAATGCCTGCTAACTCTTAATTGAAGTTTACTCACCTAGGAGGGACCAAGATGCAAATCATGCTCAACTCTGAGAAGTGTCTGGCTACATAGCTCCATCGTGACCTGCTAACCCAAGATGAAACTATTGAGGCCAGGAAGGACACCTTGACCAGTGTGCAAAACTATGATCCCAAAGGCCTCAATGGTATCAGCAGCAGATACATTCACAATACACTGACCACATGGTGACTCCAATCACATACACAATAAAGCCCTGGGACTGTCTGCATAGCAATCAACTAGGCCTCCAAATGGCCAAAGACGTATATTGTCTAGCCACTGTTTTGCCTGCACTGGTGGCAAGATGGCATTCTCAGACCATCCTCCCAAGGGCTAATGATCTGCACATTTCAGCAGCTGCTTGATTTAAATGGAATTGGCATGCTTCACAAATGCCAGGTCAATACAACCAATACCATGGGTACCTGCCACAGTAGGATAACCAGCAAATATACTATGTACAATGTCTTTGTGAAATGTCACTGTAAGCATTTGGAGCAGGATGTCACAATCCAACCAGTAAAATTATACGTTTCACTTCAACAGGTTGAGCTGCCACTGGCTACACAGAGCCCACAGAAGAGACTGACACTCCCCGATGGATGAAGCCCTCAGTGACGATGATTCTACTGGATGTCTGGACATGGAGGACGGTTCTGGCCCATCTGGGCAACCTGGCCAGACACCAACAGGGAGTCTCACTCTGGCCACCACATCACCTTCCAGCCTGGTTGCCTCTATATCACAGGCAGCCATTCAGCCCCCAATATATGTCCCTAGGACAGCGCAACCATCTTGTGCCCCCAGCCTAGGATCCTGAATCGCAGCACAACACCTCTGACAATGATGGTCCTTGAACCAGTGGGAGGGGCACTCTGTGGCAGGGGCACAGGGTCGTGGAGGTGGGGTGCATGGGAGGTATGTTGTCAGCCAGGTGGGTGAGGCCACTGGGGATGCTCCTGGCCAGGACACCATCAGCCATGTTTTGGGAGTCTACCAGGAGTCCCAAGGCGTGATGGGCCATGTACCTGCAGAACTCTGGGAAATGAAGCAGCTGCAGAAGGACTTTCATTGTGAAACGCGTGAACAGTGAAAGGCTCACAATACCAACATGGCCTCACTAACAGGGGTGCTGAGGGACATTAACACCACCATGATCAGGGATTGACAACAACACACCACCCCTTCCTTTGGCGCATCTAGACCGGGCCCTTCATCGGTGCCAGCCACTTGAAGGGAGGCCCTGTCAGGGGGACTCTGAAATGCCCACATGAGGATATCATGGTGAAGGTACCTGTGCAAAGACAAAACAAGGAGTATACGCTTGAAAAATTACCTATTACACAAATCACATAGCAAGCTTCTGGAAAGGAAAGTACACTGCAGAGTCTGGCACAAACAAAGTAGTAACAAAGTGGGGATCTGTCAAAGGCTAACTCTTCAAGCAGCTTTTGGCTGAATATTGCAGAGTATCAGTTCCCTAGTTGTTTCCTAAACACTGAACTCCACACATTCTCACAACTACAGTTCTTTGTACAGTTACATTAATTACATCACATGACATACTTACACTCTTGGAAAGTAGCTATTGATCATATCTTCCCGCATGTCAGCTCTTTCCTCTTCACCACTGTCACCCTGAACTGGCATTTCATGAGTCTCACCCGGTGGCATTGCAGGCTGCCCCTCCTTTGGGATATATGGGATACTTCTCCGCAGGGCGATGTTGTGGAGCATGCAACATGCCACAGTGGTCTGACACACTTTCCCGGGTGAGTAGAGGATGGCTCCACAAGTCCGGTCCAGACACCTAAATCTGGCCTTCAGGAGCCCAAAAGCCCGGTCTACTACCTCCCATGTCCTTCCATGGGCCTCATTGAAGCAGACTTCCCCTGGCATAGTTGGGATCCTTAGTGGCGTCTACCACAGCCAAGGAAGGTTTGGATATGCAGAGTATCCTGATAAGGATTCGGACATATGTGCAATAATGAGTCATTCACGTCATGATTGTAGCTTCAGACATTGCACACACACAATCAGGACAGATGTGACTTACCAACCAGCCAGGCCCTCTCTGGGTACAGTTGTGACATCAGCTGGGGTATGGCACTGTTCAGCATTATGAATGCATCATGGACTGAACCCAGATAACGGGCACACACATTTGAAATATAAGGTCTGCCAAATAGACAACTTGCATGTTGATGAATGGAAGTTCTTTCTGTTGCGATAGACTTGTTCATTGGTGTGCTGTGGGACCAAGCCAACATTGATACCATCAATGGCCACCACCACATGTGGGATGCATGTAAAACCATAAAATTCAGCCTTCACATGGACGAAATCCTGATGTTCGGTAAACTAGATGTAGCTGTCTAGGTGTTTCAACATTGCTGAGAGGGCATCCTTCTACACCAGACTGAACATAGGTTGGGACATGCCAGCTGATAGGGCCACAGTATATTGGAAGGGTCCAGTGACCAGTAAGTGCAATACTGGCAATACTGACATGACTTGTACAATGGGTGTTATGCAGGTTAGATAACTAATGAATGGCAACAGATCTGGTTACAACTGACCACATAAGTCCACTATTGTTTGCCTATTCAGACAGTAAAGAAGGATAATGTTGCGTTCTTCCATGGTCTGGAGTAGACAGAAGGTTGTCACATCCTCCATCTTCCTGGATACCTATGTATGACAAGACATGATTTCCAACATTAGTCATTGTGTCCACCAAAACATACATGATGCATGTCATTGATATCATGTCACAAGGCATTTCTGAAGGGATCGACATGGCAACCAGGATGTATCACAGCTGCATTTAACACAAGGGTCACATGTGACCCCCAAGGTTTTCCACACATGTGTCCACAACATGTTTCTGGACCAAATTCAAATATGTACAAGACAATCGCCCCTCAAAATGTGACTGGATATCCCTACTGCCAAAAGGACAGTTGGCGGGGTGGACTGTACCCCACTGTTAAATGCCATCTGTGCCCTACAACATGCTACAACAGTGTTTGAATAGTAGGACCTACATGACAAGACAGGGTAAGCATGTTTGTGAGCTCAAAAAAGCATTTTCAGAGGTGTGACACAGTTTCTAAAACACACTACAGCATTTTAGGCTGCAAAAATGGCAGCTGCCTAACCTACTCCACAGGACATTAGGAACCGCCCACGACCACCGGCAGAAGTCGTCATGGCGATAGGTGGTTGTAACTAAGGCCGACACAGCCATAGGCTAATGTTGCTGCCAGTGGCACTTGCGGGCCAATGGTTGTGTCTGCCGGCTGTGACGATCTCATAAGTGGCGGATGTGACCTCCATCTTTAGCAGATTCACTCACTTGACTCCTGATACCGCTGCCAACAACAGCTCCACTACCTGAACTTCTGTGTACTGCCTCTGGGAGTAATCACGTCACATTCTCCAGGTGATATGGCCCCTGCCTTCTCTCCAGTGGAGCTGAAGAGGCTAGTGGATGTGGTCCTACCCCTGCATGGACTGCTCTATGGTGCACCAGAGGAGAAGGTAAGTACCTCATGTGCACAGTTTTCTCTGTATTTCACCATCCTTTCCCTCCTCACAGGCTACAATGTGGCCATGTGTGCCAGTTTGGCTACTCATGTGCTTGTTGTTGCAGTCTGTGCGGCATCAATGGGATGGACAATGTTCAGTGGTCAGTTGAGAGTCACAGACGCCATGTGTATGCTGCCACAGAGATTTATTGACACGTCTGCCCTTGCTAAACTGTTGTTTTGAAAGCATTTCACGAGTCACTCTGCCCTTCAGGTTGCTACACCCACTACATGCCAAATTGCTGTGGGCTACATGATGTACTGTCATGCATGGAAGTGATGGGAATGGAGTGTCATGTAGGTTCTCTTAGCTCCGCCTGCAGAAAACAGGGCCTTTTACATTTATCCCCCAATATGGGCCCTAGTCTAGGCTGGGGTAGAGTCACTCTGGCTATGTAACTATGGCACTGTGCCCACTCCCTGTACACCAGAAGATCCGGTCATGTGGCCAATATGAGACTCTGGTGACAAATTCCACCCATAATGTCTCATTCCGTTGATTAGATTAGGAATGGGTACAGAGGTAAGTCATTAATCTAGTCCATATGTGCTCTTAGCATCATTGTCAATATGTGTCTTAGACTCACAAAAGGTCCCTTACTACCACAGCCCTATTGTCACCTACACACATGTCATATTTGTACTGTCCAGGCTTACTGCACAAATGAAAGTCCCACATTGCAGACAATGGGGGTCATTATGACCCCAGAGGTCGGTGCAATAGTGGAGGTATTACCGCCAACAGGCTGGCGGTACATACCTCCACTATTATGACATTGGCGGTTTGGCCAAAGCCAAACCACCAAATTAACACACCGACCACCACAGCGGTAACGACCGCTGGGCTGGAGACTAGGCCGCCCATGGTATTTTGACCCCACCCACCGCCATGGTTTCGGTGGTTTCTGTACCACCATGGCGGTAGGCACTATCAGTGCCAGGGAATTCCTTCCCTGTCACTGATAGGGGTCTCCCCGCCCTCCTCCCCCTGCCCAGAGTCCTCCCCCAGCCTCCCCCTCCCAACCCCCCCACACCTATACACACATACATGCACATACATACACACCCATACACACACGCATACACACATTCACCCATGCATGCATACATTCAAACACACTCACAGCAACACTCACAAACATACATCCAGGCGCACACACAGTCACACGACACAATATGCACGTACACACACCCACTCATGCACACACGCATTACACATGCATGCACACATTCAAACACAGTCACACACACCCCCACACACGCACACAACACCTCCATCCCCCTAACCTGTCGGAGAACCCGACTTACCTGCTTGCAGGGGGTCCTCTGGCAGGAGACGGGACGCGGCGCTGCTGCCAGCAGCAGCGTCCACCATCAAAACACCGCCAGACCGTATCATGGAACATGATACGGTAAGCAGTGTTTTGCTTGCATGGCGCTGCTGCTGGCAGCAGCGCCACCTTACCGCCGTCCGCCACCATGACCGTAGCTGGAAATCCAGCAGCCTTCTGGCGGAATTCTGGCTACGGTCATAATTCGATGGCCGATCGGTAGCCACAGTGATAGTATGTTGGCAGCCGTCGCCTTGGCGGTAGGCGGCATTTGCCGCCAATGTCATAATGAGGCCCAATGTGTTGATTCCTGGGAGGCCATGAAATGTGACTCAGTAGCTTGGTCACATAGCAAAAACTGTATAATGCATGCCATTGTTTGTTGGATGCAATCTCTGTAGGATGCACACATATGTCCAAAGTCCTGTTATGTGGCACAGGTACATAGCACAGAACCCCACCACTTGAAGTTGCATGAGTCTGCATTTGTTATGGCACATGTCCACACATGAACAGGGAAGACAGTTTTTGCACCCACCATGCCAGTCCCTTTATTGTTATGCATGTGTAATGTTTGAGTTTGTACTCTGGTGGTTGCCTGTAAGGACTGTGTGCAGAAAGTCATTCTCACAGAGTGTGAGTGTGTTGGTCCATTCATGCTTAAGTTGTTTACCCTTCAGAAGCCACATAGGTATGATGTGTTTCATAGTAGCTCACATTACAGTCAGGTTTCTGACGCAAGGGCTCCCTGATGTCAGTAAGCTTGCTTAGTCATTGTAGGGCCTGAGCAGGGTAGTGGATTAGTCTGCAGAGTGAAACATATATGTCTTGTAGTCATGTCCCTGTACTTATTAGCTTGTATGTGTCACACTTGGGGAGAATTGACAAATAGGAAAGTCCTAGCTTGATGTTACTGAGATGTATGTGACTCAACCATTAGTGATGAAACATGTGATCATGATCTCTTGATTTGTCTCTTGCATCAATGCAAGTCAATGCTCATCAAAAGAAGGGATTATAGAGAGCCATCACCTCTGAAGGTGCGGACCCTGGGGATCCACTGCCAGTGAGCGCCCACTGCAGGAAAAGATGGGAGGACCTGAGATGCCGGACCAGGAAGATCATGCAGGCCCAGTTTGAGATGTCCTCCCAATGTGGGTAGGGTACCCATCCAACCACGACCCTCCTAATGGCCCACATTCTGGTGGTGGCCTATCCAGAGCTTGATGGTCATTTGAGGGAAACACATCAGCCACAATGGGGTGAGTACAGGGCATATTCCTGCCTGTCACATTGCTAAGTGAATGAGTTAGGTTCTGACAGCTCCCCCTGACAATTAGGGATGAGCCATGTGTCAAACAGTAGATGAGGGATTGTTTTTGTAGACATGTCATATGATGCATACTGGTGTATTAGGCCTATTGGCCCAGGAACCTAGGACACAACTGGGTAGGGTCTAAAAACCACTTGCTCTGCATGGACGACATATGGCTGTGTACATTACTCAAACAACTAATGTTTATGGTTATAGAGTGTGTAATTTCTATGCAACAGACCACTAGTCCTCTATGTTACAGGCCAAAGGTAAGTAGGTGATGGAGCACTGTCCTCAGCCATGTGCCTGGGTAAATGTGTATATAGGCATCTGCCACCCAGAGGCTAGTTGTCCTCAGCATATGACGGGTGCTAGTTCCTCACTGCAGTCTGTAATGTGAAGATGTCCAACATACACGTAACAGAGCTTCAATTGATCTCTGGATGCAGCTATAGGTTATTACTTTCCCTTGGTAAGTGGGGAATGTCCGTTGACATGATTTATGTGCCATCACTGTTGCAAACATTCTTTGTGCCTACATGTCAGCATGTGTCCCTTTCTCTTTTGAAAAAACATTTGTAAACTGCTGTTTCATGCATGGTGTACCTATGTTGATGAGATACTGTTGGTATTCCCTCACATATACCAACATGGCAACCTGTGTGTGGAATAAGTACAATGGGGGTACAATTCATGTTGTGCCACAGACAGCAGTGTGCCACCATTGTTTATTGGCTGACACATACCCTCACCTGTCAAAGGATGTTATTTGGCATATACAATGGCAGTAGGAATGAGGGACATGATAGGTAGGCCTAGGGGTTAGAGCCACAATGTGAATATCTATGTGTTGATGTGGCGTCATGTGGAAAAGAGCCCAGCACATGTGTAATGGGTATGGTTGGTGACATGACTGTTGGCATGCATCACATAGTGACTTGCAGTTATGTTGGAATCACTTGTGTTTGGGTACAAGCATTCATCTACAGACAGACATCTGGGTCTGCTTGACCATAATGGAGACAATGATGTAGCTTCCAATTGGGCAAAATGTTGTGAGCCTTCAACAAGTACCTGCAAAACTCTGGGCCTCTCCAGCATCCAAGGGTCTAATGGCCTCTACTGATGCCCTCCAGAATATGCCTCTGCTAAACCTGCTGCCCTCAGTGAGGAGGCTATTGACCACCTGAGAAGTATCTCTGTGTGTGTGTCAGCCATTGTGAATGCCATCCAGGGATTTGCAACTCAACTAAAACACACAAATGCATTCCTGGAAGGCATTCATTGTGCAATGGCTGGTCTACAGATATCTTTTCAGGCTCTGGCCTCCTCACTGACGGCAGCCAGTCACTGCCTACCTTCCGCCCCCTCGCACCTCCTTCTTCCCAATCTAAATCCCTCTTCCCTTACCTACCTAAAGCACACAGACAGATCCTCATGCATCCACATCAACACACAAGAGCTGCACACACAAACAGAAGCACCACAAAACACACCAGCACACAAGCAAACAACAGCCACCCACAGACACAACAGTCACCACTTCCTCCGACACCCACACCACCACCAGCATTACACACACACACACGCACACATCAAGCATACCCACAGGCACCACTACAACCTTCAGTGACACACCCACCACATACAGCATACCCGCAGACATCACCCCAACAGACTCCTAGTCATCCACTACAAGCACCATACCCACAGACACAACAGACGCACATACATCCACCACATCCAGCATACCCGCAGTTACCACCCCAACAGACACACACACATCCACCACTGTATCCCCCAGCACCTCCACCTCCCAGACCCAAAAAGACACATAAACGCACTCACTTACCTACCCAACATACACCAACCAGACACAAGCATACCTCCCAGAAGCACGAAACCCATAACATTCACACCAACACAGCAGACAACCCCTCCCTCAACCTCCAAATCCCAACCCCTTTCTGATGACTGTCCCCATCTCCCTAAGAAAGTTTTTTTTGTTTGACCTGGACCTTTCTTCTGTTCCCTCCACCCAGTTCCTAACCTAAGAAGCCATCACCCACTTCCCGACCCCTCCCTTCCACCTCTAAGGCCTCCCGTACCCCCCGCAAGCACCCATACCTCTCACCCCCCAAGAAAAGGCCTACCCCTCCCAAAAAGCAGACCACCCTCCCAATCCCAAGAACAAACCCCGCCTCCTAAATCTGATCCAAGGATGATCCCTGCTGTGCCTGTCTGCCCACTTGATGCCCCTTCCTGTAGAGGTTCCCTGGCAGTTAGGAACCAAGTGATGGCTCCATGATGTACCTGTGTCATAGTGCATGGACTGGCCAATGGCTTTGGACTTTTAAAGTTTTGTTCAAAATAAACCCAAAAAGTTGTTTTGCTTGGTATACATTTGTCCTGCAATTCCTTTTCTACCTTTCTGTTGTTCCTGAGTAATCTGTGTTGTGTGCCTACAGTTGTGTGTGTTTCAGGCTGCTTGCTAATCCATTTGCTGTTGTTTGCAGTATCTGAGTTTGTGGGCAGTGCTGGTGTCCCCCAAGACAAGGGTATATGTTGAGTGTATGGATATGTGGGTGTAAATGCATTGCTCGTGTCATGGCATTGTGTTCAGTTTGTTATGGTAAGTATTTCATCTTGTGTTCTCCAATGTGAGCATGTATGGTGTTAGACTTGCCCCCCTGCTATGGATTATGTTTTCATCTGATATGTGTCAGCTTGAATTGTGTTTGTGCAGACAAAGAGTGTGTTCAATTGTGATACCTTTGTTTGCATTTGGCTGTGCATGTGTCCATTTAGCTATGTGTACCTTGCAGCTAGTTCATGTAGAGGTATGCCCAATGCAGTTGGAGTTGTATGTGCTTTGTTGACTTGCACTTCCACATTGTGCAGATGGGCATGTCATTTAGGTTGAGTATTGTTTGTCCCAGGGATACCTGAAGGGCTCATTCCTGTGCAATAGTTGTTTTATGGGCAGTTTCAAGGTAATATGTGTCCCATTGCTGCCTCCTTCCCTGAGTGTTCCTGATTACCCCATCCCTATTGTGCAGGTATTTTTTGCATAGTGAGGTTTGTATATTTGTCTTTCTAACTATTATGCATCCCATTGTCCTTCGTGTTGCAATGTGTGTGTAATGTGTGTGTCCATAGCAGGGCTTTTTACTGGTAGTGGTATTTGTGTTCCATGCCACATCCATACATATGTGTGTTGAACGTGACAGGAGTCCATGGCATGTGAGGAATGTGAGTGTGTGAATTGTATTTGTATTTGTGAGGTTGGTGTGAGGTTGGTGTTGTGTGAAACAATGCTGTATACAATGCACTGTCACTGTGTGTGAGATGGTCAGATGTGTGTTTTTGTGTAGTGTTGTGATGCAGTGTAAGTGACCTGCCCAAAGGGGGCATATTGTGACTGTGAATGTGTCCTTCTTTGTGTATAACTCTGACCTGGGACACAATGAGACGTGTACTTGTGTTCTGTAGCCATTTTAGCTATAGGTCTAGACACGTTATTTTAGCAAACTAGGCCTGCCGCTGTGCACTTTAACCTAGATATGTTTTATTCTAGCTCCGTTATATTATTTTAACAATAGCCACATTTGCAAACTTGCTTTATTTTCTCTAGCTAGCTGTTCTTCGCCTAGGTCAGCGCTACGTTCTTAAACAAGACATTTATTTCACTCTGTGCTTTTCTCAAGGTTGTAGTAAGATAGGTTGCCAGCAAAAGTGGTACGCTTTGTCTCCAATGTTCACAGAAACATATACACTCTTACGTGGAGATCCTTTCTTGGAACATCAGCTGTGTTTTTATAAAAACACTACTTTGACCCATGTACATTAGAGGGAGATTCCAGCCAGATGACCACGACTGTGTGCTGATTGCTGAGTGCATTGCTGCAGCTGCTTATGTAGACTACAGGCCACTTGCTCAGGTATGAGGAATGATGTCTTCAAAGGGGGAACCTGAAGGGCAGAATTAGAGCTTAACATGCTGTGCTCTAACATAGCCTAGTTGGGAGCTATTCCTAACGATCTTAGTGACAAAATGGTAGCGGTATTTTTATGTTTCACTCTCCTTGCCACAATTTTAATCCTGTCATGCTTCATCGTTCTAGTTATTGCAATACATGCTTTATTATCCAAGATGCAGTTACTTCAATAAAACCTTATTGAACTAAACCCTGCCTCTGATTGTCCTTGCATATGTGAGACTAATGTAACTGAGAGAAACGGATGAGATCTGAGTGACCACGATTTCCTTGAGGAGTCACTTGTGTCATGCGCCTGGTTGCCCAATCATCCCTGCTCTTGGGTGGAGATAAGGCATTGCTAGTTAGCCGGAACAAACTCGGATTAGGCCGACAGGCATCACCTGGTGTGGGTTTAGATTCAGTCACCCACAGTACAAGTGATTCTGCCGCCCAAATCCAGTATCTCATTAGGATTATGAGAACCTACGCGACATGGTGCTGCCAACATTTGGTCAGGTACTAATTTTTCAGGTCCTCCAGAGTATCTCTGTCTCACTACTTGGAAGACACCTCAGTACCATATACGGAGACGTCCATGGTATTGAGGATTTTCCTCCTCAGCTAAGTAGGGAGTACCTAACTAAAGCTGTTGGTTGTTCAAGCTTGAACACTAAAAGGATAATCCCCATTTGGTGAGCTTATCTCTGAACAAAATGTACCATTCCTCATGGCAAGCCCGCAACTGGTAGCAATTATAGTCAATATGCGACCACCCCTTACTGCACATTTATTGGCACATGGCCTAACGGCCCAGGGGAGTCTAGTTACATTTGTTGTTGAAGCCCTTGCACCACACAGAATAGACATTTTCTATTCATGGGTCATATTTTCAGCAGCTGATGGGAACACAAATACATTTCACCACTATACACCTGCAAACATACCTGCACAATATAGAGCATATGCATATTTAGAAATACCTCTATCTTATCAATAACATAATAATTGGCTTCATGGCGCCTTACCACATACAATCCTACATGTTAGGTTAGGTCCTCTAAGTAATGATGGTCCTACCTGGCCTTTATTGGCCACAAATACACTGCACCCTGATGCAGCAACCTTGATGGTAGCTGAAGTCTGCCGCTTATATACTGTGCTTACTGAAATATACAGATGGTTAGTACAGTTTGTAATGCAAACATTAAATACAAACCCAGCATGTGCTGCCCCAGAGCAACCACAAGTAGTAACAGCAGGCATTAATCCTGCGACTGTACATTCGATTAAGGGTAAAGTACCCGCAAAACGAGAAGAGATTCCGTTTTGGTTAGCTCAAAAAATAAATGCACTGGAAGCAGTAATTCCCCATATGGGATCTCAGGATAAGCATAGAGTATTAACTATGTCCTTGCCATTTGGGATGGTTCCCACAGTAGATAACTGCAGCACTTGGGGCATGGTATTTGCCACGCTCTATACTACTGCACATGGTACACCGACACTTGCCAATTTACCGGAAGTGTTAAAACAAATTCAAGATGAATACGGGCTGCCCCGGCCCTGGACTTGGGGATGCAACTTATGGGCAGTTTTGCCATGATGTCTTCAATTATATTAAGTAACCTCAAAAGGGAAACAGTTGCACTAGCAGTGCGTATGCGGCTCTGGAATGTTCCTCCACGGATCAAGAACGTGAGCTGCCAAAGATTATCGCAGAGACCTATTATAGTATTGGTCGAGATTGTCTGGGGGCCAGACCCACAAAACCACAGTTTCAAGGTAAATCTAATTAGGATTCTACCAAGCAAGCTGCTGAGGGTTTTAAAAAACACTAGGATAAAAAACAATAAACACCTACAAAAGAAAGGGGAGAATCTCCACGTATGGAGACCCCACAGAATAGATATAAACCTTAGAAATAGGGATAATATGAAAACGTCTGACAGATAGCAATATACTGGTACATGCCAATTTCGTTCCTTTCAGGACTCACTGGAAAAAACGCAGTGAGAGAGGTGGACGGTCAGAGCAAAGAACTGAGTGCGTGAAACCGAGACAGGAATCACAAGGCTGAGAAGAGAAACTTCCCCAACACAAAACTCAATTTAAAAAGAAAAAAGTGGCAGCAGTTGGGATTCGTCATGCCACTCAAGAGGAGGGCTCTATTGAAGAACAAGAAGTGGGCACTAGCTCTGCTAGACAGAGCAGCAGAGGTCACAATAGTTCGCCAGAATCTTCCAGAGCATCTGGAGGTGAAAGCAACTGATGGCTTCTTACAAGTTGAAACTGCAGACATGCATGTCTCCACGCCTGACAGGGTGTACAAAGTAACGTAACAGTTAGAAGGAGACATTGAATGCACAATCAATTCAATCTTTTGGGACCGTGTCATAAACATTTATGATATTCTACTGGCCGAAAAGGATTGGCCACCTGAATTTGTCCGTACTTGTCCATATGGGGAAGAGTCAATCAAATATTCTTTCTCGCCTCTTGTTCCCGAGGAGCTCACAGAATCCTATGCCATTGATTGGGCATTGGCATAGGTACCCGCGTTGTATCGCAACCACGTAGGATGGGATAAAGATTCCCCCTATCATGTAATTCCAATAAAAAATCAACCCCATCCTCAACCTCAGTATCCAATAAACATGATGCTAGAGCACCCGTGAGGAAAATCCTGACACAACTAGAGTACCATGGAGTAATCGAACCATGTGTCTCACCAATGAATAATCCTTTATTCCCAGTAGCTAAACTGGGCCTTTCGTACAGAATAGTCTTAGATTACAGGTACTTAAACAGTCACACACGCACATATGCTATTCAAAACTCTCACAGCACAGCACTTATTAACAACATAGGGCCTCATTATGACCCTGGCGGTACAGAACCGCCAGGGCCAACGGGGGCGGGAGCACCGCCGACAGGCCGGCGGTGCTCCCTTGGGCATTCCGACCGCGGCGGTAACGCCGCGGTCGGACCGGGACAACTGGCGGTCTCCCGCCAGTTTCCCGCTGCCCAAATGAATCCTCCAAGGCGGCGCAGCATGCTGCGCCGCCTTGGGGATTCTGACACCCCCTACCGACATCCTGTTCCTGGCGGTTCACCCGCCAGGAACAGGATGGCGGTAGGGGGTGTCGCGGGGCCCCTGGGGGCCCCTGCAGTGCCCATGCCAATAGCATGGGCACTGCAGGGGCCCCCGTAAGAGGGCCCGCTAGTATTTCACTGTCTGCATAGCAGACAGTGAAATACGCGACGGGTGCAGTAGCACCCGTCGCACCTTCCCACTCCGCCGGCTCGATTACGAGCCGGCTTCATTGTGGGAAGGTTGTTTTCCCCTGGGCTGGCGGGCGGCCTTTTGGCGGCCGCCCGCCAGCCCAGGGGAAAACTTGGAATACCCTCCGCGGTCTCTGGACCGCGGAGCGGTATTTTGGAGGGGGGAAGTCTGGCGGGTGGCCTCCGCCGCCCGCCAGACTTAGAATGAGGGCCATAGTGTGCAAAAACTACAAAACAACATTGGATATTTTGAATGGTTTCTTCTGCCAAAACATGGCGCCTGAGAGTAGAGACCTAACAAGTTTCAGGGCAGTAGGCTCCCAGAAAAAATTCTGTTGTTTGCCACAGGGATACAAGAACAGGCCAGGACTGTTTGCGGCTCGTGTAACTTCAGTTTTACACGACATTAACCCTGAAGCATTATCCTATGTAGATGATATCTACCTTACGGACGACGAATTACTGCAACATCTAAGATGGGTATCCCGCGTCATGTTTCTGGGATATGAGCTATGAAGTGAAGAAAAGAGCCTAGCGTCACAATTCTTAGAAAAATGTGCACAGTTACAACCATCAAATACCATTAAAAAACTCCAATCCGTATTGGGTTCTCTAAATTTTGACAGAACTTACATTCCAGATTACGCATCATGCATAAAACATTTATATGACTTAATACATCCTGACATTTCCAGTAAATTTTGGACAGTAAAACACCACACGCATACTCAGAGCATTGCAACAAGACATGCTTGCAGCACAACATTTACACACAAGGGACAATAAAAAACATCTGGTCATCATAGTAATTTCTGGTGCCATTGGTTTCACCTATGTAACATTCAATGAGGGTGAGAGTCCCAATACATACAAATCACATCTATACTCTACAGCAGAACAATGTTTTGCTCCCACTGAGAAAATTCTCACTGCTGTTCATATGGCTGTCATTAAAAAAGACCACTGGCCCAGGGGAAACACATTATTGTCATATCTCCAATCCCGGCCCTTGAGGCTGTTATCAAAGCCAGCGTTCCAAACACTAAAGCATTACATCCATGTTAGATTCAATAGGCAACGTCTCTGACAGCCACTGATGTAGACTATATTTTTGACCCAAAGTTACAAACACAAGAATTTTTGCAATATGAACTAGAATACCCAGTTCCGGCAAATACATTGCCTATTGACCAATATCAAAGAGTCATGTACACCGATGGCTCAGCACAACCTGCCACAGGCACAAAGCATCAATATTCCACTACTTGCGCAGTCATAAGCAGCTTTATGGAGGGTAGTAAATTCTATCCACAACATACTTTTACGCAAACCCTAGGGGATTGCACTGCACAGCTAGCAGAGCTAAAGGCCCTGGTAATGGCACTGGAACATACGGATCCTGCGCAGCTAACACTGATTGTCTGTGATTTGTACTATTGTGTCCAGTCCTTCAGTGAATATCTGCATTACTGGCGCTAGAATAGGTTCAGAGATTCTAAAGGTAACACCATCAAACACAGAATAGACAATCCCACCACACAGAGGCACACAACATCATCACCCACACAACATCCATGCACAAAACACCACACACCACTACACATCACCACACACATCAAAACTCACACCGCCCCACACATCACACACACCACCCCATGTCACGCCAAAGACACCCCCGCTTTTCCGAGGAGGAGCTCAAGGTCATGGTGGAGGAAATCCTACGGGTAGAGCCACAGCTATTTGGCTCACAGGTGCAGCACACATCCATAGCCAGGAAGATGGAGCTATGGCGAAGAATAGTCGACAGGGTCAACGCTGTGGGACAGCATCCAAGAAATCGGGAGGACATCAGGAAGAGGTGGAACGACCTACGGGGGAAGGTGCATTCAGCGGTCTCCATGCACAACATCGCGGTTCAGCGGACTGGCGGCGGACCCCCACCTCCTCCCCCACAACTAACAACATGGGAGGAGCAAGTCTTGACCATCATGCATCCAGAGGGCCTTGGAGGAGTCGGTGGAGGAATGGACACTGGTAAGTCAATTCGTAACTATCAAATCCCCCACCCTACCTGCATGCTATCACACACCCCCACCCTCACACCCTCCGCTATCACCCAAACTCCTCACTAATGTACTAAGAACACAAACCACACATCCCAACACCAAGCCCTGCATGACACCACTAAGTATGAACACCCATCACTAAAGCATGCTCACTGCACATACCCATAACAACCCCTAACCATCATCACACAAGCCCCCACACAGAAATGCTTGCACTGGGGTACACGCTCACCCACCCATTGCACACCATGACACACACACATGCAATAATCATGCTCTTATGCCCCTGCAGGATCACGAAGGACCGTCACCACCCCGGAGGGTCCAGACAACTCCACTCCACCCACAGAAGAGGCCCACAGTAACGATAGCAGCTCTGCCCTACTTGATCCTGATTACCAGCCCGGACCATCGTGGGCCTCGGGACAGTCGGTTCTCCTCGCACAGGCACAGCCCAACATTGACCTTCCACCCTCTGGTAAAACCAGCACAGCACCCACCCAGCGGGCCCAAACCTCCGTACCCAGGACAGGTCAATCAGCTGTGTGTCCACCACTACAGGGAACCCAGGATAACCCACCACCCCAACAACAACAGGGACCTGGGGGCAGTGGTAGTGGGCACACGGTCCAGGGGACGGAGGCACAGGAACACAGGGGTATTGGGAGGGCTGCTGTGCGACAGGGGGCGGACAGGCCAAGGGAACCCACTCTCCAGGAGGCCCTCTCCTCCATCATGGGAGCATACCACCACTCCCAGGAGACGATGGCGACAGTCCTGGTCAAGTTTCAGGAGACCCAGCGCCTGCAGGAGGAACAGTATTTGGGGTTCAGGGAGGAGCTCAGGACCATCAGCTCCGCCTTGGGCACCATCGTAGGGGTGCTGAAGGACATACAGCAGACCTTGAGGGACACCGTGGCACTCCAAGGGGCCCCTGACACTAGCATGGACGATGAACTGCCCACCACCTCCGCCGGCGCTAGTGGACAGGACGCCCCGCCACAGGACCACCACACCAGCACCCCACCCCCTGCAGACGGACAACCACCACGCAAGCGGTCCCTGAGATCCAGGAATAGGACAGAGCAAGATGGCAAGACCCCCGCCAGGAAATGAGACCACCCTGATTGTCCTCCCACTGTCCCACTTTGTTACCCTGTCCATACTTAAACTGCCCCAGCTCCACTTCCTTTGCCCATATAGCCAGTGCACCTGTGAGACTAATAGACTGGACTCTGCCATGGACATTCCTCCACCATCACCCATCACCATTTTACAACCCCCCTCCATTTTTGAGCACTTCAATAAACACCCTTGAACCACAAAACAATGTTGAGTCAGTCTATGATTTGGTAAATTGTATTATCAATGACAGTGTCAAAATGTGTTTCTAGTTGTAAAGGCAACATACCTATGTCACACATCACAAGTCCTTGAAGGATGCATGCAGATGACACACGTTGGTAAGCACACCTGTGAAACCGTAATGTAAAGGAACAACTCTGTTACCAAATAATCCTATGAAATTACACACAGGATAGAGGAAGAAGTGTGACAGTGAATGTAATGGTAAAAATGAAACTGTGCTCACCTGTGTGTCACTGGAAATATTGCTGTATGACTGACTCCCTGTTGTCTTCTTCCTCAGCTTCCTCCTCATCACTGTCCACAGGCTCCACAGCTGCCATAACACCGTCATCTGGACCATCTTCCTGCAGAAAAGGCACCTGGCGTCGCAAAGCAAGATTGTGAAGCATCGAGCAGGCGATGATGATCTGGCACACCTTCTTCGGTGAGTAGAATAGGGAACCACCTGTCATATGGAGGCACCTGAACCTGACCTTCAGGAGGCCGAAGGTGTGTTCGATCACCCTCCTAGTCTGCCCATGGGCCTCATTGTACCGTTCCTCTGCCCTGGTCCTGGGATTCCTCACTGGGGTCAATAGCCAGGACAGGTTGGGGTAACCAGAGTCCCCTAATAGCCACACACAGTGCCTCTGGAGTTGACCCATCATATCAGGGATGCTGCTATTCCATAGGATGTAGGTGTCATGCATTGAGCCAGCGAGACATAGCATTTACCTGCTAGATGTACTGGTCTGCCAAACATACCATCTGTACATTCATGGAATGATAGCTCTTCCGGTTCCTGTACACCTGTTCACTACTGTGGGGGGGGACCAGAGCTACATGGGTCCCATCAATAGCACCTATGATGTTGGGGATATGTCCTAGGGCATAGAAGTCACCTTTCACCGTAGCCAAATCTTCCACCTCAGGGAAAATGATGTATCTCCTTACGTGTTTCAGCAGGGCAGACAACACTCTGGACAACACGTTGGTAAACATAGGCTGGGACATCCCTGATGCCATGGCTACTGTTGTCTGAAAAGAGCCACTTGCAAGGAAATGGAGCACTGACAGCACCTGCACGTCATGGGGGATTCCAGTGGGATGGCGGATTGGTGACATCAGGTCTGGCTCCAACTGGGTACATAGTTCCTGGATAGTGGCACGGTCAAACCTGTAGGTGACGATTAAATGTCGCTCCTCCATTGTCAACAGGTCCACCAGCGGTCGGTACACCAATGAACAAGTGCACCGCCGGTGATGATACGCACCGCCGCAGACGTCACCACCGCGGATGTCACCGCCATTTTCTATCTGTTCAATCACTAGATACCTGATCTTCGACAGGAGAGGACCTACACTGCACATGCTGCTGTGAGCTCGGTCTGGAAGCGACGATGGCTGCTGCGTCTGGGGAAAGGGCCCCTGCCTTCACTGCTCAGGAGTTGGAGAAACTAGTAGACGGGGTCCTCCCCCAGTACACGCTACTCTACGGTCCTCCAGACCAACAGGTGAGTACACAGGTAGCACGTTGTATGGGCTAGGCCTGGGTGGAGAGGGCTGGTTGTAAGAGGGAAGGGGGCAGAGTTCAGGGAACATTAATGCATGCGAATGAATGTGCCACATGGCTAGGGTAGGGAGGGGGGACACTCACATCGACGGTGCAGTTGGTAATGACTACTCTTCTTCCCTTGTGCATGTCATGTAGGTCAGCACCCACCAGAAGAAGGACATTTGGCGTGCCATCGCCAAGGACGTCCGGACCCTGGGGGTCCACCAGAGATGGGGCACCCACTGCCGGAAAAGATGGGAGGACATTCGCCGCTGGAGCAAGAAGACGGCGGAGGCTCAGCTGGGGATGGCCTCCCAACGTGGGAGGGGTGCCTGTCGCACCATGACCCCCCTGATGTTCCGGATCCTGGCAGTGGCATACCCTGAGTTGGATGGGCGCTTTGGGGCATCACAGCAGACACAAGGGGGTGAGTACACTCTCATTCTGCGGACTTTGCGTGCAATGGAGGGGTCTGGGTGGGGGAGGAGGCCTGTGGGTGTACCTAGGCCAGGCAGAAATACGTAGGCTAGACCCCTCCGTAATGCAGGCCATGTGGCACTCTACCCCACTGCAGTAGAGTGCCAAGTACAGGTATACATGCCCCTGTGGCATCCATGTGTGCAGAAGTCCACCATAGCCATGTTGGCCAGATCCCAGAAATTGCATCTGTAGAGGCCAGGAGCACAGCGTAGTGCAGGGGGCTGCTGTGTCTGTATTGTCCGCCAACGGTAGCGGTATGCCATGCACTCATCCTGTTTTTCTTCTGTCGTCCCCCCCCCTTTTTGTGGTCTCCCTGTTCTTTTGTGCATCAGCATCATCAGGCGGAGGTACAGTGGCACCGGAGCACGAGGGAGCTGCATCCCACATGGCCATGGAGGGCCACACCACGGACTCTGAATGCACCAGTGGGACAGAGTCCGAGGGGAGCTTCACGTCGGCCACCGGATCACCACCCAGCGACACGGACTCGTCCGCCGATGGGAGCTCCCTTGTGGTGGCGGCACCATCTGTGCGCCCCACTTCTACAGGTACAGCCGCCACCTCCCCTACCAGCACCGCCCTCCCAGCAGCCCCTCAGCGTTCGCCCCGTGCCCGCTCACCCAGGAGGGTGGGCATCACCTTCGCCCCAGGCACCTCAGGCCCTGTCGCAGTCACCCCTGCTGCCCTCAGTGAGGAGGCCATTGATCTCCTCAGGTCACTCACTGTTGGGCAGTCTACCATTGTGAATGCCATCCAGGGTGTAGAAAGGGAGTTGCAACACGGTAATGCATTCCTAGAGGGCATTCATTCTGGTCAGGCTGTCCTTCAGCGAACCCTGCAATCTCTGGCCTCAGCACTGATGGCAGCCATTGTCCCTGTGTCTAGCCTCCCCCCTCCAACCTCCTCCACCCAGACCCAATCTCCTGTACCCCAGCCTATCCCAAGCACACCATCAGACCAGCATGCACACACCTCAACACACAAAAGTAGCTCAGGCAAACATAGGCACCACACAACCCACAGGTACACACACAAGCATCACCCACATGCAGACACAGCAACATCCACTGCCTCCACTGTGTCCCCCTCCTCGTCGTCTCCCTCCTCCCTCCCAGTCTCGTCTACACTCTCACCTGCATGCACCACATCTACAGGCACCAGGACTCACACCAGAACACCCAGCACCACACCCCGCTCACCTGCACTCACCACCTCCACTCCCATTTACACGTCCCCTGTGTCCTCTCCCAGTGTGTCTGTGACGCCCCCTCCCAAAGTACACAAACGCAGGCACACACCCACCCAACAGCCATCCACCTCACGACAGCCTCCAGTATCCTGCACCTGCACCCAAAACACCTAAAGTGACACCTCCTACAACCACCTCCTCTTCCTCCACTCCCAGACCCCCTCCAGCTACCCATCCCAGTGTTCGTCAGAAACTGTCCCTCTGTAAAGTTGACCTTTTTGCCCCCCCCCCCTCACCCCTCTCCACTTCATCAGTCCCGTCGTAGCGCCTCAGCCAAAAAGCCTCCAGTACCAGTGGTGCGTGTTCAAGGTGTATGGAGTGCACCGGCCACCAGGGCAGGCAGTGTGATACGGAGCCAAGGCACTGCCAGTCCACCCCCTGTAAAGGCTCTGAAATTGGAAAGTGGCCAACGGGACCGTGTGAAGACTCCTGGAGGCAAAACAACTCACAGGGATCCCAGGGGGACAGCAGAGTCAGCTGTGACTCCTCCAAAGGTGGGGAAGGGCCAGAAGAAGTCTGCACAGCCTGGTGTGAGCATCACGGTGGAGAAGGGCGGCATCCTTCCCGGTGGCCGGGACACCACCGCCAGCACTGTCGTCACTGGTCTGGAGACCACCGCCAGAGTCATTGCCCAGGAGGGCCCAAGTATCGTCACTGGTCCGGAAACCACCGCCAGAGTCATTGCCCAGGAGGGCCCAAGTATCGTCACTGGTCAGGAGACCACCGCCAGAGTCATTGCCCAGGAGGGCCCAAGTATCGTCACTGGTCAGAAGACCACCGCCACCGCCGGAGTCAGTGCCCAGGAGGGCCCAAGTATCGTCACTGGTCAGGAGACCACCGCCGGAGTCAGTGCCCAGGAGGGCCCAAGTATCGTCACTGGTCAGGAGACCACCGCCGGAGTCAGTGCCCAGGAGGGCCCAAGTATCGTCACTGGTCAGGAGACCACCGCCTGAGTCATTGCCCAGGAGGGCCCAAGTATCGTCACTGGTCAGGAGACCACCGCCACCGCCGGAGTCATTGCCCAGGAGGGCCCAAGTATCGTCACTGGTCAGGAGACCACCGCCACCGCCGGAGTCAGTACCCAGGAGGGCCCAAGTATCGTCACTGGTCAGGAGGCCACCGCCGGAGTCAGTGCCCAGGAGGGCCCCGGCAGCCACAACCCCGCTGGGCAATGAGGGACCGTTATGCCACACACCAATGTCCAGTCCAGAGAATGTCATGCCGCACACCAATGTCCAGTCCAGAGAACGTCATGCCACACACCAATGCCCAGTCCAGAGAACGTCATGCCACACACCAATGCCCAGTCCAGAGACCGCCATGGCAAAGCACCGCTGAACAGTCCAGAGACCGCCATGGCAAAGCACCGCTGAACAGTCCTGAGACTGCCATGGCAAAGCACCGCTGAACAGTCCAGAGACCGCCATGGCAAAGCACCGCTGAACAGTCCAGAACCGCCATGGCAAAGCATCGCTGAACAGTCCAGAGACCGCCATGGCAAAGCACCGCTGAACAGTCCAGAACCGCCATGGCAAAGCACCGCTGAACAGTCCTGAGACCGCCATGGCAAAGCACCGCTGAACAGTCCAGAGACCGCCATGGCAAAGCACCGCTGAACAGTCCAGAACCGCCATGGCAAAGCACCGCTGAACAGTCCAGAGACCGCCATGGCAAAGCACCGCTGAACAGTCCAGAACTGCCATGGCAAAGCACCGCTGAACAGTCCTGAGACCGCCATGGCAAAGCACCGCTGACCAGTCCTGAGACCGCCATGTCAAAGCACCGCTGAACAGTCCAGAGACCGCCATGGCAAAGCACCGCTGAACAGTCCAGAACCGCCATGGCAAAGCACCGCTGAACAGGCCAGAGACCGCCATGGCAAAGCACCGCTGAACAGTCCAGAGACCGCCATGGCAAAGCACCGCTGAACAGTCCAGAACCGCCATGGCAAAGCACCGCTGAACAGTCCTGAGACCGCCATGGCAAAGCACCGCTGAACAGTCCAGAGACCGCCATGGCAAAGCACCGCTGAACAGTCCAGAACCGCCATGGCAAAGCACCGCTGAACAGTCCAGAGACCGCCATGGCAAAGCACCGCTGAACAGTCCAGAACTGCCATGGCAAAGCACCGCTGAACAGTCCTGAGACCGCCATGGCAAAGCACCGCTGACCAGTCCTGAGACCGCCATGTCAAAGCACCGCTGAACAGTCCAGAGACCGCCATGGCAAAGCACCGCTGAACAGTCCAGAACCGCCATGGCAAAGCACCGCTGAACAGGCCAGAGACCGCTATGGCAAAGCACCGCTGAACAGTCCAGAGACCGCCATGGCAAAGCACCGCTGAACAGTCCTGAGACCGCCATGGCAAAGCACCGCTGAACAGTCCTGAGACCGCCATGGCAAAGCACCGCTGAACAGTCCTGAGACCGCCATGGCAAAGCACCTCTGAACAGTCCAGAACCGCCATGGCTAAGCACCGCTGAACAGGGCATGCACCGCTAAAGAAGGAAAAGACCGCCACATCAAGCATCGTTATCCCATGTGCAGCTGGGACAGTGACGGGACAGGAACTGTCACGGGGAGACTAATCCAGTCTGGGCACCAGTCCCCCTCCAGAACCAGTGGTGGCTGTTATCTACTTGAGAGACTGTGGCTTTGCACTCCCCAGGATGGTACAGTGAGCAACCCACCCACTGTAGAGACTTGAGAGACTGTGGCTTTGCACTCCCCAGGATGGTACAGTGGGCAAACCACCCACTGTAGAGACTTGAGAGACTGTGGCTTTGCACTCCCCAGGATACATCAATGGGCATGGAGCCCCGTCGTGGATTTGGCTTTGCACTCATCCAGCTGAGGTGCCCCCCCTTCCCTTCCCCCTGAGGTGACTGTTGTATTTCTCTCTGATGCCCTGGCAGTGTTCTCTCCGTTTGTGGACAGGTATCTATTGTGGGCCTCGCCCATGCATTTTTGGACTAGTGGTGCACGGACATTGATATGTGCATATCTGCACTACTTCTCGTAATGTATATACTTTTGAATGATTTTATCATATTTCTGTATATATTTGAGACATGTATATTGAAACATTACAATGTTTGAACTGATTTTGCTTTGTGTTTGCATTCTTCTGGGGGGGTTGTGGGTTGTTACTGTGATGTTTGTAAATGCATTGGTGTGTGTGTTGTAATATGCGAGGGTGGGGGTGGGGGTGTTGCGTGTGTGTGTCCCTGACTTTTGCCTCCCCCTCCCCTATGTCGTAGGTGCAGTACTCACCGTTGTCTTCGCCGGCGCCGGCGTTGCTCTTCGTAGATGAGTAGGAATACAAGGGCCGGTAGGATTTGTAATTCCAGATCCATGGAGTCCTCCTTCCTCGTGGGATGTGTTCAGGTGAGCGTTTTCCCATTGCAGGAACTGTTTCCGCCGTGTTTTTATCCACGGTGAATCCGCCCCGGAAAAGGTGGCGGATTGGCGGGTTGTGATACTATGGGCGGTACATTGTCTTCCGCCTGTCTGTTGGCGGTGACCGCCGCGCTGCTTGTCTGTACCGCCGTGGCGGGCGGTGTGTTAAAGTGGCTGTCTTTGTTGGCGGTTTCCGCCAGGGTCATGATTCCCTTTTTTTGTCCGCCGGCCTGTTTGCGGTATTACCGTACCTTTAACACCGTCTGCCAGGGTTGTAATGCCCTTCTTGGTGCCTGTAGCGTGACCCCCATCTCATGGGGTCAACAGCACAAAATCTGTTGGTTGAAACAAAAATATACAACAGTTGGCAAAGCAAACAGTTTGAACCATCAATTCACTGGCAAACATACGACCTATTGGCTTTGCTGATGTTTGTTTTGTTTTGTGACGTTATCGTATTGTATTGTAATCGTATTTATATAGCGCTTACTAGAGTTCATAGAGCTGGTGTATTTTATCTCAATTTAGTGGTTCTACTTACACAAACCGCCGCAAGAGCGGATTGCTGAATGGAGTCCACCGAGACTGGAAACCTACAGGCTGTACGCAATTCTCTGTAGCATTTATAATGACCATCTGTGTTGTCTTGCATCTATGGTAGTAGAACTTGTCTTGCTAAAATCTGGTCAGATTACTCATTTTTGGTGGGTCGTAGAGACTACCGATGTGGATGTGGTTACCCCACTGAGTGTAATAACACGGTTATCAGTCACCAACGTAACGAAACTTGAAGGCGCCAGCACCCCCCACCCCCCCTCCCCTCTCTCAAAGTACATCGAGCCCCACGACACCTCCCCAGTCAGGTGCTGCCATGCGGGGCCCGCTGCCCGTGCACAGTTTACTGTGCTGAAGCGGGCCCCTGGAACTCGACCTCCTACTTCCGAAGCTCCCCCTCTCCTCCTTCCCGGCCCCCGAAGCTCCCGGGGGCCTTTGTTGCGCCAGTGTTATCAATTGACTGGAGTGTAGAGTCTAATTACAATTTAGTGCCCATTCAACCATGCTGCTGGAGCTCTGGCATCTATGTACAGTTGCATTGTCTCCTTAAAGTTTCGGTACTGTCCTGGAGCATGCCGTGGGCTCGTGAGCTCGTGCCCGAACCTTCAATCACGTAAAAGTCATATTGTCCATTTGCGTTGACAGGTCCTCCTGAGGTGACTGAACCGACAAGGCCAACTTCCCCCCTCACGCGGTCGCACTTCCTGCCACCCTTGCTCTAATGTTATTCCGGCCATTGTCCAATTCCCAGTAGCTCGTTGTTCTAATCTGTGCAGGAGCCCCAGCGCCACCCTACTCCTGAACTATGGACGGGCCTCGCCATGGTCACCTGGTGATAACCCCTCGCTGGCGCCTGCGTTCTGTCACATCGGCAGTTGCTATAGACCGTAGACGCAGAGTATGTTGTGCTAAATTGCACTGCAAACACATCAAGTTGCCGCCGAGGACGCTTTATGGAGTTGGATATGTTTATGTTTAGAGTGAGGGAAGGTACTACATTACAATGGGTGACGACTCCCAGTCGTCGTGGCCTTCTCATTACAAAACATTACCAGTGTGTACTATTTGTTAGACTGAAACAAGACAACAATTTCTAGAATACATCATTGTGTCAAAGTAAAGGTCACAACTGGTAAAGTTGTGTCTTGGTGAGTCAGTGCGTGAGTATGGAGTAAGGCTACCCTAAGGTGTTCAGCTAGGTCTTCCATGATGTGTAATCTTGCGCAGATCTCTTTGCCTCCCTACGGACTTCCTTTGTAATGGGTCTGTGAGCCTGTTCCTTCCTTACGTCCTCTGGTGCTAAGGGCTCCACAATATTTATTAACAAGGTTTGGCAAAGCCAATAGGTCGCACCTATGCAAGAGCTGATGGCTTTGTCAATATGTTTTTAGCCATCTTTTACTCCAATGTGGCTGCTGTTTAGTGCGGCTAAAAGATTTGTAAAAGTTTTTATTGATTGTCATCGAACTACTCACAAAAAGTTACTGCACAGTGTCACAATGCAGTATATGCAGGTCACAGTACAGGGCACAGTATAATATGCCTATATATATATATATATATATATATATATATATATATATATATATATATATATATATATATATATATATATATATATATATATACACATACATTTATGTGTGTGTGTGTGTATATATATATATATATATATATATATATATATATATATGTTGTCAATGCCTAAGGAGTGGGTGCCTCGTTGGCTGTGAGACCATGGAGAAGCATGGGAAGGCAACAATCCCCAGCAGACACTTTTAGACCTATGTCCATGGATGTAAAGTGTTGCAGAGTGAAGGGTTGTAGGGTGATAGTGGGGTACAGTCAGAGTAGAATGGCATAGGAAGGAGTAGAGAGGAGTGGATTAGGTTCATAGAGTGGAGTGGTGTAAAGTTGAGTGACATAGAGTATAGTAGAGTTGAGTGACATAGAGTGGCATAGCGTGGAGTAGAGTGTTGTAGAGTGAAATGGAGTAGAGTGGGAGTGTTGTAAAATGTCATAGAGTAGAGTAAAGTAGAGTCTATGGGTGGACAGGTGTAGAGTGGAGTAAAGTCTCATAGAGTGAAGTGGAGTGGTGTAGAGTGAAGTGTCATAGAGGAGAGTGGAGTAAAGTGTCATAGAGTGGATTGGTATAGCGTGGAGTACCGTAGAGTGGAGTAAAGTGGCTTGGAGTGTCATAGTGGGTCTTTGTAAGCACAGCAGATGTGACAAGATAAGAACAAAGTTTAAAGGTCTGTTTACCAAAAGTGAGCACTTGAGGAAGAATACAAGATACAATGGTGAATTATGCTACATGGAGAGACGAAGACAAGTTGGACAACCTAAAACAAATAAACCCAGAAAATGGAAAGCTAGAAAATGTGAGTCACAAACTACAAAGCCAATGATAAGCAATGGGTGAAATGTATTCCCAGGAAAGCTTTTAGAATGCCCACAAGAAGTCTTTTTGCAACCCAACAGCTGCACTGCCTGGTAGGCTTTGACATAAAAAGGCACCAAACATCATGAAAGACACAGGACCTGGGAAGAGAAAAGTATTTTTTATTTTGCATGATAGGCCTCTAAGCATAGATGCCAATAGACCTGATTCATGCAGGAGACTCCCAAACGTTTGAAGCCCAAAATGGCTTTGCATGAGCTGTCAGCCGCCTAAAATAGCCTATGCAACAATATAGCTCAATGGGGAGAATATATTCCCCCGATTTTTATTTCAAAATCTTTCACTTGCAAGATGTAAAATGTTGGCATGTGTGTGTATAAGATCTCAACATCGCCACTTCTACTTCCTCGTCCCAGTATTTATGTAATGAGGGAATGTGTCCATTGACTGCTTACTGATCACCACTTCCCAAGCTATTTTCTATTCACAGAATAGGGATTACCCATAAATCCACCTGTCTCCTAATAACACTCCCTGGCCCTCATTTTACAAGGGCATTGTGCCACCGGATCATCACTTTACCAACATTCTGACGGCAAAATGCCCTGCCCCATATTTACAAAGCGGCGTTAAGCCACTTTTTGTGGCTTAACGCTGCTTTCTAATTATGGCCCCTTTACACGCATCACTTTGTGTGAAAGGAGTGTGCAGTGGGTGTTGCTGTGGGCATTCCACTGCAACACCCATTGCATTTTGATGCTGCCCCAGATTTATGAGAATTCAATGCCACCCCAGGGTGCAACGATGAGAAATACTTTTATTTCTCCTCGTTTTTGCTTTTGGGAGGTCGTCTGACTTTTTCATCAAGTTTGCAGAGTCAAGTTCACACAGGTTTGTCCAGCAGTTTGTTTCTCAAGTCAACTTCGTAGATGCACTTTGAGAATTTCCAGAGCTCCATTTTATACAGAACAGACCGACAGACCCCACAGCAAAAAAGGGAGAAATCCTTGTGGGACAGTATTTCCCATTTGCAGGTCAAGGGGGGCATCCTTTTTGTCCCTCTAGATGAGCCAGGCATGGGATGCTTCTTCAGAGTATTCCTTGTTAGGAAAGCTTCAGGAGATTTCAGATTGATTAGAGACCTGAGTGTTAAACCGGTACATTTCTACAACTCATAAATACTTTACAGCAAGTAATTCTTCTCATCTCTGGGGGGGGGGGGGGGGGGGTCTTACAAAGATCGTTCTGCAGGGTGGCTCTCTGCACATCCCAGTAGTTCTTCTCCAACAGAGATTACTCAGATTTGCTGTTGTGAATCACAGCTGGTCATTTCGGTGTTACCTTTTGGGCTAAAGACCTCTCCCATAGTTTTTACCAAGGCCCAGGATTCAGTTCTGGGTCTCCTTCATGCCCAAGGGGTATTCTTCCATCCACCCATATTTGGACATTCTGCTAATCCAATCACTCTCTAAGAGCCAGTCAATAAGGACCACAGCATTAACAGCCCCGACCCTGAAGTACTTTGGTTTTCAGGTGAACTGGCAGAAAAAGCACCTCAATCATCTCAGAGTTTGAAATATTTAGGGACCACATTCAACACAATTGAGAAGATGGTTTTACTTCCGGAGCCCAGGAAGGAAAAACTCTACGGCCTCTTATTGAGACTGTTAATGAGACCAGAAGCTTCAGCAAGAGAGTGGCTTTGAGTTCAGGAAAATATAGTAATTTATCATTATTTTCCCAGGTATTAGCTGGTCTAATGTTTGTAAAGAAAGGAGAGATATCCATTCCTTTCTTCCTTTTGCAGGAGTTACTCTAAGCGTCATTTCCTGGGCACAGCTCCACTTGTATTTGGTGGTGCGTTATATTTGGAATCATTGGTTACCTCTCCAAGAGAATTACGAGGATCCAATTCTTGTAACTCTTAATCTAGCAGCATCTTCCATTGTGATTGATGCCCACAACTTTGAACAGAGGGTTCTCTCTTTGCCTGCCTATTCCAATGGTCTTAACAACCGACAGCAGCAGGAGGATTTCGGGATTAGTGCAAGCAGACTAAAGAGCTCAGGCTGTCTGTAAGGGATCAGAACTGGAGAGATCCTCCAGCTGGAGGAAATTAATGGCTGTCTGGAGAGCAACACAGGCTTTTGTGTATCTAGTAAGAGGGAAAGCCTTGGTGCAATGCACCACCAATACTGTAACAATACCCCGGTTGTCCTCAGTTGAGCCTTTAATATCAAAGCTTTTTAGAGTCTTTGTTCTCTGAAGACCCAAGATTCAAAACCGCTTTCCAGCTTGGGATTTTGCTTCGGTTTTATCATTTTTCAGATGACCCCATCGGAACTGTTGAAGTCAACATCTGGGAGATTCCTTACTCTTGAGACCTTCTTTTTAGTCCCCATCACTTCAGCTAGGCAGTTAGGTGAGTTGGTTTCTCTAGTATGTTGACAACTTAGGTCCTTATTTCTTCCTAAAGTTAATATTGACTTCCACAGGAATCAGGAAATTATCCTCCATTCCTTAACTCAGGATGGGACCATACAGGAACCTTTAGTTCAATGCATGGATTTAGTCAGAGCAGTCTTTCTAAAGAGAGAGCAGAGTATAAGGTCTCAGGTGCCCCGTTTGTTAATTTCGGCCCAGTTAAAAAAGGAACCTTTTTCTTTCACTCTGGCAAGGTGGGTCACAACAGTAATATCAGCATATCAGGATTGTGGAAGGGGAGTTCCAGACACAATACAAGCTCATTCCACCAGAGGAATGGCAGCATCCTGGGCTGATCAGGCGGGGTTTTTGATTATTAGAGAAATATGTAAAGCTGCAATCTAGGTTTCCCTTTTTACTTTCATTTTGCTTTATAGATTACATGTTGCTCATGATTCTGAGTTAACCTTTGGGTCAAAACTAATTTTGCGATCTATTTTGCCTTTTTTTTTTATTACTGGAAAGCTATCAAACAAGATTACATGATATTATTCATAATACAGAGATTAAATACAGACTGAAATTACCAACATTTCATGATGAATTTCACTCGAAAAATCCAGATTTCAGGCATGGGTACTAAGATCGCCACAGAAAATTTGAAATCAACATAAAGCGATAATCAAGCATAACTACGACAATGGAAAAGTAAGAAAAGGAAAAGATACTACTTATTTATAGCATGTGACCAGACATAGGATCATACAGGCTCTGCCTAACGGTGTCCCAGCTTTTTTTGCAGTTGTCTGTGTCTAGGATTATTTTGAATTACTGTGATTTCAAACTCAAAAACGAGAAAGGTACTCCTGCCACCAGGCCAAAGGAGCTGAGGCTTCTTTCTGGAGCCATGCTCGGGCAATAAGCAACCTAGCAGACGTAATTGCAAAAAGAAAGACCACAGCAACCCTGGCTGGTATGTTAGACTCATAGCCCAGCATGATAATTTTAGACTCAAGTTGAATGCATGTCTTCAATAATTGATTAATACTTAGGGAAAAACCCTTATCCCAGTATGGCCCCACAGCATTAGAAGAAGCAAATATATGCATAGTATCCTCTGATGATTCAGTGCACCGAAAACAATCAGCAGTCACACGAAGACTCCACTTATGCAATTTATATGGCAAATAATACAGATCACAGAACATTTTAAAAAATAGTCTGAAGACCAGATATTTTAAAGTGCTCTGTACAAGTAAGTTTATGTGTGATTTCACAAAGAGAGACCCCGATATTCAAAGTAGAAGACCATCGGTGAGCGGTTGCGTCCAGTTTATCTGCTGTATGAGTATAATTGAACAGAATATGATAAAAAGTATGTTTGTATTGCTAAAACTTTGCAAAAGATTATCAGCCAGATAAATATCGTTAGGGGAGAGATGAGAAAGAAAAATTTCTTCATTGCAGATATTGAAAAATTCCCGTTTTATGGATCCCGAATTCCTTGCTCATCTCCTGATAGGATTATACATTAGAATTCCTAAAGAGCTGACCCAAGGTCAAGCATTGCAGAACCCAGTAGCAACCGACATAACCCTTGTGGATAGATAGCCAAAAGTTGAATTATACCTCAGAGCTGTCTGTTGATGGAACCTCGTTATATTACAAATACAGCAGATAGACTAATTCCTCAAGGTCCCAAACCTAGGGCCCAGTCGCTACTATAAGTCTAAATATAAATGATGATAACTAGTAATACCACAGATGGGGGAGAGCCACCCCACCATTCATTGCGCGATAACTGAATATGGTGTTTAGCACACCAAGGTTTTTTTATATTCCCAGATATATTTCTGCCAACTATTTTGATCATTTAAAAAAAACACTCGGGTATAGTGCAATAGACCCAAATAGTTAAAGATAACTAGGTAATATGACCATAATTGTTTACACTGCAGTTGCCCCTTAAGCTGAGGTAATGCCAATCCCACTTTTTAAAAGAGTTTCATTACATAAGGCATCTTAATTCTGAGAGACAATAACAAGATATTTGACCAATGGGACAAATCGGGGGCCTATGCTTGATGATCCTGTTATTTAATAAAATTCCCATCTTTTCTGCATTTAATTAGTACCCCGAAACATGCCCAAAAACGAGTGGCACATTTTTCATAGTCAGAATAGTCATCGCAGGAGACGATGTTAATATGGACATATCATCAGCATATGCTAAATCCTTAGCTTGGCAATTATTCAACTGTAGCGGGGGAAGAAGGGGAGATGACTTGAGGGATCGTATGAGTGGATCCAAATAGAGAGCAAATTAAAAGGGGGGAAAGGAGGCATCCCTGCATTGTGCCTCGACTGATATGACTAATATCTGAAATATGGCCCATACAAACGATGCTGGCAGTTAAAGACGAATAAAGCGTCCTACAGCATGTAGTAAAGCCAGGCCCAAACCGCCTACATAAAATGACTGTCCACAGCTAGCACCAGGAGACCCTGTTGAATGCCTTTTTGGCACCCAACAGCATCATTTCCACAGACCACTGGTGCTCAGATGCCACTTCGAGGGTAGGAATTGCCAAATTAATATGCAACATTGTGTCTCTAGAGGGGATAAAACCATATTGCGCTGGACCAACCAAGCAAGTAATTACTGCAGCCAGGGGATATGATAGGACCCATGTATAGATTTTAGAATCACAATTTATTAGAGAAATGGGACGACCCCCAACAGAATAGATCATTGCCCTTCTTTACAAACATCGCAATCAAAGTTTCCCCTCTTAGAACTTGTAACAGAATTAAAAAATGGCATAAAATTAACACGTTCTAAAAATAATGGAGTAATGTTTTTCTGAAATTTCTTATAAAGTTCTGAGGGAATAGTGAAGCAGGGTAACTGTGGCTGCACCCCTACACATTACAGAAGTTTTACAAAATGTAACCAACATCATATATTTTGTATGCCTTAACATTACTAATGTGAGGTGAAGCATGAAAAGGTATCATTGATGGTGTATTCACTGTAGAAGTTGAGTTTTATATATACATGTGCTCTGATGTTTAGCTTTAACATGAAGATTTGTAATTCTCATTCACATTTGAGCTTATATTTTGAAATGTTGCATTTGTTGAAAGCACATTGCATACGTAATCATGAATTCATTTATTCACATTTTGCATTTATTCTGACATAATCCTTGTACCAGTAATTATGTATTAGATGTGCAGATTAATAATGATTTATTAAGTTAGTTTAACTAGGCCCTCATTGTACATGTTTGTGTTTTTTTTTGCAGGTGTGCATTTGTGATGTTTTAGCTAGAGAAAAGAGTATTGTGTGTTAGAGGCAGAGAGGCTTGAGAAGTAAAATCTTGGCACAGGCTGGAAGATTTAATGAGCAGAAAGAAACCTCCTATTCATTGTATATCTGGAGTAAAGACATTCAAGGTTATTTGTCCAATGTTGCAAGTGTGTTCCGCGAGAAGGAGAAATAATTGGGTGTCTGGTGATGTGTTTGGAGATATGGATGCTCCTGAAACTTTCAATTTAAGTTAGTGCTCTCATTGGTACAATTATGAGAGAGTCCTTTGGACTGGCGAGGTGCACCATGGTACAAGGATGTCTGCATTTTCAGGGATGAATGTTTTTTCTGCGGGAAGGGACTCCTTCCTCCACAAAAACATTCACAAGAGGTGTTTTCCTCTTTCTATGTGTGCTGCTGCAGAATGCAGCACACATAGAAAAAGGAAAAACAAGGAGAAATAAAGGTATTTCTCCTTGTTCTGCATCCCTTACGCCTCCCCAGCAGAGGCATAGGCTTTTGAAGCATTGCATTCCCAGAATTACTACATTTTGTAAATCTGGGAATGTGTCAAATGCCATGGGTGGTACATGGGAACACCCACTGTAATGCCCATGGCACACCTTCCTGTCACAGGGTGAGGCAACACAGTGACTTACGTTGCCTCAGTACATACTTACAGGCCATGAAAAGCCAAGTAGGGTGGCTTTACGTGGCCTTATAAATATGACCATGAACTGTGTGTCGCCGGACAGTGTTATAATTGACTGCTAAGTTTTGTGGTGCTTGTCGTGAGACGTCATCCATGGCACAATTGAGATAGGGACATTCATCTTTGTGCAAGAATAAAGTGCAGCTGGTGTGGTGAATTCCTAGTGCACAGGGAGACGCTACACCAATCCTGGTGATTCCCCGCTGGTTGAGGTCTCATTCCAGTCTGGGTTGGTTCGGAAAGTGTCACTCCGGACCATTTCTTGTGTGATTGAGTATTTTAATTTGTTTAGTGGCGCAGACAAGGTTATTTGTTTAATTTGCTTTGCCATGGCAGTTTTGTCATGCGTGTTTAGAATTGAGAAGAGTGTTTGTAGAAAAATTGTAAAGGAGGGTGAACCGCTGTAAGGAGTGACATGCTGGTATTGAGCTGTTGGTGTTGAGCCGTGCTGTTATTGAATGTCCACATCATAGAGTGTTGTGCTGCTAAAGCCTGATATCATCAGACAAAAACTGGGGGTAAATAATTATCTCCTGATTCCAAACAGATTTCTAATTGTGATTGCTTAAAACATTGGAGAAAAATGAAATTTCTTAATGCTTTACAAGATCTAGTGAGAGGAGATGTGAAAATACTTGTTCAAGAGGGGGAAGAGGCACCACCCGAAGATACGCCAGGCCATTATATGGCTATAAATGTGGATCTTCACACTTGTATTTGGCTAAACCAATGGCATAAGATCACAGCAAAAGAAGGTGTGTTGAGGTTTCCAAGCTATGGAACATTTAATTTGAGAATCAATGAAATGAGAGTATTGTACGAGATGAAACCTCAACCTAGAACTGAACCATATGAATCACTTAATGCTTGGGAACGTGCAGTTCACGCAAGGCAGAAGAAAAGACATTGAGGAAGAGTCCAAAAGGTAATGTGAACTACCATTACCAGCTCTCACTGAGGCAGCAGGGCCGCCCAGGTTACTTGCTCACGCCAGGAGGTGCTTTTAACCAGCTCACCTTGCCTGCAGCACAGGACGCTTGTTCTTTGGAAGGAGCCTGACAAACTACCATTATCAGCTGTCACTGCGCCAGGAGGGCTGCCCAGGTGACTTGCTCGCACCAGGAGGCGCTTTTAACCAGTGCACCTTTCCTGCAGCATGGGACGTGCCCAGGCCCGTGAGAAGACCAGGGCCAAGAGTGAGCACTTCCGCACCTGTATGAGGCTGTGCTGGCCACCCCCTTACCCCTTCGGTTCACTATCTCACTGTTTGGTTTTAGAGCCCGAATCTGGTGGAGGGCTGAGTTGCTTATTGGTTTAGATAACACTTTTTTTGTGCGGTGCTGCGTTGGCTGCGAGACCATGGGGAAGCGGAAAGGCAGGGGAAGATAACAATCCCCAGCAGACACTTATAGACCTACGTCCATTGATGTGATGTTACAAAAAGTCATTGGGGTGGTGGCGTTGGAGATTGAACTGACTGACTATCTCTCATAAAGCAGTGACGTTCCCAGTTCAAGCATGAGCCAAAGTCGCCCCAGGTTATAGCATCATCGCCTGCATTGAGTAGCCCCAATACAGTTTCTGATAGAGTGGAAGGTACTGGTCAGAAAAGGAGCCCGGGTAATGATCAAATGAGGTCCAAGTTTAGATGTATAGGAATTAAAGGGCCAGATGTACCAAGCCTTTTGCATTCGCAAACCGTGCAAATACACGTTTTGCGAATGCAAAAATGCCTTTCAGTATTTATGAAAGGCATTCGCAACGCAAATTTAAGGAATCGATAAAATAGCGATTCCTTAAATTTGCGAGCCTGTTTAGAGAATCGCAAATTGCGATTCTTTAAATAAGAACTTGCAAATAAGGAATCCTTATTTGCGATTTCTAAACCACATGTAACAAGCAATTCCTTAATGTGAATTGGGCATTGAGGAATCGCTATTACCACCAAGTTGAACTAGGTGGTAACCATGTGCAAATTTAAAAAATGCATTAAGAATGCATTTTTTAAATTGACATGTAACACATGCATGCCCCTTTGCCATGTGTGCGCCTTACATGTCCTTAAAAAACTTCTTGGGGTGCAGCAGAGGGGGCCTTAGGCCCCCAGCACCCTGGGGTTTGCATTTCCCACATTTGCGAATTCCAGTTAGGAATTTGCAATTTGGGAAATGCAAAATATTCGCCAATATGGGCCTACAGGCCCATAGGTGCGAATGGGGCTGGTATCGCAATTTGCGGTAATAGCATTTGCGATTTTTAGGAAATCGCTATTACCGAATCACAAATATGATACATTGCATTTTGCGAATCAGAAATAGCGATTTCTTAAAAATCCCTATTTCCGAATCGCAAATGCCTTTTTTGTTACATCTGGCCCTTACAGTCCAAGTCTATGTACAATGCAAAATCCATAACAGGAGCGCAAGTAGAAAGCGGGCCCCCAGGCTATAGGGGCAATACCGCTTTGAACAGTGACTGGAAGGACTCTCTGTCCTTTGAGAAGATGCCCACTGGTGTCGACTTCCTGAAACAGATTAAAGATCTATTGGTTGCAGTTGTATTTTAGGTTGCAGAAATTAGAGCTTTTGTGCAGGGATGTGTTACGTAGTGTAAGCACGGAAGCTAGAAGGATGATGGAAGTAGGCTCACAGTCAGACGCTGTTTTGGGGGGAATGAGCAGGGCAGCATGCACTATTGAACCGGGCAGGGAGCCCCATTTCAGACGTGGTTGGAATGTGGAGGAACAAGCAGGTGCGAGTCAGGGATGTAGGGTAGGGAGCCAGACTACAATGGGTAGGGAAGGGAATCCCGCAGCCAAGCAGGAGAGGGAGTTGACCGACCTCGCCGTTGAATTAAAAAACAACACTGTTATTGATCTTCCACAGCCTCCTGCCCTTAAGTAGTGGTCTTGTGGGGGTGCCAATATTAAAGGAAGGCCGAGAAGAATCCCAGGAGAAACTCACCAATAAGTGTTTAAACTGGAATAGGAATTTCCCCTCGCAATAGCCAGTGGTATTATTTTAACAAGACAGGTACATTGGATTGGCCGTTCCCCTGTGGACCAGCCAGGGGATTGTGTTATAATTACCTTTAGAGACCCACACTTTACCCAAACTCTCCTGGTAGGAGGGAATCACCAGTACAATTCTGGCTCCCTGATTTCAACCTTCCTTTGGGGTATTTTTACAAGCCTCCTAGGTTTTTTTAACCCTAATCCGTTTAATTTGGGATCTTGGACTCCAGTTTGCAGGAAACTCAGGTCTCAAGATATGGGGTTCCTGTATTTAATAGATATGCACCCCTGGAGAAGGTGGATTGACCTAGGATTCGAGGAGCTGAAAGGGGCTAGAGGTCTTCATCATGCTCACACGAAGGAGCTATGCCCTCCCAGGCCTGTCAGCAGGTCACAGATATTGGTCATAATTCAGTAACATCCTGCTGAAGTACAGATAGTGCTTTATAGAACATAAATAGTTGGGACTCGGGGAGCACATTGTTTGAGAGGAACCAAGACAAACTAGCAGTTGTAGCTGGCGAGATTGAGAGAGCCAGTGGTAGTGGGTCTCTGTGTTTCAGTAACTTACTTAAAGATTCAGAGGCCAGTGTAGCACAGTGTAGCTTGAGGGCTAGGATTGAAAACTGGAAGCGGAATAAAAATGGAATACGGGAGGGTGTCCCAGGCTGTTTTTCTAATAGCACCAGCACAGTTGGGGCAGGTTCTTGTGATTCCCTCCTAATCCAGCGCCAAGCTAGTGATCTTCTAGGTGCCCCCCAGCCACAAACCACAATTACAATTGTATCCTGGACTGAAGCTGGGCAGAAGGGCAAGTTGGCTTGCCCTGATTGGGATTCATTTGTTAACCAACATGAAATCTGCTTTCTCCAAGAAACATGGTTGACCCAAGAAATCCAGTACCCAGGATATGCAGTGTTTTCAATCAATCAATCAAAAAAATTTGTATAGCGCGCTACTCACCCGGAGGGTCTCAAGGCGCTGGGGGGAGGGGGGACCGCTACTGCTCAAACAGCCAGGTCTTGAGTTGCTTCCTGAAGCAGAGGTGGTCTTGGGTCAGACGGAGGTGGATGGGGAGGGAGTTCCAAGTCTTGGCTGCCAGGTAGGAGAAGGATCTTCCTCCCAGGGTGGCTTTTCTAATGCGTGGCACGGCGGCGAGGGCGTGGCTGGTCGATCGTAGCTGGCGGGTGGGAGTGTAGAAGGTCAGGCGGTTGTTGAGGTACCTGGGGCCCAGGTCGTGGAGGGCCTTGTGTGCGTGGGTGAGGAGGCGAAACGTGATTCTCTTGCTGACGGGGAGCCAGTGCAAGTCTCTCAGGTGTCCGGAGATGTGGCTGTGTCGGGGGATGTCAAGGATGAGGCGTGCGGAGGCGTTCTGGATGCGTTGGAGTCTTTTCTGTAGTTTGACAGTGGTTCCGGTGTAAAGGGTGTTACCGTAGTCCAGTCGGCTGGTGACGAGTGCCTGGGTGACCGTCTTCCTGGTTTCGGTGGGGATCCATCGGAAGATCTTTCGGAGCATGCGTAGGATGTTGAAGCATGATGATGAGACGGCGTTGACTTGTCTGGTCATCGAGAGGGAGGAGTCCAGGATGAAGCCCAGGTTGCGTGCGTGGTCCGTTGGTTTGGGTGCGCTGCCCAGGGCAGGGGGCCACCAGGAGTCGTCCCAGGCAGAGGGTGATGATCCAAGGATGAGGACTTCCGTCTTGTCTGAGTTCAGTTTCAGGCGGCTGTTCATCATCCACTCGGCTACGTCTTTCATCCCTTCGTGCAGGTTGGTTCTGGCGGTGGCTGGGTCGTTGGTGAGGGAGAGGATCAGCTGGGTGTTGTCGGCGTAGGAGATGATGTTGAGGTTGTGATGGCGTGCGATGGCTGCGAGGGGGCTCATGTAGACGTTGAAGAGGGTGGGGCTGAGTGATGATCCTTGTGGTACGCCGCAGATGACTTCGGTGGCCTCGGATCTGAACGGGGGGAGGCGGACTCTCTGGGTTCTTCCGGTGAGGAACGAGATGATCCACTCTAGTGCCTTCTCTTGAATTCCGATGTTGCTGAGGCGCTGCACTAGGGTGCGGTGGCAGACTGTGTCGAACGCTGCGGAGAGGTCCAGGAGGATGAGGGCCGCTGTTTCCCCGTTGTCGAGCAGGGCTCGGATGTCGTCAGTGGCTGCGATGAGGGCGGTCTCGGTGCTGTGGTTGGCTCGGAAGCCGGACTGTGAGTGGTCGAGGGCTCCATTAGTCTCGAGGAAGGCGGCCAGCTGTCTGTTGACGGTCTTCTCGATGACTTTGGCAGGAAACGGGAGGAGTGAGATGGGGCGGTAGTTCTTGAGGTCGGTGGGGTCTGCTGATGGTTTCTTCAGGAGGGCGCTGAGTTCGGCATGCTTCCAGCTCTCCGGGTAGGTGGCGGTGTTGAAGGAGCAATTGATGATGTCCCGGAGATGGGGTGCGATGACGGAGTCGGCCTTGTTGAAGACGTGGTGGGGGCATGGGTCGGTTGGTGATCCGGAATGGATAGTGTTCATCGTATGGATGGTGTCTTCGGTGCTGACCGGGGTCCAGGCGCGGAGGGTGGTGTTGGGGGGCGTCGGTTTGGTGGTTGAGTGCGTGGTCTGTGCGCCGAAGCTGTTGTGTATGTCGGCGATCTTGCGGTGAAAGAACGAGGCGAGTGAGTCGCAGAGGTCTTGTGAGGGGGTGATGTCGTTGTTTCCGGCGCTGGGGTTGGAGAGCTCTTTGACGATGCTGAAGAGTTCCTTGCTGTTGTGTGAGTTGTTGTCTAGTCGTTCTTTGAATGCTGTCTTCTTGGTGGTGTGGATCAGCTGGTGGTGTTTACGGGACGCGTACTTGAGGGCGGTCATGTTGTCTGTAGTCGGGTTTTTTCGCCAGGCTTTCTCGAGGGTGCGGCAGTTCTTCTTGGAGTTCTTGAGGTCGTTGTTGAACCAGGAGGCTTTCTTGCTGTTGGGCCTGATGGGATGGGTTTTCAGATGTGCGAGGTTGTCAGCGCAGTTGGTGATCCACTGTGTAAGGTTGTTGGATTCTTGGTTGGGGTCCGCTGAGCTGGCGGGAGGGTTCTGGCTCAGTGATGTGGAGAGCTGGTCGGTGGTGATCTTGTTCCAGCTCCTGCGGGGAGCCTGTTGTGGGTGGTGGTGAGTCGTGGTTTTTCTGAAGCTGAAGTGGATGCAGCTGTGGTCTGTCCAGTGGAGTCCGGTGGAGTGGCTGAAGGAGATGTACTTGCTGGAGGAGAAGACTGGGTCAAGCGTGTGTCCGGCGTAGTGGGTGGGGGTGTTCACCAGTTGCTTGAGTCCGAGGTTGGCGAGGTTGTCCAGCAGGGTGGTGGTGTTGTTGTCGTTGTTGTTCTCCAGGTGGAAGTTGAGGTCCCCTAGGAGGATGTAGTCAGCGGAGGAGAGGGCGTGAGGGCTGATGAAGTCTGCGATGTCTTCGCTGAATTGTGTGCGGGGTCCTGGGGGTCTATAGATGAGGGTCCCTCTGAGTGTGGTCTTGGGGTCGGTGTGAACCTGGAAGTGGAGATGTTCGGCAGCTGTGAGGGTGTCGTCGGAGTTGGTCGTGATGCGGATGGTGTTCTTGTGGACAATGGTGATGCATCCTCCTGTCTGGTTGATGCGGTCCCTCCGGGTGATCTTGTATCCGTCCGGGATGGCGATGGCGATGTCGGGCGCTGAGGAGGCGTTCATCCAGGTTTCTGTGAGGAAGGCGACATCTGGAGATGTGGTGTCGAGCAGGTTCCAGAGTTCCACGGCGTGTCTGTGGATGGAGCGGGTGTTAAGCAGGATGCACTTCAGGTGGTTGCTGTTGGTGCTTGGTTTGGCGGGCGCGGTGCGGGTCTGGATGCAGGAGAACTTGCAGGATTGGCAGGTGAAGGGTCCGTGGGTGCGTCTTGGGGCGGCACGGCAGCACCCGGGGATCCGGCCGGTGTTGAGTGCGATGAGGGTGGCGGCTTCGTAGGTCCGGCGGGTAGGCTCGCAGCGGCGGGGGCCAGGGGGTCTGGCGCTGGGCGCGGTCCAGGCGCGGACGGGCGCAGACGGGGTAGCCTTTGGCGCGCCAGCAGCGCGCCAGCTGCGCGCCCGCTGCGCAGCCTCCATATGAGGGGAAGAGGGAGGGAGGAGCAGCTGGGAGGTGGGAGCGGGGCGGCCAATGGGGAGCGAGGGGGCGGAGCTACCGGAGTGTAGCGGCGGGAAACAAACGGGCGGCGATGGGGTGACGCGACGAGGCTGGAAGAGAAAAGAACACAGAAGGACAAAAAGGTAAAAAGTACAGTGGAACAATACCAGGGGCACAGGCACTCGGGGTACAGAAGAAAGAGCGGACACAGGCACTCGGGCACAACGAAGAGGACGCTGGCGCTAGGTCACTGGAGGTGGGAAAAGGCAGTCAGGGCACAGGAGCACAGGGCACAGGAGCGAGAGCGGTCACACTGGAGGCTGTGAGGCGGTGAGGGGAGTGACCTGCCTGAGAACCAGGGTCAGAGGTCGCTCTCTCTATCGCTGCGCGGCCTCCGTATGAGGGGAAGAGGGAGGGAGGAGCAGCTGGGAGGTGGGAGCGGGCGGCCAATGGGGAGCGAGGGGGCGGAGCTACCGGAGTGTAGCGGCGGGAAACAAACGGGCGGCGATGGGGTGACGCGACGAGGCTGGAAGAGAAAAGAACACAGAAGGGCAAAAAGGTAAAAAGTACAGTGGAACAATACCAGGGGCACAGGCACTCGGGGTACAGAAGAAAGAGCGGACACAGGCACTCGGGCACAACGAAGAGGACACTGGCGCTAGGTCACTGGAGGCGGGAAAAGGCAGTCAGGGCACAGGAGCACAGGGCACAGGAGCGAGAGCGGTCACACTGGAGGCTGTGAGGCGGTGAGGGGAGCAACCTGCCTGAGAACCAGGGTCAGAGGTCGCTCTCTCTATCGCTGCACGGCCTCCATATGAGCGGAAGAGGGAGGGAGGAGCAGCTGGGAGGTGGGAGCGGGGCGGCCAATGGGGAGCGAGGGGGCGGAGCTACCGGAGTGTAGCGGCGGGAAACAAACGGGCGGCGATGGGGTGACGCGACGAGGCTGAAAGAGAAAAGAACACAGAAGGGCAAAAAGGTAAAAAGTACAGTGGAACAATACCAGGGGCACAGGCACTCGGGGTACAGAAGAAAGAGCGGACACAGGCACTCGGGCACAATGAAGAGGACGCTGGCGCTAGGTCACTGGAGGCGGGAAAAGGCAGTCAGGGCACAGGAGCACAGGGCACAGGAGCGAGAGCGGTCACACTGGAGGCTGTGAGGCGGTGAGGGGAGCGACCTGCCTGAGAACCAGGGTCAGAGGTCGCTCTCTCTATCGCTGCGCGGCCTCCATATGAGGGGAAGTGGGAGGGAGGAGCAGCTGGGAGCGGGGGGGCCAATGGGGAGCGAGGGGGCGGAGCTACCGGAGTGTAGCGGCGGGAAACAAACGGGCGGCGATGGGGTGACGCGACGAGGCTGGAAGAGAAAAGAACACAGAAGAGCAAAAAGGTAAAAAGTACAGTGGAACAATACCAGGGGCACAGGCACTCGGGGTACAGAAGAAAGAGCGGACACAGGCACTCGGGCACAACGGAGAGGACGCTGGCGCTAGGTCACTGGAGGCGGGAAAAGGCAGTCAGGGCACAGGAGCACAGGGCACAGGAGCGAGAGCGGTCACACTGGAGGCTGTGAGGCGGTGAGGGGAGCGACCTGCCTGAGAACCAGGGTCAGAGGTCGCTCTGTCTATCGCTGCGCGGCCTCCATATGAGGGGAAGAGGGAGGGAGGAGCAGCTGGGAGGTGGGAGCGGGGCGGCCAATGGGGAGCGAGGGGGCGGAGCTACCGGAGTGTAGCGGCGGGAAACAAACGGGCGGCGATGGGGTGACGCGACGAGGCTGGAAGAGAAAAGAACACAGAAGGGCAAAAAGGTAAAAAGTACAGTGGAACAATACCAGGGGCACAGGCACTCGGGGTACAGAAGAAAGAGCGGACACAGGCACTCGGGCACAACGAAGAGGACGCTGGCGCTAGGTCACTGGAAGCGGGAAAAGGCAGTCAGGGCACAGGAGCACAGGGCACAGGAGCGAGAGCGGTCACACTGGAGGCTGTGAGGCGGTGAGGGGAGCGACCTGCCTGAGAACCAGGGACAGAGGTCGCTCTCTCTATCGCTGCGCGGTCTCCATATGAGGGGAAGAGGGAGGGAGGAGCAGCTGGGAGGTGGGAGCGGGGCGGCCAATGGGGAGCGAGGGGGCGGAGCTACCGGAGTGTAGCAGCGGGAAACAAACGGGCGGCGATGGGGTGACGCGACGAGGCTGGAAGAGAAAAGAACACAGAAGGGCAAAAAGGTAAAAAGTACAGTGGAACAATACCAGGGGCACAGGCACTCGGGATACAGAAGAAAGAGCGGACACAGGCACTCGGGCACAACGAAGAGGACGCTGGCGCTAGGTCACTGGAGGCGGGAAAAGGCAGTCAGGTCACAGGAGCACAGGGCACAGGAGCGAGAGCGGTCACACTGGAGGCTGTGAGGCGGTGAGGGGAGCGACCTGCCTGAGAACCAGGGTCAGAGGTCGCTCTCTCTATCGCTGCGCGGCCTCCATATGAGGGGAAGAGGGAGGGAGGAGCAGCTGGGAGGTGGGAGCGGGCGGCCAATGGGGAGCGAGGGGCAGAGCTACCGGAGTGTAGCGGCGGGAAACAAACGGGCGGCGATGGGGTGATGCGACGAGGCTGGAAGAGAAAAGAACACAGAAGGGCAAAAAGGTAAAAAGTACAGTGGAACAATACCAGGGGCACAGGCACTCGGGGTACAGAAGAAAGAGCGGACACAGGCACTCGGGCACAATGAAGAGGACGCTGGCGCTAGGTCACTGGAGGCGGGAAAAGGCAGTCAGGGCACAGGAGCACAGGGCACAGGAGCGAGAGCGGTCACACTGGAGGCTGTGAGGCGGTGAGGGGAGCGACCTGCCTGAGAACCAGGGTCAGAGGTCGCTCTGTCTATCGCTGCGCGGCCTCCATATGAGGGGAAGAGGGAGGGAGGAGCAGCTGGGAGGTGGGAGCGGGGCGGCCAATGGGGAGCGAGGGGGCGGAGCTACCGGAGTGTAGCGGCGGGAAACAAACGGGCGGCGATGGGGTGACGCGACGAGGCTGGAAGAGAAAAGAACACAGAAGGGCAAAAAGGTAAAAAGTACAGTGGAACAATACCAGGGGCACAGGCACTCGGGGTACAGAAGAAAGAGCGGACACAGGCACTCGGGCACAACGAAGAGGACGCTGGCGCTAGGTCACTGGAAGCGGGAAAAGGCAGTCAGGGCACAGGAGCACAGGGCACAGGAGCGAGAGCGGTCACACTGGAGGCTGTGAGGCGGTGAGGGGAGCGACCTGCCTGAGAACCAGGGACAGAGGTCGCTCTCTCTATCGCTGCGCGGCCTCCATATGAGGGGAAGAGGGAGGGAGGAGCAGCTGGGAGGTGGGAGCGGGGCGGCCAATGGGGAGCGAGGGGGCGGAGCTACCGGAGTGTAGCGGCGGGAAACAAACGGGCGGCGATGGGGTGACGCGACGAGGCTGGAAGAGAAAAGAACACATAAGGGCAAAAAGGTAAAAAGTACAGTGGAACAATACCAGGGGCACAGGCACTCGGGATGCAGAAGAAAGAGCGGACACAGGCACTCGGGCACAACGAAGAGGACGCTAGCGCTAGGTCACTGGAGGCGGGAAAAGGCAGTCAGGTCACAGGAGCACAGGGCACAGGAGCGAGAGCGGTCACACTGGAGGCTGTGAGGCGGTGAGGGGAGCGACCTGCCTGAGAACCAGGGTCAGAGGTCGCTCTCTCTATCGCTGCGCGGCCTCCATATGAGGGGAAGAGGGAGGGAGGAGCAGCTGGGAGGTGGGAGCGGGCGGCCAATGGGGAGCGAGGGGGCAGAGCTACCGGAGTGTAGCGGCGGGAAACAAACGGGCGGCGATGGGGTGATGCGACGAGGCTGGAAGAGAAAAGAACACAGAAGGGCAAAAAGGTAAAAAGTACAGTGGAACAATACCAGGGGCACAGGCACTCGGGGTACAGAAGAAAGAGCGGACACAGGCACTCGGGCACAACGAAGAGGACGCTGGCGCTAGGTCACTGGAGGCGGGAAAAGGCAGTCAGGGCACAGGAGCACAGGGCACAGGAGCGAGAGCGGTCACACTGGAGGCTGTGAGGCGGTGAGGGGAGCGACCTGCCTGAGAACCAGGGTCAGAGGTCGCTCAAAGAGGGCCATTGGTGGAAAGAAACGGAGGCCGTTAGGGGGCTCAGCATTTGGGTAGCAACTCATCTGGAATGTAGAACAAAGACTGTTAAGACTTCTGCTGATGATATTTTATGTACAATACTTTCTTTCCCAAGTTGTATCACTTTGTAAGTGGTTAATGTTGATTCCAGGCCCACTAGTGGTGGGCAAGTTTCGAATGTGGTGGAGACCCTATCGGTACTTCTCTCCTCAATTCCAGAGACGGCTTATAGGATTGTGGGTGGTGATCTTAATTGCCAGTTCGAGCCCCTTGAAGCTGGTATGAAAGAAATTATATGCAATGAAGATAGGTTATGGGCATTTCCCCATTAACTATTCCTCCAATTAAGAAGTGGTCACCTCTGGCAATACAGATCAATGCACTTGTTCTTAATCATTCCCTTTGTGCCTGCAATGGCTGATACCAGTTCAGATAGACGAGGGTCGCATACATTCAATCAAGTAGGCAGGAGCTCTCTGACTGACTCTTTATTAGTTTATGTGAAATTATGGTCATGCGTTGTTGATATAGCAGTCATATCATATGATATGGCAGGCAGATCATAATGCCTTAGTGTTGCAGCTGGAGGTGCAGACTATCCATAAAGGCCCCCGGCTCATTACTTGAACCCTTGGATGATAGGATCAGCCTGACCCCAAACAGACACAGGATTAAGTGGTGCAACTTCACTCAGTCTCCAGACTGCATTAAGGCACTGTATGCAGCTGTGGGAGCAGCTCTGGAGGCCCTGGGTACCACCACAGATGCCGGGGAGAAAGAAAGGCAGTGGCCCGGAGTAGTTGAGGTGCATCAAGGATTAGTGGGTGCACTTAAACGGATGATTTTAGTAGATGTTCGCCCAAGGAAGAATAGCAGCAATTCCCCGTCGTGGTTTAACAAGCAGTGTTGTTTGGCCAAAAAGAATTTGCTTGAGGCAATAAAATCAAAGGATAGAGGCAGGGTTCCTAGTGCCGGATATTGTTTCAAACAAACCCTTAAGGATGCTAAACAAGTTTGGGAAACTGCAAGATGGGAGGCTATGCATAGTGCTGTTTGGGCGAAAAGATGTTAGGACATTTTGGAGCACTGTAGACAAAGCGAGCTCTGAGTCTAGTGGCAGGATAGACGATAATATATCAGCCAATCAATGGACTGACCACTATCAATCTTTATATGATATACAGGTTGAAAGGGAGGATTTGATCCGCACTGGCGTTAGCAGACTGCGGTCCTTTGGTGATAATAAGGAGCAGGCAATGATTGCGCTGGATGAAGTTGTCAGTGCTATTGGCAAATTAGCCCCTGGAAAGGCTCCAGGTTTCGATATAATCCCCAGGGACTAGTATCGCTCTGCACCCGATGTGTGGGCCCCCTATCTTCGGGTTCTCTTCAATGCCATAATGAATGGCATGCCAATCACTGTTACGTGGGAGGGGCAGAAATAATTCCTGTTTATAAAAAGGGTTCCCCATTGATTTCCTTGAACTACAGGCCTATAAGTCTTATTGATATGATACAGAAAGTGTTTGCAAAAGTGATTCTAGAGAAGCTTTTGGTATGGATTGATGATAATAAAATCCTTAGCCCATTACAAGTAGTGTTTCGCCAGGCTACCTTCACTATTGATCAAGTTTTTAGATTACAGCTTCTGTACGGGAAAACAGCCGTTTTAGAGGGCGAAAGCCTGTTTTTGTATTTGTTGATTTACGGGCAGCATTCAATATGGTTCTAAGAGATGTCCTGGCAGATACCGGTGTACCTGTGTAACATCATTAAAAGGTTGCACCTTAGAAATTTTGCACATGGGGGGTATTGCAAGATGGGGGATCTCATTGCACCCTTTCCTGTTAGAAAAGGGGTCAGACAGGGCTGCGTGCTGGCACCAACATTATTCATTTTATATATCAATGGACTTATAGAACCTTTGAATTGTGGAGCAAGTGATGCGCCCATTTGGCGTACTTTAGCATACAAGCGAGCAAGTGATATTTGTCTTGGAAATTAATGGTTAATGAACTAGGAAATGCTTCAGAACAGTAGAAAATGTGCTGTTATCAAATGTTCCACCATTCCTATACTTTGTGGTAGTTTATATGCTTTATCACTTTCTAAGCTTAAATAAGCCTTTTTGAGCGATATACGTGCTCCCCTAAGGCAGATAATGCTTATATTTGAATCTGGATTAAAGTCAATGAAAACAGCTTTTAAATACCGCGGGGAGTGTTTTAAACATCATTTGGCGTACTTTAGCATACAAGCGGGCAAGTGATATTTGTCTTGAAAATCAATGGTTCATGAGCTAGGAAATGCTTCAGAACAGTAGAAAATGTGCTGTTATCAAATGTTCCACCATTCCTATACTTTGTGGTAGTTTATATACGTTATCACTTTCTAAGCCTTTTAGAGTAATATACGTGCTTCCCTAACAGGTCATGTCCTTGGGGTGTGCAACCAGGTCACAAAACTGCCTTGATGCCCTATTGCATGGAGCAATGATATCTCTTTTTTTCTTTAGTGGTATGGAGAGGCTAATGCCAAAGATCTTGGCTAGTTATGCGCTGCACGCGCGTGAATGGTCAATTTCTTTGCTCACGTATCCTTGGCTGCAGCGCACAGAGACCGCATACTGCCGCACACAGTGGAAACAAATTAGAGGGAACATTGGTCAGCACTAATGTTTGCTGATGTTACCCTCCTTCTCTCAAAGACCCCTAAGGGCATCCAAATGGTATTGGATAGTTGTAATAATTTTTGTAGGGCCAGGGGACTGGAAATCAATGCAAGTAAAACCAAATAGATAGTACTAAATCTGCCCTCTATCACCTGCCTTTCTCCCAAACTAAACAGAATTCCTATAGAAAGGGTCCCTGTTTTTAAGTATTAAGGGATCATGCTAACCGAGAAAATGGATTGGTTATCTCATATGGACAAGCAAAGGTTGAGACTGGTGCAATTTACCAGGGTCTTGCAAAGGCATCCGGGGGTCTTTTTTTAGGCTCACAGGACTGGTTATTGAGATCTATAAAGTGCAAGCCCTGGGAGCCGTAATGTATGGCACAGAATTGTGGGGCATAATCCAGCACATAACATCCAGCTCTTAGAAAATGCATTTTTAAGGGAGTTGGTAAATTTACCATCGAACACGCCGTTGATCCCGTTAAGGTTGGATCTGGGTATCAGGCCCATCAAGAAGGTTATTGGCCTTAGGCCTCTGATGTTCTGGAGATGAATTTGGGTTAACCCAGAACTGGTTGGTTTGGAGGAAATCTTGAGGATCATGGGTGCTGGGAGATTGTCCTGGACTCGCCACATTAGGGAAAATCTTAAAAGAGTGGGCCTTGGTAGTATGTGGGATCAACCAGGGGAGGACTGTTTGCTGTTCTTCAAGAGGGATATTGCTAACTAATTCCACATACATAACCAGTTATCCTACCAAAGCAATCTGTCACCCGGTTCTTTGACCCTTAGATTTTTAGAAAATAAGGACAGTTTCAAATTGGAACCTTTTGAATATGAGGTACACCCTGCAATAGCACTTAAGTTGTACCTCCAGTTCATGCATGGCTCGCTCTCTTTGCATGTGTTTACTGAACACTGGAGAAGTGGGGAAATCAACAGGGGATGCACTGTCCTGTTTGTGGCCTGGCTAAAGAAAAAGAGGCTCACGTCCTCTTCTTCTGTCATATATATAGGAAGCAGTTGTCTAAATGGTTGTTGACGCTCTGTAGGAATTTAGGTATTGGGCAATACCTGGCGGCACTTAGGGTACTGAAAACAGATACAGCCCAGCCAACTGTTTTTGCCTTTCGAGATATCTTTTTGCGGTTTGGTGCACAAGGAAAAAGTATGTGTGATTGTTCCAGGGCCAGCCTATCACCAGTTTTAACACATGGTTTTATGTATTCATGTTTTTTTTTCTTATTCTTCTCTTTTCTTAACAGGCAGAGAAGTGTCATATTGATTGTATTTTTAATGTATTCAACTTGTTATTCATGTACTGTATTTTAATGCTGTTTTTATACTTTTATGGCCCAGTGCCTCAATAAAGTTATTACTGACTGACTGAATGTGTACTTGCATGTATGCTATATGGGATGCAGAACAAAAAAGGTGGAGGACTGACATGATAGAGGGAGCTAGATTGCACCCTGCATTGAAGAGTGAAGAGACAGATAAAGAAAAGGAGAAAGGAAAGGTAAGGAAGTTGAAAGAGGAAAGACAAAATACACAGATAATATAGACACAAATAGTGATAGCGACTCTAGCAACAACATTGTGGATGTGTTGTTATCTGTGCATCCACCCCATACAATAAAACCCAACTTGGAGGAATGAGCGGTGCAATGGAAATTCAAAAGTATCCTCTGCTCCGGTAAATACAGGACTTAATGTAAGTCAAACCCCAATGGGAGGGAGTCCAAGGACTAATATCTGTGTTAACATCAAAGTTCACAGCCCCAGATTCAATTGCTGCTCCAGTCACCATTAGTCCTGCAGTTCCATCATACAGGCCCAAGTCATCAGGAGCTGCAACACATGCTTTGACTGTTCCCACTGGAGTAAATTTGTCAACTGTTGTACCTGTCATCCCCAGAGGGAATATCCCGTCAATTGAGACTCAGATGACTATGCCCCATGCTGCTTCTGTGTCTGCAGCAGCAAATCAAGCAGGGATTTGTACAATAGGAGAGCCAGCCCAAAGATCACAACCTTTTGACCTTCTGGAATTCACCTCCGAGTGTTAACCAAAGTACTCCTAGAGAAGGGATAGTATCTAGTGGCACCTTAACACCAGTTGTTCTTAATGCTGAAGAATATGACAAATGGCTTAGAAATTATTCCAGACTTCGAGAGGAGGTCCAAGTCCCGAATTAAGTGGAGGGATATCTCGGACTCTGATGAAGGAAAACACAGTGCATGACAAAATTATATCAGAAAACCTTGAACTTCGCCGATTAGACACCTACCAAGACAATTAACTTGCGTTTATGTGTCATGAAGTCATGAAGCTGCAAGACAAGCACATGATAAATTGTCTGAATTGTCTCAAAAAATGATGAAGGCTTAAATAGGAAAAAATCACTACAGAGAAGCTACCACGTGTGTTTGGACGATAGTTACATTTATAGCATGAGAATCACAGCAACGAAAACACAAATTAAGGAACTGATTCATAACATTAAAAAATGAAGGGAATTAGGTAGGCAGGAAAGCAGATGGGAGAAGAAGAGAGATAATAAAAAAACAAAGGGAGAACCACCTCTATCCACAATGGAGGGAGCAGGTGTGTCAGCTTACCAATTGAGGGAAGTGCCTGATGGAGGTTATGTCCATGTACCTTGGAGCTGGAGTGGTCTTGCGTCATTCAAAAATAATTCCCCCAAGTTGGAAGAGAAGCCAGTAGAGTGGTATGCACAGATTGAATGGTTTGTGAAGGTTTTGCACATGCCGTGGGTAGACTTGAATACTCTTTTTGACATTGTGGTATAGAATGGTTTGTGAGCAGAATGTGAAGTGCCTATAGAGTGGCTAGGGAAGGGACCACAAAGAAATCCAGTGACAAATGCTCTGTCACCAATAGTGATGAAAAAGGTGAAGCAGGTGATGACTTTTTTTAAAGGGAAGGTATCAGCTAAAGATGTTGACTGGATTACGATTGACAGAACAACCCAAGAGCCTTAGGAATCAGTGCATGCTTTTTACAAGAGTGTTACAAGTGTTTAAGGAGAACAGTGGAATGGAGAACCTTGAAGCAAAAGTCAATGGAAATTTTGTGTCTGAATTTGTGATAAGATTGAGATCTGAAATTAGTTTGATGATTTAGCAGCATTTGATTTGTTGGCAGAATAAATTGATTGATGAGATCTTGATATATGTGAAGTATTGCAGTGATGAACTGGAGATGAAACAGAAGAGACGTAAGGAAAAACTGATGGTGGTGCAGATGAAAGATGCACAGAGAGGTGAAGGAGGACAGAGTCAGCCTTTCATAGGGAATGTTGATCTTATGCAAGGAGTATATCAACCTATATCAACAGAGAAAGCCAATGATGCAAGGTGGTAATGGTTTTCACAGCAAAGGAGAGGACGTGGTGTTCTGATTGATCTAAGTACTGGAATTAAAAGGGCAACTTTGAAAAATACAAATCCTTGTCGTTATTATAATAAGTTGGGACATTGGAAGCAGGAATGTCATCTTAATCCTCAAAATTCAGGGTTTACAGAACCTCAGTGTAATAGTCCTGTACAGTCACAGAACATACAGAGACTGAGAACACAGAATGGTAATATGCCCCAAGCCCCAGAGATGCAGGTTCCCTGAGCTCCAATGCACAGCAGAATGTAAATGGCTGAATTCAAATCAGGTCCTGAATCTGAACCAAAATTCTTTCCAAAATCAGAGGGCATTTCAACAGTTCCCTATATTTGAAGCGTTTGGTGACTGCCATTCTGACCCGTTCTTATGACTGTGCCTGAGATGGTAGGAAGATTGCATTCTTGGCACAGTCTTAGAAGTAGACCGGTGTGGTCCATTTGCAGATGTTGAATTGGTATCCTTCCTGATCAATAAGAGTGATACCTGCTTTACTTTTAGAACAGTGAAGGTTCTAAACCTACCCCTCTCTGAAAAAGAATCCAGAATGTAAGAGTTGTGAACAAACAAATGGCAAACTCTGTCACAGAAGATGTACCTGTCAAAATAGAGTCATTTGAAGAGAATCACCAACTTGCGGTATGTGATTCTAGTCCAGTGAGTCTTTTCGGGGAGAGATCTCATACATAAACCTAACTGTACCGTTTACTGTACACTGAGAGGTGTTGGAATACAGACTCATGATGATGAGGTTCCCTTGAAAATGGCAAGTGATAGACTTTATGTTGCACTGTTTCCCATGATAACCATTGATGAGTTACCACCGGATCTTAAAGATATGGCAAAGCCTGCAGTCTGGGAATTTACAGGAAAGGACATAGGTCTCATCAAAGGTGTTGTGCCCGCCCACATTAAAGTGAAACCTTAATGTTGAGTGCCCAAGGACACCAAAGTACAAATTGACCCCTGAAACAATTGCAGGGATTACACAAAAGATTGAATCCATGATACAGCAAGGCATTTTGAGAGAGATAAGGGGAAGTCCATGTAATTCACCCATTATGGACTTACAGAAGCCTAGTGATAAGTACTGCATTTTGCAAGACCTGAGAAAAACAAACACCATTGTTGTTCCATGTTATCCGTAGTACCAAATTCAGCTGTGATTTTATCCCAAATTCCATTTGAGGCTAAATATGTCATTGTTATTGATTTGTGCCAGACATTTGTTTCCATATCGTTGCACAAGGACAGTCAATTCCTCTTTGCATTCCGGTTTCAAAATCGTGTTTTTGGCATGGTGCGGAGTTCTACAGGGGTATACTGAGAGCCCCTCCATTTTAACCAGATCCACAAAAAGTATCTTGAGTCCTCAGTCATGCCCTGCAACTCAGTTTTAGTTCAATATATCAACAACCTGTTGGTGGCCTTGAATAAGTATGAACCACCTATCTGACAAAGGACATAAAGGGAGTCATTATGACCCCGGCGGTGAGTGGAAATGTGGCAGTACTACCACCAGTAGGCTGGCAGTACATACTGCCTGTCAGGAAAACTATTGCCAGCGTTGTTAAGTTCTTCCCTCAGATAAAGCGATTCCCCTTTTCCTTGTGCCCTCGTTGGTTGCAGCGGTGACCTCACTCCCGGTGGCTCTTGTGGAGGCTGTTCTTAGAACTAGCCTCTTCAGGTTTAACTGCCACTCAAGATGGTGGCTGCAAACCTTGGTGAGGTCAGCGCTCTAGTGTTTCTACCTTAGTCTCGTGCTGTAGCCTCTGTAGCTTTTCTCTGGGAGCTGCGCACTTCAACTGTCATCCTGAGGAGAATGAGCAGTGTTCCTGAAGAGCTTCATTCAATAGAGAATTCTTCCAGTTTTGAGTAAATTAATTATTTTTCTTGGTTTGGTGTGCCTTCTGGAGAAGCTGAATTTCTTCCTTCTCCCAGCAACTGGCTATCGGCTTTTGGGTTAACAGAACTTCAAGCAACTGCAGTAAGGAATCCTTTTGTATGATTTCCAGGCTTGCCAATATATATATGTACATGTATATTCAAAAACGCTTTGCCTTGCAGACTTGTCAGTCTTAGAGACAAAGCTCAGTGCTCAAACTAATTCCTATAGACTGTGATTAAGAAAACTGAACCTTGAGAAGGAGTTTTCGTTTCCTGTAAAAGACATTAGTAGATTGTATATTTGTGAACTTGTGAACTGTTCTCCAGAGAAACTTGGATACCCCTGACTCCTGGAGAAAAGAAGATATTAAGTTAACATAGTTCTCTTAGAGAGAGGCTAGTCTCTCAAAAGATCCATGTTAGGAGAATGATAGAATTGAGTGAATGTGAATGGCTGTACAGTTGAATGTGCAGTAGGAATGTACTTATCTACGCTCTTATCACCCCACTGCAGGTCCTTACTTTAAAGAAATCCTAAAAAGAAGAAAGGTGCAGGTTACAGAAGTACACAATGAATATCCTAACTTCAAGTGGGAAACACTGGTTGGAACTGGATCTGGAGGCGGTCTCTCTTTTTCTATTCCAATTCCCCTTTCCCCCTAGCGGATGCAGGGTTCAGATAATCAGTTAAAGTCTGAGCACGCATCTGTTGGAGGGAGTTTGGTAAAAGGCATCTGCTACTGTGGAAGTTTGATTTAATGGGTAATCTCCTGACACCACCACATTATGAGAATGGCGGGTTGGCTGCAGCCAACTTGCCACTTCTCCACTCATACCGCCATGGTGGTATCAGCCGCTGGTACTGTTGGCGGCATTGTGAGCCTGCCTACCACCATGGTTTTCATGGCGGTAGGCCCTACCGGTAACAGGGAATGCCTTCCTTGTCACTGATAGGTGGCTCCCTCACCCCCCCCAACACACACCTGACATCCCCCACCCCCATCCCCTTTCCATCCAAACTCCCCCACCCCCTCCGATCCTCACACACCCCCACACCACCTCCGATCCTCACACACACCCCCACGGATCCTCAAACACACACCCACACCCCCTCCGATCCTTACACACACCGCACCCCTCTGATCCTCAGACCCCCTCCGATCCTCATACACCCCCCCACCCCTCTGATCCTCACCCCCCCACCCCCTCCGATCCTCACACACACACCCTACCCTCTCCGATCCTCACTCACACACCCCCACCCGCTTCAATCCTCACAGCCCCCCACCCCCTCCAATCTTCACACACACACTCCTCCAACCCCCATACACACACACACCCGCAGACACGCACCACGCATACACCCAATCACTCACACTGGCATACACGCATTCGTACACACACTGGCATACACACATAAATTCACGCATACTTCCAGACATGCTCGCACACATTCTTACACACAATCACTCTGACATGCAGACACGCACTCACTTCACCATTCTTACACGCATTCACTCACACGCATACAACCATGCAAACAACACACACAGATGCATTCACACACACACCACACATTCATGCACACTACCAGACACACACAGCCCCCTAGCCCCCTCCCCTGTTGGAAGCCTGATTTACCTTTTTCGAGGAGGTCTTCCAGCAGGGAACGGGAAGGGGTGCTGCTACCGCCGGCAGAACACCGCTAGGCCGTATCACAGGCCATGATACGGCTGGCTGCGTTCAACAAGCGCGTGGCGGTGTTGGTGGTAGCAGCGTCACCTTACCACCGTCCACCAGTATGATCACTGCAAGATTTCTGCCCTTCTTGTGGCAGAATTCCAGCAGTGATCATAATATGGTGGATGTATGGTAGCTGCGGTGAAGGTATTTTGGTGGCCGTCATCGCAGCGGTTGGCGTTTTTTACCTCCATTGTTATAATGAGGGCCAAAGTGTCCCAAGCAAGTTGCAGTACTGTCAAAAAGAGGTCCAGTATCTTCGACATCACATTGAGAAAGGTGTCACAAGAAAATATTACAGCAATACGGAAAATGTATCCGCCTTCTACTCACAGAGAAGTGAGGATGTTTTTGCAAATGGTGGGCTACTGTTGCCAGTGGATACCCAACATTTCCCTAGTGACCAAGCTATTGCAGAGGCTGACACACAAGGATGAATTTAATCTGGTATCTTGGGAAAATAATTATTTGGTCACTTTCCTAGAGCTGACAAAAAGTCTCTGTTGTACCTCTGCACTAGGAATGCCTGAATATGATAAAGCATTGGCTCTCTGCAGTGAGAAGGAGGGTTGCGCTCTCTCAGTGTTTACACAGGCGCATGGGAACTCACAGAGGCCTGTGGCCTATTTTTCTGCTACTCTGGACCCCATAGCAGCAGTGCTGCCTGGATGCCTTAAGACTGTGACGGCTGCAGGTATCAGAATTAAAATATGTGAGAATATTGTGATGGATTGCCCCCTTACTGTGTTTATGCCTCACTCAGTCGAGTTGTTGTTTACCCGTACCCAACTACTGACCAATAGTCTCCTAACCCACTATGAGTAGTGTATTCATGCTGCAGAGAATATGAGTCTGAAAAGCTGTACTACCTTGAACCCCTTCCTGAAACCGAGGGAGAAGAGGGAGAAGTAGAGCATGACTGTATAGATGTCTGTATAGATGTCACTGAACTCTGCACCGAGCCAAGACCAGACATTCGAGATGAGCCACTACCTGAGTCTGATTTTATACGGTATGTTGATGGATCTTGTTTTAGTGACCGTAAAGGAAATCTAAGAGCTGCCGTGTAGTCTGTACAGCCTCAGACATAGTTGAAGCCTCCTGGCTTTGTGGAGTTCTATCCCCACAAGTGGTTGAATTGGTCGCCCTGTGCTGTGTTCCTGTACAGCAGAGAGTGATGATTTTCACTGACAGTCAGTATCGTTTTGGTGTGGTCCACAACTTTGGACAGTTATGGTCACAGCGAGGTTTCATTACCTCTTCAGGCTCTCCCATGTGGAATGGGGAATATGTAAATAATGTGTTTCAAAGCTTTGCAATTGCCTATCCACCGCAGTGAGAATGACTATGTGACAGTAGGCAACAAGTACACAGGTGAAGTTGCAAAATACTATGCCCACGGAGCACATACATTTAATTTTGAATACTCCAACAAAACTACAGATGGGACCAATTATAACCCTTTGTTAACCACAGCTGATACATGGGAAGAAGTCAATGGGATACAAGAAGAAATGCCGGAAGCAGAACAGCAAGGCTGGGTCAGAGCATGCTGTGTAAAAACGGATGATGACATTTGGGTTTTAGTTGATGGAAGATCTTTGTTATCAGATAGCCTGTTGCCCACTATGGCTAGACATTTGCACAGTCCTGCCCATGTAGGGAGGGTTGTTACTATAGACTTGGTTGAATCCCAGGTTTAGACTGCTGGCTGAAGAGTTGTGTCACAGATGTGTTGTGCGCCAACAGATGTGCATTGGCAAAAAATCTGCAGTAACACTACGCCACTTAGGAAGATCAGGTGATCCCTTCAACAGGATGCAGTTGGATGCAGTTGGACTTCATCTGAATGCCTATGTGCAAAGGGCTGAGATATGTCCTGGTGGTTGTGTGTATCTTCTTGCGTTGGGTGAAAGCTTATCCGACCAGAAGGAATGACAGTCTCACAGTAACTAAACTGTTGTTGAGAGCACTGATCCCTAAGTTTGGTTTCCTGACTACTCTGGAGTCAGACCGAGGACCCATTTCAACAACGAAGTCCTGAAGATGTTACATGAGGCATTACAGGTGGAGCAGAGACTACAATGCAGCTATCAACCTGAGGCTTCAGGGATAGTAGAATAGGTGAATGTGTACTGACATCACGACTAGCTAAAGTGTGTGCTTCAACACCTTTGAACAGCCCTGATGATTGCCCCTTGTATTGATGAGTCTTCTCAGTATTCATGATCGGTGGACAGGGCTGTCCCCTCATTAGATAATCGGGGGAGAACAATGAGACTGACAGTTGTGCCTGCAAATGTGCTTGTGAACATTACAGATGACATGATTCTTGATTACTACAAAGGACTGGCTGGTGTGATGCGTTCTGTCTCACCAGGTCGGAACCTGGCCACATCAGGCGCAATCCCACAGCCTCTCCCCTGTCCACTGGGCCCTGGTAAAGAAACGTGAGGAAACCATGTTTAGAAGCTCATTGACGTGGACCTTGCAAAGTTATTTTGGTGACAACTACTGCTGCTAAATGTGGCGGTCCCCCTAACTGAGTTGATGCTTCCCATACTCGCAGAGGAGTTGAGTGTCCCCATGATGACGTGGCAGCACCTCTCCCAGCAGTCCAATAGTGACAGAGAGACAGTAGTAGCAGGTTAGAGAGTTTGTTGGGGACCGAGAAGACACTGAAACAGCACATGCTCGGTCTGAGGGGAGTCTGGATGAGTTAACAGCTCAAGTGGAGTCGAGAGGCTCACCCTGTGGTGGTGTATGAGTCAGATTCAGACCCTGATGAAACACCTAGTACTGTGAGAACACAAATGGGAGCTGGAGATCGCTGGCCAAGAAAGCAAGAGAGAGAAAGATTGAGTTTGTCTGTGGACATGCACCTCCAACTATTCCAGAGGATACTGAGGATCCTGGCTTGAGTCTCAGTGAAGATAAAGGATCTGCCCTAAGGGGGTTGAAAAAAGCTAGAGTACCCAGTTGTAGGTACTCTTCACCTGAATGGACATACTGTGCTGCTAATGACGGAGAGAGAGAATTTTGGGATCTTGAGGATGCCAGTGCAAATCCAACTGAACCTCCCAGAACTGAAGTTTATGGCTGAACTGTGTTTTGAAACTATGCTGCCACGAAATGGACTGACCCGATTGGCTAGTTTTGTGATCTCTCAACTTTGTACATATGAGAGATATTTGAATGAACTTTGTTACAAAATTAAGAAAATTACAGAGGCAGCTGAAGGAGTGTAAGGGTGTCACTGAAGAAAATGGAGTAGGTCTAAGGGAGTTTCATGAAGATTTGTAAATAGCATCATCATATTTGTTGAACTTAGTTTTGCAGTTTCCACAGGTGGAAAACGAAAGCGAAGACTTTGCTGCTGCTATATTCCACTCGACGGTCTGATTTTAGAGAAGCAATGGAAATAAACCTTAACCTCAGTTGACGTAGGTACATAATGACAGGCATATTAATAGTTATTAATAGTTGCAGTTGTAATATTAATTGTTTTGCTTGTAGGATTAAACCCACCTACATCTACTTCAGTGGAGGGTAAGGCCAAAGTTGACCCAAAACCCTCAGAGCCTACTGATAATAGTCTGTACTCGCTTGATGACAAAGAGCTACATGTAGGTTTATCTAGAGGAAATTACTCTTGAAACGCGCATACTAAACTGATTTATGAATATTTTGACACTATCAGTATGTTTGCATGCATAGAATTTTAATAAACTTTTAAAGAAAACCAAAAAAATGTACCCCGCTCTGCTTTTCCCGCGCTACCGCTCCTCTGTCTTGCAGTGTAGGCACAGGCTCCCAGCTGGGAGCACCCTGGCTGGGTGCTCCCAGGCATACTGGGAGCCTGTGCAGGCTCTCTCCAGCCCGGCAGCACAGTGCCAGGCTGGAGAGAGCACACTGCATGTGCCAGCCAAACACACATGCGCTCTGAGGGGAGTGCACAGTGAACTCCCCTCCGTTCTTCTCACCCCATGGCCCTGCCCCTTTCACCACAAAGGGATAATAAACCTGGTTTATTATCCCTTCGTTGTGAAAGATTTGCAGCTTCTGCTGCTGGCGGTGGTGCGACACACCTCCACCATAGCGGAGGAGTCACCACTGGATACTACCTATGCTCATAGACATAGTTTAACTTGGATAGTGACAAAAATCGAGAAGAAATGTTTAAACCTGGTGGAAGATAGGAGGAGGGAGGTAAAAGTTAAAGCAACAAATCTAGCTAGGGTAACTCAGTGGACTAAAGCAGAGACTGATCATCAAGCAGCAGGAAACCATGCCACATTAGCTTTAGATTGGCAACATAAGTGGAAATTGTGTGTGCAAACTGACAAGAATGAGTATGAGGTTGCCAACATGGATACTGTACAACCAGCTTACACTAAAAGTCTTTTTATTAAATTCAGATTGGGGATCGTGCCACTGAAGTCCTTCACCTCGGGGTGAAACAAGGCTGATTTCACTCTGAGTTTTTGCCACTTTTGTCCAATGCAACCTGAGACCTTGGCCCTAGGAGGAAGTGGATTATTCCCCTATGTAGACTGCTTAGAATAAGGAAATATAGAGAATCTCTCTGCATATTGATAAATGATACAAGTGATACGGTAGTGTTTGCAGTAGCAAGGTATCTTCAATGTGCTTGGGCGGTTAGATCCAGAGAGTTGATTTGTTAAGATGCCATAGACTGACAGGACATCAACTGTGTGACAATACAGATTGATCTTAATTAGTTTTACTCTTTTAAGATTTAATGTACATATGTATTTATTATCTTGTAAATGTTTTAGGGCTTGGATTGTTTACTAATTGTGTGATATTTTAGATTACTTTTCAAGCTAAGTCTTATTTTTAAGACTAACGTTCACATGTATCTATTTTCTTCGAATGCTTTTATGGCTTTTAGCCGAAATAAAGAAATATTTACACTGAGTATGTGGTTCTCTTCATGGGAAAGAGTGAATGCGACCACACCTTTGAGGTTAGAGGACATTGAAAACTATATTTATGTGGTAACAATTCTGTGATTCCTGGAGTGTATTTTGTTTGTTGAAGTACTCCTATTTCAAATTGCCCAGGAAGTAGTCTGGTACATACTATTTGAATGTAGTCTTTCCAGAGATTTATCATGTGGAACATTGCGATGATTCTGTATGGGAACATAATTCCAGAACCAAACAAGGAGCTAGTGCTGGTGAAATTGTAGGAGGTATTTTTGGTACAATGATTACATCTGTGGACATTAGAGAGTTGTCTACTGTAGTTGACAAGTTGTCCACTAGTACAGCAGGAGCTTTATTACTTGTAGATACTGAAATGGTAGCTATACGATCTATGGTTTTACAAAATCGTCTTGCGTTAGACATTCTTCTCACCAAAGAGAGTGGAGTTTATTGGATGTTAAAGGCCCAGCAATGCTGCACCTACATCCCTGATAACAGTAAGGACTTGAGAAAATCACTGATTTAAAGAAAGATTTGAAGAGACTGAAACAGCAGGTGCTTGGGAAGCAATTGGAAATTGGTTTGCTGCATTTGGCAGATGGTTTGGAAATTTGGGAAGTGGAATAGTGGATCCATTGTGAGACCACTTGTGATAATTTCTTTGTGTATAATATGTTTAGTTGTGATCTTTAAGATGTATAAGAGGATAGAAGCAAGGAGAGGAGTGCAGAGGAAGAGAAAGGATATAGAGTTGGAGGAGAGTCAATGTAGATATGATGAGATGAAACATCTGGAGGAGACGAGATGGAAATGCATAAAACTATGAGGTTTTGATTGGTCCATCTGATGAGTCTTTTCTTGATTGTCATGGCTTGATTCCCCATCATAGGAGCAACATATTTGTGGCTGCACCTCTACGTGTTATAGAGGTAATAAAAAATGTAAATAAGATCATATATCGTGTGTGCCTTAACATAATTAATGTAAAGTGAAGCATCAAAACGTATTATTGAAGGTGTGGTGTACAGTTTTATATATACATGTGTTCTAATGTGTAGTTTTAACATGAAGAGTTGTAGTTCTCATTCCCATTTACACTTATATTTTGAAATGTTGCATTTATTGAAACCACATTGCATTAGTAACCATGAATTTATTTATTCATATTTTGCATTTGTTCTGACATAATGCTTGCACCCATAATTGTGTATTGGAAGTGCTGATTGATAATGAGATATTAAGTTAGCTTAACCAGGCTCACATTTTAACATGAAAATGTATTTTTTGTGCTCTGCATGTTTTTGTTTTCCAGGTGTGCATTTGTAATTGCTTAGCTAGAGAAAGAAATATTATGTATCAGAGATATAGAGGCTTGTGAAGAGAAATCTTAGCAGAGACTAGACAATTTATTGAGCAGAAGACACCACATATTCATTGTATATCTGGAGTGAGGACATTCAAAGTTAACCAGGTCGTGGAGCTCTGTGGGATGGGAGATTTGTCCAATGTTGCAAGTGTGCTCAGTGAGATGGAGAAATAATTGTGTTTCTGGTGACGTGCTAGGAGATATGGATGCTCTATGAACCTTCCACTTTACGTTAGTGCTTCCATTGTTAGAGTCACAGCAGATTACTTTCGCCATGGAAAGGTGCAGACCTTTTCACACCCTTTTTGCCCTTACATGATGCCGTACCATCATGTTAATAATAATTATTTTCTTTCAAAGACTTTTACTAGAGTATTTATGATGCTGACACCTGCCTTGTATCATTCCCGAACCCCTTGAGAGCCTGAATATCCCCATTTTAGGTAGAACCTGAGCTAGGTGATTTTCAATTTGTTCATGCTTAAAAAGAGCAATTCAAATTATTTTAGGGAATGTCAGTTTCTGATTCTTAGTATTTGTATTGCTGTGGTTGTAATTTCTATATGCCTTATGCTATTGAGATTGAATTTATTCTGACATTTCAGTTTGCCAGTTCTAATTCTGTACCTTTACAATTTGATTCCAAGCTGCACATATATTGGAGTGATTACTGATTTATAATACACCTACTAAATATTTCCATATCGATTCATGATCCTCACTGTGTAGGCAAATGTGCTTCATGATTTTTAAATTGTGAAGCTGTTGCTAACTCCTTTGCCCCGTCTATGGCAAGGTCCATCAGATGGAGACCACCGTCCGCTTCCATGTGTGCTTTCGCAGTAGCATCAGGGCCTCCGGTGTTTCCTGATGCTAATGTGTGAACTAGCTCTTTCAAACTCTTCACGAGTAATCAGAGCATCCAGATCCATTTTCTGCTCCACTGAAAATCTATAAAAGGAGCCAGCTTGCAAGTTGATGTCTACCAAGCCCTAAGGGGCCACGCAATCATCAGTATATAATGCCCCATAAAAGTGCTGAAATACTTTCAGAACAGGAGAATCAGATACTACTTTCCCTGTTACATCCCTAATGCCTTGTATAATGTTCCTACTGTCCCTGTCCTTAATTTAAAATGTTAAAAGATCTATGTAAGCTTAAAGACATTTTTGTTTTCTCTTCCTTTTCTGTCGAGATAGTGAAGATCAAGTCCATACCTGTGCCTGACACTGCTTTATGTTTAAGGATGAGAGCTGCAGGAATATGGAATGAATGTCAGTAAAGTTCGTTTGGTGTATTCTGTTGGCAGATGAAGGTGATTATTAGCTTGATCATTACCATGTTGCGTAAGGAATATGACAAGGAAGAAGAAGAGGAAGAGGTAATGCTTGGATTACTTACCAGTAATCTCCATTACTCCAATGCTTCCTTACTCGTACCAATAATTACGACCCCCACTCTCTTTTCATTCATCAGACTTGAGATTGCACAGGAGAGTGATTTTACACTCTTGTCCGATGAACCTTTTTACGTTGGTCGAGATACACATGAGAGTTACAATAACAGACAATTTAATTTACAGTGAAGCCCATTTGGCCCCACAATATGGGCCAGGAATCTGAAATTTAGATTGAGTTGATGTATTCCAATCAATAATCATTCAAATGTACATGCATGTCATTAGAATCTTGAAAAATCACAAACTTACAGCAGGCAAGCTGAAATATCGCATTTGCTTTGGTCTCAATAAATTAAGATTTAGAGCAATTACAATCACAGCAATATAGAAGCTTAGAATTAGAAACAGATGTTTCATAAACAAACTCCTGTTCTCCCTCTTAAACATGAAATAATTCTAAAGTCATCTAGTAAGAGCTCTTAGTATGAAATTAGAATAGTTCAAAAATGAGTCTTAAGAATGGTTGGAATAAAGGTATAAAGCAATTTGGGAATGTGGGAAGGTCTCAACATAGTGAAGACTTCAGTAGAAGTCTTTCAAAGAGAATAAGGCCCTCATTACAACCCTGGAGATCGGTGATAAAGTGGCGGTAATACTGCCAACTGACCGGCGGTAACAAAAATTGAATTATGACCATGGTGGAAACCACTTAGACAGACAGTCACTTTAACACAGCGACTGCCACGGCGGTAGCACCAAGCACCACAGCGGTAACCGCCAACAGCCAGATAATGTACCACCCACTGCATTATGACCAGCCTATCCGCCACCTTTTCCAGGGCGGTACAACTAACATCAAAAGCACATTGGAAACACTGCACAGAAGTCAAAGGACTCACCTGTGGAGACTCAGGGAACAACCATGACGCCATGGAGTCTGAGTTGCACATATTTCCCATGCTCGTCTACCTTTTTCTGCATTACGAACACCAACGCCGGCGAAGACGACCACAGTGAGTACTGCCGTCTAGCACACAAGGGAGGGCGGAGGAAAAAGAGAGTGACACACACACGCAACACCCCCACTCCAACACCATACACACAACCAGATGACAAACATTACATATCGACACCGTACCCCTCAGGAATAATGCAAGCACAAAATGATTTGAAGAAAGTGAGTGTAATACGATTAAATAACAATAATAAATGCATTAAATTACAAACATATGTACATATTTACAAATGGAGGGACACTTCCCAATCCTCAATGTCCGTGGGCCACAGGGCCACAACACATAGGCCAAGGCCCCACCTCACTCCTGCAACAACATGGAGAGAACACTGCAGGGGCATCAGGTCAAAAATACACAGGCACCTCAGGGGGTGGGGAATGGGGGGGGACCTCAGCTGGAAGATGGTACAACACTACTGGTCCTGGAGGGGGCTACATGCCCATCACTCTGTCCTGGGGAGTGCAAAGCCACAGTCTCTCAAGTGGGTGGTTTTCCCACTGCTTGGTGTTGGGGAGTGCAAAGCCACAGTCTCTCAAGTGGGTGGTTTGCCCACTGCTTGGCCCTGAGGAGTGCAAGGCCACAGGCTCTCTAGTGGATGGCTTCTCCACTGGTTCTGGAGGGGGTCTTGTGCCCAGTGTGCTTCATCCTGGGAAGGATGGGGTCAGTTGATGGCTTCTCCACTGGTTCTGGAGGGGGCCTTGTGCCCAGTGATGCAGATCTTGGGGAGTGCAAGGTCACAGTCTCTCACCTGGGTGTCAGACCCACAGGATTTGCAGGGGCCAGGATGCACAACAGCCCATGGACGCAGGACTACACACTGTCTGCCGGGGGTGACGGCTGCTCAGTGGTGGCAGTGGCGGGGCTGGTGGCAGTGCTGGCAGTGGTTGGTGGAGGCTCCAGCCCTTCCCCTGCAGCCTCTGACGGCGGCCCACTGGGGCTGCTGCTGCTGGCGGTGGTGCTGCTGGCGGTAGTGCTGCTGCCAGTGCTAGGAGTACTGGGGGGAGGCTCCAGCCCATCCCCTGCAGCCTCAGACGGCTAACCACTGGGGCTGCTGCTGCTGGGGGTGGTGCTGGCAGTGGTAGGGGGAGGCTCCAGCCCATTCCCCTGCAGCCTCAGACGGCTGGCCACTGGGGCTGCTGCTGTTGGCGGTGGTGCTGGTGGCAGTGCTGCTGGCAGTGCTAGCAGTGGTGGGGGGAGGATCCAGCCCATCCCCTGCAGCCTCGTACGGCTGAACCACCATGTTGATGGTGGGGGCTCCGAATGAGTCCCAGCACCAGGCCTCCCGTCCTTCCTGCCTGCTGGTGCAGACCCCTTGCCCTTCCTGTCAGCATCCGGAGATTGCCCCTTGCCCTTCACACCTGCAACTGTTGGTGCCTCCTTGCCCTTCCTAGTCGCAGCTGGTGGTGCCTCCTTGCCCTTCCTAGTCGCAGCTGGTGGTGCCTCCTTGCCCTTCCTTGATGCACCTGGTGAAGGCACCCTGTCAGTATTGCTGCCTGGTGCCCGGGATCCTCTCCCACTTGCAGTAGCTGTCGACAATACTATGCCCCTGGACTGGGTGGCTGAGGTGCTTGCCTGGGTTTTCTTCACCCTGGCCAGACGTGAAGGACGGAGGGGAGGAGGGGGACGGAAGAGGTCAATGGTGGAGAGGAAAAGCTTCTTAGGGACATTGGGGCGGGACGAGGGTGAAGGTTTGGGAGTGGAGGCAGAGGAAATGGTTGTAAGAGGTGTCTGTCTGCTGTGTTTGGTTACAGGTGCATGGGTTGGATGCTGTTGTGAGGTGGATGGCTGTTCGGTGTCTGCGTGCTTGCGTTTGTGTACTTTTGGAGAAGGGGGCACAGACACAGTGGGTGAGGACACAGGGGACATGTGCATGGATGTGGGGGTGGTGACTGCCTGTGAGGGGCATGTAGTGATAGGCGTGATGGTGGTAGTGGATGAGGATGTAGTGCATGCAGGTGTGAGTGTAGACGCTACTGGGAGGGAGGTGGACGAGGAGAAGGAGGGGGCACAGTGGAAGCAGTGGATGTTGGTATGTCCGCATCTGGATGGTGTTTGTGTGAGTGCCTGTGGGATGATGTGTGGTGCTTGTGTTTGCCTGAACCACTCCTGTGTGTTGTCCTGGGTGCATGCTGGTCTGCCTGTGTGCTTGGGATAGGTTGGGGTTGAGGGGAATGGATTTGGGCAGAGGAGGTTGGAGGGGAGAGGCTAGAAACAGGGACAAAGGCTGCACCAGGGAGGAGGCCAGAGCCTGGATTGATCTCTGTTGGGCCGCCATGCCGGAGTGAATGCCCTCCAGGAATGCATTTGTCTGTTGCAAATGGGCTGCCAGCCCCTGGATGGCATTCACAATGGTTGACTGCCCAACAGAGATGGATCGCAGGAGGTCAATAGGCTCCTCACTCAGGGCAGCAGGGCTAACTGGGGCAGGGCCTGAGGTGCCTGGGGCGAAGAAGATTCCCACCCTCCTGGGTGAGCGGGCGCGGGAAAAACACTGAAGGGCGGCTGGGAGGGCAGTGCTGGTACAGGGGTGGTGGCTGTACCTGTAGTTGGGGTGGGCACAGAGGTGTCCAACACCACGAGGGAGCTTCCATCGGAGGAGGTATCACTGTCAGAACTGTCCCCTCCTGTCTCCGACGTGGTGCTCCCCTCGCCCTCCGTCTCACTGGTGCCCTCACTGTCGGTTGGTGCGCCTCCTGGGCCCTGTGGGATGCAGCTCTCCCTGTCACCGGTGCCTCTGCTCCTCCGCCAGATGATGCTAATGCACATAAGGACAGGGTGACAAAACAAAAAGGGGGGGGACAAAGGATACCCTTGGTTAAAGCGGCAACAACACCGTTGGCGAACACAACACACACAGACAGGGAACAGCCCTACGTACTAGGCAATGCACTACCAGTCACAATGCTAGTCACCAGCCCATGGACAGGGATACCTAACGCCAATTGCAGCATACCTGAGACCCACAGACCCCTGCCCAGTAGTGGAGGCCTACTAGCTTGTTTGGAGGAGGTTGACATCAGACCCTGCCCTACATTGGCCCTACCTTGCACTGTCCGGCCTGGCCTAGGGGCATCCACAGGCCCACATCCCCCACCCAGAAGCCACCCCACCATGCACAAGTAGTATATTGTGCCACTGTACTCACCCCCTTGTGGCTACTGTGATGCCCCCAAGTGCCCATCTAGCTACAGATAGGCCACTGCCAGTATGTGGGCCATCAGGGGGGGTCAGGGTTCGACGGGCACCCCTTCCTTGTTTGGAGGCCATCCCCAGCTGGGCCTCCTCAGTCTTCCATGCCCAGCGTCTCAGGTCCTCCCACCGTTTGTGACAGTGTGTGCTCCGCATGCCGTAGACCCCTAGGGTCCGCACATCCTTGGCGATGGCCCATCAAATACCCTTTTTTTGATGGGCGCTGACCTGCAGAGAAATACACATACGAAAAGGTATCAGTCAGACCGTCCTGCCTGTTACACTCATGTCCCACCATAGCCCTCACCTCCCCATACGCACAGACATTGCCCACCATACCTGCAGCACGCTGCCCAGGACCCTTACTCCAACCCCCCCCCACACAAGGCCTTCACACACAGCACTCAATGCATTCATACCCCATTCATCGTGCTCACAGTGTACTCACCTGTTGGTCTGGAGGCCCATACAGCATTCGGTACTGGGGTAGGACCTCATCCACCAGTCTCTCCAACTCCGCAGCGGTGAAGGCAGGGACCCTTTCCCCAGTGACACGAGCCATGGTCAGTTCCAGACACAGGTCACAGCAGCACTTGCAATGTAGGTCCTCTCCTGTTGAAGGTCAGGTAGCAAGTGGGTAAACAGATAGAAAATGGCGTTCACGTCTGCGGCGGTTCGGACCGTCACCACCAGCGTATATCACCATTGGCCCAATGGCATCCAATGAGGAGTTGCACAGCGGTTTTTGACCGCCTCCCGCAACGGTGCACAACGTCAGCGGAATCACCTCATTTCCACCTGTCCCTCCATACAGGACAGGCGGATGCCATTTCAGGGGGGGGAGGGGGGCAGGCCATGGCACCTAACTGCGTCACATTACACATAGGCACCATTTGGGACTATACAACAATATTGTGTTACAGTCACAACATGCAATGCAGTGTAGTGTTTGGAAATATGGAATACAGACCAGCTACTCACCGTTTGCCCCCTAGATTGCAACCGCTGCGGATGAATTGGAGATGAAGACATCCCCCCATGTCCAGGCCCCTGGTGGACTTGGCAACAATGGAGGACAGGCACATTATCCTCACCTATAGACTGGACAGGGCCACACTCACAGAGCTGTGTGCCCAATTGGAACCTGACTTGATATCTGCTATCCGTCAGCCCACCGGGATTCCCCCCTCTTGTGCAATTCCTATCTGTTCTCCATTTCCTGGCAAGTAGCTCCTTCCAAGTGACAGTGGGCTTGGCAGCAGGAATGTCTCAGCCAATATTCTCAATAGTGCTGACCAGAGTAATGTCTGCCCTGATTAAACAGATGCACAGCTACATCATTTTCCCCCAGGTGGAGGATTTGGCCACAGTGAAAGCTGATTTCTATGCAATGGGACATATCCCCAACATTATTGGGGCAATAGATGGTACAAATATTGCATTTGTCTCCCCCCGGAGAAATGAACAGGTGTTTAGAAATCGAAAGAGCTTTCACTCCATGAATGTGCAGATAGTGTGCCTGGCGGACCAGTACATCTCCCATGTCAATGCAAAGTATCCTGGGTCTGTGCATGATGCCTATATCCTGAGGAATAGCAGCATCCCATATGTGATGGCTCAACTCCAGAAGCACGGGGTGTGGCTAATAGGTGAGCCCAGGTTCCACCCAGGGGATGTTGGTGTATGGGTATGGTGTGGGCCCTACGGTTTAGTGTGTGTCTAACAGTTGTCCCTCGATATTTGCAGGTGATTCTGGTTACCCCAACCTCTCATGGCTACTGACCCCTGTGAGTCAAGAACATTTGGCCTCCTGAAGGCCAGGTTTCATTGCCTACATCTAACAGGTGGATCCCTGTACTACTCACCCAAGAAGGTGTGCCAGATCATTGTGGCATGCTGTATGTTGCACAACCTTGCCTTACGTCACCAGGTGCCTTTTCTGCAGGAGGATGAGGCTGGAGATGGCCGTGTGGCAGCAGTGGACCCTGTGGACAGTGAAGATGAAGAGGCAGAGGATGAGGATGAGGACAACAGAAGTGCAATAATACGACAGTACTTCCAATGACACACAGGTAAGACACTGTAATTACACTTTACATTGACAGTTTTGTGTTTGACATTCTCACTGGCAGGCTGATTTTCCAACTTCTATGGCCACTCACTGTAGCCTTTGGCATCTCTATTTGCAGATATTTGTGCCCCTCTATTGCTCCTGGTGTGTTGACTGCAGCCAACTACGGGTCATTCCTATGTATACATCACTGTACAGTTATATTGCAGTAATTTAAAGCTTGTTAAACAAATACATGGTTAAATGATTTGACAGACTCCATACTTGTATTTAATCAAATGGTGTTTATTTAAGTGCTAATGATTAGAGGGGGATGTGCAATGGGCTGGGGTGATGATGAAGGAATATTCAGGATAGAGTCCAGTCTATGTGGATCACAGGTTCATTGTCCAAGGGGGCATAGGAAGTGGAGCAATGGCAGTTCAAGGTGGACAGGGTGACAGAGTGGGACACAAGGGGTGACATTCAGGAGAGTCGTATTCCTGGCGGGGTCTTGGCAATGTTTTCTGGCTTCTGCCTGGATTGCAGGGACCGTTTGTGGGGTGGTTCTCCTTCTGCAGGGGGTGGGGTGCTGGTGGCCTGTTGTTCCTGTGGCAGGGCCTCCTGTCTACTAGCGGCAGCGCAGGTGGAAGGCTGTTCATCGGTTTGGCTAGTGTCAGGGGCCCGGTGGTGTGCCACTGTCTCCCTCATGGTGTTGGCCATGTCTGCCAGCACCCCTGCAATGGAGACCAGGGTGGTGTTGATGTCCTTCAAGTCCTCCCTGATCCCCAGGCACTGTCCCTCCCAGCCACTGGGTCTCCTGCAACTTGTCCAGTATCTGGCCCATCGTCTCCTGGGAATGGTGGTATGCTCCCAGGATGTTGGTGAGTGCCTCCTGGAGAGTCGGTTCCCTCGCCCTGTCCTCCCCCCGTCGCACAGCAGTCCTCCCAGCTTCCCTGTTGTCCTGTGCCTCTGTCCCCTGAACCGTGTACCCACTGCCACTGACCCCAGGTCCCTGATCGTACATTGTTTGTGGGGTGGCCCAGGATCCCTGTAGTGTTGGACACCTGATTGACGTGTCCTGGGGACAGAAGTATGGGCCCGCTGGGTGGGTACTGTGCTGGTGTTTCCTTAGGGGGGAGGTTCTGTGGGGGTATGGGACTGTGCCTGGGTAACCGACTGTCTGGAGATCCCTGACGGGCCAGGTTGGTCATCCAGATACAGACTTCCAGAGCTTCTGTCATCACTGTGGGCCTCTTCTGGGGGTGGACTGGAAGTTGATGGCACCTCCTCTCCGGTGACGTTGGGTGGGGGACCTGTAGGGATGTAAATGCAGTGTTATTGTTTCTGTGTGTGTCATCTTGTGCATGGGTGTGTTGCCCTGTATGGTTGTTATTGCCCTGGCAGCTTTGCCTTGTGTGAGTGGTGATTTTGTCGGCTAGGGGATTCTCTCTAATGTGCATGCTTTAGTGAAGGGTGTCCATGCATGTTTGTGATCGGGGTCCGTGCATTGGTGTAACATGCAGGGCTTGCTATTGGGATGAGTGAGTTGTGATGGTGGGGTATGTGGGAGGTGGTGAAGTGATGGAAGTGAGGGTGAGGGTGGTGGTATGTGATGGCATGCAGGTAGAGGGGGTGATAGTAATAGAGATTTGACTTACCAGAGTCCAGTCATGCTCCTACTCCTGCCAGGCCCTCAGGATGCATGATTGCCACGACTTGCTCCTCCCATGTTGTTAGTTGTTGGGGAGGAGGTGGGGGTCCACCGTCAGTCCTCTGTACAGCTCTTTGGTGTCTTTCTGCTGTGGAACGCACCATCCCCCGTAGGTCGTTCCACCTCTTCCTGATGTCGTCCATTGTTCTGGGGTGCTGTCCCACGGCGTTGACTCTGTCCACGATTCTCAGCCATAGATCCATCTTCCGAGCAATGGAGGTCTGCTGCACCTGTGATCCGAATAGCTGTGGCTCTACCCGGATGATTTCCTCCACCATGACCCTTAGCTCCTCCTCAGAGAATCTGGGGTGTTGTTGCAGTGCCATGGGTGTATTGTGAGTGGTGTGGGTGTGGGTGAGGATGTGTGGGGTGCTGTGTTGGGGGGTGTGGATGGTGTATAGGTGATGGGGGTGTGTGTCCGTGGTCTAGTCTTTGGTCTTGCTATCTCTCTTGTGGCACTTGTTTGTATTGGTAAAGGGTTGTGGGTCATGTGGGTGTATGTTTTATAGTGGTGTGGATGTGGTGTGTGTATGTTTGTCAGGTGTGTGTTGTTTGAATTGTCCAATGTAGTGTTGTTTTGTATGTGTGTGTGTATTTTGAGCGCAGCGGTGTGTACCGCCAATGGTTTAGCGCCATTGAATGTCCGCCGCAGTGATTCGTATGTCATAATGCTGTGGGCGTAGTTCTGTTGGCGTAACGGTGTGGTTTTTGCTTCCACCACTTTATCACTGACCTTTGGGCTGGCGGACTTGTGTGTGTGGCTGTATAGTGACGGATTGCTATGTGTGGGTCATAATATGGGTGGCGGTAATCCGCTACGGCAGCGGTATGTTGGCGGCAGTCAGCATGGCGGTAAGCGGTTCTTACCGCCAATGTCATAATGAGGGCCTAAGTGTTTAGCAGAAAGCCTCAGAATGGAAAGGATAAAGGAAGTACCCCTCGGAGTCTGAGAGAATCTGCCATCACTTTTAACAACGGAAGCATTAATTAAAACTAACAGAACCTTCAACATCAATGTTATCTTTCTCTTCCCACCAGGGACCAATGATCTTTGAGATCCTCTTGTAAATTGTAATATCACCCAAGTTTCTTATCCCACAAAACTCAAACAGTTTTGGTGACCTTGGCTGTGTCACGTTCCTGATACAGGATGAATAGGAGACTTCAGCTGCTCATTAAGGGGGTTATTCCAACTTTGGAGGAAGTGGTAATCCGTCCCAAAAGTGACGGTAAAGTGACGGATATACCACCAGCCGTATTACGAGTCCATTATATCCTATGGAACTCGTAATACGGCTGGTGGTAAATCCGTCACATTTGGGACGGATTACCACCTCCTCCAAAGTTGGAATAACCCCCATAATCTTCAAGTTTTATGCCAAGATTTTCTCTTTTCAGGCTTTACTATCAGTGAACCTAAAACAAAAGTTACACTCCTTTCTTTTAGCTACTGAAGCCTTGAAACGCATGTTCAAAGAAAGAACATGCTAACCAAACAAAGAATGCATTTCAGAATTGAGGCCTTTAGTCAGCTAAGTTAGCCAGACTTTAACTAAACATTTAGGGGGTCATTCTGACTCCCGCCGGCCGCGGTAACCGCAGGGCCGGCGGAAGCCGCCAGAATACCGCTGCGCGGTCAGAAGACCGCCACGGTTATTCTGAGTTTCCCGCTGGGCAGGCGGGCGACAGCCAGAAGGCCGGCCACCCTCCCAGCGGGAAACCCCCTTCCACGAGGATGCCGGCTCCGAATGGAGCCGGCGGAGTGGAAAGGGTGCGACGGGTGCAGTGGCACCCGTGGCGATTTTCAGTGTCTGCAAAGCAGACACTGAAAATCTTTGTGGGGCCCTGTTAGGGGGCCCCTGCAGTGCCCATGCCATTGGCATGGGCACTGCAGGGGCCCCCAGGTGCCCCATGACACCCCTTACCGCCATCCTGTTCCTGGCGGCCAAAACCGCCAGGAACAGGATGGCGGTAAGGGGGTCGGAATCCCCATGGCGGCGCAGCAAGCTGCGCCGCCGTGGAGGATTCCCCAGGGCAGCGGGAAACCGGCGGTACACCGCTGGTTTCCCGTTTCTGACCGCGGCTGTACCGCCGCGGTCAGAATGCCCAGGGATGCACCGCCAGCCTGTTGGCGGTGCATCCGTGGTCCCCGGCCCTGGCGGATTTTACCACCAGGGTCGGAATGACCCCCTTAATATGTATTTCGAATACATGGTTATACATATGCACTTTCAACTTTTCATAATAATTGCAAATGTGAAGGAAAGAAATACTCAACAAATGTAACTTAAAGTGTAAATGTAAAAAGCGAATAGTAAATAGATGGAAGCAATTTTAAATGAGCATTAATGGGCACAATTATAAAGCTTCAGGCTTTCAGTGGTTACATTTCATTAATGTGCCAAGATATGCACACGTTAATATTAAAACACACAGTAAATATGCCAAATATAAATGCGTATTTGCTCAATAATTGACGTGTAAAGGATGGAGTCTGAATTTGAGCAATGTCAGCCTCTAAGGGCTCGGCAGAGAAAAGGAAGTGTTGTGAGGAGGAATGAGATTTATGGGTATTCCTTATTCTGGGAACAGAAATAGAAAACAGTTTGGGAGCTGGTAAGCAGTGAATGGGCACAGTTACTCATTCATCACCTTGCAACGTGCAACCCATGCAGTACACCAGAAAGTCCTGTTTGGGTTATGAGTACTGCTAGAACCAAGGAGGAAGGAGATACTGTAGGGAATCATATACAACAGACCCCCCGCCCCAGACCCTGCGTGTAATTGTGAGCAAGACGCTGGGAGTCTGACAGTCGTGCAGGAGGACCCGTGGGGAATTGTCTTGGTGTCTGAAAGGAAGAGGGTGTAAAGAGCGAGCAGCAGCCAAGAGTGACGCCAGATCGTCCCTACAGGCCTATAAGGCATCACCACACACTAGGTACGGCGTGTGGGTGTTACTGCAATTGCCAGAACAGAGAAGTCCACTACATCCAGGGAAGGAGTTGCTCACCCTAGAAAAACAGAACTGAGTTGTGGGCCTAATGCCCGGGCAGAGAGACCGAAAGCACAGAAGTATTTTTAGTGTAAGAAGGGTCAAGGGTCAGATATTGGCGAGGGGGAAAGGGTCTCTGAGTCAAGGAAAGTCCTCCCGAGGACAGGAATAAGGACAGTGATTTCAAGCGTTGCAGCGGCTCTCCTCTCCCTGGCCCTTATCTACTGAAGCCTCTCTCCTGAGGCAAGCAAAACAAACATGTGAGTGGGCTCCTGAGACTTGCAAAAGGGGATCCAGACTATGAGAAACCATCAACTAGAGTCGGGCACTCTCAAAATTGGCAGACTCCCACACACTGAGCTCCTACAAGCCCCCGGACTCCAATCCTTTTCTCAGTGCTTTGAGACTAAGAGAGGGCGAGCGGCGGGAGAAGGTCACCATCAGAGACATTGTAAGGCATGGGCAGTGTAGTCTCTGGCTCAGGGCCCCACCTTTGGAGGGGAGCCCTTGTCAGTTGGTCAGGGCATGGCCCCTCAATTTATCAGAGCAGTCACATTGTAGTAACGACTTTTAACAAATTAGTACTTCCTTCTTTCATTTGGTATTGTTTTGCGAGCCAGATAGACCTAGGTCAATAAACTCACAAGGTTGAGCAAGAGTGTAGAATGGCATCCTGGCATTCTGGTTCTAATTTGGCTTGGTTACGCTTCTAGTAAGTACTCAAGCTCAGCCAAACCACACATGCCTTTTTAAAGCTAACTGAAGGGGAGGAGTGTGCAACACGTTGCCTCGAGCTGTCAGTGCCAGTTCACGACAGGACCATCCAGTGCACTGCATGTGTAACTTTGCAAGCAGTAAACATATGTATGTCCACAAAAGTTGAGGCAGAGTATTTTATGTAGGAAGGTGAGTGTGTTGCCTAAAGCTATTTGCTGTTCTTGTCTGCACAGTATGTGGGCCTGGGGTCCGGCCAGTGAAGTCTGCTGAGATGCTCTCAGTTCCACCAGTTAAGTTGCAAAGGTCAGTGTGCACTGGCATTCTTTTGTCAGAGGATGTTAAGCATCTTTACCTGACCTGATCTGTTCATACTGAGAGCACCTAGAGTTGAAGCACAGTGATTTCTAGGCCCAGACAAAATTTAAATTAAGCGGGAGTAATTTGCGTTAATTTTGGGAATTTCAAATCATGCTTTTTATGGAAAATTCCTGAAAATTATGAAAATATTTCATTCTCCGGAAATGGTGAAAACCAAATTACACAAATGTCGCCCACCGCTAGTGTTTTCACACTTGACCTGTTCTCTACAAAATTGCCTT